>NC_090025.1:119316996-119931803 GCF_037176765.1 Anolis sagrei | reverse complement strand
TTTGGCATGAATACTCAATATGCCCAAATGTGAACACTGGTGGAATTTGGGGAAAATAGACCTTGACATTTGGGAGTTGTAGTTGCTGGGATATGTAGTTAATCTACAACCCAAGAGCATTCTGAACCTCACCAATGATAGAATTGGACCAAACTTCCCACACAGAACCCACATGACCAATAGACAGCACTTTTTCTGGTGGTCTTTGGCGACCCCTCTGACACACCCCTCGTGACCTCTCTAGGGGTCCCTGCTGCTCTAGATGGCACCTTTTAGATAAGGATGATGAGGATGATGATTTCTTTGTCGTGTCAGGAGCAAGTCGCTTCTGGTGTGAGAGAATTGGCCGTCTGCAAGGACGTTGCCCAGGGGATGCCTGGATGATTTGATATTTTATCATCCTTATGGGAGGCTTCTCTCATGTCCCCGCATGAGGAGCTGGAGCTGATAGAGGGATCTCATCTGCCTCTCCCCGAATTCGAACCTGCGACCTGTCAGTCTTCAATCCTGCCGGCACAGGGGTTTAACCCACTGCGCAACCAGGGGCTCCATGATGATGATGATGATGATGTATAGGTTACATTTGTTATGAGATGCAATTATATGATATGGAGTATTGTTATACATTAAACCACTCATTTGTTTATGAGAGTGTATGAGAGTGTATGTGAAGCGTGTGCACACACACACGTACACACATATATGAAATTATTCCCAGTATTACTTAGCAACTTATTTGTGAAGTTCCCACCTCCACTACAAATTACTATGGAAACAAAGTGGATATAATGCATACTGGAAGCCACTTCCTGTTCATACCATTAAAAGATGTGCAATTATTTTAATAGCATGCTTCATGGCAAACTTTCTATTTTGGGTGAATTCCTCCTCCCCTTAAGCACACTACTCCTTTAAAGCAAAAAATAAAAAATAAAGCTAATAATCAAGGGCCCATCAGGGATTCATCACTCATAAAGTGCTTTATTCATTTATTTTAATACTTACAACATTGACCTAAGACATGGTCTTTGTGTGCAGATGAAGGGATTCTAAGAAGATAAAAATTAAAAAAATTAAAAACCCAGCATTTATTCTCTCTCTGCCCCCCGCCCCCATCCCAATGTTCTTACATTGAAGTCCATGTTTCATCTCCTGAATGCCTTTCAATTTTGGCCTGTGATGAATGAAAGTAGGGAACAAGCTCAATAGGAATAGAGAGGGTATGGATATTCATAACCCCACCTTTTCTTAACAGAATCAAGATTGAAAATACACATTAGTCCTTGCAAAAGCTCTATGAGGAAACTTGTAGCTAAGAGCTTACTCTGATAGTAAGCGCTCTTTAATAGATGATTATAAATACGTCACAGAGACACAAATCCCAGCTCATATAATGAAAGCCTCTTGGAGTGGAAAACAGCAGCCATGGCCCATCCCAGACTGTTCATGGATGTGGATTGTTTTCTGATGGTTCTTTGGAATTTCTTATCACCTTGAATGGCAATTTCGGTGTAGATTCAGTTGGACTCTGGAATGGGAAAAATGCCAGGTGATGAGCCCATATATCATCTGCATAGGTTGGAGCTAAATCGGCCACTTGGTTTTCGAAGGAGGTGGAAGCAGTGAAATAATTGAGAGTGATACTGACTGATAATTCAGAAGGTTTCTCAACAAACACAGATTAGAGCAGGCATGGGCAAACTTTGGCCCTCCAGGTGTTTGGGACTCCGAAAGACCTAGAGGGCTGAAGTTTGCCCATGTCTGGGTTAGAGTCTATCTAACAGCCAATTCTATAGTCATGCTGACCACAAAGAAATGTAAGCTAAGGTTCTATGAAAAAATAATAATAATATAATAAAACTTTATTTATATACCGCCCTATCTCCCCTAGGGGACTCAGAGCAGTTTCCACATATGCAAAATAATACAAAAACATACAATATAAAACAAAAACATAGGCATAAACTGTTAACACAACATATACATTAAAATCAATTGAAAACCAGTTCTGCTCTCTTCTTCATGCCAGGTAAACTGCCAGGGACAAAGATTTCAATAAGAGGCCTGGACTATTTGGAATGGACTGGGCCAAGGCTAGTGCAAGGAGAAGGGGAAAATGGGGATGGCTGAATGCTACAGTGGAAGAATCGGTCTCAGCAATGGCCCTACTAGGGGACCGGGGCCACTCAATTCCAGGGCCAATTAAAAGACTATAGAAAAGATCTGGGCCAGAAGAAAAGGTGCCCTCAGATGACAGGGAACTGGGGAATGGACGGGGTACAAGGTCAAGTCCTAAGTCTTGGACCAAGGGCTTGAGACTTGAGACTAGTCATTATCGAAGGCCTGATGAAACCATGTAAGCTCCTCCAACATCTGTTGAGAACAATATGTGTAATTCTTTTCAGTCATGAATCAAAATGACTATCAACTCAGATGGTGTTCTTATGGGATTCCTGTTCAGTGCCTTGGTTGTGCTGTGGTTCAGTGCAATCTTGAAAGTAAAGAAGCTATTTTGTCTGAGGGATTGGGTGAGGGAAAATCTTAATACAGACTAAAGGTTGTCCTGTTCAAAGAACAGGTAGGTCAACTAATGGAAAATAACCCTTTGCTGGATGTGATTACATTCTCCCTGAAGAAATTGGGATCTTCAGAGAGAATAACCACATATGAAACAATAGGTATCCCAAAATCTTTTTTAAAAGTCCAGATCCAAAACATTGCTCACCCCAATATTCAGATAAAGAATATTCAACCTGTGTTGATTGTGGAAACTCTCTGAATAACTTGGAGAACAAGACTTAGGAGGCATGGAGATTATTGTGGCTCTGATCCACTGGTAACATATCTCAAAGTACAGTTAGCCTGGGTAGATACGGCAGGTTCTATCTGAAAAAAAAGCTAGTGGAGGAGATGCTAGAAAATCAATATACACATAAAAAAAATTGGCAGGACATCATTTGTATATCCCATAGTTAAAATCTACCATAGAGTTCCTGCTCTTGGCCCCACCGGTTGATAGGGACAAGGGACAGGGCCTTCTCGGTGATGGCCCCACGGCTATGGAACTCCCTCCTGAGTGAAATCAGGTTGGCCCCCTCCCTCCTGATCTTTAGGAGACAGCTAAAGACTTGGCTGTGGAAACAAGGGTTGCCCATCATATGAATAGTTAAAGTGAAAGTTGAAAGAGCAGTGACCTTGGACTGTTTACGGACAATAGCTATGTCTTTCTGTGATTTGTGATGTTATTTTATGTGATGTGTTTAATAATGTATAATGTTTTATCAGAGAAGGGCTAATTTTGATGTTTTATACTGTTTTTTATCGATGGCATTGAATTGTTGCCAACACCGTGAACCGCCCTGAGTCCCCTTCAGGGTTGAGAAGGGCAGTATACAAATACCGCAAATAAATAAATATTACCCAAATATAATGCACCATTTAATGTAATCCACACCTCACTTTTGAAGGTGTTCATTACAAGAAAAAGATTTGATGTCAAATGTAAAGAGAGGCAGTGATGGTCATGAAAAAGCTAATGAGAAGCCGTATGCCTCCATTTGGCCCTCTCACCAACCTTTTTGTAGCCAGTACCAGCTTTCCACTAGCCTTTTTACGAGCATTGCTGCCTCTTCCTCCTCTGGACCAGCCAGGATCTCTTGTCCAATTGCAGACCACTTCAGGTGCATGATTCCAATGTGCTATTGAATCTAATGTGCACCTCAATTTTAGCAATGCAATTTAACCAGAAAAAGTGAGTGTTAGACTTGAGTAAATATGTTACTAATAATGAACTCAGGTTTTAAGGATAACAAAAACTATCAAACTAGAAAACAGCAGGTATCAATATGTTCTATTATAAATTGTCCTGAGATCTGTTTTGAGTCCTGTTCTGGAATTAAAGCGGATTATATACATATATACATATAACAATCTTCTGTTTTTGTTTCACAGTGATGGTATTCAGAGATGTCGTGCCTCTGATACTGAGTGTGTGACAGCTATTGATGATTTCAACCTCACCACACACTATCTTTATGGCACTTTTGCTCAGCAAAGGTTCCAGTGACCCAGGCCAGCCCTCCCTCCCCTTTTAGAGGCAAGCAACATCCCCCCACTCCACCCCATGAGCTTGTGAGGAAGACAAAGATAGCAGTCCAAGAGATAGCTCTCCACTCCTTGTAGTCTTTATTGTACTTGTATTTATGTTATTGGTTTTTATTTATTTTATGGTTGTCTGCGATTTTTTATTGTGCTGTGAGTCACCACGGGTGCCATTTAGGGCGGAAATGTCAAGATACACCATTTTAAACAAATAAGTAAAAATCAATAAAAAATGAAGGTTAACATGGCTATTGGGTTTTATTTTTCAGAGAAGGGGAGAGGGGGAGGCCATTTCTTCCTGCCCTGTCTGTTTCCTGTTCCTTAAAAGCCATATTTTCATTTTTTTTGTTAAAAGAACAAAGTTGCATTTGAGCATTAGACGACAAAGCATCAACACTTGCTTTGAAAAGAGAGCGAAAATGTGGAAGAGAAGGGGGAAATCAATGGGTGGGTGGGTTGTGCATACAACCTTTAAAATGTTGATAGAACGACGCGGTGGCCTTTATAATTTCCCCTGGCAATGAGCTCCATAGGCCAAGAGTAAAGGATGTGAAAATTTTCTTCCTCTTGAAATATGGAGGATTTCTTCCAGAAACTAATTATGGCTAAATGAGTTTCGGGTTTTTTTTTTTTTTGTCTTTAAATGCTTCACTTTAGAGGTCTGTTCTGAAACGCTTAATTAAATCATAGTTTTAAAAATGCATGTGAATTTAAATATAGTTATTTTTCTTTCAATGCACATTTAAAAAGAAATAATCTCCCAGTCTTTTTCAAAATAAATGCACCATGTTTTCTTTTTAATACCAACAATTAGGAAAGCTGTGCATCAGTATATAACAATGTGCCAGTCGGCATCTCAGTCAGGATGAATGGATAAGTCCACTTTCAATCTCTGTCAGTTTTGCATGTAATCATTAAGTAGCCCATTGCCATGTATCAATATGGATATGTGATTTTAAAAATTCAACAAGAAGATTCATGTTATCACTGAATGTCCCTTTTTTTTCTTTCTTTCTTTTTTTTTTTTTTTTTTTTTTGCAAAATCTGCATTTATAAATTCATTTTGCCACAGAATATATCTCTAAATAGCAATGGCCAGATTTCTGTGATTGCACTATGTAACGGAATGGGCCTACCTTGCCAGGTTAGTGTATAGGAAATTTTTAGGCCTTTGGAGAATAAGTCCTATCCAAGCTAAAGGAGGAGGGAACAGCCCACTTTTTATATGGTAGTGGTGCCTTATTGGTGGGGGAGTTAGAGAGTGTTGTCTAGCTACAGAAGGTAGAGGGCACCAGAGAGAGCTGTAATCTGGGGGGAACTGGGAGACATCTGAGGAGGATAAAAGAAGTCTTTAGAGGTCGGAGGGAAAAACCTCTCGAGGGGGGATTAAAAAATAGCCTCCGGGGAGAAGTGCTACATTTTTAGAGCACCTCTAAGGGACAGAGCGCTCATATATTAGGAGCCTCTGGAAGGGAGGACTGAGGAATTTTGAAAAGCCCAGTTCATTCACCTGTGAGTGAACACAGTTCTGTAGAAGACAAGTTAAGGAACCATTTTCTTTTAAGGAAACAGCTGGATAATCTTCTGAAACCACTAAGCCTCTGAACCTCTCCTAATATCTGAGAAGCCTTCTTGTTCAAGTTCAAATAAACTTCACAAATCTGTTTAGACTTCACCACAAGTATTCAGTGTATTTTTCTGTGCATCAACATAAGAATGGGGTCTCTTTAAGTCAGACTGTAACTTTAAGTCTTTAAGTCAGACTGTGACTTTAAGTCAGACTGCTGACTGTGAGAGCCGTTCAGCAGTGGACCTCTCTGCCCCGGAGTGTGGTGGAGGCTCCTTCTTTGGAAGCTTTTAAACAGAGGCTGGATGGCCATCTGTCAGGGGTGATTTGAATGCAATATTCCTGCTTCTTGGCAGGGGGTTGGACTGGATGGCCCATGAGGTCTCTTCCAACTCTTTGATTCTATGATTCTATGACATCACTCTTTAAGTCAGAGTTTCCCTCCATTTTTTGGTGGCTCTGTGAACTTACTCTGGTGGTTGGTGGGCCTGTGGAACAGGGAAGAGTGAACTGTATAGTCATAGACCAATACATTTAGACTGGTGGCAGCGAAGTTATATAGTCATGTAATTGGCAGATGGTGGGTGAGATCAACCACTGTACACTGCACTGGGGTCTTTGCACTCACATAGATCATGGAAGGAATGGTCTAGAGCAGGAGTCCTCAAACGTTTTAAGCCAAGAGGCAGTTTACGGTCCCTAGACTATAGTTGAAAAAAGCATGAATAAATTCAGTAGATGTTTTGTTTCTATATAATCATATACCTGGGTTCACATAAACAATTCTCAGGTGTACAGAAGTCACAAGTGGAAAAAGTTGAAGCATCCTGGACTAGAGGTATAGTAACTGTGAAAGAAATGTTGATATAGACCTCACAACCTCTTAGGATGCTTGACATAGATGCAGGTGAAACGTCAGGAGAGAATGCCTCTAGAACATGGTCATATAGCCCAAAAAAACGTACAACAACCCAGTGATTCCAGCCATGAAAGCCTTCAACAATACATTGATATAGAATGTTTCGAGCCAAGCAAATATTGATTTTATTCCTTTGCCACCATACCATGTCCTTGGGATTTATGGGACCACTTACAAATGAATATTGTAAAAAAAATAACAAAAGTTTAAATTATACACAAATTTAAATGAACTTTAAAAAAATCAAAGCACCTAGCAACAATAGTATATATTTCATACTGAATCCAGCACTTCCCAAAGTTTCATGTTCCCCACAAAGTGGGTCTTGCTGCCAGAAATATTGTTGTTCACAGTAGCCAACTCTACATAAGACACACACCAGATACAAACAAATAAAACAAAATTTACAATGAGGAATTTGCTATTCCATTGCCTCCTAAACCCATACTTTAAAAGTTTTATTATCTACTTTGAAGTGGGAAGTGTCTTATTCCTTCCAACCACAACTTTTTTTTTCCTTTCCAGAGCTCTTTCTAGGTAGAGCAGCTATTAAACTACTCCAGTTCATAATACTGACCTGTAGGCTTGTGCAATTCGGCCAAAAAGCATGCCTAGAGCCAAGGCACATCTACACTGCACTTGAATTGCCATGGTATGGAATATTGTAGAGTTATAATTTTATTAAGGTGTTTAGACTTCTCTGCCAGAGAATACTGATGTCTAGAGGTGTGCAATTCAGCCAAAAGGCACCCTGTTTCAGTGCCCATTGTTGGTTGACCCTCGTTCTGTTTACCAGGAAGTTACTCAAAAGGGAAGGGGTGTTGCTGCTTTCATTTGGCAAATATTCAGACTATTGGCTATAAAGGAAAACTTTAAAGGCTCAATTCTCAGTCATTTTAAGGCCTAGCTGCATGAAACGTAACTCAGTTTTAGACCCCATTTACAATTGCAGGTCTGCCAAGTTTCAGAACAATTCACCAATCTACTGATTTTTTTAGAATTATTTAAAAAAATTACCATAACATTTTTAAAGTAAGACAAACCACAAGAGAGGGTTCTGGGAATTGTAGTCACTGGTTGTGCCCATTCTCAGCCAATCAGAGCATGGAGACAACTAGGCCTATTATTGGGTGAGAAACAGAGAGAGGAAAAACTTCAACTCCCATCATGCTTTGAGAGGAACTCAAAGATTTTTCAATGCCCTCCCCATGCAAGTGCTGCTGGGAAAGAAAGTTCTCAGCAAGGTCTTCTCTAGTGGAGGAACCTAGGGAACTTTTCTGTTACTGGGGAGAGAGAAAAGTGAGAAAAGTAATATGGCTGTGATTTTACATTTCTACTTGGTAAAAAGAGGGTGAGACTAGATGGCCCCATGGGGTTTCCTTTAAAAAAAACAACAAAAGAAAGACAATTAAGAAATCAAAGAGAAAAGAAAGCTGTTTTCTCAAACTGTCAAGATACATGAGCCAAGATGATAAGATGTTCCTTTGTTGTGCCTGGTACAAAGCAGTTAGGGAAAAAAAACCAGAAAAAGTCTTAAAGTTTTCATTACATACAAATATTCACGCCTAATTTTATGTTAATTTCTTCTTATCTGGAATTTTGTCTTGATGAACATATATAGTAGAGTTGTTCTATAATGATGCAATGCTGTTTTTTTATAGCTAACCAACAGAGTTTTTATGTAAATACACACGGCTACAAATTTGTGGTACACAAGGAAACAATTCTCTGGGGTTTTTTATCCATTTTGCAAAATGCTAAAATTAAAGGCTAGTTGGTTTCTTACATTTGGCGGCTTTTAAAAAATTCAAAAACTCACTGCAGCATTAGTATTGCAGATAAAACTCCACTTGGATTCATATCCTATTATGACTCTCTGTAGGTCTGTCAACACTTTCCACAAATTAAAACTCTACCATACCAAAATTACTAACCCTATAGAACCAATCATGGCATTACCACATCTGAGTAGTGTTACTTGTAAGGAACATAAATGTGAGTTTTCATTGAAACCATGAGGTTATACTTGTATCTTCTCATAAAGGCATCTACCATGTCTACAGTACCATAATGCTTTCCCCCCAGAGTCCCAGGACCATTTCCCAAGTGTTTTAAAATGTGAGCAATAATGATGATGATATATGGATCATCGATGTTGCAATCCCAGGTGACAGCAGGACTGAAGAGAAACAACTGGAAAAGTTGACATGATACGAGGATTTAAAGATAGAACTGCAAAGACTCTGGCACAAGCCAGTCAAGGTGATCCCAGTGGTGATCGGCACACTGGGAGCAGTGCCTAAAGACCTTGGCCTGCACTTAAACACATCAGTGCTGACAAAATTACCACCTAACAGTTGCAAAAGGCCACGCTACTCGGATCTGCACACATTATTTGCCAATACTTCCTAGGAACTTAGGAAGTGTCCGACATGTGATCCAATACAACAACCAACATAATGATCTTGTTTTCTGTGTACTAATCTTGTTGTGTTTCAAATAATAATAATAATAGTTTTATTTCTTGCCTGCCTCTCCTCACGGCTCAAGGCGGGTTACAACATTACTAAAACATAAACAAACACAATCATTTTAAAACACTCCATAAAATACACATATTAAAACCTACCTCCATGAAATATATATCAAAGTACACAAAACATAAACAAGGCATGCAGTGGAGTTTAAAATCCACCAGTAAAACTGTCTGGGTAGGCCTGCTGGAAGAGATAAGTCTTCACTTGTACCTTAAATACAAGGAGCACTTATCTTAAACAATAGGCAAAGCAGAAGCTGAACAACAGCTTGTTCCTCACCTGGCCTTAGCAGTGAAAGGAACTTAATCTTCTGTGTCGTGCAAATACTAGTTCATAATGAATCTTGCATTCTAATGGGGGAAAGAGAGGAAAGAAGAAAATGGCTGTAGCTAAGAGAGATAGAAAAAAAAGAAAGAATATGGGGGAAGTCACTGTAAATATTTACTCTGCCTGAATTCCTTAGGGGCAGCATGCAAACTAGCCTTTAGTGAGTTTAGGCATGCAAATACTGCTAGCTCTGAAATTTCTACATCTCTAGATGTATTTTATGCTAAAATATTCACATTAATCCCATTTTCAAAGGTTTTGAGTCAGGAAACTTTATTGCAAAATTCAGAGAAGTGTGAAATCTGTAGGATAAATTCCAATCCACACATTAGTTCCAATTTATAGATAAGTCCTGGAGGTCTTGGGATGTATCAAGACTGAATTCCTCCAAAAATCCTGCACTGAAACACCATGGTTGACACAAAACATCACGCAGAGATATATCTCTTCATGCTAGTTCAGAAAGCAGTTATCTGCCACATGAAAAGTTGAGTGAGTTTCTGTTCAGAATGCAAAAAAAGCACATCTGGAGGAGGTGGAGGAAAAACTAGAGAAGCTGACCGACTCTGGTTGGAATAAACCAATTTGGTTTATAAAGTTAGTTGTCTCCAGCTGGTCTCTCTGGATGTTTCTGTGATAAACAAGGTTTTGATATAAAACAACATATGGTGCCTGAAGTTTGTAATGCCTTTGCTGCCAGTCAATGGAATGGAATTACGGAAACCGACTCCAGAGGTACGGGTGGTATGAGAAGAGCAGGACGGGTAATGTTGAAAACACCATCTACTTTTGTAAATGAAAGCTGTCAAGACTCATAGAAATAAATTGGTGGGAAAAGTAGCTCTCTTGTGTATTGCTGCAAGAGCCTGAGGGTATTGGTGCATATAAAAATCCTCACAAGTAAGAATAAGGAGGAGAAAAATTCTATTATGGCAGTAAAGGAATAACAACAAGCAGTCTGTGCTGCTGAAAGAGAGAAATGTTTAGATGTTATTTTGTGCAGGTAAGAAAGAAATGCAACCGCTTCAATATGAGTCTGAGGGCCCCTCCACACCGCCCTATATCCCAGAACATCAAGGCAGAAAATCCCACAATATCTGCTTTGAACTGGATTATCTTAGGGTGCATACAGACAGCCCCTTTATTGCAGTAACTCCGGCAATAAAGAAAGGGCTGTCCAGATGACATCCTGGACAATCCCGAATTAATTTGCCACAAACCAGGAAAACTCTGGTTTGTAGAAAATTAATTAGATAGTGGATTTATTCTACACCTTATTGGAAGGTGCAGGATAAACCCAGTACTTTCTATGTCTGGACTGCAGTCCAGGCACCATTCCCACATTTTCTGGACTAATTTAGTCTGGAAAACTGTGGGAATACCTACTCCCCTCCCGCACAGCCCCCAAACCCCTTTGAAAAGTAAGGAAAATTTACCTGGCCTCCAGTAGACTGCAGCCAGAGCTCTCCTGGCAGATAGAAATGACATGCCAGGAGAGCAGGTGGGATGAGTTCCCTCCTCCTCCCCCCCCCCCCCCCCCCCCCCCCCGCTCTCCTGGCACATCATTTTTATGTGCTGGGAGAGTTCCGGCTACAGTCTACTGGAGGCCAGGTAAGTTTTCCTTACTTTTCAAAGGAGTTTGGGGGCTTTGGGGAAGAGTGGTAGGGCCTCCAGATGTTCTCGTGGGCCAGTCCTGCAAGGGCATCTAGACACCCACCTAAGAAAGTTCATGCTTTCTGGAGTGTGTGTAGACAGGCCCCCAGAAACATCTGCATTTTTAAAAACGTGGATGGTTCTGGGATAAAGGCCTGTCTGGAACCGCCCTCCGTCCACACTCAGATAATGTGGGATTTTCTGCCTTGATATTCTGAGATATAGGACTGTGTGGAAAGGCCCTAAGACAGCAAATCCTACCTACATTTACTGGGGAGCAAAACCCATTGACCTCAATAAGACTGCCTGGTAAGTGAATACAGAGAAAATTGGATTGTAACTTGAAGACGTGGTTGTTCCAGTGTGCCTTCCCAGAATAATGATCCCATAGCACTTCGTCCTCCAAAGCACTTTATATTGTTTTAGGTCTGCTTGTGTGTTCTCACAAACCGCCCCACCTTTTTCGTCCATGTCCAGCATTATTTTTTAATCTTTTAAATTTTAATTACATTTGGCCTACCCATAGATTTTAAAGTGTGTTGTCCTATTGATAATGCATATGTTATTGTTTTATTGTTTTGTTGTTTTAAATTGCTTGTATTGTTATTGTTATTGCTTGTATTGTTGTATTTTGGGCTCGGCCTCATGTAAGCCGCACCGAGTCCCTTGAGGAGATGGTAGCGGGGTACAAATAAAGTGTTGTTATTATTATTATTATTATTATTATTATTATTAACTGACCAAGCTGGCAAAAATATACAACATTTGTGAGGATTTAGATCAGGAATGCGCAAACACAAGAAAAAGGTACCTAGAAATGGTGAAGTTTGTTTGCAGTAAAGCAACATCATTTTCATTGTCACCACTACTACCATTATTAGGAACTCATTCTAAAGACCATGCAATTCTGTTTAAAGACACACATTAACCCTGTTAATAGGTATCAAATCTCACCAGGACACAAAGGCATGAAAACCACGCAACCGTGAGCACAAGAGCATCTGTGGAATGACCTGCCAGAAGAGATCCAACAGCTAAATGAGCTGTCAGAATTTAAAAACCATGTAAAGTCCTATCTCTTCCAGCAGGCCTACCCAGTCAGTTATAATCATTAATTTTAAACTTGTATCCTGTGTTTTAATCTCTGTTCTGTGTATTTTAATATGCATTTTATCGAATTACATTTTAATATGTATCTTTATAAAATATATTTTAATATTTTAGTTCATAGAATCTTTACAATGTTTATGTGTTTTAACTATACTGTCGTCTGCCTCGAGCCATGAGGAGAGATGGGTAAGAAATAAAATTATTATTATTATTATTATTATTATTATTATTATTATTATGACACAAAAGCACAGTATGTCACAGCAAACGAGATCTACATGCTGGATTTCGTATCACAAAATCACAAGTCGAACACTTCCCAAGCGTCTAGGGCTGTGTGATGTATTTTCAAATGATGTGCGTAGATCCAAGTAAGGTGGCCTTTTGCAATTGACAGATCATGATTTTGTCAATGTTTATTGTTTCCAAATGCTGGCTGAGATCTTTTGGCATGGCACCCTATGTGCTGATGACCATTGGGACCACCTGTACTGGTTTATGCCAGAGCCTTTGCAATTTGATTTTGAGGTCTTGATAATGGCTGAGTTTTTCCTGTTGTTTTTTTTCCTCAATGAAGCTGTCACCTGGTATGGCGACATCAATAATCCAGACTTTTTTCTTTTCATTATTATTATTATTATTATTATTATTATTATTATTAGATAAATTTTAAGATTAGTACACAGCAAACAGGATCATTATGCTGGCTTTTGTATTTGATCATACTTCACACACTTCCCAAGTGTCTCAGACTATGTGATGTATCGGGAAATAATGTGTGCAGATTCGAGTAGGGTGGCCTTTTGTAGCTGACAGATGGTATTTTTGCAGCTGACAGATGGTATTTTTGTCAGTGCCTATTGTTTTTAAGTGCAGGCCAAGGTCTTTAAGCACTGCACCTAGTATGTCAGTCACCACTGGGACCACCTTTACTGGCTTGTGCCAGAGTCTTTGCAGTTCTATTTTTAAATCCCCGTAACGTGTAAGCTTTTCCAGTTGCTTCTTGTCAAATCTGCTGTCACCTGGGATTGCAACATTGACAATCCATACTTTGTTTTTTTCCCCACAATTGTGAAGTCAGGAGTATTGTGCTCCAAAACTCTGTCAGTCTGAATTCGGAAGTCCCAAAGTAGTTTTACGTGTTCGTTTTCTGTAACCTTTTCAGGCTTGTGATCCCTCCAGAATATCAAGGCAGAAAATCTCACAATATCTGCTTTGAACTAGGTTATTTGAGTCTACACTGCCCTATATCCCAGTTCAAAGCAGAAAATGTGGGATTTCATTCAGCTGCGTGGAAGGGGCCACAGGCATTCACCAAGGATATTGTATCATATTACTAAACAGGTATATGAACCAGATGAAGGGGCGAAAGTACTACACCTATACATTTTCTGTTCACATGAGTCATGGAAAATATATGTTCAGAATCATCATACCAAGATAATGTCATCTGAATATGCATTTCTATAGATAAAAAGCTTAGAGCGGTCTGTTTTCCCTGCCCCTCCTTTCCTAATACATCAATTTTCAAAATGCAGTTTGTTCACAACATTTTGATAAGATCCATTAACTGACAACTCTACCCTCAATTGTAAAACACATAAAGCTGAACTAAAATGGCACATAAACATTAGAGATCCCATCGAAGGGCATTTTCTGCCTCTGAGCTTCAAAAATCATTACTGAGCCATAATTTCAAAGGGAAGGAGATCAGTCATTGGCTGAAAATGAGGCTGCTAAAGAGTAAACAAAACCATTAGTCTGCTGCACAGAAAAAGAACACCATCTTCATCATCATACACTTATCCAAATCAAAATGATGAGTTCAAGTCCATATTAGTAGTGACAAGGCCAAACTGCAAAGGTGCCAAACAGGGAAGCAATTATTTTTCTACAGTGATCAGTGGAAGAGAGAAGATGGTTACGCTAATCACTTCGTTTCCCCCCCCCCCCCAAACAGGTCAGTTACCTGGGAACCTATTTGCTGCAGGAAAAATCAACAGCAAAGTGGCACAAGATAATATAGACACTGATATCACAAATTAAAAAAAGAATTAGGGAAAGAAAATGCAAATGGTAACAATTTTAAAAAGCTGCAAGGCCATTCAGTGCTAATCAAGGTGGCCAATTCCAGCATTCACACTTGTTTCAAGCAGACAAGCGTTCTTTCTCCAACCCTGGACATTCCACAGATATATAAATCTCACTTGCCTAGTTTCCAACAGACCTCACATAGATGTGGGCAAAACATCAGGAGAGAATGCTTCTGGAACATGGCCATACAGCCCGGAAAACTCTCAGCAACCCAGTGATTCAGGCCATGAAAGCCTTCGACAACACAATTAAAAAGCAATCCATGCCTCTCCGCCAGCACAAAGAAAATGAATAAAGAGATAGTTTCTTTCCTCTCTTACATGGAAACTTTATCCAGGATACACATTGTATGAAAGCAACTTAAGGGCAGTAGTCCCACAAAACAGATTCTAGAACTAATATGGCCCTTTTCTACCTGCCTCCAGTTTCCATTTCTGGATGCCACTAAAATAAGTAAAAACAGTCCAATTTTCTGAACACAGACCAGCAACATTTCTATATGCAACACAAATTTCTAAGAACATCTATCCACGGAAGTCATAGAACCATAAAAGTTAATTGAGTATGAAAACTTTTTAGGGTTAGAGAACCTATTTTGTTATAACCTTCATGAATTAGGTATCACATCATCCAATAAAAAAGTGTTTTGCACAGTTAGGGCAGGATATGTCTCTTACATACAGTTATTCATACAGAAAATATAGGATCTGTATAGGATCAGAATTTGGAAATAATATTCAGTGCCAATGGTATTTTTACAGGATTGCCACTTATGAATCACCAATAAAAGTGGAAACGCATTATCAAAAACTGGGTTCAAAAAGGACACAGAAGAAGACTAATTTAAATAAGTATGTCTTTTGCACAACAAATAGTTAAATTGTGCAAGATGTAGTTGTGGCTACCAAGTTGGATGACTTCAAAGCAGTGGTTCTCAACCTGTGGGTCCCCAGATGTTTTGGCATTCAATTCCCAGAAATCCTAACAGCTGGTAAAATGGCTGGGATTTCTGGGAGTTGTAGGCCAAAACACGCAGGGACCCACAGGTTGAGAACAACAGTTTAAAGGAAGCTTGGGTAAATTCATGTAAAATGGGGTTCTCATTGGAGATTAGTTTGATTGGTTGTACACAATTTCTAGTATCATGGAGGGATGTCTTTCTATCAGTTGCTGAAAAACAAAAGATCCAGGTTCAGTTGCATCCATGTCCTTCTGACATGCTTCCATTCAAGTATTGTAAACATGAAACATCATTTAGGGTTGGAATTTCCCTGATAGAAGCACATAGAAACAGGAGGAATGCAAACTCTGGTATGCTCCAAAACACTTGCAAGAATTGCAGGGAAAAGAAAAGGATGTTCCATTATCTTCAGGGCCGAAGTGAGGTATCTAGGAGGGTAAATGGCCAGATCTAGACAGGCCTTTATCCCAGAAACATCTGTGTTAAAATAATGCGGATGTTGCTGGAGATCTGTCCATACCCACCCCAGAAAGTGCATGCTTTCTGGGGTGGGTTGTCCAGACATTCTGTTAGGACTAGGCCGAGAGAACATCCAGATGCTGTACCCCCTCCCCCCAAGCCCCCAGACCCTTTAGAAAAGTAAAAAACCCTTCTGTGGCGTCCATTAGAAGCCTCGGCCGGCTATCCCAACGCATAGAAATGACATACCAGGAGAGCAGGGGGGGGGGAGCAATTTTCTTCCCTTTTACCCCCCGCTCTCCTGGCGCATCATTCCTATGTTATGGGAGAGCCGTCTGAGGCTTCTAATGGATGCTATGTAGTTTTTCTTACTTTTCTAAGGGGTCCAGGGGGCTTGGGGGAAGGAGAGTAGGTATTCCCACAGTTTACTAGGTTTATGTAGCCTGGTAAACTGTGTGAATACTGTCTGGACTGCAGTATTCTGCAGTCCAGACCCAGAAATAGGGGATTTATCCCATGCCTTCCAAGAAGGTGCAGAATAAATCCACTATCAAATTAATTTGTTACAAACCAGGGTTTTCCTGGTTTGTAGTGAATTTATTCGGAACTGTCCAGAACGTTGTCTGGACAGCCCCTCGTTTATTGCAGGAGTTCCCGCAATAAAGGTCTTGTCTGGACGGGCCCAAGGAGGACAATCTCCCCAAGAAGAATTATGCCCCTCAGAATGACATTTACCCTCTGTTCCCAGGTATCTTTGTAAAAGCTGAGTTGGGCATTTAGAAACAGTTACTGCATTCAAAAAGAAAAAGGAATGAAACACAGGAATTCTAAGATTTCTGCATGTAAATAAAATTCAGCATCTCGTTTTCTGCAATGCTAGATATTTGTGAACATGGGGAGGATTTACTAAGCAAAACGGAATTCTTAAGGAGTGTGATACCATCTTTCCCACCCTTCCACAGTTGCTGCACCCCAGCTTATGTTGGATTCAAATCTTTATTACCAGTAACAGCAGACTAAACTGTGCCACCTCCCTGCATTACCATTTCTAACACTGCTCCTTGCTCTAGCAGCTCTGTTCAAAATTCACCTCACAGTTCTCCTCCCCTTTGTCCCCATTCCCCCTATTTCCCCTTGTCACCTTTTCTTTTCTCCTGTTTTGTTCAAGATCTGACTGAAATTGTTCTGTTGGTGAATAAAAGCAATTTTTATCCTCTTGATCTACTTCCAATTCTCATTGTATTTGCTCCTACCATTACTTTGGCACAGAAGTGTTTTAAAGTCCTTTTGCAAAGTGTATACCTCTTTGATTTGAAAATCACCACTGAGAGACTTTTTTTCCTTAAGAGTTCTTCTTTTAGTCTTTTAACTTCTCATAAATTATTACCTTACTTTAAGCCTCTCGGTTCCCAGAAATCTCTGAAGTGAAAGATAGCCGTTTCCAAATGGCCCATAAGTTGATTTGCAAAAGTGGGAGTGACATTCAAGAGAAAATATTACAGTTAAGTGCTTAAAATTCAACTATTCATGGTACTAGAAAGCAAAACAGACAGGCCCTCTTGGAATACCTTGCAATCTAAAAGAAAGAGAAGTCAAGGGAGGAAAGAAGGAAATGAATAAAAGTAACTTCATTAGAGAGGATCCGAACCAGTTATACTTTCCCCATAAGCCAGTGACCACTGATGGCTTCCATGTCAGTGGGGTGAAAAATTCTAGTTTTAGCCCAATCCCCAACTGAACTATCCAAGACTTTAAGCCAACTAAGGGACCTTGGATGACTCCTTTACATTTTGGGCAGAAACCTGGGGAGGATTCCCCACTTCTCGGACAGGACAGCCATTTGTCATTATTGGTGGAATGACTACAGAATAGAAGCCATCCTGGGCAGGGTGTGTGTGTGTGAAAAAGCAGGTTTTTGGGCCAATTCTAATAGAAATACCAAGACTGAAATTGGTGACATGTTTGAAATCTCTCCTAGAATCTAAGTTGTAAATACAAAACAGATCGTTGATTTCAAATCTCTTGTGTTCCAAATGGAGATATTGTACAACTCTGCAATGAACATCTGGTTGATTATATCCCTAAAGCTGCCACATGTAAAGCAGCATTTGGGTGTTTAGCTTTCCTTTCTTATGTTACATTTAAAATGAATGTCCAATCGTTTTGTTAGAGGATTAGCAATTTCACATTTGGACTCTAAGAAATCTCAAGTGAATACTATCTGAACTCAGTGATTTTTTTTGTAATGCTTTCTGTAAATCTCAGTTCAGGCTTGGACATTTTCGGGACATATTCTGCAGCAAAGATATATGAAAAGAATTCATTTAACTTCTCTGAAATCTCTTTATCCTCCATAACGCTCAGTCCTGCTCCTTTTGTAGTCAGAAAGACAGATTACTAAATAGATATAGAATTAACAGTGTGCAAAGAGGATGGGTCTCTTTCCAAATCCATATGGCAACCCACCCTTTCGCTACGCTTTCCATTGGCTAAAATGAAAAATATCCCAAACAAGAAATTTACTGCCTTTAAGAGCTAATACACACAAACACACAGGTTTGCTCTCTCACAAACACACATACAACAACTTCCAGTTCCCTGACATCTCTATTGATGTATATTTATTTATAATTCAAACTTATATGCCGCCACTCCCCTGGGGCTCGGAGCGGCTTACAAGAACAGGTTAAAATCTAACACAATTTAAAATCAATTTAAAATAATTTAAAAACAATTTAAAAACAACAATATCGGAGATCAAAGTCCTGTCGAAACAGATATGTCTTACATCCCTGTGGAAAGCTGATAGGTCCCGCAAGGCACGGACTTCAGGTGGCAGAGTATTCCAGAGTGATGGTGCCACTGCTGTAAAGGCTCTGTGTCTGGTTGCTGTTAGACACAAGGTCTTGACACTGGGAATTTCCAATAGATCTTGGTCCTCAGAACGGAGGGATTTCTGGGGTTTGTAGGGGGTGAGGCGGTCCCTCAGGTACATCAGCCCCAGACCATGCAAGGCCTTAAAGGTAAGTACTATCACTTTGAAAGTGATCTGGTGCTCAATTGGTAACCAATGCAGCTGTAGTAAGATTGGGGTTATGTGGCATCTCATCGGAATTCCTGCAAGAAGCTGAGAAGCTGCATTTTGTACCAACTTGAGCTTCCGGATCACCGACAGAGGAAGGCCAATGTAGAGGGCGTTACAGTAGTCCAGTCGTGAGATGACTGTGGCCTGGATCACCGTAGCTAGGTCGTCCCTGGACAGGTAGGGGGCCAGCCGTCTAGCCTGCCGCAGATGAAAAAAGGCGGTTCTGCTAACTACAGAGACCTGGGCCACCATCATCAGCATAGGGTCCAAAAGGACTCCCAGACTCTTTACCAATGATGACGGGCATAGTGCCTCGCCATCCAGGGTAGGCAGCTGGATGTCCCCACTGCCCGGTTGACCCAGCCATAGGATCTCCGTGTTTGCTGGATTCACCCTCAACCTGCTGGCACGCAGCCATCCAGTATATGTATCAGTCAAGGAAGGCTCCCTATCATGAATGGTACAATATAAACCACCCCAACCAGAAATCTATAATAAAGATAAAAAATGCAAGTTCTCCAATTCTCATCTGATCAATACCAGTCTCCCAGGAAGTGTAGAGATTGTGATTTTCATTGCCACTATAATATGCTCAATGGGAGTGGTAGTGATTAAACCCTATAGAAACCTACAGTGTGACCTTGAGCAAGTTATATGAGTCCCTCTTTGTGGGGAGAAGGGTGGGGTAGAAATGCATGAAATAAATAAATAAATAAATAAATAAATAAATGCCAAAGATGAAGGCAATGGCAAACCTCCTCTGAATAAATCTGGCCAAGAAAATCCTATGACAGGGTTATCATAAGTTGATGTTGACTTGAAGGCACATAACAATGACAACTTTCCAAATGTCAATTTTGATACAAATTCCTTTTTTGGAAGGGAAAAAATCCAAAATAAGAGAAAGAAACCTCTATTAAAATTTTATTAGTTCCCAGTTAAAAGTAATCACTTAAGAACAAGCTTGTTTTTGAAGTTTAAAGAACACTGCCTCAGGCCTGATGCTGAGAGAGAAAGAAGAAAGAAAAATATATTGGCATGGGAGAAGTCAGAAACTGCATCCTACTACTGGTGACTGATCCAAGCTAAATTTAGATTGTATTTGGTGCAAAAGGTCACAAAACATTGGAGCAAAATAACCATGGCTATTCTCATTCTGAAAATATTTTTAAAAGAACAACATTGCCTCTTAAGGCAGACAGAGAAAGAAATATTTGGTGATATTTATTTGTTCAAATGGAGATGAGTTTAGATGCTGCAGAAGCTATCCAACCAAGTTTTTAAAAAAATGATATTTTTCGGTGGCAGATCCCTAGCCAAGATGGGGCCAATTGGGTCATGCGGATGACTCTGGGAATTGTAATCTAAAACAAACTTTTCCAACATGTAGTTCAAGGCTGTGCAAAATTGTAGTTGTAGTACTGCTTCACAAGAGTCCAAAAAGGCAAATTTGTAGTAGGTTTCACTGGTCTGTGTAAAATATTTTCATTATCCACATAACTGAATATCCCCATATTGCTGTCTCAGCCGCTTTTGTCTGGGAAGCTTCTGAGCCTTCATAAAGAGGTCATCTCTCTTATATACCACTAAAAAGGGGAATGGAGGACACAGAGGGGCAATATCCTTGATAATAAAAATGAAGGCCATGGGCTTCAAATGATGCTTCCCCTCTCTAAAGAGTCTCAACATCGTTGCCCCATCAGACAATTTAACAAGCTCTGTTCTGGAAAGAAAGCTGAATTTGCTTTGTTCTGTTTGAAAGGAAACAATTGGGAAACAGGGGAGTTGGCAAACTGTTGGCATGCAGACTCAAAACAAAAAGCAAGCGGAAATAAGACAGCTGTGATTCAAAATGGTAACAAGATGCATGCAGTTCCTTCTAAATTTAACAAAAGCTTTTTGTGAGTTTTATTTAAAACTGTTTGGCTCACGCCGTCGACACAATAGGATGCCTGAGAATGCATTCCCTGAAAGAGCTGTCTCTGACACAGCTTTCGTACGCAGTACCTCCAGATATATTTTTATGCATTAACCCCAGCCATTTGGACAATGAGTTCTGAATATGAATGGAGGTGACATTGGAGCAGATGGCCTTTGGGATTTTAGATGCAACTGTGGACTATTTTCCTGCCTTTTGAATTTGGAGTTTAGATTGCACTTATGCATTCAAAGCATTGTGGTCAGAACTCACTGATCACATGACCCATGTCAGAAGGGTTAGGGTTTGTCTGACAGTGGTTGGCACAGGCTGATGGCTCCCATGTTTTGGGGTGGTGGATCCATTCTGAGTTTCAAACTGAACTTGAAATGAGCTAATGCTATGTGCTGAACCCATTTTGCCAGACACCTTGAATTGGTATTCTTCTAAATTCAGACTAACAATCTCAACATACGGGCTAATTTGCCACGTGTACACTGCTTGCTCCCCTTTTGCCACGGAGCCCATTACACAACATACAGCTACTTCTGGTGGGGCTCCATGGCAAAGGGGAGAGCAAGCGGCATATGCCACTGCCATGGCGACATGGGAAACTTCCCATGTTACTTTTTTTGTATTGTACTGTGTGTTTATTTTATACTTTTTTAAAGGCACCTTGTGTCATATGTAAGCCACTCCAAGTTCCTTTGGGGAGATGGAGGCAGGGTACAAAAATTAAGTTGTTGTTGTTGTTGTTGTTGTTAGAAACACAACAAGATGAATCAACAGCAGATAAGATCATTCTGCTGGCTGTTGTATTGCATCACACGTCAGGCACTTTCCAAGTGTCTAGGACTGTGTGATGTATCGGTAAATAATGCATGCAGATCCCAGTAAGGTGGCCTTCTGCAGCTGACAGGTAGTAATTTTGTCAGCACTGATTGTGTTTAAGTGCAGGACAAGGTCTTTAGGCACTGCACCCAGTGTGCCGATCATCACTGGGACCACATTTACTGACTTGTGAGTTTTATTATTATTATTATTATTATTATTATTATTATTATTATTTCAATCAAAATAGTTTATTGTACAGGCCCAAGGCCATGACAGAAAGTACCACATGCGTGCAATAATATCCTCGGAGCAACAGGCACCAAAGATGCTAAACAGAAACTATAATCATGCTCCCACAAAGACTAAAAACAACGCGAGTTAACAATAATTAAAGTATTTATTTATTTATTTATTTAGTACACTTATATACCGCTAATATCTCAGCCTGTGCGGCGACTCATTGCGGTTTACAACATATTTAAAAATACAATATTCACTTTAAAAATATAAAATAAAATATAAAAATACATACATATACATACATAGTATTGGGCCACCAATACAGACCGGAACATCTCATAGTTAAAGTCGTAGTCCAATTCGTTATCCTTGATTGCTAGTCCATGATCAAAACATCATCACATCGGAATTAGTTGAAAACTTGCTCGAACATCCAAGTTTTCAGTTTTTTCCGAAATGCCATTAGCGAGGTGGCTGATCTTATTTCAGTAGGGAGGGCATTCCAAAGCCGGGGGGCCACCACAGAAAAGGCCCTATCTCTCGTTCCCGCAAGCCGCACTTGTGAAGCAGGCGGGATGGAGAGAAGGGCTTCTCCTGAAGATCTTAGGGTCCTGGTGGGCTGATAGGCCGAGATACGTTCGGATAGGTATGTAGGGCCAGAACCGTTTAGGGCTTTAAAGGTCAAAGCCAGCACTTTGAATTGGGCTCGGTAGCTAATCGGTAGCCAGTGGAGCTGGTACAGCAGAGGAGTTGTATGCTCCCTGCGCCCTGCTCCTGTTAATACCATGGCTGCCGCCCGTTGGACTAATTGGAGCTTCCGGGCCGTCTTCAAAGGCAACCCCACGTAGAGAGCGTTGCAGTAGTCAAGGCGGGATGTAACCAGAGCGTGGACTACCGTGGCCAAGTCAGACTTCCCAAGGTACGGTCGCAGTTGGCGCACGAGTCTTAACTGTGCGAATGCTCCCCTGGTCACCGCCGAAACCTGGGGATCCAGGCTCAGCGATGAGTCCAGGATCACACCCAAACTGCGAACCTGTGTCTTCAGGGGGAGTGCGACCCCGTCTAACACAGGCTGTAACCCTATACCCTATTCGGCCCTGCGACTGACCAGGAGTACCTCTGTCTTGTCTGGATTCAATTTCAATTTGTTCGCCCCCATCCAGACCGTCACAGCGGCCAAGCACCGGTTCAGGACCTCGACAGCCTCCTTAGTAGCGGGTGGGAAGGAGTGACAGAGCTGGACATCATCTGCGTACAGATGACACCGCACCCCGAAACTCCGGATGATCTCGCCCAGCGGCTTCATGTAGATGTTAAACAACATGGGGGACAGTATTGAACCCTGAGGAACCCCACAAAACAAAGGTTGTGGGGTAGAACAGGAGTCCCCCAGTGACACCTTCTGAGACCGACCCTCGAGGAATGACCGGAGCCACTGCAGAGCAGTACCTCCGAGACCCATTCCCGCGAGGCGTCCCAGAAGGATACCGTGGTCGACGGTATCGAAGGCCGCTGAGAGGTCGAGTAGCACCAACAGGGACACACTCCCCCTGTCGAGCTCCCGACGGAGATCATCCACTAAGGCGACCAAGGCTGTCTCGGTACCATGTCCCGGCCTAAAGCCAGACTGTGCCGGGTCTAGATAATCCGTGTCTACCAAGAATGCCTGGAGTTGTGAGGCCACCACACGTTCCATGACTTTGCCCAAAAAGGGAAGATTGGAAACAGGCCGATAGTTTACCAATTGAGTGGGGTCCAGTGATGGTTTCTTCAACAGCGGTTTTATCACAGTTTGCTTTAAGCTGGCTGGAAAAATGCCTTCCCGAAGGGAGGCATTAACCACCACCTTAACCCACTCGGCCAATCCCCCTCTGGCCTCCTTTAGAAGCCAGGATGGGCAGGGGTCTAGGATGCATGTGGTAGCTCTCATTCCTCCAAGCACCTTGTCCACATCCTCGGTTTGAACCAATTGAAATGAATCCATCAAAATCGGACAAGCAGATGCTCGTGTTACATCCTCAGAGACTGCCGTTAATATGGTGTCCAGTCCAGAGCGGATCAAAGCGACTTTGTCTGTAAAGAACCGAGCAAAAGCTTCACAGCGAGCTGCCGCGTCATCAGGGCACCCATCCTGAATGGTGGGTTTTAAAAGGCCTCTGACAACTCGGAACAGTTCAGCCGGACGGTTCTTTGCAGACGCAATAGTGGCCGCAAAGAAAGTTTTCTTTGCGGCTCTTATTGCCGCGGCATATGACCTTAAAAAGGACACAAACCGTGTTCGGTTTGGCTCGCTCGGATCCGAACGCCACACGCTCTCTAGTTCCCTCTTCTTTCGCTTCAACACCACCAGCTCCTCAGTAAACCAAGGAGCTGGTTTAGTTCGGCTACTTGAGAGGGGACGTTCTGGAGCGATCGTGTCTATTGCCCTGGTCATCTCCCCATTCCAGAGAGCGACCAGGGCATCAACAGGATCACCAACCGAGGTGGCGGGGAAATCCCCAAGAGCCATCAGGAATCCTTCCGGATCCATAAGCCTCCTGGGGCGGACCAATTTAATAGGTCCTCCACCTCTGCGGAGGTTAGGGGGCGCAGTAAGTCTAAAGCTGACCAGGTGGTGGTCGGTCCATGGCAACGGAGAGATGGATAACTCCTCAACACCGCCACCTTCCTCCCATCCCTGGCAGAAAACCAAGTCCAATGTATGTCCAGCACTGTGGGTGGGGCCAGATACTTGTTGGGACAGACCCATGGTCGCCATGGTAGACATGAAGTCCTGAGCCGCTCCCGTTAGGGCAGCCTCGGCGTGGACGTTGAAGTCCCCCAGCACAAGCAGCCGTTGGGACTCCAATGCCAGGTCCGAGACTACCCCCGCTAGCTCAGGTAGGGAGACTGTAGTGCAGCGAGGTGGACGGTACACTAGCAGAATCCCTAATCTGTCCCGGTCACCCACCCTCAGGTGGGCGCATTCAAAATTTGTTGACTGCGGGATGGGGGTCCTGGTCAGAGAAATGGGATCTCTATAGACTACTGCAACCCCGCCTCCCCGCCCTCCGGATCTCGGTTGATGCTGCACAGAGAACCCGGGTGGACAAAGCTGGGTCAAGTTTACACCTCCAGCTTCGTCCAGCCAGGTCTCTGTGATGCACGCCAGATCTGCCCGTTCATCCAGGATTAAATCCTGGATGAAAGTTGTTTTACCATTGACAGATCTGGCGTTCAACAGCACCACTTTCAATCCTGAGGGACCGCCATCCTGGTTACACCTACTTACCGTATCAGGAGACCGATTTGGGATTACTAATGTTGTTCCACGTTCCCTAGGCCGAATTAAAGGTCTCCTTTTCCCGTATCTCCCCTTCCCCACCACGACTTCTATGGGGGCTCCTCGGTTAACGGAAGCCTCTCCCTCCTCCATGACGCATTTGATGCTTATAATAATAAACCAAGGATCATTGCGGTTTGCATGCCATGTTACAGTTTCAGTTTGCCATAGCTTTGCCTTCCAAGTGGTCTTCGGTCCTGTTAGGCTGTATTCGAGTTCCCTCGTGCTATTCCATTTCTTCTTACCCACATATGCAATTAGCAACCAAATTAACAGATGCCAAGAAGTAGATGGTGGCATGAATAGTAATTGTTAAGCACAGTCAGGGCAGGGTTAAGCTGTTAAAATACAGATGGAAACTTATTTCAGCGCAACACAGTAGAACAACAAATAAATGCGATGGCTTAAATTAACCCAAGGTGTTAACTAAAGTGCGTCATGGAGGCCTGATTCAACACTAGCTGTATCAATCGAATTAAAGTGCTATAGTTGGTTAAGTGCACAAAGAAGTAGTTTAAAGTGCTAATGGCATAAAGTGCAAGATCACAACAATTAATAAAATACACGATGTAACCAACTGGTCATGGAATCAAGATTAGTTAGCAACCATCAGGAACGGTCAGCACAAATTAAGATGGTCAACATAGACTACAATAATAGTCAATAAAAGCAGAGGTAATAGCACCGTCAAGAATGATTAGCACACTCAAAAATAGATAGCAAGGTTAAGAAAGATTAAGGTGCTAAAGCTCATATAAAATAATAGTCCACTGATGTAATAGGTTAAGGTGCTGATAGTATAAATGCTAGTAACCCACAAAATTGGAGACAATGAGATGCCGGAAGATGGCAATAATTAAACCAAAACAAGGATGGCCCACACGGTTTTCCGGATTTGGTGGGTTGCCCGGCGAGATGATAAAAACTCGAGCAATGGCGGCGGATTACTCCCAGAGGGATGGAGGAGCTGGGGTGCTGGAAAACGGCAGATCAGCGAACCGGCGCAATGAAGAACTCCCTCGAACGCCAGGCCGGACGTCCTTAATTGTTGGGCCGGAGCCGGAGCCGGAACGCCGGGCTGATGACCGAGCACCGGGTGGGTGACAGGAAGGGACGACCAAGTGTCCGGCAGAGCCGGGGCCAACGCGTCGGGCCACGGCAGGCAGCAAGCACACGGGAGACTGGCGCGCCAGAGATCGATGCGCCGGAGGCCCAACCAAGCGCCAAGTCGAACGGCAGCAACTGGGGCCGCGAAGGGTTGGCGGGGCAGGCGCGCCAAGGACCACAGCAACAGTTCCACAACGGAGGCCCTGCAGGACACCAGGCCAGAGGCACTAGCGGCCGATGGAATCGAGGCCAAACGCCGGCTGGGGTTATTGAAGGGTCGCGTCAATTGCTGCGGTAGCAGCACCGGCCGGGCAGGGGGCTACTCACCCTTCACAGCTCCCTGAGAAGGGGAAGGCTCCCACCGTGGCCTTAGCTGCGATGATGGTGGTGGCAGTGTCAGCAGCAATGGCGGCAGCAGCTCTCACCCAGTTGCTTGTCCCCTCCCGGGGGCAGCTCTGCCGCGGCCCAATCGGATGGCAGAGTGGCGGTAAAGGCCCAGCTGGAACACGCGGCGCTCGCGGCGGCGGCCTCAGAGGCGGCTTTGGCAACAGCACAGGCCCTGACACGTCCCTCCTCAGCACTCTGAGGAGGGGATGGACTCTGGCAGCAATTTCGCTGCGGCAAGGGCGACCACAGCAGCGGCAACAACAGCGGTCTGTCTGTCTATCTCCTCTCGGTCTCCAGCACTGAGTTCTCAAGAAGTAGCTACACAAATAGATGTCAAAGGAGCAACTTCGTAGGAGTAGCTCCAAGCACTGAGTTCTCCAGAAGCAGCTACACCAATAGATATCGAAGGAGCAACTTCGCAGGAGTAGCTCCAAGCACTGAGTTCTCAAGTTCTCAAGAAGCAGGCAGGATGATAGTAAGGTGCAGCTGGGAGGCAGAGGTTTTAAAGCCTCCTTTCCTGGCTTGCTTATCTCACCAGTGTGGAGGCGAGGCAGCCAGGACGCCGACCCTCTCCTGTTCTTGCAGGCCGAATGATAGTACATTTTGGGAGAGGATCCAGTTAACCCTTAGAGTCTCCCCAGCAGTTGATACTTCTTCTTCTTCTTCTTCTTCTTATTATTATTATTATTATTATGCAACAATGGAGAAGCAGGGTGGCAGATATTTCCCCCCCATGGGATGGGCCAGTGGTAAGTCAGGCAATGTGGGGTGTGGGGCAACAGGTTCACCACACTTCTTGCTGAGAATTAAATTAGGAGTATTCCAACTATTGCAATATTCAAAGTTTTTAGTATTAGGGCCACTTTACAATCTGAAGCCTTAAACTGTAGTTTACTTAGTTGTGCTTAAAATTGACTGTGGCACAAACTTGTCAACAACTGCAATAAGCATTGAAAGGGAGGTGTGGCTACACATTCAGAAGAGATAAAAGAGGAAGAGGAGATGTTAGATTGTGCAAATTATTTTGCTTATAAAAAAGTCAGATCAGGATTAGAAGAAATTTCAAAAATTAATCTAAAAAGCCCAAGAACTCCTCACAGATTGCTGGATAGACAGGTTTATTTCAACATACCCTGAAGCTAAACAAAACATTTGCATGATAATATGACGGGTTAAATGAAAAATTAATATTCTAGCAAAGCAGCACCCAAGGAGCCATTTATTAAAATACATTTTAAAATATTCATATCCCGGTGGGATGAAAAAATGTTGGAGGCACAACATCAAAAACTCTGAAGTATGAGAAACATGGAGGCTTCAGTCTGGGTGGAACCGGAGCTTGAAAATATTTGATAAGGCAATGTGAATAAGCCTGCTCAGCTGCAGTGTTGAAACCAAATTCATTTTAATTTGGGTTTATATTCATAATTTGGGTCAATATAGTGGTCAACTAGCATTCTGCGTTCTCCTGCCTGCTGAAATGCAACTGGTTTAACCTAAAGCAGACAGGGCAACTGCATGGGTCCAGGGTTAAATCTCGCTTAGACCATCCTACCTGCATAAATAGCAAACTCAAATCCCTCCATTTTCATCTGCAGTCCCTCTCAAAATGGTGATACAGTGTAATTTCCCACCTTGTAGGTGCTCTGATCCCGACACATGACATCTATGATGATTAATTTATACTGTGTTTCTTTTGGCTTGAAACTTTGCTTTTTACCCTGATGTTTTACAGAAAATTCAGATTTTTAGTTGTGTGGTCTAAAAGTGGGTTGAAGAATACCTAATCATAATGAATAGCCATGCTTTCATATATATATATATATATATATATATATATACACACACACACACACATACATACACACACACACACATATATATGAGAGAGAGAGAGAGAGAACACGAACCATGGAGGGTTTTGAGAATGTATTGCATCTAATCTCTATTTTTGTTTACTTCTTTGATTAAAATTTGCCCACAATACTAAAGCAGAGAAGAAAAATGATAAGGGAATGAAAAATTCAGTTAGATATTTGGAAATTACATATGATGGATTGATTAATGCAATTGCCTGGGGAATAAACCTAGATCATAAATAGTGCTGACAAATTTACCACCAGCCCATCGTGAAAAAGTGAAGAGATCTGAAATTCTTAACAAGCAAGTTTGAAATAAACTGTGTAAGTCATCGATAGGATGTGCCATTTAGAATGACCTTTAGGTATTTATTAAAAATGAATCACTACCGGAAATACTGAAATACTGGAATTTCTAGAAAGATGTGAAAGAGCAAAGCACCAGCAAGAGAAGGTAAATCTGTTCTACAATACCTGTCCTGGGAAGGGAAAGCTGTGAATCATAAACAGCTTGATATTGTTGAGAAAGTAGGAAGAGAAAATTAAATTTAAAAGGGAAGCAGGACAGAAGATGGGGAAAGAGTTGTTGTTGGATGGATAGTTTTTGTTTTGTTTTTATAGAGAGAATAAGAAAATCTTTTGTTATTTATGTTCCTAGATTAAATATAAGTATTAAAGGAATAGTGAGAAATATGAAAAATATTGGGTACTGTTCCATTATCTTGGCAGAGACCACTGGAGGTTGCTAGAGAGAAAAGGATAGTACATTTTATGGGGGTGGAGGGTGAGTTGAAGGAGTAAAACCACTTTCCTGCATTTTCCTGTTATTCCCCCCATCCATGTCCCAATTGTGGAAACAACCCTCCTTCATAATATGGGAAGGGGGAGGGGGAATAACCAGTGAAAATGGGGGAAATGGTTTTCCTCCTTCAACCCCCCCCCCCAAATAAAATGAAGTATCCTCCTCTCCCTAGCGACCCCTAGTGGACTCCACTCAGATAATGGAACACTACCAAATGTTTAGTTATAGGGACCACTGCTTACCCAGCCCCGCCTTTGTCTTTGTCATAAAGGACTTCTACCTATGTGTTAGTGGCTCTCCCTATGGAAGCTGTGCTGAAAGCAGTGAGATACTACACCATAATGCAATGTCTATTCTTTCCCATTGGTGTCTATATTCAACTTGTTGATGAGAGCAACCAAGCACCTTCAGCCACATCCAATCCAACCATTTTTCCTTTAGGTCATTCATGTCCAATGGTATCTGTATGATCACCAGATGACTAACAGAGGACCATTATTATCATTACAATTATGCAACATCAACACTATGCCAGGTGGTATTCGCTAAGTGACCACCTTGAACCACGGGACTTCTAAGTAGAAAATCTCAAATAAAACATAGAGGATGGACTATAAAATTTAATTCCAAAACAACTATCCAGCCGCCCGCCCCCCGCCCCATGGTTATTATATTAATTAGAGGGGGAAGGAGTCATAAAATTCAAAGCAAACTTGCCACTCTTGATGGAAGCGATCCACGGGCCAAGTTTAGTTAAATATGCTCATTGCTAAATGTCCCATTAAGGACTAGTATTCGAATATATGAATTCAAACATTCTTTTGAGCCTTTTCTTAGGTATTATAAATATATGATAAATATATCATCGCAACTAATATGCAGGTATAATTTGTTCTCCAAACCGGACTCTGGAAAGATTAACAACCAAGACTGTATTAAAAGAGAAAGGACAACTTTCCTTTAGGGAGTCGAATAAATTGGTTTGGGAAGGATAAAAAAGAAGGATCCTTTATAGTCATCAGATAAGCCTGTCAGTGTCATAAAATGTACTTCCATTTAATGGCCTTTGGTAAAGGCAAAGTCCCTTTGAACAAATCTTGCCATGAAAGCCCCAGATAGTGTTGCCTTAAAGCCGTCACAACTTGAATGCACACAACAAACAGCAAAAATGATTAGAATTTAGATGAGAATGGCAGTACGTTTGCAATTAGTATGTTGTGTTGGGGTGTCTGTTCTGTTAAACTGTTGCTTTCCTTGTATATATCTTCCCCTGGTTTAGAACTCAATTCTATTGGGTATTGGATAAAAAATCTTGAGTGCCCCATTCTGGAGTTCTCCCCTACCATTGTCTCTTCCATGTTGTTTTCAGTTATCAGTTGTAGAACTGAGCAAGTGGCTACTTGAGACAGTACATGAATGAGCACAGGAAGATAAGAAAGTATTGTAGAACAGATTTTGTGAGCCAGACAATCTGACCTGCAACTCCTAGGATGCCCTCTGTTATAGCGATAGTGGGAAAACACTGTCTTCCTTCCAATATATATAAAAAAGTCTTCAGTACTTGAAATGTGGGGACTATCAACATCAAAATGGCTTGGGCCAAGCCTACATGTGCTGATTTTAATACTATAAGGTTTCTTAACCCAAATGGTGGTAGAGGTGAAAAACAATACAAAAACTGGCATGTTCCATTAACTATTTTATTATTGGAGGTGGACTGAGTCAAACACTCTTAATTCTCAATAATGTGGAAGACAACAGGAAAAGAAAAAGGCTGAGGTTCAAGTGGATAGACTCAGCCAAGGAAGCCAGGACTCTTAAGATTGCAAGACTTGAACAGAGCAGTTGATGACCCGAGTTCTTGGAGGTCTCTTATTCACAGCTGAACAATGACAATAAATAAGTGCCAGGAAGCAAAATAGAAAAGAAGACCTTTACAGTAAATCAAATTCTCACTGCTGCTTTAAGACTGGCAATCACCAACTCCAAAAACTTCCTTCCTGACAATATTCTCTTACAGATATAGCCTACATAAGAGATCTTCAAACTGAAGGACAATCCAGGCCTTAAAAAAAAGAACAAAAACATCTTGAATTAAATGCGTCTTACCATACCATCTCTTTCCAGAGAAAAGAGGAAAACATTAAACTGTAATTTTGTTATCTGTGGCTGCTACTCACAAATCATGTTTGAAAAATCCTACAGCTTATTTTGACAAGATCCTATGTGTAAAAAAAAGTTCTGTGACTTTGAAAAGGTTACTTAGTTAATACAAATGGCTTTCATGGGAGCAGAGACCAGTTTTCTGCTCAGTGAAACTTTGTAAAATGAAAGCTTGAAGCCAGAAAATGAAAGGTGGAAATTGCTCCAATTAAGTTATTTTAATTATTCCATGTAGCAGGCACACATGATGCTTTGGCAGGGTTTCCTGTGCTTCGCAATTGGGAACCTGGGCTCTTTGTCGAGAACGCTGAACTTTGCCAAGCATGAAATACTGCTTTATTGTTCTCAAGACTCATTACTAGAACCCTGAGGGTGGCCCTAAGGACCACGCAAGGGGTAATTTCCCTCTAGCCTTGGCAACCTCTCCCACCTTTTGATCATGCCACCGCAAGTGGCCTTGAATGTTCGTCTGGCTCTAATACAACATCCTAGGAAATCATAAAGCAATGACCAAAACTTAAATAAAATGGAGAGATGCCAGGCAGGATTAGTGTGAAGTACAGAGAAACCACACTAATAAGATTTGCACTTTGCCTTTCTGAGCTACACAGCTGCTACATACAAAAGAGCCGAGACTAACAGGGGCAAGAGGCTTTGAGAGCCAGAAACACCGAATAAAAATTGCGGAATTAACATTAGCTAAAATTTCTACTTCATTTCAGAAGTTGAAATTTTAGATTATTTCTTGCTATGTTGGCTGGGTGATTCTGGAACTCATACAACTGGGAGATATAGAGTATGATCGCCGTATCCACAGGACCGCATCTGCAGGACCGGTACTTCTAGGCTTTTCCTAGATTCTCCAGGATGACTCTGCTGGAGTTAATTCATTCAACAGAGTTCACTATTATCTGTAATGTTCCCTAACAATATATACATTTATTTACGGTCAATGACCAGCATCGCTATCGATAATAAATCTGGAAGCCATACTGTATTAAAAGGAAGTGGCTTTTCCAAGATATGATGCAAGAATAAGACAGAAATATTAAAATTATCTAAGCATTAAGGAAATACAATAGATTAATGAAATTATCAATGAAACACAAAACACTGTTTCTGGATATATACTGATGCCCCCCACCCCCAAAATGTTCAATTGTGGTTGTCAAAAATACGTAGTATGATTTTACATAGGATTTGTGCTACATTAGAACAGTAAAGACAAATATCACTTAAATCTAATCTAAATTGGAATCATTCAACAAAATATAACAAACCCCTATCCACAACCCTGTTTTTACTTTAGGAATAAAGCGGAAGATGAGAAATCCTAGTAAATTACATATTAAGTGTAGGGAATTTGCTTAAAATGACAACTGAAATATCCGTGGTCATTGTGACACAATTTGGTTGTCTGAGAGGTGGCTGGCACAGAGAATACCCCTCTTTGGAGAAGATTTCTCTTATCCTCATGTAACATATTTTCTGGGACTGCATCTACACAATAGAATTAATGCAGACTAACACCACTTTAACTGGGAGTTGTAGTTTGGTGGGACACCAGTAAGCTTGGGACCGAATCAGCTTGAATGAAAATGATTTGTAGTATTTAGTGGGTCGTTTTATCTAATCTCCAAAAACAGACCAGGGAGAAGGGAGCCAAAAAGCCTAACAAAACATATTAAGGGAGCAGGATTTTATCCGGTTTCTGGATAGGAATTAGTTAAATCTGAAATATACCTAAGGCAGGGATCTGCCCCTTCTTTTCTTCCTCTCCCAGCAGCAGCATTGTCCTTCCATTTCTTTTTTGAGTTTCCTAGGCTCCTTCTCCAGAGAGTGCCCTGCTAGGAACTTGCTTTCCCAGCAGCACTTGCATAGAGTGGGCATTGAAAAGTCTCCTCCTGGAGCCTGATGGGAGTTGAAGTTTCTCTCTCTGTGTGTTTCTCAGCCAATAAAAAGCCTGGTTGTACCCATGCGCTGATTGGCTGAGAATGGACACAACCGGTGACTATGTTTCCCAGAACTCTCTTATTGTCTTATTTTTAAAAATGTTATGGTTAAAACTTAAAATAATTCTAACAAAACAGTAGACTGATGAATTGTTTTGAAACCTGGCAGGCCTGCAGTTGTAAATGGGGTCTACAACCAAGGTAGGTTTCATGCAGATAGATCTTTAAATAAGACCTGAGGTTTGAGCCTTTAAATTTCCCACTGTAGCCAATGAGTCAAATCTTTGCCGAATGAAAACGGCAACACCCCTTCCCTTTAGAGTAACTTCCCAATAAACAGAATGAGGAGTCGGTCAACAGTGGATCCCGAAACAGGATACCTTTTGGCCAAATTGCACACCTCTTTGGAAGAGAAATCTAAAGACCTTATAAAACGACAACTCTGTAGAATTCCACAGCATTGAGCCAGGACAATTCAAGTGCAGTGTAGATGTGCCCTGGCTTCAGATGTTACAGAATATTCTTGATTCTGTGCTCAGAAACATTTTCTCCAAGAAGTATTTGAATATTGTGAAAACTTTTAGTCTGGACATTGCTTGAGATGTCATCATTTTAGGGGAAAACCTATTCTCTTTTTCCCCACAAAATTTAGTTTTCTGCTAGTTTTTAAAATATATCAGTTCCCTGCAGAATTATTTATTTGATGTTGGATTTCCTCCTTTCAGATCTAACTTCTATATCACGTCTCGGAGAAAAAATAAAATGCAGTGAATATACATTACCAAAACCAATAAACAGCTAAATGAAACATGTCATAGTAGCTTCTTCAGAAATCCCTTTAACTGTCACAGAAAATGAAAAATAACTGTCTTCCCAATAATCCTTTGCACTAAATCTGTGGAGTTTTTTGGGGTCTCCTTGATGTGACCCTGCTGGTTAATGAGTTTGAGATAATTTGAAATTGAAAGACTACTGTCATTATCTTACACACAGACGCTTTTGCTATCTCTACACCAATTCCTAATAAACAAGGTTTACAGAGTGAAATAATAAATCAACATATGCATGAGGAGACAAATATAAATGATTAATGTTATTATTTTCTTCTTAGAATTTGATAAACCTATATATCTCCTTTGATGCTTCTCTGTGGGGCTTCGTACAAAGCTGGATTAACATTATTATTTCTATAAAATGGCCTTTTTGTAGAGAGAGAAGAAAGAGGCCAGCTTTGAATATTTTTCTATCTTTGTGAAAAGCTTGTGTCTATGTCTTCAAGTCACCAATCGACTTATAACAGCCCCATGGATTTAATAGGCAAGGAATACAGAGGTGCTTTTGCCATATATGCCCCAATCCTGCTTGACTTCCAAGATCAAAAGGGAACTGGTACCTTTGGGGTCTTTAGCTAACCTTTTGCTTAATATCCATCACTGATGTCAGACCTCTTCTCATAATTAGGCAATAAAGGCCTAATTAGTTTTTCTAATTTTATCTACAGCCACTTGGCCTCTAAACCCTCTCCCCCCTCCTAAAACCCAAGGCTGCTGTGTTCCTATAACCTTGGGCTATAGGAGGGGGCACACCAGTAAGCATCTTAACTACCACCAACCACCCCTGAAGCTGACTGCTCTGTGGGCAAAGAACGAAAAGGTTCTGCTCAGTGAATGCTCTCCATGCCCTCCTTGGCCATTGCCTTAGCCACCTTCCTGGACTCCTTCTTCCCACTGTGCCTGGCACCCCCATATGTACCCTGATTATGGGGGTGAGAGGGAGGCAGGAGAAAAGGTGGCAGAGAAAAAGGCAGAAAGGAGAGCACTCCTCATGTGCTCATTATGGTCTCCCTGTTCATCACGGCCCAGATTCCTTCACACTGCACTCTATGCCCCCACAAGACCTTAAATTGAAGTAGAGGCAGGGAGGGAAAGTGGCAGAGAAAGAGGTATGAAGGGGGGCATGTGGCTCCTCTCCCCATGTTATTGCCCCTCTGTCCTTCACTGCCCTTCCAGATTCCTTCACACCGCACTCTGACTCTGCATGAGCCTCAGTTGAAGGGGAAAGGCAGAAAGGGAAGGTGGCAGAGAAAGAGGCAGGAAGGGGAGCAAGTAGAGGAGGAAGCGGCTCCGCTTCCCACATACTCATTATGGCCTCCCTGTCCATCACTACCCTTCTGGGCTCCTTTACATTGCACTCAGTGTCGCCACATTAACCCTGATCAACAGAGAGAGAGACAGGGAGGGAATGTGAGTGGAGAGAGAAGGAGGAAGGCCAGGTAAGGGTTAGTGCACTCCTGGGGATAATAGTGGTAGCAGCAGTGCCCTGTGTTCCCTTCCTGGCCCCTTGCCAACCCTGAGAACATCCCAGAGATATCTGCATGTTTTCCATACCTATGGGAGTCCTCTGTTCCTAACTCCCTTGAATGTGGACAGCTAACTGCAGAGTACATATCACTGAACCAATGAGATTTCGATAAATGTTGACATGACATTTAGTGATTGATTCAATAGGTACTTTAGTCAGGACTAGCACGTTAATTTAGGTCAAGGTTTACATCCTTGATTTGCTTACATGTTACACATTCCAAAACACAGTAAGGCAAAGAATGTTTGCCAGTACATCCTTTCTTCCTATTTTCCTCTGGGTATTTTTAAAATATATATATTAACACTCAAATACAAATAAACAAACGTGGAAAGTATTTTCAAAGAATAAACTGAACCTATCTCTACCAGTTCTTAGTGCCACATATTGCTGCTATAGGACAATGTAGTTTGACTGTTACTAATAAAAGAAAGGTCTTCTAGTTTTCACAAAGGAAACATCTAGTATCTCATTCCTCTCACCATTCATGGCATGACAAATTGTTGGAAGCAGTATGCAACAAAGTCTGAAAAAAAAGTTTAGTGTTGCAATCCCATAGTCATGTATTAAACGCAATGCCTACTTCCAAACACAGATCAAATTGGTCTTTTCACACACACACACTTGATGCAGTCATCACCTAGTTGTTGTTTCCCAGGAGTATTTCTATGTTTAAAGAAAGATTCCAATATAGGAAGTAGCCAGAAATGTTCCCCAAAAACTACATATCTCAGCATCAGTTTTAGGTACTTACATTTTATTGTAGAGTTCTCAAGTTAAATACAAATCTATGGGGTTCTTCCATATCAAATTAAAGACTAGTGCAACTAGTTTGTTATATTTAAGATGTACAGATGATTGATAGTTAATATTCCTCCTTGTATTATATTTACACATTTCAATATATTGTTTACTATTTACAAAGCATATGCCATAGATATAAATTGGTTATTTGCACTGTACAATTTTTTGTTACAGAGATTAATTAGTATTGCATTTATGACAACAGCATCTTCAGCATTTTCCTGATGAACTTTTAGGAAACTACACATCAGGTTACATTACTGGATGTCCTGATATCTTTTCTATGCTGAAAATATTAACAGAAGAATAGCTACATTAAATACCAATTTAATTGTTACTTTTCTTGTTCTAGTAAAGGGATGTAGAAATGGCAGAAATATGTCTTCCACGTAACATTTGGTTGGGATGGCACTTTACCTGAGATACAAAAAACTATCAAAAACTAAGATTAATTCCCTTTTAAAAGAAAGGTATATAGGGAATACATACCATATATATAGGGAAAGATGTGCATGAAATTATATCAGTCATCTGCAAAATACCCCATTTGTATAAAACAAGAATGCACGTTCTGCATTTAGGAAAATCTGATGTGCTTAACCTGCTTTTTCTAGCTTTTCCAGGTTTTTCCCCCACTATGATATATTTCTTAATTTTTCAATAGGAAGCAATTTAACTCCTAATGGAGCTTGGAAGCTGCGATGAGTCAGATCACAAATAGAACTTATAAAGGAAGCTTATTATTCTTGTTCCTCAAATATCCCCCCCCCCCCCCAATATAATATCACAGACTCCTTATAATTGCATTTCTAAAAATCCCATGTGTACGGAAATTGCACTTTTTTCCTTTTTAAAAATGTTCCTCGTCATTAACAGGTATTATGTTTTTGCTATTTTAGTTTTGTATTCTGCTACTGGAAGAAGTTTTGTTAGGCACAACATGACACTTTGTAAACTTAAGAGACAAACATGGCAGAGAAATCATATATGAACATAAAAGTTAGCAGTTATCTGGTGTTTGAGTAAGACACATACCCCGTGCTCTGTAGAAATGTTGAACTATGCCACAGAAATCAATTCCATCTCCATAACATGTACTACTATGTAATATCTTCATGACAAGATGAAAACCTCCTATGGCAGTATCTGCTAATACTATGCTAGACCCAACCTTCCATGCACATTATATTACTTTCTGGAAGGATAGGTGTTGTAGCAGTATATGTCTTCTCCTTTAAGCAATGTTGTATTGTGATTGCTTAGGTAAGGCAACACTACCAGCTCCCCCTTTATTGTTGTCTTGGAAGCTCTCCATCCCCATGAAAGTGGTCATACCCATCAATCCAGAAAATCACAGAACAATTGTATTAATTCAATAAAGCTATTAAACAGCCATGTGTTCGGGAAAATGAGGATTTAAACTAGGGGAAGCCTGGATTTCACACCCAGCGTCCCCAAAATATGCATGGCTAAATAGTAAGACACTTGTAAATAATTTTTCAATATATATATATATATTTAAAATACCCTTAAGGTATCTTTATAGCCTCTAAAGAACACGAATCTATCGCACTTTAAAGCCAATCCTCCAAAGTGTGTGTGGGGCTGTGGGACAGTAAACAACTCTTCTTATATATTGAGGCTTCTACACTTCTGTTAGGCAGCAATATAACAAGTACAGCTAAACTGAAAGACATACAAAGCAAAACCAAAAGGCACATTTGAAGAGCTCTTGAAATTAAGATCTACAGAGTTTAGGGCTAATCCAATTAAGAAAAAATGTTTCCAAAATGAGGGCTAGGGGACCCATTCCCCTGCAGGTGTTGATAAAATACTATTTTCATCATCCCATCTCATTTGGGGACAGCGAGGCTAGTTGGGACAGATGGACGAAAAGTGCAGCATCACCTTCTCGATGGTATGCTGGCTTCCTATGCACATTTATGTAAAAAATATCCAAACCCCATCTATTTCGCCCAAAATTGTCCAGTGCAGGGATAACTTTTAACATTGGATACTACAAGTGTACTATTTGGATAAATAGGCCCTTAAAGTAGGTTAATAACTATTAATGTTTGCTAGAGCCTTCTATAAAGTGCAGCAACTTAAGTTACCAAAATCATAGTTTGATTTGTTAGATGTTTTCAGGTGAGACAAAATTTTCAATCAACTTGTGCATTAGTCCTCAAATGCATATCTTATACAGGCAAATTCCTCTGGCAAACTTCTTTTTTTAGCCAACATAATTGGTAAGTAAAGCAAATTGAAATGGCAAACAGGGAGACTCGAATAGCAGAATCACCATCTATCTTGTGTTCCAAAATTTGCTTAACACAATTAAAAATCCATGTGAAAGGGTGAAGCAGAAACTTGGTTGTTGGCTGGGAGAGCAACTAACTATTTCTGTGTTTCCTCCACAATCAAAGCAGCCTATGTTTGGTGGAGTTAGACATAAAATGCATCAGATAAAGATCCATTTTTTAATTGTTCCAATCATGTTAGAAATTCATCATAAGGCAATCACACATTAAAATATATCCTTTACTGTAAATTAAGGTTCTCATTTTTTAAAAAAATCCTTGACGATTAGAAGTCTACATACTGAAAATATTTGATAGCTTTAAGCATTAAGTTATGTGTACATTGTTATGGCAGAAGAGAGCCATTTCTTAATGTACAGCCAACACACTGCAGAAAGTAAAGTGAAATAAGTTATTAACACTATTTGCCCTTCACAGTGTATAACATCTGGGGATTTCTTGTGTTCATGTATGTGGCATAGTTTTCAAGTTCTCAACATTGTGTTCCACTGAAATCTGTTAACTTGGTTTATTTGTGTAAACAAAGATAACACTAAAGGTATTTAAATATTTTGTGTTTCAAACTAAAATAAAAACAAGCCCATACAACTCCTATGTGACCTTACCACCCAATTCATTTGTCCTCATTTTCAATGCAAGACTGATTATTCCTATTAGCTCCCAAGCACACCAGACACCAGAAATATTTCCATCAAAATAATGAACACAATCAACTAGGAATAAAGCTCATGGAGACAAGACAATCAGTCATTAGATACCAATGAACATAAAACACTTTCTTCATTAACATAATAAGTCAATTACTGAAGGAAAACGGAAGCATGATAATAAGAAAAGGGAGCTTCCAACTTTTCTGTAGGCATTGAACAAAAATGTTCCCTTTGAAACCAACATGGTCTTCTGTGTTGTCCATTTCTTTGGTAATCCAATGATCACATAGGTTCTTGCAGAACTATACTGGAACGCTTCACATGAATAATTGGGTGGGTAACGGTGTTTCACACAACAAGAATAATGAAAAATGATGCCACAACAGCAGTATACATTTATTTCTTTTGTTCTTTCATCTCTTGTAATGGTTGGGAGCATCTGCAAATGCAAACTTCAGCCTGTAGGCTTCTGCGAGGAGAACACTGATCTCTTCATTTCCCCAATGCATTGTGGGTAGGTTCTGTAAAAAGATTAGTAGTTCCTTAAAGAGAAAAGAAAAAGAAGAGAATTAGAACTAGAGATATTTTGTCACCGTCTCAGGTCTCATTAGGTTGGTGAAGGTTTGTTTAGAAAAAGCAACTAGAACTTTCCATCAACACTAGAACTACATGTTATTCTGATTTATTTTGAAAATGGTTCTGTTTGAAATGAACTTATACATCACAGGTAAAATATGTTTTATATTTATTATAGAGCAAACATTCATAACAATTGTTTGAGATGCCCAGAAATACTTGCCATGCAACATGTATATAGAAATACAGCAATTAAAAAACAGTATTCCCAAGATGAGTAAACCTGGGAGAATCATTCAGGAGATAAGCTCTGGAACTCCCTCCCTAAAGAAATAAAGCTGCTCCCCTCCCTCCTCTCCTTTAAAAAACAACTGAAGACCTATTTTTGCTCACTAGCATATGGAAAGAAGGAGGATTAGATGGTCGAGATATCACTGTCGGGCCTCTGATTGAGAACTATTCATATTTGGCCTTCTCTGGTCACACCAGCCCAATGACCTCATTTGACTACATAACCAACCCACACCATTTTGCGAATTCTAGCTAGCTTTTGTACACTAATATGGATGTTTTGTTTAGATTTTATGTTATTATAGAATTTTGTCTGATTACATGAAGTTTAATGTATTGATGTCAGGTTGAATTAACTGATGTTAGGTTTTAATTTTATGTTAGGTTTTAATGTTACTTTTATATGTGGGTTTTTCTGGGATTTTATGTTGGTATCGTGTATTTACTAGGCACTGAATGTTTGCCACTGTTATGTTGGAATCTGCCCTGAGTTCCCTTGGGGAGATAGAGTGGAATACAAATAAAGTTTATTATTATTATTTGAAACACAACAGGATGAGTCCACAGCAGACACTCTGCTGGCTGTTGAATTGGATCACTTGTCAGACACTTCCCAAGTGTCTAGGACTGTGTGATGTATCGGCGAATAATGCGTGCAGATCCCAGTAAGGTGGCCTTCTGCAGCTGGCAGATGGTAATTTTGTCAGCGCCGATTGTGTTTAAGTGCAGGCCAAGGTCTTTAAGCACTGCACCCAATGTACCGATCACCACTGGGACCACCTTTACTGGCTTGTGCCAGAGTCTTTGCAGTTTGATATTTAAATCCTCATATCATGTCAGCTTTTCGAATTGTTTCTCTGCAATCCTGCTGTCACCTGGGATTGCAACATCTATGATCCATACTTTGTTTTTTAATACGATTTTGAGGTCAGGAGTATTATGCTCCAAAACTCTGAATCCGGAAGTCCCAGAGGAGTTTGGCATGTTCATTCTCTGTAACTCTTTCCGGCTTGTGATTCCACCAGTTCTTTGTTGCAGGCAGATGGTATTTGTGGCACAAGTTCCAATGCATCATCTGAGCAATGGTGTTATGCCTCTGCTTGTAGTCTGTCTGCGCAATCTTCTTGAAGCAGCTGAGGATGTGATCCATTGTTTCATCTGCTTCCTTGCAGAGTCTACATTTGGGATCTGTTGCTGACTTTTCAATTCTAGTTTTGATGGCATTAGTTCGAATGGCTTGCTCTTGGGCTGCCAGAATCGGGCCTCCCATCTCCTTTTTCGGAGTTCCATTTGTGAGCCACAGCCATGTTTTTTCTTTGTCAATTTGGTTCTCAATTTTTGCCAGAAACTGTCCATGGAGAGCCTTCTTTTGCCAGTTTTCTCTTCTGCTCTGGATTACGTTTTTACGGTATTCCCTCTTTTTCTTTTGCACTTTAAACAGTTTACTACTATTGACTTCCCTCAATGTTGGTTCTTGACTGCCTTTCACATAATCTGCCAGTGCATGTTTCTCTTCTTCTATCATTTGTTTCACTTGCAGAAGCCCTTTGCCTCCTGATTTTCTGGGCAGGTAAAGTCTGTATTATTATTATTATTATTATTATTATTATTATTATTATATTATATTATTATTACATTATTATTACCATAGAACAGTGAAAGAAAAATAAAAAGAGATTAAGTTATCTTATGCATATATTTATTTTACTCCTGATACTCTCCTCAATGCCTTTTAATACTCCCCTTTCATTATTAGTTTTAATATAGAGCTTTTTAATGAAGCAGTGTGGTATAGTGGTTTGAACACTGGCTTAAGACTCTAGAGATCCAAGTTCAAATCCCTGCTCCGTCATGGAAACCCACTGGGTGCCTTTAGTCAAGTTCCACCCTCTCAGCCTTAGAGGGAGGCAAAGGGAAACCCCCTTATGAATATTTTGTGCCAAGAAAGAAAGCCTCACCTTAGAGATTTCATTAGTTGGAAAAGACTTGAAGGGGGTGCAGATAGTCTAAAATGGTGTTTCAAGGAAGCTCCAAAGTATAATAAAGCTACCTTTTAATCTTAAGTCAGTAATTGTTTCAAACCTCTGTGACAAGGACCTCAAACGAGATGAGTCAGATTTAAAAATGCTTGCAGCAATGTGGATAATAAAGTAACTCTGCCACAGAAGCAGTTATCTCACAAAGTGTGTAGCCGCTCTCAAAATAGTGCAAGTATTAAAGTATTATGAAGTGAATATTGAAGCAAAACAAATGGAGCCTCCACTTAGGCAATCAAAAGCAACATTTTTATTAATATGAGGACAATTTCCAGGTAATTTTTGGCCTAGAAACCTCCCAAAACTGTCCAAACTGATTAAGGATCAAAGAGCTGTATTCCCATCCTTACTATGATACAGTTTTCAAACTGTGGGCCGCGACCCACTGGTGGGTCACGAGACCTAAAATAAGGTCGGCTGTAGGGGGTGAGTTCCGCTATTGGAGAAGAGTGTGAGAGAGAAGGAGATGGAGGGAAGGAAGAAGGCCAGCACCATTGTCCTTGCCCTCTTGCAGCTTCCTCGGCGCCGTTGGAGGAGAGCGAGAAAGAGAAGGAGAGGGAGGGGAAGGAAGGAAGGAAGGAAGGAAGGAAGCAAGCAAGCAAGCAAGCGCTGTGGCCCTCGCCCTCTCGTGGCTTCCCCAACACTGTTGGAGAAGAGAGAGAGAAGAGGAAGAGAAGGAAGGAAGGAGGTCAGCGCTGTTGCCCTTGCTCTTTCGCAGCTTCCCTGGTGCCACTGGAGAAGAGAGAGGGGGGGAGGGAGGGGGGGGGAAAGGAGAGAAAGAGAGGAAGGAAAGAAAGAAGGAGGCCAGCGTCGTTCTCATGGTTTCCTTAGCGCTGCTGGAGGAGAGCGGGAGAGAAAAGGAGAGTCCTCCAATGTTGTTGTTGTTATATTATTATTATTATTATTATTATTATTATTATTATTATTATTATTATCATCATCATCTCTCATTGCCATACACAAGAGTTGTAATGGGAAAATAGCCCTTTGTAAGTTCTTCTCCTTCTCCTTCTTCTTCTTCAAGCCATTAGGGACAGTTTCTTGGATCTCAAGCTCTGCTTTTTGTATTTATTTTCAGTCTCAGCACCCTCCAGTTCTTTTTTATTTTAACACAAGTCTTAACAAAATCCATGGATAATAACATAGCCCAAACCTGCTTCTGGGGTTATTTGGGGTGCTGATTCAGAAAATTGCATTGCATAGATCACAATAGCTCTAGATTATTAAATAATGGTTTTTTGAGGGCGAGCAGATGGTAACTAGTGGATGGCATATGTTCTGTTTCAGAAACTAGGGCTGATGTGGTCGATCCAATGCAGTTTTCTGAATCAGCATCCCAAATAACCAAACTGAACCTAAAGTTGACCAAAAACTGATTTGTAACCCTTTTGGTACTAATGTTGGAGAGTGGTCCCTGGTCAAAAAAAAGGTTGGAAACCACTCCTATAATAGGATATTGTTTATCTCTTTTATTTCTAAGAACATTGTAGAAGTTAGAGCATACATTATTGCAGCTTTATTACACTACAGGTAGGAATTAAGTTTCAAAATTTTGTACATAGAAATCCCTTAAGAGCCGCTTAAACTATCCAGCTGTTTAAATTAGTAGCCCCATAGTTTGGATTGCAAATGATGAAGTTTGCATGAACTGAGAGAGACAATTTCAAAACCAGATGTATGTAAAATGTGTCCTCCCACTGAAACATGTTAAATGATGGGATGCTTTGGAAGAAGAAATATTGGCTGACTAAGAAGCCACAGGCAGTAACAGTATAGGCTATACAAAGAATGCACACAAAATTTAAAAATAGAAGAGTTCTATATCAACTCTCAGATATGACCTCCTGCTACTCCTGTGCCTGCTGCCCACTCAATTGCCCTCTCCTGGATACAATGCCACCAGGAAATAGAGTTTAAAGCAAGGAAGCTGCTTCTGTCTTCTCACTCTGGTTCCTGTATGCAAGCTCAGACAAGCAAGAGGACAGGTAGCAAAAGTAAGGAGGAACAGCAACACAGCGAAGAGACTCCGTGGTTGAAATAATTTTACTGAAGTATGTGATGGTCCTCAATAATGAATGGCCAATAATCACCTTCTTGAAAATCTTAGGCTTAAGGCTATGGAAATATTGCAGACTTACTATCAAAGACCCTAAAAGCAACACAGCAGCTTGAACAAGTTCATTACTCCTTGCTGAGTATCGGATGGCAGAAGCAATAAGACATCTGATAACAAGCCATGTACTTTATACAATCATTGCAATTCTTGCTATCAAGAGAGTCACTATTATCAATCATATGTGTCGCATTGCTTCATTTCCTTTATGAAACTTTGGTACTTAACATTCACATTTCAAATTTCTCCGATTAATCCTAATTGAAATGATTGAAAGCTATGGGTTTGAAAATTATGTGTAACATTTATCAGGGCTGATTTGCACAAACTGTTGACGGTAATGTAGTGAGCCCACGAAAGCATTCTATTTAGAGATACTTGAAGAGTCATGTTCCCCGATACATCTCAGTGCGCAAACTTAGAATAAGCAGAGAAACTCGAATCAATGTCTGAGTCCCCACCAGTATGTGTTTAAGCATAACTAAAGAAGGTTCCTTCTCGGGTGCAACCCTGGCCCTCTGGAACTCCCTCCCCAAAGAACTAAGTGCTGCTCCATCTTTGCTCAGCTTTATGAAGGTGGTAAAGACCTTCTTATTTAACAAGGCCTTTAATTGAGCCATGGCAGGAATTGGAGATTTTATGACTGGGATGAAGGAGGGATACATGGGGGAGGAGGTTATGGTTTTAACTGAAATGTGGGATTTTATTGATTGTTGTTTAATCATAGTTTTATCTATTTTGTTCTCCTGATTGAAGGATTTTAATGTTTGTATTCAGTTAGTAAGCCACCTACGGTCCATGTTGTGGAGAAAAGTGGGATACAAATATCCTAAATAAATAAGTAAATTTGAGTTTTCTGTTTCTGATACAATCTGATACAACTGCTTTTCTTAAATGCTGAATTTTACACAAGGTCTGGGTATGTCAAGAATCAGTGTGGTACAGTGGTTTGGGTGTTGGACTAGGACACTGGGAAAGCAGTACCTGTCCGAATGTATCTCCCTCTATGAACCACCTCAGAGATTAAGATCATCTGGGGAGTCCCTGCTCTCGGTTCCACCTCTCTCACAAGTGTGATTGGTGGGGAAGCCAGACAGGGCCTTCTCAGTGGTGGCTCCTCAGCTATGGAACTCCCTCCCCAACAAAATTAGATCAGCACCCTCCCTCCTGGCCTTCAGAAGAAAAATGAAAACTTGGCTATGGGACCAAGCCTTTGGGCAGTAAGCAGTATAAGGAATGATCTGGGACTATGTGCAATAGATATGATAATTGGAACTACCTGGACTACGATTGTTGCATTGTGTGATTTAAATGTTTATATTGGTATGTTTTTAATTCCACGTTTTCATGTTAAATGATGTTGCGTTTTATGATTTAATTGATAATTGTATGTTATTATCATTATGTTAGGAATCATACTCTGTTAATGGCTCAAAAAGTCATCGCATAGATTCAATTGAAGTTCAGTGGCAGTTCATGTACGAGGAGCTATAATCTGATCAACTACAGAAGTTATTTCTGCCACTTTCTGAACATCTTAAAAATGAATGAACACATATACTATATGGATTGTGGGCAACATCGGCGCTACATCAAATATGCACACTGTGCCTATTGTTTGATATTAAGATATAAAAAAATTATTACCCTGTTTTTTTAGTACTCCAGCAATACCAGTATCATATGAGACCATAAATGATACACCCTTAAAAGTGTGAAGGAAGCAGATCTTTTTGGTGAAAATGCAATGCATATTCATGAGACACTTCAAGATTTCAAAGTTGAGTTAAATTCAGAAGATGGGGAGCAGCATATTTTAACTATGCCATAAATCAGTGTCTCTTACACATTCTTTCTGTTCATTTAACAGTGTTAATGCCCCCCCCCCCCAATACATACAGGCACAGAGCTTCAAAGAAATCAATCAATACATGCTTCAGATTATTGAATTTTGGCAATCTGATTTAATGCTTTTCTTCATAAAGCTTGACTTTTGGTTTATTTGTCCTAATTGTTAGACTTTCAACTGAGTCTGAACGTTTCTTGCAAACGGTGCCTATAAAAAGAACATTTTTATCTTATTTTTAACCTTTCTTTCACATTCCATGACCTTTTAACCAGTGGATCAAACACAGAACACAAGTGTGCTTCATAGAAAAGATTAAACTATGTGTAGACAAAAAAAAAGGTCAATCCGCACACCAATGAGGATAGCTAGATCTGAAGGTGGATATGTTTCTCTCTCTGAGACACAGAAATACACAGTCTAATGCATCGTAAAAAACCAAAATGTCTATGCTATCACATCACATTTAACAAGCAATCCTTTATTTTCACAAAACCTATTTTCCTTTATTTTTGTGCAGCACACCTGGGATGCCTTTAAACTGTTTCCACTTTTTCGCACACTTGAGGATTCTGAACCGAGCCTTTGCCGTATGACTTTTATCCATCACCCTCAAAATTATCTCTGATCTCGTAGGCATGGTCCCACAAATATCCCAAGCTTCAACCCTGAACGAATCAGTAAATGCACTCTCTTAGAGCTGATTTCTCTGACAATTCTGTTATTAGCCTGAAAAAAACCCTGTCAAGTTCTGGAAGAAGCCTCTAAAAATAGAAAAATAAGTGATAGTTATATCGGACGCAACTGCCACCTTTTAAAATTGGTCAACAAGGACTGACAGTTCTCAACAAGGTGAAACTGAGAAGGTGACAATTTGACAGAACAATCTTCCATTAATCTTTTGATAACATAGGGGGAGATATTGTCCATGTGATTAATTTCAAATTTTTCAGGAGAAACAATTTCATGGAAGGAAGTGCCTGAAGTCACAGAAAATAAATGTAACAAATTGAGGGGCTGTTTTGTCCCCTTTTATATTTCAAATGGTATACGAAGGAACAGATTTCCAGGGATGCACCCAGAATTGTTTTTAAAACAATAGATAGGAACAGGAATCCATTTAGAAGAAATTTAAAACTTTGTTTTAAATTTATATTCTTATATTTGCAAGTAAACTATCAGGTAAGACCATTCTACTCTCATATAATAAATGATTTCAATGTAACTTAAAACGGTGTGGGGCTCATGGACCCACACTTTTACGCAAAAGCATGTAGTGCCTTGTTGAAAAAAATCCCCTTGATTTTTTCATTTTGTGTATTACAATCTGAATCTATATAAATAAAAGTGAAATGTTCATTTGTGGGATTAACATAACTCATAAACCACTAGACAAATTGACACCAAATTTGGACAGCATACACCTAACAACCCAATGTATGTCCTTCACTCACAAAATTTGATTTTGTCTTTTGGGAGTTGTAGTTGCTGGGATTTATAGTTCACCTACATGATAGAATTGAACCAAATGGGGCATACAGGACTCCCATGATCAACAGAAAACACCAGAAGGGTTTGGTGAGCATTGACCTTGAGTTTGGGAGTTGTAGTTCACCTATATCCAGAGAGTACCATGGACTCAAACCATGATGGATCTGGACCAAACTTGGCACGAATATTCCATATGCCCAAATATGAACACAGATGCGGGTTTGGGGGAAAAAGAGCTTGACATTTGAGAGTTGTAGTTACTGGGATTTATAGTTCACCTACAATCAAAGAGCATGCTGAACCCAACCAATAACAAAATTGGGGCAAACTTCCCACACAGAACCACCATACTTAAGGCCATGCTGTCCAACTCCTTTCACCAGGGCAAGAAAACGTAATCAAACGTAATCAAAGCCCTCCTGACGAAGAGCCATTCCTTGTTGTTTCTATGTCAGTGTTGATGTGGAGATTGTCTGGTTTCCCTACTCTGGAACATGCAATATATAATTGTTTTGTATAATAATTTGATATGCTACGTATTTTGTTTTATGTTTACTGTGTTTTTATTACTGTAAGGCACTTTGAGTCCCTTCTTGGGAGATGGGACGAGGTATAAATAAAGTTTTTTTTAAAAAATAATAGCAACAACAACAACAACAATAATTGAATGGTAAATCAACATATACGTAAATCTCATTGATTCAATGGGATGACTGATTTCTCCTTATGCAAGATAAAACTAAATCAACCAGTTTTACCCCCACATTACCAATTAGAAATAACTGTCCAGGAGCAACATTTGGTTGAAACCAGGACATAGGGCCAGTGTAGACAAGTTCTAAGAGGAACAATCAGATATCTGTGGAAGAAGACAACTTCATTTTTTGTCATGATTACAAAAGCTAACCAGGATTGATAACAATAGACTGTTACCAATACTATTCCCGGAAGAAATTTTAAATCTTATTTGTGTCAGAACAAGGCATTTATAATTCTGATTATTTTTCAGTCTGGCTGCTTCAGTGTGACAATTTTGATGTAAGATAAGAACATCTATATGCACAAGCACTTAGTGACTCATGAGAGACTAGACAAAAACAATAAATAAATAAATCATCTTACATCAGCTTGTCTGAAAAGAGAGGCATATGTTGCCTTATTTGATATCCTCCACTTCGTACTCCAACCTTTTTGGGTTTATCCTCTTATCAACAGCTCTGATTGAATTTGGTAGTTACATGTACAGGATTTTCTTGGGGGGGGGGGGGGAACTACACACTGATAAAGCCAATAGCTGACATTGTTACTCAATTTCTACTGAAGAAAAATGTGGGGGAAACTATTTTACAAAGATGCATCTCTTGTAATAGTTATGAATGGTCAACTAACAAAATCACTGGTGCAATATTTAAAAGGTGTGGTAGGTTAAGAAAAGAACAAGAGGATCTCCCCCATCCCTTTCTTTAAAAGCTTTCACCTCAACTGCCATAGCAAAGCGAGCTGGCCACAAAGGACCAGGGCAGAATGATAGAGAATTTTTCCCCTGTTTTCTGCCCCACTGCTTCTTCCCCCTTGGCATCATAAAGTGTTCAAAAATACTTTCCCACTATCTGGTAAAGACTGGTTGGAGGGGGGTGTTGATGTCTTTTCTCTAGTTTATGCCTCAAACAAATATTGAAAGCTCAACTCATATGCTTTCTTGCCTAGAATAGAGTCCATTTCTGGAGATATAGGAAAAAGGCTGTTGGTGTTAAGGGGCCACATCCCATGGCTTTTAAAATTACTAAAATTATTGTGAGTATACCAGTCCCATTCACCTCTAAATATGTCTTCAGATGAGGATGGAGGAGCCCACACTATGAGGTTGTAGTCATGGGTATTTATCTCATTTGTCTCTTTCATGTCTTAGTTTCGTACTGTTCATTCGGTAGTACAGAATGGTACACCCCCCCTTCTGTACTGAAATATTGGTGAAATGTAAATTAAGTGGGAACAGCAACTGCTTGGTTGACTAATTTTTTGAGCTTGGCTGTAGGGCCTGCCAGGGCCTGCCAGGGTCTACAGCTGAGTGCGCCAGGTGCTCAGCGCACTCGGCTGTAGGCCCTGGCGCTTTGTCGCCAATGGACTGAAAATATCCAATTTTTTTGGACCTTGGACAAAAAAGCTCATTAGGAAAGGCATCTATTTCGGGAAAGATGCTTGAAAATTAAAACAGGGCTGTACGAATGAAACAAACCAGAACGGATTGTGATTCTGTACAACTGCACAAGACTCTGAGGTTGTGGGAGTGCATTGGAGCAACAAGTGGGATTTATTAAATCAATTATGTTTTAGCTAATCAACACAGTCTAGCCTGCCTTGCATGCATACAGCAGAGAAATTTGTAATAAGTACATTACTACAAGGCATTACATAAAACTCGGCACAGCACTTATGATTTTTTGTTCTTACTAAGCCTACATTCCATTAATGCTACCAAAACTTCATACAACTAAGTAATGCTGAAGCATACTGTCTAAGGTATTTGGTAAGATAACATTAGCAAATACTGGAAATAAGTGACTCTTTAATATAAGATACATGGTTGTTACACACAACAATGCGAAGGAATATGTGGGTCGTAATGTCTATGGAAGTTTGAATATATCACTATTAGAGGCAATCAGAAGTCCATACAAGGCAATTTCCAAGAAACGCAATTCTTCCATTTTTAAAAAATGACATGCAGTGTTCTTCTTCTTTGATGAATTTCTGATATGCTTGTTGTGAAGTAATAAGGTTTTCTACTTAAGAGATTGTCTACTTCATTATTTCCAAACACTAGGGGGAAGTTTCCGTCTCTGCTCATCGTAATTTCTAGTTTGCTTCTTTTCCTCAATGTGTTGTTCATTTTGGATTGTTTAAAGGAAAGTCTCCGTGCATTAAGAAACTGTCTCTATATGAAATAGCTAGGTAAAAGCTGGGGGGAAAAAACTAGTGTTCAAAATTGTAACAAGGCATGATCTCAGGGTTATGAATAAATTCTGTCTTAAGAACCAAATAAAACAATGAAGGAAAAGTGTCAGATTCTTTTAATGGTACAGTTCATTTTGTGAGCAGGAGTCAGTAATATATCAGATACTGCTGAAGAAATATGCCAGCACAAGGTGTCTGTTTGTGTGTATCACAAGCAGGAAGACAAGGTAACATGCCTGTATCATTGGTAGAGCATGAATTCAGTCTATTTAGGTTGATCTGGAATCACTCCAAACATCACACCATCTCATTTATATTTGGACCTTCTACAAAATTTGGAGGGTTACAATACCGAGCTGGCAAGCCAAAATTGTTCACTTGCTGTGTCATGCTGGTAATTCATGCTGCTACTCTGCTGCATTCAAGTTGCTGTCACATTATTTTATGATGGAGCCTTCATTATAGCCAAAGCAAGTACAGAAATGTAGAAGATAAACTATACATCAAGAAAACAACACTTTCTTCCTGGCATTCCTATCTAAGGGTTCAACAGCAATTCAATCAACCAAAGAATAATACAAATGTAATATATCTATCAGGGATTATATTAGGCACCATCACATGAAACCTACAGCTACTATTTACTCTATCTTTAGAACTAATTGTATAGAAATTCTTTCTTCAGCTTCATTTTCCATATCTTTATACCATAACATTTTTGTGGACAATAGCTTACATATTTTTCTTAGGACTTCTTATGGTTGCTCTTCAACCATTCTATGAAACAATATTAAAGAGAAGATTACAGAATGATTTCCAGAAATCTGGAATGTTTGCTACTCTTTATTCCCTTGCAGGGGGAAACCACAAAATAACAACAACAACGACAATGACAATGACAACAACAACAACTACTACTACTACTTTATTTTTGTACCCCACCTCCATCTCCCTGAAGGGACTCAGGCAGCTTACATATGGCACAATGTGCCTAAAACAGCGCACAAAATAAATACACAATACAATAAAAGATAAAACCAATAGCATATCAAACAATAATTTAAGCTCAAAACAGTGGCCAATAACCTATGGTGAGTACTGTCATAAAACACAGCCAACTGCATACAGGAACAAGGGAATAGGATAGAAAAAGTTGTCACTCATAATCTAGGGCATGGGACAAAAGTGCAGCGTTGTGTCATTAATTGTGGACCATTGGCTAGACATTCTCAAAAGATTGTCCAAACATCCAAGTCTTCAGTTCTTTCCAGAAGGAGGACAGTGTGGGGGCCTGCCTAATCTCCCTAGGGAGAGTATTCCAAGGCTGGGGGACCACCATCGAGAAGGCCTTCTCCCTCATCCCCACCAACCGCACTTGTGACGCGGATCATTGCATCAGGAAAAGATGAAAATCCTGCCTTCTGCAGTTAATAATAATGATAATAGCAATAATTTTATTTTTACCCACCTCTCCTCATGGCTCGAGGTGAGTTACAACATAGCAGTTAAGAGTCCTCAGCAAACATTGAAAAAAACCATGGAGGGCTGGATTTAAAACTATGCAAGATACTGAGTACGATAAGATGGAAATATATGCCGGAAACAAGCATGCTGAAAACAGAAACTTTTAGTATAAAACATGACAATATGGATTTGAACAATCTGAAAACGTTGATAGCCCTATCACATTTGGTATCACTGATAGCCGACTTACAACTTTGATAAAACTTTGTGTGCTGCTTCTGGAGAAGGTGAAGAAAAGGAGATCAGAATATATCAAAATAGCATTGGCCTTGTCCTGAACCTCCACCCCAGTCCCAGACCGGCAGAGGTGCAGAAAATGTCACATAGCAGGCTAAAACCTTTTTATTCAGACATGCTTTTAAAGAAGAAGGTTTTTAAGATCAATTCAGGGCGTGCTGTGGCTTTTAACTTTGAAAATGTTTTAATAGTTTTCAACTGTGAAATTTTAAAATACTGTTTTATATTTAATTCTGTTTTAATGTTTGCATACTTGTATATTTTAAATTGTATGCTAATATGTTTATGTGAAGCCACTTTGAGTCTACTTCAGGAGAGATAAAGCAGGGTGTCAATCAGTGGTGCCCAACCTTTTTTTGACCAGGGACCACTTTGACCAGGGACAACATTAGTACCAAAAGGGTTATGAATCAATTCTTGGTCAACTTTAGATATACTTTGGTTATATGGGGTGCTGATTCAGAAAATTGCATTGGATAGACCACTTACAGTTTCTCTAGTTTCTGATACAGAACATATGCCATCCAGTAATCACCATCTGCTCATCCACAGAAAACCATATTTAATAATCGAGAGCTAATGTGGTCTATTCAATGTAATTTTCTGAATTGGCACCCCAAATAACCCCAGGAACAGTCCTAAAAATGAAGATACCAAGGTGCCCCTGCTTTTAGGTGCAACATGGAATGGCTCTGCTCAGGGGGAGGGAGGAGGAGGAGAAGCAGCAGCAGTCAGGAGGCTTGTTGTCTCGCCTTTTGTGGGTAGTCAGACTCTCCTCTCTCGACATCCTCATTGCCTTGGCACTATAAGAGGATTTCGCAAGACCAGTCATTCTTGTTGCAACAGTGTAGTAACGGTGAGGCCGTGGACCATATTTTAGTTCTTAGGCACCACTGGTGGTCCACGGACCACAGGTTGGGAACTGCGGGTATAAATAAATATAATAACAATAACAGCAGATTGAGTGCTCATTAAGGTTTGAATCCCAAATTTGCCATTAAACTGCATTGAGTAACTTGACATAAATCATTCTAGGATTGCATTTAGACTGTTTTAGGAGTTTTAATCTGCTTCAAAATGTTTTTGTCTTTGTATTTTTCATTGGTTTTTATTTGTTCCTTGTCTCTGGAGCCTTTGTGGGCGGAATGGTGCTGATGACAGGGTGTTAATACAGGAATAGTATAAACAAACAAACAAGTTACACAGACTTATAGGAATACTTCTTCTGCTTAAATCTTGCCAAGAAAACCCAATGATAGGATTGCTATAATTCAGCATCAACTCAAAGGCACATAACTAAACAACTCTTTTGGCAGCAGCTCTTTAGAACATCAACAGAAGAATTAACACATTTCATGTCCCTTCCATTTTGAGCTAAAAATATTGCATCATTTTATGTGGCTCACAGATACATAATCTGCTAAATCACATAGTTCATGTTAGCATGAAATATGGCATTGCAGAAACAACAAAGTATCTACCCCACGTGTCTATTTCTATGGAACTGACACATCTATACTGTTTACCAATATAAAGGAAAAAAGGAGAAGATGGAGGACCTGGAATTGATCGATTGGGAGAGGTGGGTAGGAAACAACAATCACCATCATCATCATTATATCTGTGTTACAAGTCCACATGCTCAATCAGAAAGTCACCAAATTTGTTGTCACAAAGTAAGCTGCAATGCCTTAACCATATGCGTGTGTTTACAGCACACCATGGCCTCTTCTATCTGGATTGAAGTAAGTGTTAATCTTCTCTCCTTTCTTAAAATAAATTTATTGGGTTATCTAATGAGGCAGAATTAACACTGCAGGAAAGTTTAGGCCCTGAGCTGCCAATTTCTCATACTTTCTTAATAAATACTTATTTTTCTTTCCTAGATTAGGAACACATTATGAATCAATTTCAACAAAACTTGAAATTTCTATCTAATTCACATCTTGAATATCTTTTAAAGTTAAGGGCAATCAGCTTGCTTTGGCTTTTTCCCCCTTCCATTGCTGGTTTTGATCCAGTTTGTATGGAACTTAGCATGAAATAAATGTGAAGGCTTTTAGGTCCTAACAATCAACATTTTATTTCATTCAAATCGTAACAATTTTATAAATTACAGTCTTTACCAGTCTGACTTTAAATAAAGGGATCATAAGTGAACCCATCAACATCTGTGTGGGTAGTGCAGAGTAAATTTCCTAGTTTTCTTAATTTTTCTCACTGCACACCTATGTAGAAATATACAGAGAGCATAAAGACAACATATACCGTATTTTAATGAAAAATAATGTCCCAGTTTACTAGATGAAATACTGCAGTAATTCAACAGAAGAAGAAAACATCCAGTCTATAATAAAGGATTTCTTGCTGAATTCATTTTACTCATTGCAATTGGGTCCAATTTACCCAATGAACTACTTTAAATTCATGACGACTGCCAAATTAAATATTTCCAGGTCACTTGGGCCATTTCTCAAATTAGACCCATGTTTATAGTAGTCCTAATATGCCCTCAGTATACTGGTATGAATTACTATTACCACAGTAAATAGGAACAAATCATCATTTTTGCCTTTCCATTTTTTTCATAACCTTTCTTTCATTAGCTTAATGCTATCCTGAATATATTAGAATTTCTTTTGACTTAAAAAAACCCATGATTCTTTCATTAGCTGCCATGAGGCACAATTTATTTTTGCATTCTGGCTTCTATATACATACTGAATGATCAAAATTTTTCTCTTTTTTCTCTGTAAATATAGTGACTATGGAATTTAAAATAACAATTTACATATGAATTCAACGTAACTAAATTTTTGTCCAGTAATCCTGAATTACCATAAACACTCCAAAACAGTTCTGTAATGTTCCCAGTTCAATCACAAAATTAATTGGGTGTTTGAAAGTCTTAACCACCAAGAAAAGAGTATAAAATAGAATCTTATCCACTACAGTACAGTTCAAGTTGCAATTTTTTCTGTGCATAAATGAAATCCAAGATGCCCACAGTCTTTCACATGCCAGGAGAAGCTGATGTCCTTTAAATGAATCCCATATAGTAACTAACTGTGAACACAAACAATGTAAGGATACTGGTACATCTAGTCTTTGCAGATTTAAGAACAACTGGTAGATATCATTGGGTAAAGGTTTTCCTTGACATTAAGTCTAGTCATGTCCGACCCTGGGGGATGGTGTTCATCTCCATTTCTAAGCCAAAGAGCAAGTGTTGTCCGTAGACACCTTCAAGATCGTGTGACCAGCATGACTGCATGGTGTGCCCTGTAGATATCATAGTTTTCGAAATACTTACAGTAGGCCCTCCTCTTCTGAAAGGGTTAGGAAAAAAGGACCTGACAAAAGTGGGTAAAGATGTATTTTAAAACCCCTCTCTAACAATCTCTAGGTCTTCCAATGTGACTCTATGGTCAGCTTCAACCAGAAGCTGATCACAGAATTGTGCTGGAGGATCTGAGCAGTAGTTCTCAACCTGGGGATCGTGACCCCTGGCGGGGGGAGGGTTGAAATACTGTTTGACAAGGGTTGTTGCGCTGCCTCCTTCAGCCCCACACAATGAAAAGCAGGGAACATTTTTAGGCAAGCAAGTCCTTGAAACAAATAGATTACAAAGAAAATCTAGGGCATATTGGAGGATAGCCTGGGGAAGAACGAGTTCTTTCTATCCACCTTGTTATATTTAACAAACATTTGTAAAAACTAGTTTATCATGACTTACTACTATAAAGGAGTACATATGACTCTCAGTCTAACAATAAAACCACTGGAGCACGGCATCAACACTTGTCAGGCAGAAGGAAGGTTAACGGGAATTACTCCATGCATTTGGTCAGGAGTAAAAACTATGCAAAAGTTAATTAATTTGCCTTTTACTTATACTGTGACTTTTCCTTCTCTACATCTTCAAGATGATGTTGTGCAAAAGGCTCAAAACTGCACAGGGTTTAGGAGGGAAAGCTTCTGAGCCACCTTAGTCAAAGTGAATTGTTTTAACAAAAAAAGGAGTTTTAGAGAAAAATGGATAAAAAATTCAGGGATATAAAAGAAAACATAAAAGTGTGATTAGGACACTAACCTCTCTTAAAATGTTAAACAAGGAATTAATGCTTGGAGAGATCATACATGTCCTGTTATGCGAGCAAGCAAAGTGAGGTTCTCTCACAACCTGGCAGCATGGATTCAGAAGCTTGTATGTTCAAGGGGAAAAAGAGTAACCCAGCTGTTAGACAAGGCCATTTTGAAGAAATGTGTCAAACCACCTACAGATGGTGAATAGATCCAACGAAACTGGGACACACTAATTATTGGCAAGTTAATACAATGAATTTGGACTCAACTCATGTGGGGAGAAATGTTTTAAAATGAGATCACTTTAGTAGCCAATCTATTCCACTCTTAAAAACTTAACTTTTGAAACAGGATAACTGGAATAAATAAAAATGAAATGTCTGTATTGGTTGATGAAAGTGGTGTTTCTCAAATTAATATAGCTTGAATTTCCCTTATCTGAAATGTTTGGGACAAAAGGTTTTTCAAATTTTTGATTTTTTGTTTTATTTTGGAATATTTGTATTTGTATATACATGGTGAATGAGTGTAAAGAGGGCTGACTACACATTCTGTGCCTGAATCTTTCTCAAGCCCCCCCCCCCCCCCCCCTATTTCCATGGCGCCTGCCCCACCATGGAAGTGCAGTGTGGACTGCCTGGGCATCAGTGCTTTCCAACACTGGGGTTTGGATGCATTTGGATTTTTCATTCCTCTGCCATCTGCTACTTTTATAGAGCAGGGGTTCTCAAACTTTTTAAACAGAGGGCCAGGTCACAGTCCCTCAAACTGTTGGAGGGCCGGATTATAATTTGAAAAAAACAAAAACAACCATGAATGAATGGCTATGCACACTGTACACATTTTATTTGTAGTGCAAAAAACACTGAAAAAATAATACAATAATTAAAATTAAGAACAATTTAAACAAATATAAACTTATTAGTATTATTAGTAATGGGAAGTGTGGGCCTGCTTTTGCCTGATGAGATAGGATTTTTGTTGTTGTGTGCTTTCTAGTACACAACAATAGGAGGAATTTGCTATAAGCAAATGAATATTTATTTTCTTGGGGATAATAATAATAATAATAATAATAATAATAATAATAATAATAATTTCAAGACAAAAATGTAATGTGCACTTCATAGATAATACCTTTATTTAACTACGTCTACAGCACCATCATGTATAATGCACACTTTAATTTTAAACACACTGAAACAAAAACAAAAAAAAGATTCACTGGAGATTAAAAGGCAGCAAATACCCTATTTTAGGCTTGAACAGAGCATACAGCCCAAGCCATGTCCTTCTTGCGGTTCTCAAGTGACATCATTCACTTCTTCTTTTTTGTCTTCTCCCTCCCCTTCTTCATCTTGTGCCAAAGAGCCCAAGAGACACAGTCAAGCAAGTGGGAGGAGCATCCCAGGAAGCAACCACCGCACACTCGTTCGGTGACACTTCCACCTTTTCCAACTCACAGACCCAAATGTTCCCAGAGGCTCAGCTGCCCTCCTGCCCACTGAAGAGTGCCTGTCCGATCCCTCCCTTCCTCTAGCTTCAGCAGCCTCCTCCCATCCATCTTCCTCCTAACCAAGGAAGAGACCAGGGTCCTGGTAACACTCGGAGTTCAAGAGCCAGCCTGGGAAAACTGACTTCTAGCACTCTTCTCCCATTGGTCCAGCCAAAAGTAAGGAGAGGGCCCACATGCATCCTTCCCTTCTTTTGGTTCTTCAGGAGGAGCCAGGGATGACGGAGCTACCCTTGGCCCTCACCTTCTCTGACCTGCCAGCTTCAGCTGCCTCCTCCTCAAGGCTGCAAAGAGGGCTTTCTTCCTTGCCTGAAAAGCAAGCAAGCAATGTAGAAAGGAAAGAAGAAAGAGAGGATGGGATGATCTGGGAGGCCCTGCTGCATGGAAGATGTTTGGTGGCCGTCCTGCGATGGTCCTTCCTCCAAGCGGGAAGAAAAGACAGACATCCCTCTTGAATGTCATTTCACAGACATTGCCGCACTGGTAGGAAAGGAGGCTCACTCAAGGCAGGCCTCAAGCACTGCCACAGCCCTGTATTCGCTCAATCCTTCCTCCTATTGTGACTCAGCTGGAACCACAGACACAGACTGATAGTGTTGTGACTCAGATGGGGTCTCAGAGTGACTCTGACGAGGATGATGGGATTCAGGTTCACAATCAGGTTCAAAATGTTCCTGTTGTAGACAATGTGGAAAAGGGTGTACAAGTTCAGTTTCCCACAGCAGGGAATGATGTTTTTGATACTGAAACTAGCCAGGTGTAAATTGACTCAGAAAAGGACAGTTCTCAGCCTGATAACAGGCAGGAAGAGAACCAGGCTGACACTAACAAGCAGCCTGACCTTGATGAAACGGAAAACTTAGATCAGGCTGACCGTTTGGAATTCAGAGTTTGAAGGCGTGTGAGAATAGCCAACAAGAAGATCAGAGGCCAAAGAAATGCTTTCATGTATTGCAAAGGGTATTAAGCAGTGTATTTGAAAACAAACCTTTGTCAGAGCAACTTCTCGCTCAACCAAGCAGCTTGTGCTCGTGTGCCTGAATTATCTTACAGTTCTTGTATCCATGGTCTTGGGATTTTATCATGTTCTCATGGGACTTTGTTTCGTTGGTGCCTCTTGGAATCCTGCTTTACAGTGCTATGTTTTATTGATCTATGGAACATTACTTGCTTTTTAAACTTTTTACCTTTTATTTTTTGATAAACTACAAAGACTTCGGTCTGTGTGCAATTCTGGTGATTTCAGCAAGGTGAATCTATTCTGAGGTGCAACACCTCCATCTCTCTGCTCTGTCATGGCACTAACTGTCAACCAGCAACGGCCTTCTGTTCTATTCTGATGTGCTGTCAATCACCCTCCCAGAATTCCATTACCTACCCATCTGACCTCCTGACTAAGGTCCCTTCCACACACCCATATAACCCAGAATATCAAGCCCAAAAATCCCACAATATCTGCTTTGAATTAGGTTATCTGAATCCACACTGTCATATATTCCAGTTCAAAGTAGATAATGTGGGATTTTCTTCATCTGTGTGGAAGGGGACCAAGACATATCAGACATACAAGAACACTTCCCAGATCAAACCCATGACATCATGCATGACAAGAAGGGAATGACATCATAAGTGAGGGATGTATTGATCCTGTCCTATAACCATTGGAATGAAATTAGTGTTGTGGTTCAGCCTCTGTGTGACCCTGTACCTGATTCTTTGATTGTATTTCCTGATGCCAATGTAAATGTCAGTGTTGATTCTGAGGCCAATGTAGATGTTAATACTGATGATGGGTTGAATAGTGAAAATCCTACACCCTTGGAAAGTGAAAATCAAAGTTCCCATGAGAACATTCATTCCGAACCAAGCGGAGAAGTTTCACTCCCTTGCGGAGAAGTTTCACTCCCTTTTTCTCCCAGCCTTAGTTCCCCAGAAAATCTGACACCTTGTCAGTCTAATGAGGGAAGGAGGGGGCAGATTCGGCAGAGCAGGGAAGAAGCACAAAGTTTACGGAGGTCAGAAAGATTGAGAGAAATGCAAACAAAAACTTCAGGCGTGTCTCGTAATAGATTTCTCTCCTTTAGGAGTGCCGGGTCTGAAGCTGCCTTCAGACCAGGCATTGTTCCAGTTCCAAGTGCAAGCCTGTGGAGGCCTCCTGATTCAAGTGGCTGGGTTTCTCGTAGTTTCTCAAGTTGTTCCAAGTGTCGTTAGCTGGGAGCTAGCAGATTTCATGATTCATCAAGGGTAACTCATCGTTTGCTGTGGTTTTATATGGACTTGTTCATGGACATTGCTTATTGCTGTTTTGCTATGGTATTTACCTCTGAATCTTCCTCTGCTTTGCATTCAACGTTCTTCAATAAAAAGGATTGTATTCCTGCAGTCAAGTGTGGTGGATTGTTGTCAAGAGGGCCCAGTTTCCTGCTCTGGGTCACAGCAATTGCTACCTGTTCTTTTTGTCTTTCTGCCTGGCTGAAGGGGGTTGGGCTAGATGCCCTCTCGGGGTTTTTGAACTGAGACTGGAGGGCTTTCTGTTGGGAGGGCTTTGACTTTATCTTCGGTCATAGGTAACCTTTGTGGCATTCAAGTATCCCCGTGCATCACAGTCATATGCAAAGTGTTGGGATTTCTTGAGTCTTTTTTGTTCACAGGTGTTCTTTAGTTCTCTGGTCCTTCTTTGGAACTCAGCTTTTGAACTGGCATAAATCTTTGTCTTAGCAGCCCAGTTGGTGTCTCTCTGCATTTTGACAAGAGTTAATTGACAAGAAAAGGCTTTCCCTTTCTTGTCAATTACCTGTTAGATCTCGTTATCATTTTCATCAAACCAGTCTTGATGTTGCTTAGTTTGGTATCCAGTGGTTTCTTTACAGGCTGTGATGATAGATGTCTCCAGTTTATTCCAATGTTCCTCAACATTTTCAGGGTGTTCTATGGGTAGGCGATCCTTTAGTGTTTGGAGGGCTTTGGAAGGGCTTGGGTGTTCATTTTACGCCTTACCTTTCTTCCTTGGAGTCTGCGTTTGGAGATGATCTTGATGGCCATTAAGGTGACTGCTGGTCTGTCCAGCAGTCATCTTGTGAGAAGCACACCACGTTGTCATTGGCACATATAATTACATAATCTAAGAGGATTGGTATAAGTGAAGCTCAGGATCTGAAGCTGTGTCCCCTTTTCTCTTTCTGTATCAGTTTTCTGACAGTGGTGGAGAAAGGTTCCCTCCAAAAGAGCTTGGCTGGCAGCTAAATCTGGTTCATAGTGAGATATAAATTGGGACAGAGAAGCTAGGTACTGCCTTGGCGGGAAAGTAACAGCGCTCAATGCAGTCATGCTGGCCACATGATCTTGGAGGTGTCTAGGACAACACCTGCTTATCGGCTTAGAAAGTGAAATCAGCACCACCCCCCATACACAACTAGACTTAATGCCAGGGGAAACCTTTATCTCTCTAATTTGGATGGATTGTGTGCAACAATTCAGGACAACTATAGACATTTTTATTATTATAAACATGATCAACTTAGGTGGGGAGGGGGGAATCCTTTCGATCCTCGGTATAGAAAAACATTTCTTCCAGTAATATTTGTCCTGAAGCACTCACGGCTGCTAAGGATTATACCCAATATTATATACACAATTTCTACTTACACAGCAGGAGCTCCCCTTCCTCTCTCTGTCATCCTTATAAATACGCTTCAAAAAGTCCAAAAAAGTTTTGGAAAAAGATATTGGATATTTTGGGAAGGTTAAAGCATGAGATGAAATCTATTCTACTACCAGTGTTTGTTCTGTTGGCACACTAATGCAGGATTTCACCAGTTTTAGGCTGGGTGACAAATCTTATTACTACAAGCAGAATAAAACAACACTGTTGTTGTTTTTCGTGTCAGGCGCAACATGAGAAACTGCAAGTTGCTTCTGGTGTGAGAAAATTGGCGTCTGCAAGGACGCTGCCCAGGGGACGCCTGGATGTTTTGATGTTTTACCATCCTTGTGTGAGGCTTCTCTCATGTCCCCACTGGGGGAACCATTCCTGACGGCTCAGTTGCACTCTCCCCAGATTCGAACCTCTAACCTGTTGGTCATCAGTCCTGCTGGCACAAGGGTTTAACCCATTGAGCCACCAGGGGCTCCGTACTGCTGTTGTTGTAAAATGTTATTACAAAAATGGTATGTTACAAATGTCCTCTCTAGAAAGGTTTGATGTTACAATTATGAAAGGGCATATACAGAAGCATGATGATTGTGGTCAAATTAAGGAAGGGAATGGCTCTCCTAATAAAATTATTGAATATCACTACAGATGAACTTTTAAATGTCTGGCAATAAAACAGAAGGGGGTTCAAAAGGGCTAGCCAGAAAAAAGGATGCCAACTTTTAAAGACAGACATTTGAGGGGGTGAGATGAACTTTAAAAGTGAAATCTTTTTGATTAGGCAGTTCCTTTTCATAAGATACATAGCTGCATAATCAGAAGTTAATATAAAGTGAGGAATATTTTAATACAGGTATGCCTCAGTTTAAAAAGCCTCAAGCAAAAAAAAGCCTTCTTTTTATGCTCATCCAGTCCCAACCCCTTTTCCTTGTCCTTTGTCTACTTTGACATTTCAGTATCCAGTGTTGTCACTGGGAAGATGCTGAAGAAGGATTGGAGGAACACTGACATTTCATGTCAAGTTTAGCAGCATGCTTGCAGTAAACAATGCAATAAAAGCTTGAGCTGGATAAAAATGGTATTCTGCTCCAGCCAATCCTGCTGTAAAGTATAACTTTAGTTACTGAAAACAAAATCATATGAAAGAGTAGAGGCTAATGAAAGATTTTTTTAAAAAAAAATCCCATGCATTTAGGAAGAAACCAACTTTCAGCTGGTTTCTTGAAGGTTCAAAATCTTTTTCCTTACTTCTGACTTAGAAGGTTTTACCTTTCACATAGAATAATAGAATCACAGAGTTGAAAGAGACCACATGGACCATCCAGTCCAACCCTCTGCCATGATGGAAAAGCACAATCAAAGTATCTCTGACAGACGACCATCCAGCCTCTGTTTAAAAGCCTCCAAGGAAGGAGCATCCACCACAATCCAAGGCAGAGAGTTCCACAGCTGAACAGCTCTCACAGGAAGTTCTTTCTAATGTTCAGGTGGAATCTCTTTTCCTCTCCAGACCTTTGATCATTTTAGATGACCTCCTCTGGACATGTTCCAGATTTTCAATATCTCTTTTAAATTATGGGGCCTACAATTGGACACAGTATTCCAGGTGAGATCTAACCAAAGCAAAATAGAGGCGTACAATTACTTCCTTGATCTAGACACCCAAAATCCAACTGGCTTTTTTAGCTGCTGCATCATATTGTTGGCTCATGTTTAACTTGTTGTCCACGAATATTCCAATATCCTTTTCACATGTAATGGTGTCGAGCTAGACGTCACCCATCCTGTATCTTTGCATTTCATTTTTTTCTGCCTAAGTGTAATATCTTACATTTCTCCTTGTTGAAATTTATTTTGTTAGTTTGGCTCAACTCTCAAATCTGTTAAGCTAATTTTGAATTCTGATACTGGGAGAAGACTGAAGCAAAGAAAGTGTTGAGCAGTTCTGCCTTTTCCCTATCTCTTGTTAGCATTTCACCACTTTCTTCATGTTTCCTTGTTCTTCTCTTTTGTACTCATATACCCCCTCCTTTTTATTGTTTTTAATTTCTCTGGCAACCATGAGCTCAGTTCTTGCTTTAGCCTTTCCAACCATTTCCCTACATACATTGGTTATTTGATGGAATTCTGTTTTGGTGATTTCAATTTCTTGTACATGTCCCTTTTAAATCTTAGTTCAGTTGAAGGTTCTTTGGAGTCGATTTGGGTTTCCTTAGACTTCTTATTTTTCTCCTTGTTAGCACTGTTTGCAATTGTGCTTTCAGTATCTCACTTTTAAAAAAACTTTCACATCATTAACTCCTTTCTCTTTTAGTGTTCCTTCCTATCCATGGGATTACACTCAGTATTTCTCTACATTTACTTAAGTCAGCTCTCTTAAAGTCTAGAATGCATGCCTGACTTTGCTTAGTTTCCTCTTTCCTCCATAGAACAAACTCCAAGGGAACATGGTCACTCCCACCTAAGGATCCTACCACTTCCACATTGTTGTATTTGGATAAATTTTTTGCAGAAACACATTGAACTGCTCATCTTTTTGTGGTGCGGGAATCTATCTCTGTTCTTCTCATATTACTTTTGCTCTGGTATCAAAGTTTCTGTTAAAGAAGTCACATGCAGAAACACATAGACATTGTTAACTAAAGTATCCCTACATTTTACATACTAACAACCCTGCTTGAAATCATCCAGTAATTCCAATTTCTCAGTGGCAGAATTGTGATACATAAGACCAAACAAGCTATTTTCAAGAAAGTGTCTAAGCATGGGAGCCGGAATGACATTGATTCCACTCAACAATCCAATACTACACATCATTTTATTAGGATGTTTCTCTTGAACCATGCAGTACCATCTAATATTCTTCATTTTGTGTTATTTTAAAAATTTCACATAAAGAAAAACACAACAGATTAATTAGGAACAAAAACTAGATTTTTGTTTTATGCAGAACTGCTTTCTAAACCTACATTATGTTTCACTTGTTTCTTGATAGCTTCCTTCATTGTGTTCCATCTCAATCCTTTCCATCTGCCAAAAGCAATCTTCTAGTTACATCCTTGTAACCATGTTATATTGAAGCAATCTGCATTCACTACCAAGTTAATTCCTTCCAAAATCCAAACTCACCCAAGTATATTCAGTTAAAAAAAATTAAAGACTTAACATTGGGACAAACCATGGACAGGAACCCCCCCACAACCATTCTGACCAAGTTCTCGTAGGTGCTTCCCAGCTCAGGATTTTGCGTACAGAGATTTTCAGGCATTCAAGTACATAGAACAGGCCTGTGAATCCTGTGGCTTTCTAGGTGTTTGAAGTTCCAAGTCCTATAAGCCCTAGCCAGTTTGCCCAATGGTCAGGAATTCTGGGAGTTGAAGACCAAAACACCTGGAGGGCTATAGGTTCTGCAAGCCTGACTCAAGAGATATGGGATCAACCTGTTCATCTTTATATTTCATTGCCTGATTAGGAGACTGCAATTTCAGATAAGTGGGTGCTTGGTATCCGTTGGAGTTTGGTTCCATTAATTCCAAAAACCGCAGATGTTCAAGTCTCATTATATAAATAGCATAGTAAAATGGCATCCCTTATACTGTATAAAATGGCTAACAACTGAATCAAGAATCTGAGAGAGCCTGAGGATTTGTGAAATGGTTGGTAGCTACAGCAGGGCATATCTACATCTATATAGTGCTCAGCAAGCTACACAATCAAGGTTTGCTTTTGGAGATTTTTTTTACTGAGACTATTTTACTGAGACTACTGAGTCATGGTAGCTTAAATCCATGGATGCAGGACCTGTGGGTTGACTGCAGTGATTCTCAAACTGTGAAGTTGCCACTGACATGGAAATTCAGGCTGATGGGAAGATGAGTAGCTTCTTCCCAAAACAGCAGGCAATCACCCTTACTGCTTGATTCCAACAGAAGTCAAGGAACATGAAGAAAGAGGAATAGCTTACTATCTCTCCAAACAGGCAGCTGAAAGTGCTGATTTCCAAAACCTCTCTGATATAGTCTTCAAATATATATATATATATATTAAAAATATCTGTATTTGTCCTTAATTGTCGCTTAGTAAAATAATCTGGCCACGTTAGGTAGAATATACTGCACTTAAAAGCAAAGACAACACCACAAATTATGATTTGAGAGTAGCAATTCTGAGAATGGTAACACAAGTGAAAATGTGAAATTGTTAAGCTTTAGAACAGGCCCACTTACTAATACTCACATCCTAACCAACCAGTGAAGAGATTTATTACTATGGAGTTATTTGGCATTTTACAAGATAGCATAACTAATCAGTACAGTGTTGTAAATATGTTCTCTATAAACAGAGAATACACACGTAAATCCCTGAGAGTATAATTACATCAGAGTTCACTTGAGCAAAATGTAACAGCTGAGCCCTGAATGACCTGAATGTGGCATTCTCTTGTAAATGCATTCACATGAAAGTAACTGACGAAAGGGAGTCAGAAAAATTCAGCTGCAGCTATTCAAGGCAAAATATTTCAGAATACCAAAACAAACTTTATTCTGCATCCATCACCTTCTCTTCTTGTAACTTTTTCAAAACTTTCATTTAGTATTGTCTGCCTGGCTTCTTTAATCACCACATTCAAATAGCACAAGGAAACCTTTTCCAAATACAATCAAATAAAGGATATTAACCTACATTAAGCATGTTGCTTCAATTAAAAAAAACATTAACTAGAGAAAACCTTTTAGTTTGCATGAATTTCATTTTGCGTTTTCTCATTTTAAGAATTCAGAAAGCATTACTGGGGCAAACACCAAAAGCTGACCAATGACATTGTTAGGTTAATAGCGCTGACCTAATTGTATTAAAAATATTCATGTTTGAAAGAGTCTATTGGAATCTGCATTTTATTAAACTGCTGAACATTGCAGAAAGGCAGTATTATATAATAAATCTATGCTTTGAGGATTAAAATGTTAGGATCAGAGACTCTGTAAAATAGAAGAAATCTTGAAAATGAAATCTTACATGAGCTGGTGTTAGAAGAATGATCCTCAAAGCCCTTGGGCACAGATTAGACCGTACAACTTTGGTCCCTTTCAACCCTTTGTTTTCTTTCCAGACCACCTTTTGACTCCAAAATGGCTATAATTGCAACTCTTTAGAAACAAAGTGAAGTAATATGTTGGTGATATGCTTCTTAGGTTGCTATGTTACAGTGATTATCTAATTAGCTACCTGCCTGAAGTGAATAATAATGGCAGCATTTAGACAAATCGATAAAATACATTCAATCAGTTTTTGGCAGGCGGGGATGTGAGCTTTATAAATACCAAGTTAGAAAACAACTGTTCAAAAATATGCTTGGGTAGCTTCACACGGGACTTGTACTCTGTAAATGCTGACACGTAAGACAATTTTGTAAGTGAGCCCATTTAATTGGTCTAGAAAGCAAGTTCTATTCTCTGAAAGCATTGCTAAAATGATGTTAGTATAATAAAACATTAATGCTGTTTTTGCATCTCCTCTGAAAGCAAATGTAAGCTACAAAAGACAACAACTCTGCAAATGCAGTGATCATACATTTTCTAGGAGGCTAAATGTTAGACTTGAAATAAAATAAGTGTAAGGCTAATGAATTAGCAAAGTCTAACTTAACTCAGAAGAGTGCTTTATATTTAGATGAGAAGAATGTCCTATTTAACAAAGTCTCTTGTGAGCATCATAGTGGCTAATAAAGTAAAATAAACAGTTTCATAATATGTTAAGTCACATGTATGTAGGTAGTCAGCATTGGAAATAAAAATCTATCTGACTGGACCAGAATTAATTTACTAAATGTAGTAAATAAATAAATTCACCAACCAGCCTTTCATTTTTCTACCAGAGATGGAAAGAGACATTCCTTACTATAGTTATCATCAAGAGCTTAAGATCCAAGATCCAGAAATAGTGCCAACTTGCATTCCACATTTTTCAAGAGGGCAACCAATCCTATTCAGAGCAAAATACTAACAGCCGCTGGACCTCCATCAGCAAAAGATCTCTTAGGGATGTACTGAACTTCACTTTTATCCATCCTCATTCAGAACCTTTTTATAAAATTGTCTCAAGTGGCTCTGCTGCGACAGGAAAACTTGAAACAAATATCATCAGCAAATGGAAAACCACTCAAGATTCATGGACAACGCATGCATAAAGCAAAAGTGAAAATATTGATCTACACTAGTCACCCAGCAATACTTCTGGAGTCCTAGTATGCAAGAGTGAAAACATGCTATAGCTACATAGAGGCACTATGTAGCTGTAACATGTTTTCACTCTTGCCTACTTCTAATCTAGTCAGACCTGCAAGGTTATGTGATAAATCAGGCATGGGTAAACTAAGGCCTGGGGACTGCATGCAGCCCCATAGGTGCTTACCTCAGGCCCTCCTCATTTTCCCTCTCCTTTTGGCATAAGGATGTGGTGGTCCACTGCATCCTTATGCAGAAAGGACAAGGGAGGAAGAGCACTCTCAGTCACTGCATGTTCAACCCTCTCCTGGCATAAGGATGGTGCAACCGACCCTATCCTTATGCTAACAGGATGCCCTAGGAAGGCACGTAACAGCTGAGAGCCCTTCAGAGCGCTCTTGGCCATTGCCTGTCTCGTCTTCCTTTCAGCATAATGCCAAGAGGACAGCCCAAAGATCAGGGGAGGAGTATCGAAGTAGTTGCCACATGTCTAATTTTTCTCCCGATAAAAGGGTGGAATGAGCAGCTCAATCCTTATTCCAGGAAGACAACCTGAGGATGACCCAGGCCCTGCCCGACCCCTCCCAATCCCGCCCTTTCCCAAGTGCTCCCCCTCCTTGGCCTGTCCCCACAATGAGGCCTGTGGGCAAAAAAAAATATGTCAATGTCTGTGATAAATAGTATCAAAAACAACTGGGAGGTACAGGAGAAGCCAGGACAAACAACAAGGCTAGTGTCCGCTGAAGAATGCTGTGCATGAAATCAGATTATTATGGCTCATGGACACATAGCTCCATGAAGTAGCAGCATGACATGATCAATCTCTTTACCTAAATGAGCGAAAAGCCTGCAATGGCTGTGATTTCTAGAAACTGTTTAAAGTAAAACTGACACCTGACCACTGCTAAAATTTATACTCTAGCACATTACTTCTTTTAAAAAAATTACTGAAGGTATACTCTGCAATTATTTATTTATTTATTTTAAACATCTGTGCCCCTTCCTTCTCAACCACCAAGGAGGGACTCAGGGCGGCTTACAACGGCAACAATTTGATGCCAACACATACAAAACCACAATAAAACATGACATAACAGAGTAGATAAAACCATTCCGTTAAAATCAATTTAAAACATTATTATCAATCATATTGCTATATCCAAGTCTGACTCAATCCATCTGAGGTGATTGTTAGTGTAGTATGGAGGTTTGAGTTAACCATCTTACTTAATGTATACATCATTTGGGAGACTTGGAATCAGAAGGAAAAAGTAAATTGCAATCTTACCATAACAAATACACTGTTAAAGCACCATAGCATTACTGCAGATCATGAAGAAAAATAAACACGAAGGACATAATTGGCTTTATCATATCTTTAACTAACTCAGCTGGTGCCTAAATTCCAACTACTATCTTATTACAACCAACACATCTTATGAGCTTCTTACAAAAAATACACATCTCTACTTTTGTAATCTTTAGTGTACATTCAGGTCACAGAACTCAAATTAAGATGCTGTCCTACTACCTCTTCTTAAATGCAGATTCACATTAGACTGATAAACATTTTATCATCATCAGCCATATCAATAAATGGATGTTTAAGTCAGAACATCCTTCCCTTGACTACACAACAGCTGTGTCGATTCTAATTAGGTTTCTTAAAAAGTAGATATAATGTAGATAAATGTAGAACATTTTCAAGTACTGTAAAACCTGCCTCATGCTTTGTGTGCAAGATGTAAAATTCATTTAATTTGTACCATCTATGCTTAGTTGATCACAGAACTTAAAAACTAACTACCTTCATATTCATCCCATAACTGTGATGTTGACTTATTGTTCTTTAACTAGAGCTATGATTTTAAGAATTTCAAAAAACTGGGAAGAACAGATGCAAATGCCTGGCAGTGACAAATTATAAAACAATTGGGCATGAAATCGAACATATTTCAGCTAAAATATAAGATTAAATTACTAGTGTTTAATTTTATTTTGATCAGTATAATCACTGAAATCCAGAAAAAAGGCATTTGGTCTTGAAGGTCTAGACTTACCTGTATTAAGGTCAATGAATCGCCTACTGAGATTGAAAATGTCCGCTTGTGCAAACTATGCTCATAACAATAAGCTCACAGAGGAAAACAGGTACGTTTTAGATTTTTTTTTTTAGACAGGCCTCCCCAGAATTTTGATTTCAATGTGTCAAAACCATTTTTTAAAAGAACTTTAGGCCCCAAACCTAAAGTTGTGAGAGTGCCTTGGACTGCGAGAAGATCCAACCAGTCCATCCTCCAGGAAATAAAGCCCGACTGCTCACTGGAGGGAAAGATACTAGAGACAAAGTTGAAGTACTTTGGCCACATCATGAGGAGACAGGAAAGCCTAGAGAAGACCATTATGCTGGGGAAAGTGGAAGGCAAAAGGAAGAGGGGCCGACCAAGGGCAAGATGGATGGATGGCATCCTTGAAGTGACTGGACTGACCTTGAAGGAGCTGGGGATGGTAACGGCTGACAGGGAGCTCTGGCGTGGGCTGGTTCATGAGGTCACGAAGAGTCGGAGACGACTGAACAACAACAGGCCCCAAACCACCTGCTGGAGTAGGCCTACAGATTTAATGACTAAATTGTGATTTGCCAATAATCCATTGCTTCTATGAATCTAATCATTTGGGACTGGATTTTTGACAATTCATTCACTCACTGGACCTGCTTTTACACTGAGTTGATACATATATTAGCAGCTACAGTATACGCGCTAGCAAGATCTACTCAACTGTAGCTCTATATAGCTAGGAGACAGGTAAGCAGGAATGTTTCGAGAGGACAATGGAAGTTGCTAATCTCATCAGTCAATTCATCACCTGTCATGTCCTAACTTGGAAAATCCAGTGAGCCAAGTGGATAGTTTTCTATCAGGCATCAATGTAGGATCTACTTTCCCTTTCAGTTGTCTTGTCACCTAAAAGAAATCCTGCTTGGACTTTGTCAAATGAAACCTGTATGCAACAGTAGCAGCTGCACTGTCACCACATAACATCATATACTTTCCCATATAAAATCATGACTGACAAATAGAAAGAAGTCATGAAATAGTACCTTTATTCCCCTCTCCCAATATGCCTAAATGCCGACAGGATGAACCGAATATACATGATACTATTACATTGTTAATGACATTTCAAAAATAATCTTTAAAACTAATGCTTTACTTACCTGGAAGTCTTTTTCTTCTAAAATCTCCTTCTTCCATCGAACAAGGAAGGCAGCACAAACATACAAGTGGAAATGAGAAAAACCCTCTGGCTCAGACTGCAAAGAGAGAGTATTTATACATGTGATTAGAAGTTGAGAAGAATGCTGCAAGATATTTAAGATAATATCCTGTCATTTTGCAAGGTATCCTCAAATTAATCCAGAACCAAACCTTTTGTTGTTGTCTTAAATAATTACTTAGCAAATCCAACTCCTGAATCACATTTTATATACTCTTACCTTCATTTGGCAAAAAACCAAATGCTTACCAGCAAAGAATACTGCTTCACAGCAGCTGAAATCCAATTATATATAATGCATGCTGAATCAAGTAAGCAAATGCAATACCCATCAAATAAAGCTATCTGACTTTGTTTTTAATAGGGGGAAAGAAACTGCGTTGACCATACTTGTTGGGTAATCTCCATCATTCCGTACTGTCTGGAAAAAGTGAAAAAACTTAAGCACAAAGTTCACCAGCAACTTTAGAAAAAAATCGTAAAAACATTCTGATACAAGCTGTCTCCAAAGGTTCTAGCTAAAAAGAAAAAAAAAAGGAAACTGCAAATGAAGCCAAAGATCTGAATTTATTCTTGATATTTCCCTTTTTGCACTGCTTTCCAATACTGTTTTCCTAGGCACTTTTAAATTAAATCAAACAAGCTTAAGTATTCAATTTATTAAAGGAAAAATGCATATTCCCTTTAGATTTAAGAACTCATCATGGTTCGGAGATAAAACTAGGCCACAAAGTATTTCAAATGGATAGTCTTGGACAGTTTTGGAAATTGAGCAAAGCACCTAATGCATAATTGCCTTTCCTAACACCTGCTACCTATTATAACTTTCCATTTGCAGCCCTTCAAGTTACAACCAGATTCATCTTTAAATGTATAAACGGGAGGCAAATAGCTAAAAGCTGCTTAAAAATCAAATATAAACAATGACCTTGATTTAAATATTTTAGCAAAAGATCTTAAAACAGATGTACAGCCTTCCAGAAGACTTATTCTCAACATATTAGGCGTGACTCTGAGCGCATCACCACAGAGCCATCTGTCATCATCAATAAAAATCATTTAGACGGTTAACATCACACAAATATCACACTGCCTAGCAAGAAGTTTATCACGTCTGTGGATGAAATCGAGCCATTATTTCAGACTTTGCCCACAAAACTTCATGAATTAGTCAGAGGCTGGCTAAAGTAGCCCAGCAGAAAATATTTTCTGGTTACAGTACACAAATCAGTTGAAAAGGAAATGCTCTTATCTATGGAATATGGTTTAATATTGTTTCTATTTTTAATTGCCCACAAGCTTGTTTTCCTCTCACACTAACAGATATTTATATCAAACAATTTCAAAAAGTCAATTCCCAGTTTTAGAAGGGGTACAAATTTACCATTACTTTTGGATTATTTCTAATAACTTCTAAGTAATAACATTTCTAGTCCAGCAATATGAATCTTAAAGGCATCAAATATTAACAATATTCTTTCAACTGTTTTTAAAATACCACACCATTGTGGTTATTAAAAATTTAAGAGACTACCAGCTCTGAATAATTTCTAAGCATCAAAAATTCCCATCCTCTGAAGGCAGGAACACTGAATATTTTCTGGGGAAGCAATTTTATAAGACTCATTTAGGTATAGTTGAATTGAAACAATTAGAAGGTTAACTTGAAACTTGACTAGACATGATAGCAACAGTTATGTGCATCTGAAAAGCAGGGCATTGCGTATTTTGATCAATCACTGCAGAGGATCCACAGGTGAGCAGAATAAAACCCCAGCTCAGGCCATACCTAAGCTCCTGTCTATATAGCTGAACTCTACAAGTAAAAATGATCTCAACCAGAGAAAAGCTAGGGAAAACTTGTTATGGGAAAGAGGGGCTTCACGGAAATAAGGAATAACAACAAGGAGCTTTCTTTACCTCTTACCGTGGGCTACTTTGCTATCTCACTTAGATATTTGCCATCATAAACATTTGCATTACTTGACTATTTTCCTCTTTCTTTACTGAACTCATTTTCTATTTATTAGGGAATTAAGCAATTTAGATGTTCCAAGTCTGGTGGACCTCAAAAGGTAGAAATTCTGGTAGAAATTCTGAAAGGGCTAATGGACTGCTGAGTTAAGCTCTAAAAGATGGTTCAAAATGCTATACATCAACATCTGAAATACTATGCTCATTTTAAGTACAACTAGACAACTAGAAATAATCAACAATAGGCTCATCTAACCTGCAGCCCATGGGCCACAAGTTGTCAAGATACCCATTAATGTATCCCAACACAAAATCATACATTTTCTAAAAACATTATGATTTTTGGGGGTAACTCAATTGTGCATTCTTGAATGCAAGCTTTGTAAACAACAACAGAATGGAATAATCACAGCATGTCATGTCTACAAGTATTTGAGTATTATTTGTAATTCACATTATAATTGCAAACAGTACAGTCAGAAGACCAGCTCAACAATTTTTAAAAATTCTCCAAATAGGGCAGTGCATAATTAGGATTATTATGCAAGGTCTTTTTCCTTTTCCAATATGGCCTAGGGAAGCCAAAAGATTGGACAATCTTGATCTACAATATCTTCATTATTCCACTATACCCTCTTAACATATTGTATGATATAGTGAGTGCGTTCTCATATTTCACATGGCACACTTCAAAGCTATTCACATAACTTAATAGAGAAATTCCTACATTTTAATTCTGTGGGAAGTTTCAGAGTTTAGAATTATATGTTTGAATGCTATGAGCAACTGAATCACAATCCCTTTAGCCTGGACGCAGTAATAAGGTGTCAGATATTCCTTTACGTGTTAATGATTAGAGATGGGAAGTCTTGGGGGAAAAAATAGAAACATTGGGAAAAATTAGTTTAAAAGGGGGAAAAACTGGGGAGAAATGGGGGGGGGGGAGAGAACAGGAAAAAGGTGGGCTTTTTTCATTTTTTCTGGGGTTTTTTCCAGGCCTTCCCATCTCTAGTAATGACCAAATATTTCAGCTGTTCATAATTTTCTATCTTCTCCAGAATATACTGGCTGTTTATAGTATACAGCAGTCATTATATTCCTTGCAGAGGAAGGAAAGCCATCATAAGTTTTCTAAAATTGGAACAGCAGGAAGGATGGATGCAAGCTACCATTACGGCATAATTGTTAGCAATTTGGATCCCCCCCCCCCCCAAATTTTCACTTACTTTTGGAGAACTGGAAAATAAAGGGAATCAAGACCATTATCACAGAATACTCTAGATTCTGTCAAGTTGGTTGGTTTTACTGATGGGTCTATGGACCGCAATAAAATATTGTTGTTGTCATGTCGAATACAGACAAATAATAAAGAATTTAAATAAAATGTGTATTTATATAATTCATATGTTGTTTAGAAATGTATATGCACATACACAAATACATAGTAGAGTTAAAAGACTAATTTGATTTAGGAATCAGAGGTTCAAATTGGACTCTAGTTCTATACCAATCTGATTTGTTTTGGATCCCAAATATCAATTCAGGCAATCAAATATTTGGGTTACTCAATAACCACCACTGGGAAATCCAAACAGCTATAAATGTAGGTTGTTGTTTTTTTAAAAAAGAAGTATGAGGGAAGAAAAGCCTGATTTTGAACTCAGTAGCCAAACTGAAGAATAATAGTGGCCCAGAATTTTGTAGTATCCACTTTAAATCCACTTTATATATAAAGTTTAAAATCATGTGCAGTCAGTTGAATGTTCATTTTTTACTAGTTCATGCTTCCTATATTCCAATACTTACTTGCTGCTTATTCAGGACAAGATGTATGTGTCTAGTTCTCACACACAGCATTCAGACAGAGACAAGAACAAATAAAGAGGAGCAAAAGTCACCCTTTCTATATGAGCATTGGAGGCACCGGGCTAAAGCCCTCAAGAGCTTTCCCAAAGTTCAAAGTTCATGTAGAGTTGCACTGAAGAGTGGAGCTAAGGACCAGAAATAATGAGGTAAAATAAAATACTGCTTTGAGATAGAGCATGGTAGGCAGGCAGGCAGAGATTTGCTACTGCCAGCTGAATCTAAAGAAAGAACACAAACTGCAGAAGAGAAGTGAATAAATACAGTTCAGCGGCTTCACATCATTTCTTCTCTGCCCCCAAGTATTATGCCCATGGCTGAAATTATTTTCCTAGACTGTAATTCAGAGCTGGAAAAGCTCTTTTCCCTACCGCTACACTATGAAATTTTACTTGCATAGTATAGTTGGATATATATTGTCTTGCCCCCTGCTCCTTTCTAGATCAGATTGAATTGCTTCAGATCAGACTGATGTGCTGTGGATCAAAACTGGTAGAGCTGACCCACTTTAGACTGAATTCAGATCAGTCCAAATGGGCCTGATTTGTTTTGAAATTCAGATTTGTCAGAAGCACTTGCATAGCTCTGAAAGTTGACCTCAGTTTTCAAAAGGTTTCTAACAATTCATAATATATATATATATATATATATATATATATATGAAAGACTAGTTTTTGATATGCAGGCATCCACACAGTTTGAATGTGCACATCCTATAATGTCACATTATCACATGTCAGGACCCAAAGGTTGTGAATGAGTGTGAGAGTAAGAAAGTCCATACTGGTTCATACCAAAGACCTATCTAGACCTATATTCTGTTCACAGAATAAACAACCAATTATCTATGGGAAGCTCCCAGGATGTACACAAGTGCAGCAGTATGGCCCTGTACATGTTTGCTCATTAAACAACATTTCGAATTTAGTATTATGAAAGAAAATAAACAGACATTATTTTAAAACAACTATAATTGTTGCCATCACTTTTACATGTAGTATTAATGTCACCATTCATATGAACGCTCTAAGCAACTAATATACATAGATATGCTGCTTCTAGAAATTAATCATCTATTTCTACCTATTTATACATAATGATAGCTTATCCTCCATGAATTTCATATAATCATAGAACATTAGAACTGGATGAGACCAGATGGGCCATCTAGTCCAACCCCCTGCCATGCAGGAAAAGCACAGGATTTGTTCAATCCAGTTCTGAAATTCTCCAAATTTGTGGCTCTAACTACTGTATATCCTGAATTCAGAATATAAGTTTAACCAGGACCCCATCTACACTGACCATTTAATACAATTAGGAGCTACCCTCAAACTACAGTGACCAGACATCAAACTGCAACAAAAGCAAGCAATAAAGACCATAATCAGTTCTCTGTGGTTTGTGCAATCAGCATCCAGGCCTCAAACCAGTTCCAGGATTTCCTATGTAATCAGATGTATATTGAAGCCACGTTCTTCAGTACCAGTTTGAAACTATATTAAAGAATCAATGTAGATCAGTGGTTCGCAACCTGTGGTCCATGAGCCACCAGTGGTCCGCAAGAATGAAAATATGATCTGCGGCTTAAACATTACTACACCGTTGCCTCGAAACCACATGGTAACGAGAGCGAGTGGCTTCACGAAACCCTCTTATAGTGCTGAGGCAATGGGGATGTTGGGAGGGGAGAAGCTGACTACTCAAGAAAGATTACTAGTACCACATCAACTCTAGATTATTAAATAAGGGTTTCTGGGGTGAGCAGATGGTGACTACTAGATGGCATATGTTCTGTATCAGAAACTAGAGCTGATGTGGTCGATGCAACGCAATGTTGTGAACCAGCACCCCATTAATCAAATTGAATCTAAAGTTGACCAAAAACAGATTTGTAACCCTTTTGGTACTAATGTTGGAAAGTGGTCCCTGTTCAAGTGGTCCCTGGTTTTTAAAAAAAGGTTGGGAATCTTATCAGGGGTCTTCAAACTAAGGCCCAGGGGCCAGATATGGCCCTCCCAAGGTCATTTACCCGGCCCTTGCTCAGGGTCAACCTAAGTCTGAAACGACTTGAAAGCACACAACAACAACAATCCCATCTCATCAGCCAAAAGCAGGGCCACACTTCCCATTGAAATACTAATAAGTTTATATTTGTTTAAATTGTTCTTCATTTTAATTATTATATTGCATTTAAGTGTTTTTTGCACTACAAATAAGAGATGTGCAATGTGCATAGGAATTCATTCTGGGTTTTTTTTTCTTCAAATTATAATCCGACCCTCCAACAGTCTGAGGGACTGTGACCTGGCCCTCTGTTTAAAAAGTTTGTGGACCCCTGGTGTAGATGAAGCCTCAATCTTGTGTGCAGTACTTTGTTTTATTGGTCCCAATCTTTCAACATTAAGTTGGAATGGCTTACGCTTCAATTATTTTGAGAGGGAAAAAGTTCAATCTATATATTTTTTCCACAACATGTAAACTGCTGTGCATCACTACCATAATCCCACCACCACCATTACATGGTTTATGTCAATACTGACATGAACTATCTGTAAAAATGTGAAACACTGTGCAGGAATAGGGCCTCTCTTCATAAGAATATACATACGATTTAAAAAGAAACCAGAGTATAGACTCATTTCATGTTCACTGGGTAAAAGAAAGGGTCCACGAACTCATGAATCATTTCTGAATGCTGCCAAAGGGTACAATTCTTATTCTGGTTAAATCAATAATGGCCATTCCCTATCCTTACATGCTCACTTACCATCAATAAAATTTAGTTGATGGAAAATGCTTTTCACTGCCCTGCTTAAAGCTCACTCAGAAAAAATAAATATTTTTAATGTTCCTTTCAAAGTCGTAAAATAAAAGGTTCCGTCTTCCTTGAATAGGATCCAAAATCCTCTTCTACTTTGACAAAGAGAGCAGTGCCCTGAATTCAGATTGTCAGATAATATGATGATGACTTAAGAATTCAAGTATATACCATTTTTTGAAGCAGCAGCAAAGATTGATAATGCAACATTATCTCCAGTGTTCAGAGAAGAAATGACATCTCTGTGTATTATTGCTTCACTTTTTGAAACATATTACATTGTCATTTGCAAATTCCATTGAAATGTATACCTTGCAATTTATAGAGCACTTTAAGTCTCAGAAGGACACATCTGCCGATCATCCCTCTAGGAAAAAAATATTAGATATTGCCAATTATTAAACTTGCTTGCAACAGTAATGCCATTCATCAATGATTTTGTGAGCTTTTACAATGGCCTTGCTACTTGCTACAGCAGCTTCTTTATTCTGTTATCACATCCGCATGAGAGAATGAATGCCAAGGGTTCAATAGTCCTGCTAAGGAAGCACAGTCACACAGTTGGAATAACAATGAGTAGACTCTATTGAAGGCATCCTTTCACACTCCCTTGCTTTTTCAGAGTAAATGCATGAATGGCAAAAAGGTAAAAAATAATAAAATACTAAAATGGTGCAGATGCCGAAGCAGATACATAAGAATATAAATAATCTAGCAAGTAGAGCATGTCTTAGAGTTTAAAGAGAAGGGTCTGGAGTCAATAAAAATGACACAGTATCATAACAGAGATAAAATTGACAAGTCTTATTTTGCAATTGGAAAGGAATAGAGGAAAATCTGAGAGGAAACCCTTATTATATTAAACACTGACATGCCCTAGATTTCAACTCAAGTGTACACTTGCTAAAATATGAAATATTCTATGCTTCCATTTTCAAGTTATCTGATGAGCTCAAGAACATTCATGGTTTCTACCTTGAAACCAAGACAAATGGCATAGATCATGGTATTTTATTGGACTAACTCTATCAGATGGAAGTAGGGGGTATTGCAATCATTCTCTTCCTATCTATAAGACCAGCTCCGGAGACTAGTACAGCCGGGGGAGGGGGGGGGGTGTTCCTCTTGCGACTCACTGTTATTAATCTATGGAATTTTCTGAATTTCTAGTTCATTTCCCATGATATTCAACATCTATCTGAAGCTTCTGGTGGAGGTCACTGGGAATTCTGGAGGTGGGATGTCACCAGTATGTTAATTCTGATCCTAGCTATCCACTCAGTTTGCTTTATGTCGGGGCGGTCGATACAGGTACTAGCAAAGTGACTTGATGATGCAATGGCTTCTGTGAGAGGTAATCAACTGGAGAAGGATCCCAATGAAGGTGAGGGTCTGTAGACTGGTGTTTTTCAAATCTAAGAATAGAGTAAGTGACCTGTGCTCAATGTAAGGTTGTCTGAGATAGTGATAACTTTGCTTTCCGATAGTTCAAAGTACACAAACATTACTCAAGGTATGTGCCTAAGGTATATATAACACATACATGACTTTATAAATACATGTTCCAAAACCCAGAAAAAGTCTCAATACAAATCATTTCTGTTACCATGCATTTCAGATAAGTAATAAACAACATGTAGTAGTAAATCATCTCTAACCTCCTAACTCTCAGAGATCAATAGTCATTCTTACACTTACGCTGATGGACCACTGTCCTTGTGCAATTTTATCCTTATATTTTCCCAAAGTTTACTACTTGCCTGTTGCTTGCATCTTTCTGACCATTACTCTTTTACAACCCTTAGCATTGTGACAGTAATCCATAGTTGCCTTTTACATTATGAAATGTGTACGCGTGCTCTCTCTCACACACATTGACTTACCAAATCCAATCCTTAATGGAATTTATTGGGGCAGAGGGAAGAATGTTGCAGGAGAGTACTACTCCAGTGTGATTAAATTAACACAGATCTGTTTTGGCACCATTTGTTGCCATGGGAAAGACTGACAGCAGCATTCACAGATGAAATAAAATTAAAAGTGGCATCATCATGCCTTTTCAGCTCAACTTCTTGAAATAAAGGTCACCTAACTTCAAGCAGACAAGGACGTAGTCATCCCACTGAAATGGCATGAGTCCAACCTGACTTAACTAAGCTCAGGTGTACCCTAAAACTGTAATTTTGCAATTATATACAGATTCCATCAGCTATGCTGAGGGACCAGCTCCCTTTGGCTCTTAGTCAACTGTCACAAAGAAGCAGTCATTCCATCAGGCTGCACAGTGAAGGGAGGGAAGGGAAAAGCAGGAATTCTCTACAGCAGGCCTGCACAACTCAGCAATAGTAAGGGGTCAAAATTTAAAAAGTCTATACTTTGTTGTGCTGCAGACAGATTTTTAATAGTTTAATAATTAATTGCTAAACTATTTTGCAAATAAACCAAATTATAAAAAAGAGACATTTCAATTAATATTAATTAGAATTGATAGGGGTTGAAATGGATGACCTCTGTGGTCTCTTCCAACTCTAGATTCTATGATTCTATACCTATGTAAGGCTCTGGTCAGGGTGCCTTTTGCTTTGCACCTGAGCTTGAGCTGCCTCTGATGACTTCAGCATAAGAAACTGAAGCTTTCCTCATGCATGCAGTCACCATTGTAATCTCCTCACTCCATCACCTCTCCCACATCTCCATCTCCCAAACAGGCCAACATGGCTCTTCCTGCCCTCACAGAGGCAAAGTATCAGGCAGATGGAATCACTGATGACAGTGAAGGCAAGAGAGCCCTCGACATCCCTGTCAGTCTTCCCAAGCAGACCTCACTGAGGCGCAGGTGGCATTTCCGGGCCTGAGGCATGGATAACATTGGTAAAGGGGCGCGGAGTGTAGGGAATGCAAGGTGGGATGTGTCTCTGGGTTGGGCTGCCTCCCCTACTTTTTTCTCTGGGCTGCCTTTTTCCTCTTCAACTCATCTAGGACTGCCAGCAGGGGAGAAATTCTTTTGGGGAGCCACGTATGGCATGTGATCTGTATGTTGTGCAGGTCTTCCCTACAGACTGCACTGTGAGACCGGTTTCCTCCCTCTCCTCTTTTCCCATGGATGTTTCAGGAACAAAACATATACCCGGCTGGCGAGAAACAGGGAAGGAGCATTTCTCAGAGAAATGGTATGAAGAAGACTGGATAATAGAAATACACTATAAATACTAGCAAATAACTTGATTTTCTAACATTATATCAGTTATTCTCCTTTTTGTCATAACTTCTCCATTTCTCCATCCTATGTATTGATCCAGAGAGTCTGAAAAACAAGCTGGCATGTTTGAATGATGCTTCCACAGAACTGATCTGAAAGCATTCCTATGTAATCATTCCTTTTTTTAAAAAAATGTTTCTTTTCTTAAGATGTAAATAAAATTTTAAAGGTCTATATTCATCTGCTACTTTGAAAGTGCATTATGTCAGTTGGAATTATCCACGTATCTCTTTGATTTGTAAATTTTTATAGCACTACAACTTTGCTCAGCAAGTTACATGTAAACCATAACATTTAAAAAATATTTTCTGTACAAGAGAGTACAGAGAGCAAGCAAAGGAGTTTTCTCCAGGAGAATTCATCAGTAAATCACAGTGAGGGAGGAAACACTGAAAAGGGGACTAAAAGATAAAGAGTGAATTATTGGCAAAATACTACTACAAGTAATTTTGAAGAGGAAGATGACAGGACCTTAAAGAGTATGGGGAAGATAATCATTATTTGGATACATGTTCCCAAACAATGTCACCTTAATAGCAATTCTACTAACCTTATTATTTAGCCCCTAAATTATATATTACAGACTGCTATAGATAGAAACCTTCCTATCCTTAGAAGAAGATCTATTAACTGCTCATGCAATAGAAATGAAATCTTAAAATTTGAGACACTTTATACTCAATAGCCAGCCAGCAAAAGATCTCCAATGGAAGGGATTGCAGTATTCAAAATACATTCATTTGTCATAATAGCCTTTTAAAAATTTGTATAGATATTCTGAAACTAGATACATTAGGATTCTTACTGTATAGTGTAAAAAAGAATGCACTGTACTGTATTTACAATATTTTAGGAACATTTTTATCATCAAAAGGAGGTCTTTATCACTTTTCTTTGGCAGAAAAGTGATAAATACAACTACAACTCAATTTTAACCATGAATTTGCATATTTAGGATTGACTACCATAACTTTACTATCTTGTGTTAGATATTTCATGCAAGGTGGAAAGGAATTTAGTTTGTAGTCTAATTCCTGGAAAGGAGAAAAAAGACACTATTCTGCATCCCAACAAGAAATCTAACTCAAAAGTATGCAAGCTGGCAGGGAGAGCAACAAGATGCAATAGCAATAAGATGCAAACCAGCAGAATTATCTTCAATTTACGAACTTGGTCATATTGCAGTTACAAATAATAAAAGGGAGAAGTGAAGAAAAGGGGGTAGCCATAGCCATGAGTACTTTAACTCCTTTAAATTGAAGCTGTCACGAACCATCTAGGGAAAAAATATCAGACAGACAAGATGGAATGAAGTTTTGAACAATACAATCAAAACTGCACAAATACTTGAGAGAACGATAAGGATCAACTATAAACCTCAAAGTTGTTATTCCAATGATGAAATGCAAGCCCAAAATAAATAACTTTTGCTCGTTCCTGTTGTGCTAAGAGGTTTTATGCCAAGGTAAAGTGCATGTTCCTATAAAACACAAAGAGGATATAGAAGAAGAAGAAAAAGGATTCTTCCGTGTTTAGAATTACTGTTTTTCTGAAGGAAGAAAACTAAAGTAAGATTCCTTCTGCAATACTTTTTGAACTTAGATGTGTTTTTTCATAAGATAAAAATCACATTACAACATTCAAATGAAGCCAGCAATTGTTTCTAATTAATTTTGCTGTAACTGTATGGATAATAGTTACCTATAGGGCATTTTCTCTCCAATACTATGCCCCAACACTTTCTTTTACGAAGCCCAGTTCAAGGAGTGACCAACAGGGAGATTATTACATGCACTGTGTAAGTGTCTCATGCTGCTATGCATGAAGACCAGAGCAAAAAGATACTGGTACCTTTTAGCATGTTCTCTACCTGTTTGAATTACTAGCTGACAACTGCTCGAGTGAATGAAAAGGCCATCAACTTGGTCTAAACAAGCTTCCAAAGAACATGGCATCCATGAAAGAAAAAAAAATAAAAGAACAAATTGAATTGAGGAATCTGCATTGAATTCAGGGTAACTTAGGTGTCCAAGCTCCGTCACTATCCTCCCCCTGAAAGGACCTGAAAACCAGCAGGCTTCTGGGAATGACTAGAGTAGCCCGAGGCTTTACTCTGGCCAATAGTTAGGTCACTGCTCTGCACTTTACCCACTTCCAGGGAGCTCTGCTACTTCGCTGTACTAGCCCTGGCCCAGTCCTGTTATAGCTATTCAGCAGGTCAGGAAATGAATAGTCCCAGGCCTTACCCTGGCCATTAATTAAGATCCTTTTCTGCACTTTACCCACTTGCCCAGCCCTAGGTTTCCCCACTGGCCCAGCAGGCCTTGGAAATAAATAGCCCCAGGTCCCACCCTGACCATCAGGCAAGACATAGCTTGCACTTTACCCACTCCCCTGGGCCTAGCCTACTTGTACTAGCCCAGCCTCTCATAGTTGCCTAGGCCCACTCTGAAATTGTGACCATTGGTAGCTGAACTTTTGCCCGATAGAAATTAGTTCTGGAACTAGTTTTTAAATTTTAAATATGTAAGACTGTTTTATAGTATTATGTCTATGCTGTATTTAGTCTATATATTTTTTGTGTGTTGGTAATTGAATGCTTTACCTATGCTGGAAACTGCCCTGAATCCCCTCAGGGAGATAGAGCGGTATACAAATATAAGTTTATATATTATATTATAATTTCTTTGTGCGTATTTAGTGAAAATATGCGAGAGTATCCTGATGTAAATTTTCTTGTAGCTGATTATTATTATTTTTCATACAAAAATATTGACTCACCTATGAAAATAATAATTGTGCTTTGGATTTTTTCACAGATTTCTATATTCATATGCAGAACAAAAATACATTTGTATATATTTTGTATAGCTTGTAATGTTAAAATAACACTGAGAGGAGTGGAGTGTTTGAAATGAAAGCTGCCTCACTTTTCTGTGCTCATGCACTCTCTAATTAACTCTATGCCCTCTGTTAGTGGGCCTTCTCTCTTTCCACTGTCATCAGCTGATCACTGTACACATTCTAACTTTAATTTTTAAAGTGTATATGTCACAACATACATATTTATATATTGGATATGCAGTCCCTAGAAAGATAAGAAATGCAAAAAATTCACTTGCAATAATTCATTCTGAAATTGCCCTCCTTAAAATAAAATTGCCTCCTTCTGGGGGTGTGCCCCACATTGGAATCCAAGGCTCTAAATCAGGCCTGCACAACCTGTGGCCCTTCAGATGTTTGGGCCTTCAACTCCCAGAAGTCCTATTCGGCTTATCCAATTTCCAAGAATTCTGGGAGCTGAAGTCCAAAACACCTTGAAGATCACAAGTTTTGCAGGTCTGCTCCAAACCCTTCCCTTGTATCCTCCAGTTTACTGTTTTGGTAGCTGCAATGTATTGAGCTGACATTTTCAAGGCCCTGCTCACAATGATCACTGGAGAATTATGAGTGCTGTGAAATTTAGAAAGATAAACACTCCATCTACCAAATAAATAATAACCATAGGCAAACATGCTTGTCTGTGTTGGCTTTAAATATTACAATCTGTACACATCAAAAATGTCAAGTACCTTACAACTCAATAGAGATCAACTAGTCTAGTTTCTTTAAATAGGCAAAGGTATGAAGAATGAGGTTTCAAACAGCACAGTGCGATATAATGCATACTCAATGGTTGTTCACCTGGTATGTATCCCAAAGCCTTATGGTGCACCGCAGGGGAACTTCTCTCATCAGCAAGTTATTCATCCAGCGGAAAGCAAACTGAAGATACTTCACTTCATGTTGCTCTAAGTGTCTGTGTACTTGCTCTGAAAGAAAAAAAAAGACACATAGTTTGTTCTGTGAGCTCCATATAGTTATAATGAATCACAAAAAGGACCTGTATGTGTGGGCTACATGAATGTCCACATGCATGCATAGGCTAAGCATTGTATAATATTCATTTGACCAGCAAATAAAATGGGACATGACAATGGCGAAAATGCAAGGTTGCAAATCAAAGTAGACCAACATTTCAGACGTATTGTAAAAGAATGTTGGCAGATACTGTCTGTGATAGTGTGGCACTGAGTTCAACATTACTCCAACTGCCATATATATTAATGCTGCAGTAATTTTACCATTAAATCACCACAATTTCTCACATTTCATTAAGAACACACAATTTAGTATTTCTATGTGAAAGGATGAAGATGGTGGTGTTGATGAAGAATAATAATACCGTGTTTGGTGCCTGAAGGTATTTTGTGCTTTGAGATTCAACCTGGGGACTGTCTGCAAAGCTTTGAAATTTAGCATTATTCAATGCTACAAAAAATATGGTACGAACTTGGAATTCCATTCATTTTAAACTACTGACAAGTAATACTTTTAAAAGTTTTGTAAATCATTGAGGAAAATTTAGTATTTGACCGACCTTTCCTTTAGCTTAGAACAATGATGCATATAGCAACAAGAATTCATAAAACAGTACTTTATGTACTTGAAGTCTGCGAAGTTCTGCATGTTGATTTTGTTTTGTTTGTGAAGTCTACCACAATCATTATTTTGAAAGGTGAAAGGGCACTAAAATACATTTTTGAGAAGGGGCTCTCAAAATTTACCCTGGACTGCTTGGAAATTATTCACTGTTGTCACAATTAAATAGCACCATCCTTGCTCTCGTTAATGTTGTTATTTTGTACCCAACCATTGAACAAATGAAACGTTTGCACCTAATTTTTTTTTGTCTTGCTGTTGAAAAGAAACTTATAATGGGTGAGTTTAATACTCTTTATTGATTTGTTTTCAAATTCATTTGTGTTCTAGTTTTACAATTTCTTTAGCTGTTTCCCTTCTAAATGCAGCCAAGAAACCACTAACAGGCTACTCCTAAAACAAAAAGGGATGAGAGACAACATTTAATTCACCTTTGTCAAACATGAATGTAATATATAGAACCGGTATCCATCTTCTGATACATTCTAAGCAGACTGCAGAAGGTGAAATAGTTTCATAAACTAGGTTGCTGTGAGTTTTCCAGGCTGCATAACCATGTTCCAGAAGCATTCTCTTCTGATGTTTTGCCCACATCTATGGAGGCATCCTCAGAGGTTGTGAGTCTGTTGGAAATAGGCAAGTGAGGTCTACATATCTGCAGAATGTCCAGGGTGGGAGAAAGAACTCTTGCCTGCTCGAAGCAAGTGTGAATGTTGCAGTTGGCCACTTTGATTAGCACTCAATAGCCTTGCTGCTTCAAAGCTGCTGCTGCTGAAACATGGCCATACAGCCCTGAAAACTCACAGCAACCCAGTGATTCTGGCCATGAAAACCTTCAACAACACAGTTTCATAAACATTTTAATTTTTCAGCTCTAGTCACAGCAACTGCATTAATCCAGGCAAGTAGTTTTCAAAGCACTACTACTTGAAGAAAGACATCCTAGACTCTTGCCTTCACTTGAAAACATATTGCATGCCATATGACAATCAGACAGATATTGTCTCATCCAATCAAGGTAAAGAATAAGGACTGATGAAAAGTTTAAACAAGGACCAATTGGCAAGAGGTAGTAGCATGATGGAAGCACAGCATTCATTACAGGTCCTGTCACATCCAGTTTGTTCTGAAATAAATGTGTCAATGGAAAATACAACCAAGACATAGTATGAAATCAATGACCATGGGTAGAAAATGACAGGTCCAGGGAACCAGTATAAAGTATATCACAATATGTATGAATGAACATGATAAAGAAGATCTACTGTGAGGACAGGTTCCATATGAGAAATTTCACAGGGAATGTACTCTTCTGCCAAAGGCATTATACATATGAAAAAATCACTAAATGATAAGATGGGCTGTCTGGGAAGTTTCATTCTCTGCAGAAGCTGGGTTGAAAGTTGAATGGCAAAACGAATCATAACATGCTTTCCTGAAAGCACTTGGCTGCATACCATTATGAAATGAACTGCGGAGCCACTCAATCTCAAATTGATGACAACATGGAAATCTCAGGTCAGCAGATGCCTGAACATCCTAATTACAGTAAAATATATACCGTCTGTCTCAACATGATGACACCATGTGCATGTTGTTTCCATAGTAGAAGCCATAAGATGGCCTAATTTTAGAGTGTCTGACTGAGAAATTGTAGTTTGAACATCTTTTCATTTGTTGGCATTCAGTTTTTCACACTGATAATGCTGTACCTTTTCTCTGGCCGCTTAAGATTATATCAATATTTCAGAGGAATGAACAGCCAACAATGTGATGCAGCGGCTAAAAACACCAATAGGATTTTGGCCTGCATAAATAGGAGTCTAGTGTCTAGATCCAGGGAAGTCATTCTACCTCTCTATTCTGCCTTAGTCAGACCACACCTAAAATACTGTGTCCAATTCTGGGAACCATAATTGAAGAGAGATGTTGACAAACTGGAATGTTTCCAGAAGAGAGCAACTAAAATGATCAAGGGTCTGGAGAAGAAGCCCTCTGAGGAGCGGCTTAAAGACCTGGGCATATTTAGCCTGCAGAAAAGAAGGCCGAGAGGAGACATGATGGCCAGTTATAAATATGTGAGGGGAAGTCATAGGGAGGAGGGAGCAAGCTTGTTTTCTGCTGCCCTGGCAACTAGATGCAGAACAATGGCTTCAAACAAGAGGAAAGGAGATTCCACCTGAACATTAGGAAGAACTTCCTGTCTGTGAGAGCTAATCAGCAGTGGAATTCTCTGTCCTGGAGTGTGGTGGAGGCGCCTTCTTTGGAGGCTTTTAAGCAGAGGATGGATGGCCATCTGTCGGGGGTGCTTTGAATGTGATTTTTCTGTATCTTGGCAGGGGGTTGGATTGGATGGCCCATGAGATCTCTTCCAATTCTAGGATTCTATGAAATATGTTTTTGAGTGCTTTAAATGAAAGTTTTAATAAAAGTACTTTTTACAAGTAATTTCGCCTTGCTTATTGTGAGTGTATTTTGTTTTAATATCTGTTGTAAACTGCTTTGGGCCGGTGCCAGAAGAAAGACAGGAATAAAAAAAATAAACCAATTAAAGCCTATAAACTAATTATAGAGTAATTTTGACTATACTATATCTTGAACAGGTGTTGTACACACACACACTCATACTATGATAGAAGATATTAAAAACAAGTGGAAGAAAACAGATATTTATCAACTATTGTTTCTATAGTTGTAAATGATTTATTTTTATTCTGATTACAAAATGTGGCCACAATTACAGTTTTATTAAGAAACAGGGATTTTAGCAGCTATATTTTAAGAGGTTTACATACAAAATAATGTGTAATATGTGATTTTATAACATATTTTTCGAAAATAGCACATTGTTACTCAAGACAAATTTCAGCTGACCATGATTTTGTCTCACTCACACACACACAGTCTAAGCTTCTAAAACAACTTTCAAATGTTTCTTGGGCTTAATACCAACTTGCTCTCAGAAGAAAATCAGTGGGTTATACAGGACCAAGTACTAAATTTCAGCTGGAAACGCAGAAACAGCACACACCGGCTACAATCGTATTTTTAGTTCTGACCAGAATACAGCCATTGAACCAACTGGATCTACTTTCTGACATGACTCCCCATTTGTTATTCAATGGGTCTACCCTAATTGGGATTTATATATTTATATACCCTATTTATACCCTGCCTTTCTCAACCTTAGAGGGGACTCAAGGTGGCTTACATAAAGGCAATTATTCAATGCCTTAAAGCAACATACAATTCCAATAAAAATTAAAATTAATACATATTAGCCTGTTCTTGTAAACTGCTTCGAGCCCCAGGGGAGTGGTGGCATATAAGTTCAAATAATATATAAATAAAAAAATATTAAACATTTTAAAACATTACATTCAATATTAACCAACAGGACTTCTGCAATCATCTGATCCACTAGTATATTTCAGTGTAGTATATCTTTATAGACTTTTTATGTGTGGGATATTCCTATTTTTTCCTAGGCTTCTTGATAGAACAAGGCAAACATATAACACACACACATGAAACCAAACATTTTCCCACACTACTATTCAAGATCCTATAATTTATCATGCCAACTCCAGGGATTGGATTCCAAGTTTCTAACATGCATAACAGTTTTTCTTTTAATGGGGGTGTGTTTTGTCTATTAGTGGCACAGTTAAGGGGAAAGCAAACATGATCATCATTTGTAGCATGTGCTATGATATAGTGAAATAATATTTGCCTAGAATTCACATGTATATGTTCAAGCTGACTGTCAACTTACATGCAGGAACTAAATCTAATTGCTAGTTCTGGCTAAAGAAGATCCACTGAAACAAAAAGTTTTGCATAACATGTGGTTTTAGCATCCATTAAATGATTCACTGGGTTCAGGCTAATTCAGACTAATAGTTAAGATTTAGACGCTACTGTACAGCATGCGTAGGACTTCCTAAAAGAAGTAGCTGATGAAGCTAGCCATATATCTTAGATTGAATGTTCCTTTAGCTATGTTGACAAATTTACTATATCACTTTAGTTTTTTCAACCGAATTTCCGTGTTTACTTACAAATATATACAACGGCTATTCACAAACAATAACTTCTACACTAGCACATATTAATATACAATTATTGGAAAGCCTCAGAACAGAGTGAGAAGCAGTGAGCTGGAGTTACTCACAGTTTTTCAACTCCATTTTTAAAAGAAAATATATATATAGCTACTTTGAATTTCCCATAGCCTTGTCTGTATTTTGCCCCAACACATTGAAAAATATACAACTAAGTACATCACTTTATCTGCAATTTATTTCATAATATATGCAGAAAGACAAAAAGGAAACACAGAGACTGAAGCGATTCATTCCTCTTTTTTCATATAAGTAATTGTGAACAGATGTTATTTCACTGATAAAGGTAATTTGGCTGGCAATAATTCTAAATTTAAATTTTCCGTTTCACTGGTAGTAACCATGCAGATGTAATGAATGACTCGGCAGATGTAATTATTGCCATCTTTCAGACTTAAAGTATTTTTTCATACAATACTTATACGGCAGTTTGCAATAATAAAATTATGCTAAATCTTCAAAAAATAATAGTGCTTGTATCAATATGAAATAATGAGTGAATTTGTTTCAACAGTCCTCTCAGCACTTTTAAAACTTCCATAAACCTATTGGGAATGTTGCTGAAACAGGCTATTTCTTAAAGTTATATATACAAATGTTATGCAATAGATTTATTTGCATTCAGATTAGTTAATAACACGCATATGCAAAACGCACTATATGTTTGTATCAACAATTAGCATAATCATTCCATGTTTTATTCTTAAGTAGAATCTCAGAAGAGAAATGTGGTAGAATAAAAATGATACTCTTGAACACTGAAAAAGTTTCATTCTCTGTATCAAATGCTTCAATAAATTCCCGCGCAAAAGATGTTCTTGGCTTCAAAATGATTCCTCAACTGCATAAGTAAAATGTCTCATTTAATAACATCACACTCAGCCTTTCCTTAATGGTACTGCCGGGGAATATCTCTGACATGGGGATTCAGGAAGCCCTTAATGATAAGTCATTTGCTATAGAGCAGTGGTTTCCAATCTTTGTTTGACCAAGGACCAGGGAAGACTTTGACCAGGGACCACTCTCCAACATTAGTACCAAAAGGGTTACAAATCAGTTTTTGGTCAACTGTAGATTTAGTTTGGTTGTTTGTGGTGCTGATTCAGTAAACTGCATATGTTCTGTATCAGCTCTAGTTTCTGATACAGAACATATGCCATCTAGTAGTTGCCATTTGCTCACCCACAGAAACCCATATTTAATAATCTTGAGTTTTGGTAGTAGTAACCTTTCATGAGTAGTAAAGCTTTTCCCTCCCGACATCCCCATTGCCTCAGCACTGTAAGAGGATTTCAAGAGACCACTCGCTTTCATGATTTCGAGGCAACGGTGTAGTAATGGTGAGGCCACGGCCCATATTTTCGTTCTTGCGGACCACTGGTGGTCCACGGACCACAGGTTGGGAACCGCTTATATAGAGCAACCTAACTAGTCTTTCCGACTTCTATTCCTGATGGGTAGAGAAAAAAAATCTTTAACATTTGGCAGTATGACTTGAAAAACTGACTACTTTGGGAGGAGAACATTCACACTACATTTGATCATTGGTATCTTATGTGATAAAAAAAATAAAGTGTGGATTCCAAGGCCACTTTATTTATGTTATTTACAGTATTTATATTCTGCCCTTCTCACCCCGAAGGGGACTCAGGGCGGATCACAATACACATATACACGGCAAACATTTGATGCCGTTTTTGACATACAAGACATACAGACAGACAGAGGCCATTCAGCAGATCTTCCACCGGATCCAGGAGGTTGCTTGATTCGGCCACAGGGGGAGCTGTCGTTTTGTCCACTATGACGGCGAGCCTTTCCTCCTTGCTCTCTGGCATTTTTATGGTGTCATAAATTAGCCTCCCTGCTTTAAGCGGTCCCTAGTTTTTCTACTCACAGCTCACAGCTGTTTTCGAACTGCTTAAGTCGATAGGGAGCTGGGCATTTCTCTTTTTTCTTTTTCTTTTAACAGCTATTTTTTTTTTAAAAAAAAAACAGCTATTTACTGTTGAGCGCTCAACCCTGACTCAGGCTTCGAACTTGCCACCTTTAGGTCAGCAGTAATTTATTGCACTCGATTAACCAGTTGTGCTACCAATCCAGCACTTAGGGCACAGATCAGAAAATACCAAAATCTTCTTCAAACTTGATGATTAATATGGATCAGCCTTGTATTTAATAACTCAATTCACAGCTGTAAGAGTTCAGGTGATGGATGACTACTATATACACTTCCATGTAGACAAATAAAGAGGTTAGTAGGAGAGGGATTGTTCCCAATCCCTCTAACCCAGAGCTTTCCAAACATTTCATGTTGGTGATACACTTTTTAAATATGCATCATTTTGTAACACAGTAATTTAGCTTTATTAGCGAACTGGAGGTTAAATGAACAGCTTAGAAAATATACAGACACATACATTGTGGTGAAGTGTGAATTTTAATCTACAGTGTTTAAAAGGGTAAGTATTTAAACTAGCAGAATTGGGGGGATGGTAGCCAGCTCAACTCACTTTGAGCTGAGTTGCCATGGAAAAAGGGGCGGAGCCAACTGCCACTTGGCTGGGTAGCCATTTTAAAACAGTTAGTCTGTAGTCAGCGAACTACAGGGAAGGCTGGATCTGTTGTGTGTTGAGAACCAGGAAGGTAGTCTGTAGTCTAAGAACTAAAGGAAAAGGCTGATTCTACTGCGTTGAGAATCAGGAAGGTTTTGGCTTTTAGCCTGTGTAGTTTGGAAAGGTCGAGTTGACTTATTTATATTATTAGTCAGTGTATGAGCAAAAGGGGGAGAGAACCTTTACTGCAACAGAAATAAAGAATCTTTACTGCAACAGAAATAACATAAGGAAAGAATAAGCTTGTACCTGAAGTAATCCGTTAAAGAAATAAACACATTTTGAAGGAAAATAAGTTTGAAACCTGTTCAGTGGAAGGAATAGTCCCCGTAAGAGTTGTTTTTTGAAATGTATTAAATATAACCTCTGAAGAAATGTGCCTTTAAGAGTTAAGAAACATTGAAACCATCAAGCTTCTTCTATACTTCAATAAACTTGTTACAGTTTCTTCTAAAGCCAAGTCTCTGTTACAAATACTTTCAAGTTAAGCCATGCTACACATTGAAGAAAGGCCAAATCAACATTATAAGCTATTAGTTATCAATTTAATAAGTCCTTACAAAGTGGTGGCTCCTTTACAAACCGTTACAAATTGGTGGCATCATTACAAACTGGGTGCCATCTTTACAAATTGGTGGTCTCTTCACATACATATATTACAATAATGAAATTACAAGGACATAACATATTTCATGGAAACCTTTCCTTGATATTTTTTGAAATATATGATTTATTGCTTATTTCAGATAAACCCAGAGGTTTATTGTTAAGTTCATGTGGCACACCTACACAATGCAGCTGACGCGGCAATGTGTCACAATATAGTGTCTAGAAAGCCCTGGTCTAACCACTATCCCAATTCTGTAGGCTAGCCAGGAAGGAGAGGAAATCATAAACAGTACAGAAACATAACAGCAGGAAACATGGAGGTGGGTCACTCCATTCATTTTCAACGAATATATTCAGCAGAATAACAGCAGATGTTACACATGCACGTCATGGTGAATGATTCTTGCCTCTTCTTTAGCCAATATAGAAATAAGCCTCTTTGCAAGCTAATAAATTATGCAGGTTTATTGTGGATGGTAAAGGGTCCTAATTATTCAAGTTCATATTTCCAACAAAAGCCCAAATTCATAGGGATCTCTTTATGATTCTTATCATAAGGTACTATCAAACAAGCACCACATAATGTTTTAAATGTATATTCAGTTTCCCTATATTAGTTATTTTTAATTGATACATTGCAGGTTTTACCAACTGGTTAAATATCCCAGAACCAATGAATTCAATAAGGCATGTGGGGGAAAAAATAATAAAACATATAGACAGAGTTTGAAACAAGGCTTACTATTTTATGCAAGGAATGGAATTCGAACCTGCAGCATTTAAGACTCTGGATCAGTCTACGTTAAAATACCTTAGGAAAGTAATTAAAATGGATTTTTCCCTCCTTGTAATGCTTAGGATAAGATTTAAAACAGCTTTGCCGAATTACAGTAATCATATTTCTTAGAAATATTGTAAAATAACAAATCCTTCAAAATTGAAAACTTAATCCACAGAGCCGGAAAACAATCCCCTTAGAAGATGACAAAACCTGATTATTCTGAAGATCCTGTATTTCTTATATACCACACATGTGATCCTCCATATTGCATGATTGAAAAAAAAGAAACAGCAATACCTAGAGTGAGGATTGTGAACAAAATTTTCAGTTCTATCAATTGTAATCAAGAAGTCAGAAACTCCAGAACCCCCAACTGTTTATTAGTGGCCCCTTCCAAAATTGCAAAGTTACAGTTTTTTAAAGAATGAATCTTTTATGAAGGATTCAAAGGACAATGCTAAAAAGAAAGAGTCTAGGAAATTAAATGGAAATTAAAGTAGTATTCACATGGCACTACTTCCCTGTTTACAGTAACAAAAAGCAAACAAAATGATAGCACTGAATCCAAAAGTGCTATTCCATTTGGAGATGGGACTTCAATTAAGTGGAGGTTATTTCCCCCTACTGCATCAAGATACAAACCTACCATACCGATTTCTTGACCATGCTAACTCATAACAGAGAACCTGTAGGTTTATGGTTCTCTAGCTAGCCATTGCACTCCAAAGCAGAGTCTGGTTTTATCTCAAGCCAAAGATTGCACCCTGATGGATGTAAATACTGATCTTGGAGGAAAAGAGGTTCACTGTGATACTTTCTGAATGTGTTTTGCATACATTATGTATTTCCTCAAAATGTTTGTAATTTGATTTACCCATATTTTCCGACATATAAGACGACTGGGCGTATAAGATGACCCCCAACTTTTCCAGTTAAAATATAGTTTGGGATATACTCGCCGTATAAGAACCTTATCCCCTCTTCCAATGCACACCAAATAAAAATTAAAAAAATATCAGATTTGATTACAATATGGTAATTTTCCTATTATTGCACCTCCTTCACTGCCTTTCAGATTTTGCACATGTGCACCTGTGCCACTTCACTGGAGTCCTCAGGAGTTTGATCTGAGAGGCAGAGAAGAAGGTACGGTAATAGGATACAAGGGCGGGCCAGGTGGATGAAAGAGCCGTGTTTTTCTGGGCACAGAGCCACTCTATCTCTTTTTCCATACCCCAGGCATCCCAGATGCCTGCACTTTGCTCCGCCCTTCACTTACACCCCCTCATCTCGTCATCAGGACCACATTAACTCACTCCTTTCCACGAATCCTGGTGAGTGGATTTTCTTCTACCCTTGTACAGCGCTGCCCTTGGTGCTTTCATACAATCACCACAGTGGGGATGCACCCGCGGCCGTTTTTGAGCTCCCGCAGACTGTTTCGCCAGTTGGGGCAATGTTGGTGTTTGAGTATAGTACTTCTGTCAAGTCAAGGGATTTCTAGTTCCATGTTCTATGATCCTTTTTTGTTCATGGTTTATGATTCCAAGTTTTTGAGCACTGTTCCTGAATCTTATATTTTGGATTTATTCTGCTTTTATATTCCTGGTTTTTGATGCTACTCATGTACTTTGATTTCTGTGGATTTATCCTGATATTTGGGCTTTGGTTTTTATACCATTTTGCTGAATTGCTTTTCATATATTCTTCAATAAACTGCTTTGCTATTTTACCGTGGCCTGGAGTGTGTCTCAAGTACAGAAGTGATTCCAAGTCTTGGAGTGCAACAGTTTTCTAGTGACCATCTCTTTAGGAACTGTGTAATTTTTTAATGTACTATGGTCCTTCCCATGCAATTTATACATACACTAAGAAAGGGGAAAGAACGATTCATGTGAGAAGAGTCACAACCAGAGACTTCAGAGAACAATTGCTTCCTAATAGGCCTGTGCGGTTTCGTTCGTTAATTCGTTATTTCGTTATTAATTCGTTATTTTTACCACATCCGACGCGATTTCAAAACACATTTTCAAACCCGGAAGGGTTTAAAAATATCGAAACAGCAGCCCCATATATTTTACGAGCTTCAGCTCGTGTCGTTAATGGGATGGAGGCTGCTGAGTGCTGCTGGTGCCTGGGAGCCAATCCGGCGCTCCCAAGCACCCCAGCAGTGCACCGCCCCTGCCTGTTGGGCGCCCGGCCCGCGCGCGCTCACCCTTACAACCGGCCTCCGCGTGCCATCCAATCGGCTCCGGCTCCTGCGCCCTCCTCCTCCTCCTCCTCCTCCTGGCACTTCCTGCAACACAGCTGGGAGGAGGAGGAGGAGGAGGGCGCAGGAGCCGGAGCCGATTGGATGGCGCGCAAAGGCCGGTTGTAAGGGTGAGAGCGCGCGCGCCATCCAATTGGCTCCGGCTCCTGCGCCCTCCTCCTCCTCCTCCTCCTCCTCCTCCTCCTCCTCCTCCCAGCTGTGTTGCAGGAAGTGCCAGGAGGAGGAGGAGGAGGAGGAGGAGGGCGCAGGAGCCGGAGCCGATTGGATGGCGCGCGGAGGCCAGTTGTAAGGGTGAGCGCGCGCGCGCCATCCAATCGGCTCCGGCTCCTGCGCCCTCCTCCTCCTCCTCCTCCTCCTGGCACTTCCTGCAACACAGCTGGGAGGAGGAGGAGGAGGAGGGCGCAGGAGCCGGAGCCGATTGGATGGCGCGCAAAGGCCGGTTGTAAGGGTGAGAGCGCGCGCGCCATCCAATTGGCTCCGGCTCCTGCGCCCTCCTCCTCCTCCTCCTCCTCCTCCCAGCTGTGTTGCAGGAAGTGCCAGGAGGAGGAGGAGGAGGAGGAGGAGGGCGCAGGAGCCGGAGCCGATTGGATGGCGCGCGGAGGCCGGTTGTAAGGGTGAGCGCGCGCGCGCCATCCAATCGGCTCCGGCTCCTGCGCCCTCCTCCTCCTCCTCCTCCTCCTGGCACTTCCTGCAACACAGCTGGGAGGAGGAGGAGGAGGAGGAGGAGGGCGCAGGAGCCGGAGCCAATTGGATGGCGCGCGGAGGCCGGTTGTGTGAGTTTTCAGGGCATGGTTTCAGACCATGTTCCAGAAGCATTCTCTCCTGACATTTTGCCCACATCTATGGCAGGCATCCTCAGAGGTCTGTTGGAAACTAGGCAAATGGAGTTTATCTATGGAATGTCCAGGGTGGGAGAAATGAAAGCCATTCAATGCTAATCAAGGTGACCATTACTGCAACATTCACACTTACAAAATGTTTTGTAAATATTTACGAAATTTCGTAAATAACAAAACATTTTTTTGGAAAGTTTTGTAAATATTTTAAATATCGAAACAAAAAAACACCCCAATTACAAATCGATTTTAGAAACAAATTTTTTCTTGATCAAACAGGCCTACTTCCTAACTAGTTATTTATATAAAATGAAGATCTTCTGACCTTACAAATAACGAGACACACTGAATAGCTTCCTATGAAGACACCGTTAACCTTTAAGCATATTCAAGGCCAGCGTTAACTATTCAGAGTGCTAAAACACAGCCAAGCAAATAGAAATTTTGCTGCAGTTAAGCGCTGGTGTAACTAGGCTTACACTGTATATAATGGAACAATAGAATCCATCTATTCATGAAGCTTATTCTGTACTTAGCAGTTTGTGCAATAGGATTTCTTTGACACACATACAACCATAACTGACAGGCAGTGTCACAAATATGTGCTTAGTTCTGCTCGGCATCACATTGCTCGTTAACTTAACGAACTATCAAGAGAATATGTTTAGAATGGGCAAGCACTATCTCTTGAATTTCATTTAATTAAACTCTGCTCCAGGAATATGACAGTCAGCATTTCATGATGGGAATTGTTTTAAGGATGAAGGTAGAAAATGTTTCAAAGTAGCCTGAGACATGAAAGCATAATCTAAAATTACCCTTGCACTCCCCTGTAATTTATCTCTAATATTAAGGACATTGTTTCCAAAGTTGTAATTAATTGCATTCCACAGAGAAATTATTCACACATTCCTGGTAGCAAAACGATACACATAGGCACAAAACACAGCACCAAAAGACGACTATAAACAACCAATGTGACTTTCTGTATCACTACAACCATTGAGCTTAATGCAAAATGAATGCTGGCTGCTTTTTGTACGTAGCCATTAGTCTGCAACAGAGAGATTGGCATTGCATTTTGATTACTTTGCCTTAATAAACCATAATGAGAGTGGCTCATGCTCTAGTAGCTTTCCTTTAAATGAAACACTGCAGTAAGTTTGCAAAATGTGACTGTGCCACAAGCTGATTAAGGGCGACACCTTGCCTGCGAATGACTGCATTATGGCGGGGACAAATCGTAGCACAGGCTTTGGCAAAGCAGCTCACAGCGCTTTTAACTAAACTTTCACCCCATTTAGTCTCACTTAGCTTTTGAGACTTACCATCGATCCGGCTAACAAGTTCTTCCAGCATTTTCACTTTCTTCTGAATACCTGGCTGTGCAAAAGTGTAGTTATCCTGAGGAGACAAGATTTTAAAATCTATATATATATATATGTCATCAAAAGGATAAGAAAATCAGCTATTCATAAAACCTAAGCACACTTTGATGAATGAGTATCTTGAATTAATTCCTTTAAGAGAAAAACTGCAATTCAAACAAGGAGAAAAAACCTATGGTAGAAAGTCTGATGGTTTTAAGCACAATTACTATGTTGTTTAGAGAATGTCGTTTCAGCTGAGGCTCAAGCCAATGTATTCAATGTAACATGTATTCTGCCACACATATGTCCATAATTAGAAAAATGCATGTCATAAACTGTCATGTTATTCAACGGAAAATTTATAATCAGAATTAGACTAAGGATTGGGAAAAGTGTAGAAAAACAGGGTCAGGACATTAGGTTAAATACTAGCACATCTGTTTTGTTTTAATAAAGGAATTGATAGGATATTAAGTTTTATTATATTTTAGTGTTTATGTTTAACGTTTGAAATTATTCATTTATTATTTTTAACATTGTTAGCTAATTTGAGTCTCTTTTAAGAGAGAAGTGGAATACAAATAATAATAATAATAATAATAATTATTATTATTATTATTTCAGAAATCCCTCTATAGTAGTGGTCTCAACTTGTGGCTCCCCAGATGTTTTGGCCTTGAACTTCCAGAAATCCTAACAGCTGGTAAACTGGCTGGGATTTCTGGGAGTTGTAGGTCAAAACACCTAGGGACCCACAGGTTGAGAACCACTGCTCTACAGAGGTGTAGAAACATTGTGACTCTACAGTTTTTGTTGGATTCCAACTCCTATCACCAATACCAATGATTATGACAGGTTAAAGCATGGATAAAGTCCTATAGAGGAGCTCTAATGAGATTAAACTCAAAGAACCAAATGTTGAATAGTGAGACAACACATGGATAAGTCTCACCAATTCAGTAGGTCTACTCTAATAGGCCCATAGATAGATAGATAGACAGACAGGTGACAGACCAGAATCAACCTATTATATAATTATTGTCATTATTTCTACTACTACTGAATTTAAATTTCTCATATTTTGGGCATTTTACTTGGCTTTCTGAGAACTCCTATTTATGAGAAAATAAATAATTACATAAAATATTTTATTTACAAATGGAATGGCTGAACATTTTTATGTTCTGACAAGAAATAATGGCTGCAAAAGAACTGGCAGCTCTGATAGCAGTTGGTGGGTGAATTGTACTCAGTTCCCAGGTAGATGCTGTGCTTCTGAACAGAAACATATTTGAGCTATATTAAATATTTTATTCTACAAACTACTTATGACGGCCAATTATTATTTAAAATACCATCAAATTCTGCAGAATATATTCTTAAATGCAGCCTTTTGACAAGTGAATGCATTTTATAGTGCTTAGAAAATGTCATGAAAGAAAGGGCAACAAAACAAATAGAGAATTTTAATGCAGTTAGTGAAGAGGAACAGCATTTAGCAAAGATGGAAAGAAACACCTGTCAATAAGTTAATAATACTGGAAGTCACAGTCCTTCTTCCCTAATGGGGTCACAATATATAATCACAAATTGAAGCATGGCTAAAGGTTTTAAAAGGTGCTATCTTCTTATTTTCCTGTTTTTGTACATCTCTTCTCCTCAACATTACTGCTTTTTTCCTTACTTATTTCCTTACTCATTTAAAAATGTTTCCCAGCAGGAGAAGAAACATTACTGTTTCAAAGAATTATATGTTAATACCATTATATTCTTAAGAAGGACTAATTTCTTAATTTGTTGTGGTCTTCAAGTCATTTCTGACCTACCACAGGGTTTTCTTGGCAAGATTGGTTCAGAATAGGTTTGCCATTGCCTTTCATAATGCACCTCAAAATAGCCTTATTTCATTTTGGGCTAAAGCAATATTGAATATTTTGTTATGAACAAGACTTAGTTTTTCCCCTTTAAGATATATCAATCAGTGTGCATCCATTTCCCAATACAGGGATGGCGGCATCTACTACTTCCTCCTAGTCAGAAGTGTTCTTTAACATCTTTAATTCAGTTATAGACTACAACACTAATCAGTTATCTCCATTGGTTAGAGAAAAGGAAATCAATCTACCTGAATCCCATCAAGCAGTTTACTCATGCACCAGAAACTGTCAGCTTCAATGTTCTGCAGTACTTCAGTAGGCAAGCTGGAAACATCAAAATTTTCCACTTCTTCTTCTGTTTTGTAAAAGAGAAAGAAAGGGGAGAGAAAAAGGCATGTCGATGAAGTAAACAAAATGAACAAGTAATCAATGCCTCATATTTAGTAATAACTTTTCCCATGAGCTTTATGGTGTCAAAAATGCCCCCATAAATAGTTCTTAGACTTGTATGTAGTTTAAACTAGTACATTAGATGTAACTGTACCTAGAAAATAACTATCTGGCCTAGAGATAAAGTTGAACTAATGTAAGATACCCTTGACAACTTTACAGACATTGTAACTAAATCATCTATTAGTTGTCTTATGCCATAATTGAAAATTGGCATTTTAATTATATTATGCTTGTATTATGACATTGCGTTGTTTCCCAGTCTGTTACCAGATTCAATTTAAATGACTGATTTTCACCTTTAAAACCCCTCACATTGCATAAGACCAGTGGCCCATTGACACTACATAATTATAGCATTATTATTCCACTTTAATTGCCAAGATTCCATTCTATAGAATTCCTATACTTTGGTGAGGAACTAGTTTTCTGCCTGATAATTGTCCCTCTCCACATTAAAATTTTCAGAATTCCATAGGATGGAACCATGGGGGTTAAACTAAAATAATTGGCCTATTAGTTCGGAAACATGCAAATGTGAGTAGATCAATAGGTACTGCTTCTGCAGAAAGGTAACAGCGCTCCTTGCAGTCATGCCGGCCACATGACCTTGGAGGTGTCTATGGACAATGCCGGCTCTTCAGCTTAGAAATGGAGATGAGCAACGATCCCCAGAATCGGACACAACTGGACTTAACGTCAGGGGAAAACCTTTACCTTTATTATAAGTGTTATATGAATGGGACCTAGACAGGTGCCCCTATCATCTAAGGTGGGGCAGGTAGATATCAAAAGGGGGCCTTCTTAGTGGTGATACATATAAAGACTCACTAGGACCGTCTGGGCAGGGGGGCAAGGAATCCCACCGCTGCCACCAAATTATAAAGGCTCCTTTACTATGCTATTTGGGCAGGGGGTCACACAATCCCCACCATCTACCCCTAATTATAAAGGCAGGCTTTATGGCCAAACAATAGCTGGACCGGGGCAAACAGATCCCAACACTGTCCCACCTTTAATAAGGAATTCACACCACTTTGGTACTTAGATAACACTTGAGGGGATGTCTCTTTATTTAAACTCTTCGCTGCCACCATAAAAATAAATGAACAGGAACCCTCTAGCTATTTAAAATGTTAAAAAGGTTGTTTAAAACACCACCACGTACTGCCTATTGAAAGGGCTTCTGTGTAGGAAAACAGATGAGGTTGAATTAAAAAGAAAAGGGACTAACTCCACAAATGGCACGTGACTCAGGCTTAAGTTTTAAAAATAACAAGAAAGGTTTATTGAATAAAAGTTACAGAATGAAGAGAATGCAGTTTCATAAGCTTGGCTGCTACAATTAAAGTGTTCTTGTTCTTAAAAGCGTAACGGTTGCATGAGAGAATGGTTCTATCTTTGTTACAGTTCCTAAACAAAACCCAGCTATTTCTTCTCTAAAATAGCTGTAACCAGTCTGCCACAGCCTACTTTGCTGTGCAAACTACAGGCAAGCTGCCTATTCCTAACAGGAACTCCTAAAAGCCTTCTATAATCTTGCTCCCACTCTAACATCAACCAGAACTGAACTGAACTAACTAAAAGCAGCTTCTCACTTTTCCCTCCAACAGTCTAACTCCGGCCCCCTTCTACAAACCAATCCTGGCTGTTTCAGGGCTGGCCCAGGCCTAGGCCACTCCCCCTCTCTGAACTGGAGCTTTTCCCTAAACCAAAATGGCTCCTGCCGCTCCCTGCCAGGCCCTCTAAGCTGAAACCACCCAGCCTGTCTCCTCTAGGCCCTGCCACCCCAGCTGGCAAGGTAAGGGATCTTCACAATACACACCACAGAATGCTTGCCTTTTGGCTACTTATTTTTCATTCACCACTATGTAATGCTTTGGATATCATTTTAATCTTTTTTATATAAAAGGGACAGCGCAGTTACATTAACTTTTTAACAACAACACCCTAAGAATGCAATTGGAGGGCAGCATAAAAATATTTATGCAACTGATTCCAATTTTCCTCCATCCAGAATACATCCACTGACATCAGGAAGAATGCTTTCATGGGTTCCAATCAAAATAAATCAGTAACGTTTTGTTGCCATGCCCTAACCCGACAATACATTTTCCTATTAAGTATCATATGTGAAAAGAGACTCCTATATATAACTTGAAAACTACTTACTTAAAGATTTTCTATTGTCACTGATAAAAAGTATTGTGATACATATCATGTTTGGATATATGTGCCCCCGGTGGTGCAGTGGGTCAAACAGATGAGCTGCTGAACTTGCTGACCGAAAGGTCAGTGGTTCGAATCCAGGGAGCGGGTTGAGCTCCGCTGTTAGCCCCAGCTTTGGCCAGCATAGCAGTTCAAAAACATGCAAATGTGAGTAGATCAATAGGTGCCGTTCCAGTGGGAAGGTAATAGCACTCCATGCAGTCATGCCGGTCACATGACTTTGCAGATGTTTACAGGCTCTTTGGCTTAGAAATGGAGATGAGCATTCATCCCCAGAGTCGGACATGACTGGACTTAATGCCAGGGGAAAACCTTTACCTTTTTCATGTTTGGAAGCCCTCCCAAATTTGGTAAATTGGAGTGGCAGAAACTTTGCTGAAGAAAACATAGCCACCATCAGAACTCTCATTACTGTGAGAGTAAATACTTTGGATATCTATAAGAAGAGCTTTGTGGTTTCTGCCTAGGTCAATGAGTTTTCAAGGAAATAACATGATTCATTTTATGTGTGTAAGTCCATGATAGCTTATGAAGAGATTAATTGGTTTCTCCAGATCAAACAGCTGGCAAGCTCCAGAAGCACAGCAAGTTCGGGTTACATTTTCTGCCCCAAGCCATGACAGACCATCAGCCAGAGTCTGCTGGGAGAGCTGCAATTTATCTGGCTTTGGAGAAACCTATCATGATCCTATTCTCTTGGCAACTGCTGAGAAACAGAACAGCAAGTTACATCCCTCTAATAACTGCAATCTGATCTCTTCACCCAAAACTAAAAACAATAAAATAAAAGCCTTGTGTGAATTGGTGTGTGTGCTGTTAAAACTTGCTTTTTTACTAATGAGAGTTCAATAAAAGTTGTCAAAAGCAATGTTAATAGTCCATTTATGCTGTACCTGGCCTTCCAAATGGGTATCATAAAACAACCTATGCTTTAAATACACTTATACCTAATTGATTTTAAGTGGTTTAAATGCATCTAACTCTTGCCTTAATATTTGAGATGTGTTTTATGGTCACGTCTGTTTTCACATTGAGAAGCTAAAGCAATAGGTAAAAATGATCTCTCTTAAGTCACATTCTAATCAATTGTTACAAAGCATTGCCAATTCAGGCAGTTCCCAGGTTGCAAAGAAAATACATTCTGTAGGTTGATTCTTGAAGCTGAATTTCTAAGTAAGTTAGAACAGCCATTTTTTAAAGTTTTTAAAGTTTTGGATACTACAGGGAAGGTTTAAGACCCCTGTAACTATTATTTTGCTGTCTGTGCCCCTGTTCAGAAGATTTTACCTCACTTTCTGTCTGGATTAGGGAAAAATTGGCTTGTCATAGAAATGATTGGAGTAGAGACACTTTTACCCATGAAACTTTCATAGGAGTGACTTCCCTTCCTAGGGGTAAATTTCCTCTCATTTCCTGTTGTCTCCCCCCGTTTGTAACTAGGAGCCAGATATAAGTTTGTAATTCGGGCACTGCATATATAAGACCCAAGTAACTGTAAATAAAGAAACATATTGGATATTAGGATATTAGGCATGTGTGAGCGATAAAACATTTTTTTCAAAAGTCATTACATAAGGCACTGACACTTTATTTCTAAACTTTTTCAGAAGTATCATTAGTGAAAAATTAGTTACTTTAATGAGAGTAACGAAATTTCATTACTTTTCATTATAGTAATTGTGCATAATTATTATAATTGGAGAAACTTCAGGGGGCCCTTTCTCCCTCATTTTTAAAGCTATTGGGGTGAATCCTGCTACAATGGTAGAACACATTTACCGTTGTTAGCTAACCAAATTTCGGAATGTTTCATTTATCCGTGAATTTTTGGGGAATTTTCAAAGTTTTTATAAACAATATTTTTTAATAATAAAGAAAATATGTTCCGAGTTTGAAAGCGTTATTTCGTGATTAATGGTGTAGTCCTTACTTTGAAAGTAGTTGTTCTACTCCAGAAACTTTATGTGGAACAAACTATGTTAAATTGATTGAGACTCGATTAATTGAAATATGATTGCGCTATAGCACGATGTCCCCCCCGCAAAGACAAAGTTTTTTTTCAGTTTAATAAACTTTCCCCATGTTTTTTTTATGATGGAATCAATTAAGAAATGACATTTATAACCCAGGAACAAAGATCAAAGTGTTGAATATTAACCACTGATTGTTTTGCACAACCCTACCAAATACTGCTTCAGACAGAAGGCCATATCATTTTTAACACACCAATGTGGTACTAGCTTTACTTAGAGTTGAAACCAGAAGAGTTCCCCTCAAACAGTGGTTCTCAACCTGTGGGTCCCCAGATATTTTGGCCTTTAACTCCCAGAAATCCTAACAGCTGGTAAACTTGCTAGGATTTCTGGGAGTTGTAGGCCAAAACACCTGGGGACCCACAGGTTGAGAACTACTGCCATAAAAGCATTTGTCTAGATCCATATCATTAGGTACTGATTCAAACTAATTCCAGCTAACTGGGCCTAACAACATTATATTACTGGATACTTTCTCATCCATCTGGGAGTGAACTGCTGGAGAGAAACAAGAACGATGAGAGTTTTCCTCCATCAGTTCTACTTCACCTGGAATTTTCCAGATCTCCAAAGAGATAAACAAAGGATTCAAGACCTTTGGGGAAATTAAGCAATTGAAACAAAGTGGTATGTGTAAATTATTATGTTTCTTCCCCATCCAATTGTCCATCTGTTCTAGAGGTCCCTCATTGCCATAGAATTTTTACTTTGTTTTTTTTTTTTAAGGATTAGCACACTTAAGAGAGGGAATACTCATTTATTCCTTGTTTTCAACATATCAGCCCTTGTCAATCAATCATGGCAGAAACTGTTGAACATAAGCTTCTATACTTGCTGTGTTACATCTGCTTTTTATAAATTATCCCAATTTTAGCTGCTTTTCAGGGCCAATACAATAATTTTTATCGCACCTCTGTCCTTTCAGATTTTATTAATCAAATTACTCTTAAGGTAGAAAACATATGTGTTCTACCATCTACTAGAAGAAGCTGGCTAAGCCCTTTTATTAATCTTATCAGTAGTAGAAGGGCACATTACTTATTTTTTTTTGAAAGATACTTCTATTTCTGCCATCATAGTATGCCTATATGTTTTAAATTTTTGTACTGAACTTGTTATCAGTGCCTATTCATTTTGCACATGTTTAATTTCTAACAATAAATGCAGGTCTATGATCATAATAAAGTAACAAATGTAATTCTGGAATACCAAGGAAAATACAATTGATATGCTACTAATTAGGAATAAAAAATTCCAGCTTCACTCACACAGGGTACTTTTCTGGCAGTTCCAAAGCCATAAAAAGGAAGTTTTTTAATTAAGATTGAGATTTGGTCTTATAAAATGATAGAGTGGCAGTTAGCCATAGTTATATACAATGGACAATACAAAACCTTACCCAAGTTTTCTAAAAATTATCCTCAGTAACACAATAGCGTAAGTTTAAGTGGTACATTAACTGTCTCAACAAAAGCCTGGTCCTGCAGGCATACAGTTTGGTTTCAATTCCTTTCCCTGGTTCCATGGAATATCATAAAAAGCAAACTGTATTATAGATGATCAAATAATTAAAAAAATGCAAAAAAAAAAAATCAGTTGCACTGAATTGGCCACACTGTTATTTCCACTGGTTAGCCAATGCCAGAAATAGGATATTAAACAAGATCCAACAGGACTCATGTGTTCTTGTGCATCACAACCCCAGGAAAATGTATAAAATGGCCCAAGAAATTGACAAAGGCAGAGATCACCAAATATGAAAACCTTAACATGCCTTCAGCTGCTTATAATTACGCAGAAATACTCCCTGAGGTGGTATCAAGATCAAAATTAAGGACGTAAGGAGCACATTAAAACTTTCTAATGGCTTTAGAACTGGAGCCAGAATGATGATGTACTTAGCTTTCATTTAGCAATAGCACCACAGTTTAGCAAATAACATCCCTCTGTTTGCTGTTTGTCAAAAAAGCCAACCAACAAATCTTTGAAACTAGAAAAACCCATGATCCAATCAAATACAATACTGTGGCATGCATTGGCTCAAAATAGCTGGTTGTGTTATTTTTCATTTTGTTTTTTTCTCACCCTTTCTACTAAGATAAGTATTTCTGCGTAATTATAAGCAGCTGAAGGTGAAAGATTAACTGGTAGGTCTCGTGTCTTTAACTTGTGCGCGAAGGGCAAAAGCAAGTGTTACATCTTCAAACACAGCAATTCAACGGTGTGAAAAAAAGTTACCAGTTATTTTCTGGAATATTATATACCAGAACTACAGTAAGCAGGTGTAACCTACCGGATAAGAGATGGCATGAGCACTAACTAGTCTGTATGTAATTTCTTCATTAAAGATAAGGAATCATTCTTAAAAAAGCAGAGACAACTGAGTGGAATGGCTAACAGTTAATACCAGAAGTACATGTACAATGTAATCCTATTCGAAAGTAGGCCATTGTAAGTGGTGCTTTTAAGAATGGACAATAAGTTAAATCCAGAAATACTGCAGCCAAATACAGTTATACCGAATGCAGACTTTAAAAAAAATTATGCATCAGGACAACAGGCATCTTTGTCAGTATTTGGATGGATGGGAAAGATACCACTGTACAAAACCTCCCAATTACTATGCCTCACAGCTACGTCTCTCATTTTCTCCAGTTTCCTGTGGTGATTCTCATCATGCTTTCTGTATAAATGTAGAAGATAGCAAAATAGTTGCCTGAAGAAAAACTGCTGTGACGTGTAAGTAAGTGACATGCTGATCCAAGTGAGGCGGATGCTGCAAGCATTGCTATTAGCTTCTGTTTACTCCTTCATAGCATATTATCCCATTCTCGTGAAAACCTCCTCTGAGCAAAAAGGAGTAATTCATTTAGAAAGGCTCTAACGAGATGCATTCTCCACAGGCGGCAGCAACACAACAAAATGAAAAGGAAATTAATTACAGTTTGTCACACCTGAAAATGCTGTACTCAAACAGTAATGGCCAGATTAAGAGCTAGTCAAGTAATCGTCTTTTGGTTGCTTTTAAAAGCAATTCAACTGCACAATTCCTTGCTTTGCAAATTTCACCCGAGTTCCACGATGGTCACCATCACGGATAAACTTAACATTTCTTTTCAGCATCACCCTGAAGAGATTACCTGTATACAATTAAAGACCACTCCAGAGTTCAGTGATCTTATTTTATCAAACAAGGTACTCACTTGGTTAATGTTTAAATTCATGAAGACACAACAGAATACTTAATATAAGCAGGGGCTTTCTATGTGAAAGCATCTCTGTCTGGACTGAGGAGATGCTATACCATGTTTCATAGCTCAAATCACAATACAGATAAAAGCCACTGAATATTATGTTCATAATTTCCAACTGCTTTCACTGAACAACTTACAACCACATTGAACAATTTACAACCACTTTAGCAGTTCAGTACACAACACAATGTTGGCATTAAAAGACAATATTCTGGATAAAAAAATCTGACAGTCTTCAAAAAATACGATCCCTGGATGAATGTTACAAGTTACTGAAAAACTTAAATACATAGCATCATCACAGATCACATTCCAGTGTAAGTGAAATTCTAAACAAACAATTATTTTAATCTCAAGAACACTGAGCATTAAAATGCTTGTGTGTAAATGAAAGTTTCTGGGGTCATGGCCATACAATTCATATAAACAGGGAACCCTTTCCTCACATCTTCCTGTGTACATGTTTTTACAAAACAATAATCTTCATATTAAAAGTATCTCTGAAGATACCTGGCATTCTAATTTTAGCTTCCTTTGAATTCTTTAATTATTATATTTATTATTTTATAGTCTGCTTTATGTCCCCCCAAAGGGGAAGATAAAGAGTATTCTGTTAAACACTTCATTTTCAGGAAATTCATTTCCATGTTTCTCTTGATATTTTTTTCTTTTTCAGTTCCAATGTATAAAAAGCCCCCATTCAGTCAACTGGTTAGGGACTGCAACACTGTCAGAGAGTGGAATTGATTGAAAAGCAGAACCCATATAAGGAACACAAGGGAATTGTAAAGGCTTGTTTAGGACTGACTGCACACACATGCATATCACTTGCAAAATCTCTCAGCCAGCTTGACACCTTTCCCCCTTTCTCAGCTCACTTGCAAGCAGTGTGCAAGTGAGGCTTCACAGGCAAGAAGACTTACTTTCCCATCAAATTATTTGTGTGTGTGTGTGTCAGGAGCAACTTGAGAAACTGCAAGTCGCTTCTGGTGTGAGAGAATTGGCCATCTGCAAGGACGCCCAGATGTTTTGACATTTTACATCCTTGTGGGAGGCTTCTCTCATGTCCCCGCAAGGGGAGCTGGAGTTGACAGAGGGAGCTCATCCATGCTGTCCCTGCATTCGAACCTCCGGCCTGTCAGACTTCAGTCCTGCCGGCACAAGGGTTTAACCCATTGTGCCACCAGGAGCTCCATCAATTAATAGAACTTGCCTATAATTTGCAATTGTTGAAAGAATAAATAATGAGTTGTCAAAAAGGCAGGAGAAGTTTGTATTCCAAATTATTTGATATATATATATTTATGGAAGGTTGGGAAAAGATAATGTGGTCACTATATGTTGATCCGTATGTGTGTGTGCACCTTCAAGTCACTTGTTGATCTATGGCAACCCAATTCATTTCATAGGGTTTTCTTGGGAAAGAAAGACTTAGAGGTAGTTTGGTCAGTGCCTTCCTTTCAAATATATAGCCGTCAGCATTATATATTTTGATAGAAGTCATTTATTAAAGAAAAGTGTAATTCTCATACAGAAAAACATAACAAATGTATTGTAAAAACAAGGAAAACAGAGTTTTTTGAAACAATAGTGTCTTAGCAAAACAAAAAGAAAAGTTTGATAATAACACTGTATAAAAAGAATTGTGAATTCTTAAGGAAATACATTGCTCTCTTCCATAAATATTGTCACCAAACCGCCAAGCTCAGAAATCGAGATATGTAGCTATAGACTCAAATACTTCTATTTCAGAACAATATAATGTTAAATCAGTGGTGCACAAGATACAATGAAAACAATGCTTCTTCCTCCTTGCATTCCTCCTCCTTCCTTTTTGATTCTAGACACCACAGAGAGTTACTGCAGGAGTGGCTACTTCATCACAGTGTACTTCCCATAGGTTCTAATGCACATCAATGACCACAGAAAGTTGCCCAATCATGATTGAAATTGTATGATTAAATAAGTATTTCTGCCCTATGTCTATATGCAATAGGTGCCCAGAAAGAACATTTATGTTTGCAGAAGATATAAGCCAAACCAATTCAGGACGTGCATAGATAATATAGGAGGTTCATGAAAGATGAAGGTACAGAGGGAAGTCTCAGTTAGTCTAGGAGCTCTTATACAAATCCATATGCACAATGCAAAAATGAGTAAGACAAGGAGATGCTAAGCATAGTGAGTCCAGAAATCAAGAATCCCAAGGAATACACAAGTACTGAGTAAGCCCAGTTAGGAAACATACTTCCAACTGAAAAGAGACCCTAAATGGCTCAGGTCCAGGCTATTTGGCAGACCATATCTCCCTATATTAACCTGTCCAGACCATGAGATAAGCAGGGGAGGCTCTTCTGTTGGTATCATCACAAACAAAACTGTTGGAAGAGAGGGCATTCTCGGTGGCTGCTCTTTGTCTCTGAAACACTCCGCTTAGGAAAACCAGAATGTCTCACTCCCTGCTGTCCTTCCAGTAGTAAGCTAATTTTGTTTAAGAATAAAGTTTTTAAGAGTGAGTGAAGAGTGTTTTGTGATGTTTTATGTTTTTTAAATTGGTTTTTTTTTAAATTATTCATTTGTAGATAGTACTAAGTTGAATTCTATTTTAATGTTTATTTCTTTAGGTTTAAATTGTATATTGTATTGTTTTTACCACTGTTCATTGCTTTGAGTCTCTTTAAGAGGAAAAGTGAAATAATAATAATGTGATCCCAGTGGTGATCCCAGTGGTGATCGGCACACTGGGTACAGTGCCTAAAGACCTTGGCCTGCACTTAAATATAATCGGCGCTGACAAAATTACCATCTGCCAGTTGCAGGCGGCCACCTTACTGGGATCTGCATGCATTTTTCGCCGAAACATCACAGAGTCCTAGACACTTGGGAAGTGTCCGATGTGTGATCCAATATAACAGCCAGCAGAGTGATCTTGTCTGCTGTGGTCTCATCTTGTTGTGTTTCAAATAATAATAATAATAATAATAATAATAATAATAATAATAATTGATTGTGACAAATGTGGTCTCTCAGTTGTAACTGGGAGATTTATAGATGACTGACCTCTGGATGGTATATTCTTGATTATCAGTGTTTCATATTTAACAGAAGTTGACTTCCCCCTTTCTTTGCCACACTTCAAAAGATATAGGTGAGGGAGATGTAATTTCAAAAAGGAATTTTCATGGAAGCTTTCAATGATTGCAAGTCCCATATGTCCTGATTTGCAGAGGCCTTTGTTTGCAGAAGGTGCTGACAGTTTGAGAAAATGTTGCTGCGGAAAGGAAGTTCCTTTTCAAGGATAAAAGTACATCAGGACAGAACTAGTTAGCTTGTATTCCTCTAATTTTCCAGCCGCTTGAAGTATCGACCTATACTTTCCAACTGAGTGTTCATGTCCGAAGAACAATAGACTATAGTTGTGCCATTGTTAAGATCCCACGTGTGCCTTCCTGCCTGTTAGAATTATGGAGAAGCAATACACATTTGTATAGCCAGCTTAGACCAATGAGATAATTGATTGCTGTACACCAATGAGAATGTGTCTTTAATTCTCTGTCAAAGTGATAAAAGCCTTCCAACCCCATTTGGGGGTGTGACAGACCTTTTTATTCTCTATGCATTCTGTTCCTATTGCTTTGGCCCACAATAAACAGCTTCTGTAGATGGGATTCAACTTGTGGTGTGTCTTCCATTACATTGCCCTCTGGAGCCCAGGGGACTCCCAACAACGTGCAGAGAGCTGGAGGGGTGCCAGTGAGCCATTGCCCCTATAGGGGTATCTCTTCGGCATTCATCAAATGCTGTAGAAGAGAATCTCTTGGTGCTTCAGCTACCAGCTTCTCAGATTCAAGGAGGGAGCTGTCATTTGGACCCCTTGCAATCCAACTCTTCCACATCAACTTCCTTAGATTCCCAAGGGTGTAGTGATACGACTTTACTTCAAATAGCACTGAGATGGTTTGGTGTTCTCAATAAACCTCCTGGCCTTAGAAATTTTTCCCTTTCTGATTGAAATACTATGATTAAATAAGAATTCCGTTCAAACAGAGTTGTTTTCCAAAACAACCATTAATACTGTGTTAAAGTTTCTTTGCTTCTATTCATAACAACTGATACAATTGAATGTTGGGGAGGGGAGCAAAATAAAATAAGTTAGGAAGTAAGACAAATGTCCTATATTCCGTAGAAAGCAAATATATTTCATAAGCTTGAGGACTAGCATGAAAGGAAATGAATTTGAAAAATCATTCATATCAGTGCTTTTGAAATGTTTAAATGTGGAAGCCACCTATAAATTTCCTTTATCTTTTGCTATTAACCTGTACGCCAAGTGTTGTTTTCCCACATAATATTACATTAATAGCTAAGAGTGAACATATTTTAGTTTTATTTCATTTTTAAACATTAAAACAAGGTTATATGGGTAGATGCATTTGAGTAGAAATTAAGCATTACTTTTCTGAGCTGGAGGCAGCTAAACAGTAATGGTCTGTTATCAATTTAATGAGGCAGGAAAGCCTCTGGATAATTGTGGAACCTACTAGAAAAGAACTGAACTCATCCTATGCAACATGGGACAATATGACACTTTGAATAAATTCCTTAGTTCATTTTCAAAAATACCTGTAAAAACACTTTTAAAAATCTAACTACCAATATGGTAAAAAATAGGAATTTGTATTTTTAAGATGCTAAGTCACAGGAAAGTTCTGATGGTTCTGAACAGCACACAAAATGCATAATGAAGAATGTATTTTCAAATGGCATATGCTAAATGCCCTTGACCACTAGAAACCTATTGGATTTATTCACCTGTCAGTGCTTAGCTAATTAAAGCACCTATGGATAAGTGTAAGAAAATTGACAAAGCTGCTTTGTTAGGAACAATGAATCAAAGAATCATAATTTGTATTCCAATTTTTCATAAGGAAATACACAGCATGCAACAGACTGTTTCATTAGCATAACCTAATTACATAGCAACTCATTATTCCACAAGTCACTGTTAATACTGTTACTAGGATTGTAAACATGTTTACAAAATGTGGAAGTGGGATGGGGAAAAGAAATCAATGAAGAATTGCATTTTACCACCACCCACAACTATTATATTTCTGTAATCAATGTGGCAATTACGACTGAACACAACAAGTTATAAACAGCACTTGGGGTTAAAACTGAAATACTAAAATGCTATCTCTTTCAAGGATACAATTAATTCTTATTTTTTTCTCCCCTAAAATAGACTGATTTCATTCCATCAGAAAAATAAAACAAATTGTTACCAATTCTGGTAACAAGTATTAAGCATGCATATTGCTTTCATCAGTTTACTGAACTTCTTTAAGTAGTAGTAATAGTAGTAGTAGAAATAATAATAATAATAATAATAATAATAATAATAATAATATTTCTTACCCACCCCTCCACATGGCTGGAGGTAGATTCGATATCACTAAAAACGCAAAACCATCTAAAACATTCTACAAAATACACATATTAAAACATATTTCTACACAATATGTATTGAAATACAGAGAACAAAAGATAAACATAAGATGCAAGTTTAAAATTTGTGACTAAAACTGACTAGGTAGGCCTGCCGGGAGAGATAGGTCTTCAGGTGGTTTTTAAATTCCGACAACTTCAGGTAGGTCTTTCCACTGTCTTGGGGCAGTCAATGAAAAGGTCCTCTGGGTAATTGTCACCAGCTGGAATCTGTCAGGCTGGAGTACCTCCACCCCCCCCCCCCCCCCACCGCAAGCAACTTAGTATTTGGGATGGATTGTAAGAGAGAAGGAGATTCTGTAAGTCAGGGCTAGAAGGGTCAAGTCAATTGTTTAACTGATTAATCAAAGGCACAATGGAACAACCAAATTTTCAGGTCTTTCCGGAAAGTGGACAGAGTGGGTGCTAATCTAATCCCTCTGGAGAGGGAGTTCCAGAACCGGGGGGGGAGGGGGGGGGAGGACCACCGAGAAGATTACAGGATTGCAGAAGTCAGCAAATTCCATTGTTAATTAGCTCTCGGCGCATGCTTGTAAACTAGTACAAACTGTAATGCCACCACAGCCAAGTGTGGCAGTGCCTTTCTCAGCAAGAACTGACCTGTCATCCTATTTGTTGAAATCGAATCTGCTGTTCATCTCTCTTCCTTCGGCTGCACTCAAATGACTTTGACAGACAGATTTCAGCAACATTACCCCCTCTAGGCATTCATTTAGAGGAGACATGCTATCCTTAGCTGAGGCTGTTTTTTATAATTATTGCTATTATCAGTATTTCTTACCCACCTCTCTTCATGGCTCAAGGTGAGGCACAACTCAGTTAAAACACATCATCATAAAAACATCCAGTAAAATGCATAAATTAAAACACATTTCTGTGAAATACACATATTAAAATACATTGAACAATGTAAATTGATAGTTAAAATAGTTTTACATTACTACTTTTCAGTTATACTTATACTACTCAAAAACAATAAAAGTGCACAGAATCTATTGATAATCTTAAACCTTTTGATGGAAAGCTTTGGAATGAATGTTAAAATACATGTTTCTTGAATACAGTGTATGTTAACAATGGGTGTTGATTTTTTTTCCATCTAACAGATATTGTCCTGATTGTTGTTTTTGTTGTTATTATTATTACAGACTGAGCATTTCTTATCCAGAATTTCGAATTCCAAAACTGTCCATAACAAGGGCGACTGAGATAGTAACATATTTGGTTTCTGTCAGTTCAATGTACATCTTTGCTTCATGCATAATTGCATTTAAAATATTATATTAAATTACCTTCATGCATATGAAGTATATATGAAACATACATCAATTTCATTTTTAGACTTGAGTCCCATCTCCAAGATATCTCATTATATACATATATGTAAATACAAGTACTGTATTCAAAAATCCATAAAAATCCAAAATCCAACACACTTACCTTTGATAAGGGATGCTTAACCTATATTGTTTTTTGAGGCTAACTAAGCCAAACCAATCTTGGGAGTGCATTCACATTGATCCATGGATACTTTGCTTCATATGACCCTCAACTATGCAGGACCTGAACTGGCAAACATGTTGATCACTATAATATTACGTTCTATGTTGTAGTACAAGAAACTGAGATGCCTATTACTGGGTCTTGGGTGGAAGCAGGATTAGAGAGGTTAAAATACCAAGTTTTGTGTGTGCCATCAAATCTACAATTTAAGTCTGAAGAAAGAAGGGACTACTCTCATCAAATGTTCTTTGGGAGATCCAGGCTGCAGTACTATATTTCTCTTACTTGGGTCAAGTTCCACTTAACTCAACTGAACAAACTACAATTGTTTTCATAATGATATACTTTAAAAATAAACATGCTCATAGAACCATAGAACACGCTATCAAAAAAACGAGATGTAAAGTTAATAAAACAATTTCTTGTTACATTTTCTGTTTTGCACATAATACTGCTCAGTTTTGCCACAAGAGAAGAAAAGGAATGGTTTAGAGAATAAATCATTTCCATTTGCAGCAGATGCAGACTACAAAATAGACAGCCGAAACGGTGTGTTGGATGGTGTGTACTCAACTGTGTTTATAAAACAGCTGGAATCTAAATATGACTACAGGGGCAGATCTCCCTTGAGCTGGTTTGACTGCTAATCCAAGAAATGTGCATCTTATCTGGGAGTTCCTCCAGTTGGATGCTTTGACCCCCAAGATTTGTCTTGCCAAGCTGCATAAACAGCATGTATAACTAGCTTCCCAAACTTTCAAAATATTGCACTGTTTTACAACTTCAGTATTTTTTCAGTGTTAAAACTGCTGTGAAGTTAAAATATAAAAATAACCCCAAAACTTAATACCTCAAGGATATTTGTTTTGTTCATAATGTTTTCACTAAAAAACATATTAAGCTAAAATTTGAAACATCCAAAAATGAGAGAATATCCAAATGATCATCGGGGAATTATATGAAGAGACCGTCCGCTAAATGTTTCGATAACGACAAAAAGGATTTGTGGAGTTTACTTTTTTAGTAAAAAAATACTGTTATTTTTTATAAGCAGTATTCCATAAAATGTAAAGACACTAATATGGTGTTTACATCTAATCATTGGAAGAAATATAGGAACAATACCCAATTCCATCACTTTTGGAATTACAAACAGAATTTACGGAGTACACAGCCCTATTTCCTAAGAACACAAGAGTTCTATTTTTACAAATTAGTCTGGGAATTTAACAGTCTCTAGACCAGTGATTTTCAACCTGTGGGTCCCCAGGTGTTTTGGCCTACAACTCCCAGAAATCCCAGCCAGTTTACCAGCTGTTAGGAATTCTGGGAGTTGAAGGCCAAAACATCTTGCGACCCACAAGTTGCGAACCACTGTTCTAGACCATAGAGGGAACCTTTGAAAGGATTTTCAAGGAAGCCCTGCATAAAATTATATCAGCAACTTCTTAAAAAGTGGTGTTTATTGTTGATATTTAATCATGGTCTGTTGAAGAGACCCTAGTAGCATCTTGCAGAATCTTGGTTGAGAAACCGTTGAGAGCGGAAACTACGCATGTCTCTACCAGCATGTACTACAAACCCACTACACACCTCTGAGGATGCCTGTCATATATGCAGGAAAAACATCAGGAGAAGATGCTTCTGAAACATGGCCATACAGCCCAAAAAACCTACAACAACCCAGTGATTCCAGCCATGAAAGCCTTTTATAATACCATAATAATCATAGTTTGCCTGGACCTCGACATAAACTAACCATGGCTTCTTTAAGAGAACCAAATGTTCCCAAACCCCTTTTCATGCCAAACGGAAAGGAAGGAAGATGAAGCACATGGCTCTAAATTCTGTGTACAAAATGTTAAATAAGGTTCTACTACTAAACATTAATCAGAACTTTACTTTAATCACGATGTCATGAATGAAAAATTAATATCACTACACTGTTGGCCCTCCACATTTGTGAATTTGTCTTTTGCATATTCAGTTATTAGCAGATTTGATTAATGTGTTCTCTCTAGAAACTAAAGGTCCTCCATTGTGATTTTATGACCAGGTGAGAATGGAAGATGACAATAAAGTTGTGCTATTGAACCTAGAAATGCCTAGAGAGGTGTCGATTCAGCTACAAAAATAACATTTTTTTTAATTAGCAGTTTTTCACTTTCATGGAAACTATCAAGCAGACCCTGTATATCAAAATCAATAAAAGAGGAGTAAATTCTGTTTATCGTGACAGTGAGTCCTTCTAAAGAAGACCAAGATAAAATTTTATTAATCGTAAGGCAAATGTGGCTTCTTTTTCTTGTAGCAGATAATAATCTTCAGCCAACCTTTTGCTCCTAGAACAGTGGTTCCCAACCTGTGGGTCTCCAGGTGTTTTGGCCTACAACTCCCAGAAATCCCAGCTAGTTTACCAGCTGTTAGAATTTCTGGGAGTTGAAGACCAAAAAATCTGGGGACCCACAGATTAAGAACCACTGCCCTAGAATAAACTTTGCATCCTTGAAACTGGACCTTGCAACAACCATTGTAACATGTATTTCTTAATTTTAAGAGATGATGGTGTATTATTAAATGTAATACAGAAAGGCTGTACCCCTAAATTTGGCCATGTAGCATGCAATCATTAGAGCTTTATCAAAGTAATAACTCTGAACTACTAGAGAATATATTCTGTTTTTCTCAATTCTTGTTTGGCAAAATGCATATTTCATTCTGATGAATTGAAATTAAATATTCATTCTAATAACTAAAAAAAGGTTGACAGTCTTCAATTTTCCCCATTTGTAATGGAGGCCACTGTTCTATTTTAAGATAAAACCTTTTAGTATTTAATACATTCGAAGAATATTACTTCAAAGCATCAACAGTATGTGAATACATTCCAATGCTAGAAAAATGTGCCTTTTGCTTCTAGTTCTACTTTAATTAAGTACCAGAGAGTGACTGTCATTTGCCAAAACAAATTAGAGCTGCATTTTATCCTTAGAGCAAAGTGCATTCAGGAGATTCAAGCTCAAAGCGTGCAAATACCTCTTTGCTTCTTTATTCCAGAAAAAATATAATCAATTATAACTATACAGAGACGAAAAAGGAAGTTAGACGCCTGCACATGCCAAAATTGAAGCATGCAACTCCCTCTGGAGGACATTTCTCTCTCATAATTACATTAATTGCAATTAGCTTTCTACCTCTACATAATTCTTTAAATTCTGGCACCTGAAATATTCCTTTGACAATTCTTCAGCTCCATTTTACTGCTGCCACCATTACTCACATGCTTATTTTCATTTGCTCCCACAACACACAATTATTCCAACCAACAGAAAAGATAGAGATTGAACTGAAAAATTATGCTAACAAATTTCCTCCTTGAATATTAACACTGCCATTATAAAACGAAACAAAGTTATTTGCAGAAAACACTTGAGTAATATATTATGTTATTTAAACTATTTTAAGCAAGTAATTTAATTTAAAACATAATTGCAAAAGATTTACCGGTAGCTTGCTTTTTAAACACCAAGCTGATTCAGAACAAGCATGAGGCTCAGCCCTCTTAGGAATGCTCCACTTTGAAATGCAGATAGCGTGTTTGAATATTCCTCCAAACCTTTTCCTGAGAACAGCTTAAAATATAATACTTTCTTTCTTCCCCTTGGCAGTTTTCCACCTTAATCTATCACCCATCCCTGTGTCTGGAACTTTCAAGGATCTAAACATCAAAGCATATTTACAATAAAATGTATTCTCTCCCACTCCATTTCCTTCTGTTTGGATAGCAAAGACCAAAAATGCAGTGCGTTTCTTTGGTCCCATAGACTCTCTTATTTTAGATTCACATAGAAATCCATCCATTTCACATTACCAGCTGTTTTCGGCAGCCAACAAATGAGTTTCTGCTTCTTTAAAGCTGCATAACAAACATTTCCAACTACAATAATCATTGTTGTTAAACTTGTTTTTGTGTGGATGCATGGACAAAGTAGAAAAATATGGACCCAAGCAAGATGAATCAGAGCTGTGCTACTGCCTCCTCTCCTACGTAAAGCAATCAATATAAGTGACCATGTCAAGATTCAGGTAGCTCACAGATGTTATAGTTGACTGTCCGTAGGTCTGTAGACTGCCTCTTGTATAGGAAAAACCAGCATCAATGATAAAGCAAGATTATTTTTTTCCTCCCTGCTAGTTTTCAGTAGGCAAGGAAGAATGGGATAAAAGTATTCCCAGCATTGAAGACAACAACTAGGGAATTAGATCTATCTGACTCTCTTATTGTTTTTTAGCATTATCTCTGCGTTTTTAAATTGGTAGTGGATTTAATAGGGTGTAGTGTCATTGTAGACTGGGGTGGTTCTGATTCATCTAACTACTGGAAGATTACCAACAGCTGCAGGCTGTCTGAAGGCCATTAGTAGTGGCTAGTACCTCCCAAACTACTTTGTTTTTACAATTTGCACCTCCACTGCCCTTACCCTTTTGGTTGCAGATTCGATACTGTTAATTGCCGAACTCTTGCCAATGTTATTGCACTGTAAGTGAAGGCCTTTGTAATCCTACTCCTCCTCATGTTTCAGCGACGGACAACGGGCTAGCACTTTAATTAACGGAGGAACTCCTGTGGACTGCTAATTGCAATGTTATATGTGGACCGTCGTGTTAAGCTTGCATTTACACTTTACATCACGCACTTCATAATTTTCTTCAGTAACGGTCAAATGGCTGGGGAAAATTGGAGATGGTTCTATGAATCAGAGGAGTGGAACTATAGGAACGATGAAATTGATAGTTTGCAATCGGGCCGGGTTAATGATATGCTATATAACAGTGCAATTCTAGAGTGTCATGATGTAGAGAAAGGGGGAGGTGGGGAGGGGGAGAGTTCCAGTTCTCGGGGGGGCCCCCATAGAAGTTATGATGGGGAGGGGGAGATACGGGAAAGGGAGAGATAAAAAATTAATTCGGCCAATTCGTGAACAAATGCTGAGGAAAATTCCAAAATGTGCTCCTGACTTGGTAAACGTGGGTTCCAAGGTAGATGGTCCTCCGGGATTGAAGGTGGTGCTGTTGAACGCCAGATCTGTCAATGGGAAAACATCAATCATCCAGGATTTGATACTGGAGGAAAAGGCAGATCTGGCGTGCATCACGGAGACCTGGTTGGACGAGGCTGGAGGGGTGAATCTCACCCAGCTTTGCCCACCAGGTTATGCTGTGCAGCACCAACCGAGATCTGGGGGGCGGGGAGGCGGAGTTGCAATAGTCTATAAAGATTCCATCTCCTTGATCAGAGGCCCAGCCTTACAGTCGACCTTGTTTGAATGTGTCTACCTGAGGCTAGGGGACCGGGACAGAATAGGGCTGTTGTTGGTGTACCGACCACCCCGCTGCACCTCAATAGCCCTACCTGAGCTTGCAGAGTTGGTCTCAGGCCTGGCATTGGAGTCCCAGCGGCTTGTTGTGCTGGGGGACTTCAATGTACATGCGGAGTCCACTCTTTCAGGAGCGGCTCAGGACTTCATGGCCACCATGGCAACTATGGGGCTGTCCCAACTAGTATCTGGCCCTACCCACTGTGCTGGACACACACTTGACCTGGTCTTCTGTCAGGGCTGGGAAGAAGGTGGCGGTGTGGAGGAGTTGTCAATCTCTCCTTTGCCATGGACCGACCACCATCTGATCAGGTTTAGACTCATTGCAACATCTAACCTCCGCAGGGGTGGTGGACCCATTAAGATGGTCCGCCCCAGGAGGCTTATGGATCCAGAAGGATTCCTGATGGCTCTTGGGGATGTTTCCGCTGCCTTGGATGGTGATTCTGTCGATGCCCTGGTCGCTCACTGGAATAGGGAGCTGACTAGGGCAATAGACACGATTGCTCCGGAGCGCCCTCTCTTTAGTCGCCGAGCGAAACCTGCCCCTTGGTTCAACGCGGAGCTGGTGGAGCTAAAGCGAACAAAGAGATGGCTAGAGAGCGTGTGGAGGAAAGAGCCCAGCGAGCCAAACCGAACACGTCTACGCCTTTATCTAAGGGCGTATGGCGCGGCAATAGAGGCCGCGCAAAATGCTTTCTATTCGGCCAATATTGCGTCCGCAAGGAACCGTCCGGCAGAACTGTTTCGAGTAGTCAGAGGGTTGTTGAATCCCACCTCGAGTGGGTCCCCTGACGACTTGGCAGCGCGCTGTGAAGCATTTGCTCAGTACTTTGCGGACAAAGTCGCTTTGATCCGCACGGGCTTTGACACCACATTAACTGCGGTCTCTGAGGATGTAACTCAAGCATCTGCTTGTCCAGTTTTGTTGGATTCGTTTCAATCTGTTCAACTCGACGAGGTCATCAGGGTTCTGGGAGAGGCGAGACCTACCACATGCATCCTAGACCCCTGCCCTTCCTGGCTGGTAAAAGAAGCCAGAGGGGGTTTGGCAGAGTGGGTAAAGGTGGTGGTTAATGCCTCACTTCGGGAAGGCAAGATACCAGCCAGCCTAAATCAAGCTGTAATTAAACCGCTGTTGAAAAAACCATCACTAGACCCCACTCAATTCGTCAACTTTCGGCCAGTTTCCAATCTCCCCTACTTGGGCAAAGTCTTGGAACGTGTGGTGGCCTCGCAACTCCGGGAATTCCTGGTGGACACGGACTATCTAGATCCGGCACAGTCGGGCTTTAGACCGGGACATGGTACTGAGACAGCCTTGGTCGCCTTAGTTGATGATCTGCGCTGGGAACTGGACAGGGGGAGTGTGTCCCTGTTGGTTCTACTGGACCTCTCTTCGGCCTTCGATACCGTCGACCATGGTATCCTTCTGGGACGCCTTGCGGGAATGGGTCTCGGGGGTACTGCCTTGCAGTGGCTCCGGTCCTTTCTCGAGGGTCGCTCCCAGAAGGTGTCACTAGGGGACTCCTGCTCGACTCCTCGGCCATTGCACTGTGGAGTCCCGCAGGGCTCAATACTGTCCCCTATGTTGTTTAACATTTACATGAAGCCGCTGGGAGAGATCATCCGGAGTTTTGGGGTGCGATGTCATCTGTACGCAGATGATGTCCAACTCTATCACTCTTTTCCACCTACCACTAAGGAGGCTGTTCAGGTCATGAACCGGTGCTTGGCCGCTGTCTCGGACTGGATGAGGGACAACAGATTGAAACTAAATCCAGACAAGACAGAGGTACTCCTGGTCTGTCGTAAGACCGAACAGGGTACGGGGTTACAGCCTGTGCTGGACGGGGTCACACTCCCCCTAAAAGCTCAGGTACGCAGTCTGGGAGTTCTCCTGGATTCATCGCTGAGCCTGGAACCCCAGGTCTCAGCGGTGGTCAGGGGAGCTTTCGCACAATTAAAACTTGTGCGCCAGCTGCGTCCGTACCTTGGGAGGGCTGACTTGGCCACGGTAGTACACGCTTTGGTTACATCCCGCTTAGATTACTGCAATGCTCTCTACGTGGGGTTGCCTTTGAAGACTGCCCGGAAGCTGCAGCAAGTCCAACGTGCGGCAGCCAGATTACTAACGGGGGCTGGGTACAGGGAGCACACCACTCCGCTGTTACGCCAGCTCCACTGGCTGCCAATTAGCTTCCGAGCACAATTCAAAGTGCTGGTGTTGACCTATAAAGCCCTAAACGACTCCGGCCCTGTTTACCTCTCCGAACGTATTCTCCCCTACGAACCATCAAGATTACTAAGATCATCTGGAGAGGCCCTGCTCTCGGTCCCACCAGCCTCGCAAGCGCGGCTGGTGGGGACGAGGGACAGGGCCTTCTCGGTGGTGGCCCCACGACTCTGGAACTCTCTCCCTCTGGAGGCCAGAACCGCCCCATCCATCCTAACATTTAGGAAACGGGTGAAGACGTGGCTGTGGAGTCAGGCCTTCGAGGAATGAGACAACACCATAGGACTCTGGATGGAAGTGGATATAAATCCATCTTATTAGGACGACTGACCACTGTAGTTTTATATTTAGGGTTTTTAAAGTTGTTTTGTAATTTGTGATATATGATATTTTAATGAATGTATATGTTTTTATGGCTGTAAACCGGGCTGAGTCCCTCGACGAGGTTGAGAAGCTCGGTATACAAAACTGTGAAATAAATAAATAAATAAATAAATAACAACGAACACTGACATCCCCAATGCTTGGAGAAAAAGTCTAGAATGTAGACAATGATCTGGCTCCAATCATACTAATATTTCGTAGTGGATGGTAAAGGTTTAGGCTAGAGTCATGAGGGAGCTATTAACAAACAACTATTTTGGTCATTTGCCCAATTACTTGGTTGGAAAGATTAAGAGTTAATACCAGAAATAGATGCATCATTATTTATTTTTTTTGTATTTGGTGGTAAACTTCAGTAATCCAAGTAAAGCTCCACCTTGATCAGATTAAAAGGAAAAGATGTTGCTAATGCTATGAAAGTTGAGCAACGGGGATTTTGTGGAAGGGGGGGGGATTCTTTGGATTGAATGAATGGACTGAAATAGAAAAATTATTCCCAAATACACAGTGCAATACCATGGATTGGGAAATAAGCGCATAAGCAATAAACAAGCCCACAGAGAAGAACAGCAACAACACTATTCATCATAATTTTGTTAATTGGATTTCCTAAAGAGGAGGGGATTTTGGCAGCAATGAGAAAAGTGATATCGCTCGAATAAAGGCATGCCTGAGTTTTCGTCAATAGGATGTTCTCAGCACTGATTAAGATGCTGTAAACATATAATAAAACATGTCTTCATAAGCAATATAAAGTACAGTCAGCAAAAAAAGGGCACATAGGAATTTTTCTTATAAAATTTTGGACAATTAGACCAACTTACTTAGTCTTTTCATATACTAACTGAATCTTATTATTTTCCCTGAAATGGGGGTGGAGGAGACCAACCACTATATTGCTATACTGCTAAAAAAAAACATAGAACAAGTGTTGAAGATTAATGAAGGATGGCCATTAAATATCACAGATGACATGAAAGGAGCTAAAAACAAAATGATAAGCATCCTGCATTATTGTATACTCACTTTCAAAATACTATGATTAACCCATCCTACTGGAACTAGTACATCTATGCAACAGATGTAAAGTGGCAACTCAGATCAATAGGAAGATGGATCATATTCACAAAGTGGTGTGTAAGCAGCTCATGCTTGTAGGAACATTTCTGATGTCACAGATTTCAAACGTAATCTGTTGATGCTTTCTATAGTATGGCTGGGAATGAGTCATGCAAGCATCTTCTCAGGAGCAGTTTTCTTCTGAGCTCCATATAATGCTTCTGCCTAGAGGTGCTAATAGGATTATTATGAAAAGGGCCTGCTAATATATATACAATATTATCTAGATTCTGAGAATTGCATTTATCAATTGCTGTGCTGTTTAAATGGAGATGTCTTAATTTATATGACACTAACATGAGGATGGGGACATTGGTGGAGGGTTGATTTTTCTAGAAACACAAAATGACATACTGCAAATGACATACTTGTTTATAGAGAAGATTTTTCAAAGTTGTTCACAAACTTTAGCTATTTTACTAATTACCTAAGATTGTGCTTGCCATCTGATCCTGTCCCACCATAAGGGTGTTTGAATCCTCAGAAGATAGTGTAAACTCGAAGACTAGAATGTTTTTTTATCACTGAATGTTCTTATAGGTTAACAAAATATACAGTGCATCATACACTTAAGACATATGATGGAATGAAATAACCTGAAGCATAAACCTGTAGAATTATATAATTCATTATAATAAGTACTAACAACAAACCTTAAAATATATTCTTCACATCTTATTAAAAGCAAATATAAACAATTCACAAACAGGAAAGATGTCTATTTTATAAGCTATTGTTTTTTGAGGGGTTTTCCGTTTCCATCCAGACCTAAGCTTTTGTTCACAGGTTCAAATAATAGTAATAGTAATAGTAATAATAATAATAATAATAATAATGATTGGGAAGTGTTCGGCTTGTGATTTTCTGAAACAAAATCTAGCATATTGATCTCATTTGCTGTATTTTGGTGTCAATAATAATAATAATAATAATAATAATATTTTCGTGTCAGGAGCTACTTAAGAAATTGCAAGCTTCTGGTGTGAGAGAACTAGCCATCTGCAAGAAAGTTGGCCAGGGGATGCCAGGATGTTTGATGTTCTACCATCCTTCTGGGAGACTTCTCTCATGCCCCCATATGGGGAGCTAGAGCTGACAGAGGGAGATCAGCCCTCTCTCCCTGGATTCGAACCACTGACCTGTTGGTCAACAGTCCTGCCAGCACAAGGGTTTAACCCACTGCATTACTGAGGGCTCTATCAATAATAATAATAATAATAATAATAATAATAATAATAATAATAATAATAACACTTTATTTGTAGCCCATCCTATCTCCCGAGGGGATTCAGGGCGGCTTCCAACGTAATAAAGGCAAACATTCAATGGCTGTATAAAAAAGAAGTAAAAATATAAACAATGTTTATCAATGTTATGAGCTCTATTCCTCCTTCCTGTCATATGCTTGAGAGCATAGAAATGTTTTAAGTTGCTTTTTAAAAGCAAGAAAGAAGGGGGTAATTTTTATCTCCTTGGGGAGGGCATTCCAAAGACCGGGGGGGGGGGGCAACCACTGAGAAGGCTCCTTCTCTTGTTCCCACCAGCCGTGCTTGAGACAGGGGTGGGACTGAGAGTAGGGCCTCCTTGGTTGATCAAAGAACTCATGCAGGTTTGTACAAGGAGATGCAGTTTTCTAGATAGCCTGAGCCCAATCCATTTATGTACACTCACCACATGATATAAAATAGCTGATTTATAAGGGAGGGGGCATTTTAGTGGCATTCTGGTTATGGGACAGCTTCACCAGCAATGTCTATCTGATAACATCTTCACAAGTCTTTTGGCATCAAATAAAGTCTTTCTTGTTCAACTAAACCCTTCCAGTAACTTAAGTCATCTTGGCCTGGCCCTCCCAAACTAAGAAATAAAAACTATTAAATTCAAAGGCAAAATTGAAATTTCAAACTTGCATCTTTGATTTCGGTGGCGTTTTTTACTGCATCATTGCATTCTCCTATTATGAAGTTATGTGTGCAACAATAGGCAAACTTATCTTCTCTACATTTTCCTTTTTAATGTGCCTAAACAAATTCTAATGAGGCAACTCCTGGTACACAGCTGCCATGCTGCTCCACTCACCCACAATGAATTAATTAGGCACTAAAATGAGATGAGGGCACTGGAAGAATTTTTGAAATCTATGTCCACAGCTCCCTTGGTGGTGCCTAACTCACACTACCACTTTCATGAAATCTATTTTAAAGACAACAAAGGAATTCTTGCAACCTCTCTCTTAACATCTCCATTTTGACACTTCTGCAATAAACTAGCCTTTTAAAATGGCAGCTATTGCTAGATACCTTGTCAGCATCTTTTTTATTAGCAACAACGGACTGTCCTTCCATAACCTCCCATGCATCATGTTCACAATAGGGCTATCAAAAACCATTTCAGTGGAAGCCCTGAAAAGAAAATAACAAACATAATAAGACCCACTGATCAAGAGTGTCATTTGGAAGCAACTGCTTTTGTGAAGGCCACATCAGTGTTATAAATATGTTTACTGAATTCTTTCCAGGCTCAAAGAGAAAGATTTAGTATGCCTGTGAATTTAAATCATCTAAGCATCATGCATTCATAGACACTAATGCTTCAGCAAATTATAGTCCCAGTTTTCTCTTTCTGATGTTTCAGTTCAAGCTATCCCTCCATAGGTTCATGTGGCTCACAGAACGGCCACAGAAAGAAACTGCTGCCCCAGAAGAGCTGTGTTCCCAGACAAGTCTCATAGATGCTATACATTAGGTTCATTAGAAAGCAGAGCATGGTGCTTCAGCTTTTGAAATTATTCTCATTGGTAATAAAAACCTGCTTTCGACTCTGCACTTTTGAGTGCACGGTTTCAAAATAGAAGTCAGCTACTTTAGCTTCTTGAATTCCTACCACCATCCGGGATGGCTCAAAAGTTTTGTTTAAAAAATTGTATGGTGCATGTCAGACATCCCCAAGAAATCTATTTTACTCAGAATATATGTATCCCAACCCCCGTATGAACACAAGTCATAGAAATAAGGAAAAGCCTCCTCGTTGCTCATGTAAGGCTGTACTCATATACACTGAAAAATACATTAAAATTAACTACATGGGGGAAAAAATCTAGATGTATGGATGTATAGCACAGAAAAAATTCTACGCCAACTAAGTTTATGATTGCTACAAATCTGGATAGACCAAAGGAGAGCAAGTTCACCAGAGAGGGTAACAAAAACGAGGAAACACAGAAAAACAGTTACTTACATACTATAAATATCAGAGGTACTCAATTCAGTGGCCGGCTCCTTAATCCTCTCCTGACTTCAGCATCTTACCCACAAAGCCCTCTTGTCATTCCTAGACTCCCATTCTTATACTGACTGGGAATAATGGTAATTACATCCAACAACATCTGGAGAGACAGGCACCCAATCCTTAATTTAAGATTGCCAAATGAGTAAGTTCTTTGCTAGCCAATATGATTTTAACCATATGGATACAGGAAATCATTACTTCCAGGGGGAAATGAACACGTTTAGAGGTGTCACAACAAGAGAGCAACATAAAAATTACTGAGTTTATTAGCACTGCAGTAACAGTAACAGCTTGACTGCTAACATAATGTAGCTGTGTTGCATTGTATCAACTTGGTGAGTACCAACAAATCACAACACATATATACATTTTCAACTAGGCATGTTTGCACTGGGCAGATTAATCTGGCCTGCATCAATAGGAGTATAGTGTCTAGATCCAGGGAAGTCATACTACCTCTCTATTCTGCCTTGGTTAGACCACACCTGGAATACTGTGTCCAATTCTGGGCACCACAATTGAAGAGAGATATTGACAAGCTGGAATGTGTCCAGAGGAGGGTGACTAAAATGATCAAGGGTCTGAAGAACAAGCCCTATGAGGAGCCGCTTAAAGAGCTGGGCATGTTTAGCCTGAAGAAGAGAAGGCTGAGAGGAGACATGATAGTCATGTATAAATATGGTGAGAGGAAGTCATAGAGAGGAGGGAGCAAGCTTGTTTTCTGCTGCCCTGGAGACTAGGATGCGGAACAATGGCTTCAAACTACAAGAAAGGAGATTACATCTGAACATTAGGAAGAACTTCCTGACTGTGAGAGCAGTTCAGCAGTGGAACTCTCTGCTCCAGAGTGTGGTGGAGGCTCCTTCTTTGGAAGCTTTTAAACAGGTTGGATGGCCATCTGTCGGGGGTGCTTTGTATATAAGTTTCCTGCTTCTGGGCAGGGGGTTGGACTGGATGGCCCATGAGGTCTCTTCCAACTCTATGATTCTATGAATACTGCAGTAAGAATTTCTTTTAAATGCTTAAATATTTCACCAGAAGATCAACCAGCGGAAGGTTGTGTAAAATATGGAATTTTACACAATTTCCTTACAGGAGAAAAAGAAACAGACTTGCTCCATAGAGCAGAGTCCATGAGATTACTGCCAAAGCTCTACTTCTTTTAAGTATCCTTCTAATATCATAAAGAAAAGAAAAAAACTAAGTAGGATCACTTGCCGGATAAAAATGTATATTAAGTTTTAGGATAAGAAGATTAAATATAACATTGCACAGAGACATTTTTCTTTGTTTTAAATGTAGAAGTTTAAAGATTTCCGTATTTTAGATTGGTTTCCATACTGTAGTCCAACCTGAATAAAATCTTTGACTGCTAATAAAAGGATAGTGAGGAGAAGGTCATTTTTCCTAGTGAGGGAGTTCAACCATACCAGCAAAGACCATGGGAATTAAAGAAATGCTTTTTCTGTGGATCTCAGGATCTGGGTAAGGTCACATGGGGAGATATAGGCACTCATCTAGCCTGGATATAAACCGGTCATGGTCCCCCTTCACTCTTCTCAAAGATCTCATGTAAAAAAAAAAACCTACTACAGGGATTTTAATAACATGTAATTTATTCACACTTGCTAATGCACACAGAGAGAAAGACAAGATAGGTGTTGTAGCTCAGTCCATGGTTGCGGCTGATATCGATGTAAATGAGGAAGTGGATCATGGGAACTCTGAGCCTGCAAACCAACATTAGATTTTAAGTCCTGAAAATGACCAGCCTGTGTCTCCAGCAGTTAATGAAGATCACATTCCAGAGAGGTGCCATGATGGTGCAGAAGAGTCGTTCTCTAGGGAAACAGGTTGAGAAGCTGATATCCCAGGTGGACATAAAAATGAGTTGCAAGATAATGAGCTGGTTAATAGGAGACTCAGTTTCCTATCAACAGAATCTCCAAAGGTCACAGTTCTTGTTAGAGAAGAGACCCATATCAGGAAGTCATGGGTGAAGGCGTGATTTCATGTGTATATTAGAGAGGCCGGGAGGATTTTCCAGCCAGTCTGATCAATGTTGGTAATTGATACAACAGCTTGCAAAGTCCTAGTCAATCTTTCTGGGGGAATTCTAGTTCCATGCCTTTGCTTCTGTTTCATGCTTCCCAGTTTGAAGAATTCTTCCTGGATTTTTGTATTGGATTCTATGCTGCCTTGTACTTCCTGGTTTTCTTGTATTCCTGTGCTGGATGTCCTGTTGCTTTGAGATTTTGGATTACTCTTGTACCTTGAACTTTGTGGACTATTTTATATGTATAGACTTTGAAATTTTTACTAATTTTGCTAGTGCTCTTTATATAATCTTTAATAAACTGCTTTGCTGATTTAACTTGGATTGGAGTGTGGTGGTTAAGTACAAAAGTGTTTCCTGGCCTAGAGTGCAACAATAGAGATGCACATAGTACAAGTTTCACAGGCAAATAAAGAACATGGCAGTAGTAGGTGAATGTTGAATTAAATCTTTAAAAATGACTGTTTTACCCTGTGATCTTCCTATGGAATTCTATGTTGTTTATTTCTGGCCCAGCAGTCTTATGTGTGTTTTCTCTTACGGGGCAGAACTAATCTTTCTTTCCTGTATTCAGTAACTGATATAATCATTTGTGCACGAGAAGGAAGAAAACTAACCAGAGAGAAGAATCCTGCCTGAAGTGCAAAACACATAACAAAGGAAGAATCCAACAGCATTGGACTACTTTCACTACACTTTGCATGTGAATGAAGAAAAATATAACACAGTTTATATAACTGCTGAAAATATTCAGAAAACCTCTTGACCACAAATTGCGAAGTCAAACAATTATGTTAAATTCTATAAGGTTTTAACAGAGCAGTCAACTTAACATAAAAAAAATGGAAAGCAATCTAGTTCAAATTAAATGCAAATAGTTACAAGGTCAGCTTCATAAAAATCTAATGCATCAAACACTGTGACTATTACAGCTTTACTTCCTGTGAATGTCATCTTGTTTTAATTTACGCTCTAATAATTGGCATATATGAAAAAAGATGTCTATATTACTGAAATACATCTAAGTAAATTCAGTTCATTACTGCCTTGCTATGTCCAATAGGCTCATTTTAATTTGCTTACAAGAATATTTCAATTAGAATTAAACAATAATTAACAGAATAGTTTGATCAGTGATGACTGAAACACTCTCTAAAATTCTCCGATGTTGGTACGGAATGTGAAAATCATTACAATATAATGGTTATGCTGTTTGAGTCTGATATTATGAGAGTCATAACATTACAAAAATGAAAATTAGTACATTGTTTTGCATTTGAAGGACAAGGAAATGACATCTGGTATTTGAATAAATTGTGGAAGAAAATGGGTTATAGGGCTAAGTCTGAGGAATGGCTGACATTAGTAGTCTTATGAAAATAAGCCTGACCTGGTTGTTTTGAAATTTCTTAACATTTTATTCATGTTATGGAAGTACACTACCCATTTAGATCATCAGTAATGTCACTAAAACTAAACTACTTCTGCAAGCTTGAAGAGTGATAAACATTTGTGATATCAGCGAAGGCAATTTGTATGCCTTAACTTTTAAAGATGGAACAACATATTTTATAATTTTCCTATTCTTCTTCTATTTTCCCTGTGGATAATTCAAAGCAACACTTTAGCCTGAATATTGCTATGTTAGATAGATTACATTGAAAATGATGACTTGTACAAGATCCCATAGGAGCAGGAATTTCAACTGGGCTTCTTCTATCCAAATAGAATGTAATGGCATAAGTAGTAAAAGAAATTTTAATTCACCTGAAAAACTATTCAAGTTACTAGAATGTTCTAAGTTTGACACATTCATTAACTTATTAACTTATTAAAAATGGTCTTTCCTTCCAGATTCCAAAGACTGATGGAGTAAAGAAAACATACATTCAGTTGTGACCGAAGTCCTTGCACTTATTTAAGCCACTTGGAGGATCATCACTGCCACATTAAAGCACAAATATGGCTTGGCACTGCCTCTTCACTCACTCCTCTGCCAGGCCACCTCTTATGAAGGCTCCTTGACAACATGCAGCTTCACATGTCAGTAGCTGCTTGAAACAGCCAAAGACTGCTCCACAACGTGCTGTGTGGTAACTATTATGATGAAGTGGTATATTTCCCAAGATATTTCAACCACCAAATCTGCATTTGGGTTGTTTCTTATGCATGCTAAATACAATCACATTTTCAAGTAGTTACAGTTCTATAATCTTGAGTAAATATCTCTTGAGACATTTCCTTATAAATGGGGTTCAGGGACTTTGGCCTAGTAATAAGAAAAGAAACACTTCTATGGTTTTAGCAAAATACACTACACAAGAAGGTATACATTCCATCTCTAACGGAATTCTAGAACAATATTAAGTTTCACACCTCCTTCTGGTTTCCAATGTAATCATTAATCTATAGACTATGTTTCAGAAGAAAGAACTGCAAAACTGTCTCTGAGTGTTTCTTCCCTAAGAAAACCGTCTGAAATCTATGGGATTACTGTAACTCAACAGGCATCTTGGAGGCACATACACAGAAACACAATTAGCCATACAGATAGATCTATTTTTATCCACTGAGCAGTAAAGACCAACTGAGATCATTGCATCAAACTTATGGAAGCCATGAAATACACAGCATAATAGAATGACTAGTTTTTTAATAACCAAATTCTCTGATACATACCTTACTAAAAGAGAAAAATGTCAATTGTTTTTATTCTGAGAGTAACTCAGTAACAACCTTTCAATGACACTGCCACCAACTATGAGGAGTCCACAATGTTGACAGTAAATTTCAGAAAATACACAAACTCATTTAGGAGTCACAATTTAAATCGCTGGTGAAGTATTTAAGACAAATGTATTTACTATATTAATTAAATGGTCTATTTAACATGGAATATCAATTCTCTAATCACATCTCATTTGAACTTATTTCAATTAACAAACTCTAAAGTATACCGACACAGATACTACTGTTCTAGGCCCATCAGGAACATTTTCATTATCTGTCACAAATGAGGAAGCAAGAGGCAGAAACTGTAAGCACTCTCTAGAGTCGCCCCCTATCCTACTTAAACGATTATTAGGGGAGAAAGCAACGGTAATTCTCATTAGTTGCTCAGTATGGGAAAAAGAACTTGCTATCAACTGAAGCAAAGCAAAAGAGAGGTCTCTGTGCAAAGTCATGAATGAACAGTCTATCATCCACTCAAGGGTAATCTGTCATGTAATAAATAGAATCAGTCTAATTTACTGTATTGTTGAAGCAAACAAAATTACAGATAAACGCACAACATGGAGAGAAAAGGGAAAAGAGGATGGAAATTAGTGACAAACTGACCACAGTTATGAGAATACATGAACCATGCTTGGAATGCATAGCTCTCCTATCCCAACTTAAAATGTTAAGAAACAATCTCAGTCTTTAAAGTTTAACTGATAAGACTATTTGTCGTACAGAGATGAATTTTTAATAGCTCTAACTTTCAAGATGTAATACTATGATATTCTTAAAATACCATGTTATAGCAAAGTTCATATTGCAGTTTTTCTTACCTGTATATTCACAAGTGAAGACAACAAAAAATGGAGTAACAAGATCATTAATGCCCTGGACATATCCACTGGCTGGATGACGTATTGCCCAGATAAATAAAATTCTTTCAAAGATCTGGGGGGAGAAATGTAAAGAACCATGAATGAATGAGAGCAGAAGCAATCAAGATTTGGATAAGAAAAAAGTGAACATCAGCTTATATAATAATTTGTAGTGCTAGTGCAATCCCTTTGTTCTTTAAATACAACATTAAGAGTTACTAGTATTACGCTTAAATCAAATTCATTTTTCCCTCTTACATTTCATGTCCCAGATCTAACTTTCCTAAAGTGTACCAATAGTGGGTTTTTAAAAAAAAAAAAAAAAACAGTATGTTTCAAATGGACTATCACAATCCCTTCATAATGAACAGTAGGTTCTTATTTATAAGGGGCCAAGAATGCTATTCAGAAGCCTATCAAAATTGAGACACTTCCTCCTCCTTTTCCTCCTCCAGCATTGTTGTAGAGAGCCCCGTTTCTAACCCATAGAAATAAGTTTTCTTTAAGAGGGATTTATTCCCGTATGAAAGAAAATACTCGAAGCATGTTACACAAGAAACATTACATTGGGGCAAGTGGGCGGACCTCTGGATACAGAGGGTTGGAATCCATCCATGGAGATTCTGGTGGTTTGCCAGATATAGGAAAAAGTGGGGTGCAGGGTTGAGGGCAAATAAGGAAACTCCAAACCAACTAAGACTGTTCCTTCAGTCCTCAATGTTTAGAGTTCTGGAGAGTGAAACAAAGAAAATAGTTCATATGAAGAACTTTTATATTTGCTGTGTTACCATCCTCATGGTAATTTTGCTAGCCATTTTCTTTGGGTGCCAGAACTCTATTTTTAATGCCCTCAGTTTCTAATTAGGTTATAGAAATTAGGTTATAGAAATGCTAGAAATGTGGAGATTGATGATAAATTTCATTGGGAGGGTGCAGAATTATGATTCCTGTTATAGTTGGCCCCTGATTCCTGTTATAGTTGGCCACATCCATTTTTAATCCTGGCCATTGGTTTTGTTGAAGCTCTACTGATGTAGCTACAATGAAATTGTTCTTTAATATTTTAAAGTTTAGTGTGTTTTAGTAGAATTACTTGTATTTTATTATGTTTTTAGTTGTTGTTTATTTTATCTGTTAAGTTTAATTAGCGTATGTTATATTGTCAAATGTGTTCATCTTGATGTAATTGTCTGTATGTTTTCTTTCCGGCAATTGAATGTTTGCCTTACATGTTGAAAACTGGCCTGAGTTCTTTTAGGAAGATGGGGGATATACAAATAAAGTTGCATTTATTTATTTATTTATTTATTTATTTATTTCCCCTCCCTTTCTCCTTTCTGGATGGAAAATTACTTTGGGTTGTTACCTCCTGATTCTGAGCAAACCTTGATCCTTCACCCTAACACCATTCTCAACTGCTGCAATGGAATGAGAGGCAGGCTAGATAACAGTATGACCATGGTGATACATGCTGTAGCCTCTGGATTGTAATATGGCTTCCAATACAGAGAGGCTTCCATTTTACTTTTGGTTGACATTTCCAATGCTTGTTTTCTGCACCATAAGAAACTTAGGAACAAATTAAATTGCTCCTGCTAAGCTTAAGGCCATTCTGTGTGGCTTATTGGGCAATAAATTCACTTTTGGTGTGCAGTCACAAAGCTGTGCTTCTGCAGAGGGGAACTGCTGTTACCAAACTCCAAAACTCAGTATTTTGCACCTGGGGAAGATGTAATACCTTCAACAAATAGTTCATTCATTGCTGCTGTGCAGAATATAGTCATGTGCATATCACAGACATCTAATAGGTAAGGACCGATGTGTAAAACGTTTATATCAAGATGGGATGAAGTAGGGCAATGTTTGGAAAGCTACTTTGAAGAAGAATGAATATAATGACATGCTGAAGTCATCCATAACTGATCAGTGGTGGGATGATGCTCTGGGATGTACAGTTATGGATGGCTTCAGCATGTCATTATATTCATTTTTCTTCCAGTAGTTTCCTAAGCTCTGCTGCAAGGGGGAAATAAAACACAAATGGAAAGTAGCCACTGGCAAGAAAATACAGTGATGAAATCTAGAAATACACAGGAAGAAGTTTATTCATGACCATGTTTCAGAATGAATTTTTCTTCAGAGGCCTCTTCAAAAGACAGTTCTCAACCTAGAATGCTACCTGAACTACATCCCATAGAATGAGGCAATAAAATCAGTTCAAGAGAGGAACCTAGTCAACAACTAGATGAATGCTATCACAAGGTTATTGGCAAAGTTACTTCACTGAACTCCAAAACAGCCACAGCAGCACAAGCTAAAACAGGAATTGGACAGTCACAGAAGTTCTGTTTCTCGTGTCTACAATCTGCCTGAAGTGGCCTTGGAAAAGGAACAGTGTAATGCTGATTAGGGTTTGCTCCTTGCTGTTTGGGGTTTGTGCTTTATAGAGTGATAGCAGTCATAATTTCTTATGCCTTCTGTACTTTTCCTTCCAAAATAGGACAAAAAACATCACATTCTATGCAAAAGCTGATTTGAATTGGCAGAAGTATAATTTTAAACTGTATGTTATTATATCACAAATAGATTGAGCATTTTCATTAATCAATGTTTAGATTTGAGAAAATATATTTGGTTTATGTAGGTTATTTATGCTGCAACCCAATCTATCCATTCAGAAATATACTTCACTGAAACCAGTAGAATGTATGTTCATAGGATTGCAGTCTTGATAATATGAACACGAAATAAAGTCTTTCCTTACAGAACAAAAAAAGTTATATGAAATAACACATTTAGTCTGCTTTCCCATCTATCTCAGAATTAAGTAAGTAGAGGAATAGTTCGTGTGATCCCCCTTTTTTGTTGTTAAGTGCTATTAAGTTCACTTCAGCTTATGATGTCCCCATGAATGAGAGACTTCCAAGTCCCCTTATCATTAACAGCTTTCTTCTAAGGTCCCTTCCACACAGCTGAATAAAACCCACATTTTCTGCTTTGAACTGGAATATATGGCAGTGTGGACTCAGATAAACAAAGCAGATATTGTGAGATTTTCTGTCTTGATATTCTGGTTATATGGCTGTGGAAGGGCCCTGAGTCCTCCAGGGCAACTGTAGAGTAACCGCCAGCAGAAGTCACTGATTTTAATAAAGACTACCATTATCTATGGTTTCCTGTTTCCACACTAACTTCATGAAGATACCTGTGGATATGGGGTCTGTGCTGTACTTTTCCAAAGTAAGAGCACTATTGTCTGCTGTGAGTCACAGCAGTACTCCAATCACTTGTGCAAATCTGTCATCCTCCTGTACATCAAAGTTTACTATACAAAAACAATTTAAATAAAATTGCTGTGGGAGAAACCTGAATTTTAAATTAAAATGCTGTGGAATAAACTTGAATTCCACATGCCACACTAGCCCTATAGCAGAATTCCACAACAGGCATGTGGATGATGGGTCAGGAAACTCAATAAATCCAGGTAATAAATTCAGTGCACATTAAAGAAATTTAGAAACTAAGAGAATGTTACTAGTTTACAGATATCAATATTTTGTTTCATATACATTGTATGGCCATAACCTAAAGGTAATATCATTAAATATGATAATACTTTTCTGCACAAAACAAAGGAATAATAACCACTGCTAACCAAAACAACATACTATATATATGGTCCAGTACAAACTGACCTCATATACAAATCGAGAGCAGGTTTAGGTGTCAAAATATGAACCATGGATAAGTCAAGAAATATTATATTGAGAGGGGAAAAGCAACAATTCCACCTTCGGGAGTGAGCCACCCCGGCCACTGCCACTATTTCCCAAGTAAGGCATTTAAAAAGGCCAGGTGTGATGCCACGGAAGAGAGAGTGTAAGAGCTTTTTTATGTTCTCCCAGGACTGACTAAGCTTTTGCCTTTCAACACTGTATTAAGAAAAGGGGATGGTTTGTTATTTGATAACTGTTAACATAGAGCACTCACATTGACCCATGGAGAAGTCACCAAGGTTTTTAGGGTGATTTTTAACTAAAATTTCTAGACTTATACATAGGTAGTTTCCAGTTCAGCATCATCAAAGTAACTGTTATCGTGAATTATTTTATATATACACAAACACACATAGTATCTCTCCCAGCGCCCTGTTAGATTTATTATTGGATAACAATACTTGCCTCTGTTACTTTGGGTTGAAGAATTAAAGCTTCTGGACTCATCCGAGGAATATCTATGTGAATCTGAAAAAAAAAAAACATTTACATTCCAAAACCTTCAAAAGATCTAAGCAAATTCAGATTCCGACTCTGGAACACACTCCCTAAGGACATCAGACAAGCCCCCACATTGGCAGTCTTTAAGAGAAGCCTGAAAATGTGGTTGTTCCAGTGTGCCTTCCCTAAATAAAGGAAACAATTCCCTGCAAATATCCTGAAAAGCACTTTAATTATCTGTTGGGTTGTTCTTTACATTTCGTTTAAAACCCTCCTACTAGATACACCCTCTGTTCATGTCCAGCACTTATTTTAAAGTTTTAACTATTACATCTGGCCCGGCCATAGGTTTTAAAATCCTTGTGTGTTACTGTCCATGTGTGAGTTATATTAATTGTATTGTTTATTTTACTTATTCCCTGTTGTTTTTATTGATGTGTTGTTGTTGGGCTTGGCCTCATGTAAGCCGCTCCGAGTCCCTTGGGGAGATGGTTAGGGTGGCGGGGTATAAACAAATTATTATTATTATTATTATTATTATTATTATTATTATAGAAAAATAATGAAAGCTGTCATGTTACCTGTATCTCTTTAGATATCTTCATAAGACTTTTAAAACTTTATCTTTTTAAATGGATTTTAATACATATGTATTACATATGACTGTGAAGTAAATACACTGTGACTTAATCTTCTTCAATAGGTGAATGGTTATCCTCAAATTGGAAATGAGACAGGTTAAAGTTACAGGTTAAGGCTTCTCCTGTCTTTATACCCCATCCTTTCTCCATCTGCACGGATTGAACATGTACAAAGCTATGGAAATACTATTTATTTTCTGCTGCGTTTACAATTCTTGAACCGTGTTAAACCCAGTTTGTTGCCGCTCACCAAGAACAGAAAGCAGGAGGATGCTTTTGATCTGCTTTTTTGATCTATTAATGTAGGGAATAAAAGCTGCTGTCTACACAAACTACTTCAAAATGAAGAAAAAGCATAACACACACATAAAGGACATATCCAGAATGATGAATGGAAGAGCAGGTTTAGAGAGAAATTAAATGGAAAATCAGGCTTAGAGAGTAACCTCTGGCTAATAGGATACGTTTTGCAGAACATAAAAGGTGCATTAGCTCCTCAGGCTTTCAAAATAGAAAGGTACTCCCTCAATAAAGACTTCAGAAACCTGAATTATCAATGTCCTTCAACTGCATCAAATAACAGTTTTCATGCTGTGTTTCTAGGAATCGTCGAGGTCCTAGGAGGTTTCATGGTAGGAAGATCAGTAACAGCATATAGGCATCCCTAAAAGACAACTTGTCCATCACTACTGGTTTTCATCAGATGTTAGAGAGTGTGAAGCTCATTCTAAGGAGCAAACTTCAGCTCATGCTGTTAATACAAAAGGTTGAATGACCTGGCCAGTGAGTTTTAGGAGTATATCAATGATCTTTCATCTACCACCAGTGCTTGCACAGTAAATGGGAGAAATATTATCTGAAAGGTGATTTGGAAATTACTACTACTCAAAAATGGGCAAGACTTATCCTTAGCTAAGATTAACTGCAATGGAGAAAGAAAACGAAGGACAAATGAAGTTAATTTTGAAATGTCACAAGGGTCAGGTTGCACAGTCTATTAAATGTCCTTTTATGCTAACCGAAACCTCTGAAAATTCTTATGTGCCATTTTTTGTTGGAATTTGAACAATAATTCCACAACCACATCTCTATCCCAACTGAAAGAATATCTGTATACAAAAAGAAAGTTCCATGGATAATCATGATCTTAAAAAGCTCAATATTAAAATCTTTTAAAGAGCTCCCATGATGTAAAAGCCCTATTTGCATTAAGAATAACGTGGAATTTCAGCATCACATCAGAATAGAATAAAGATCAGAAGAAGTTAACAGCATTATACTGTTCTGCATATGTTATTTAGTTCCACCACATTATTAAATGTGTGACATACATAGCCATGCCTGGGATAAAAGACATATCTGGAAAAAAATGGCTAGAAATATGAAATATATGCATTAAGATGCCGTTATACCACTTCTGTATTCCTTCACCTGCCGGTATGTATCCTGATGAGTTTCTTCATTCCTTGAATCATAATATTGTTCAACAAAAGCAAAATATTCTTTCCGCTTTCTCTGTAAAGTGCCTTGTCTCCGATCAACATTTGCAGGGAGGTAACCCTAGGAAGAAAACCTCATTTAAATTAACAGTTTTACAAACCGATACTCAAGAAAATAATCTAGCATAACTCTTTCACATATTTAATTTTCAATGTAGTTTTAACCATTTTATCCATCTTACATTCGAAGTTCAGTTATTTCTTGTTTTTCCAGTGGCTTCAACAAAACTTCAGACCATGCTGTGCTACCTGTAACTTTGGCATTTTTCACAGAAACAGTATTAAATATTCAAGCCTTCTACTACTCCCCAAAGGCATTGGATCTGCCAAATTTTAGATGGATTGGACAAAGGGTTCTCATTTTATAGGCAATTAAAAAGGTGCAAACACACAAGTTAACTGCTATATAAGCAAAACAGAACTGTCCAATCTGTCAATGTCACTGCTCTTTCTCCCACATCTCTTGGTATACTGTTCCAGACAATGGCTCATTTCAGACATAAATTCCCAGCTATTCACAGAAATCTCTAACTCTTGTAAATACATTTAGGTCTCCAGGGCCTGATGAATTACAACTCTGGAATGTGGGTCCTAAATTTGGTACTGTTCCAACTACAAATGACCTGGATAAGGGCGTAGAAGAGCTGCTTATCAAGTTTGCAAAGCACACAAAAAGAGATAGTGGATAACAAGACAGAGAAATAAAGAATCAAAGTGATTTTGACAGACTGGGACATTGTGCTGAAACTAACAAGATAAAACTCCTGAGAGAAGTGTACGATCTTGTATTTCAAACCAACGAATCAAGAGAAATGAGTAGAGAGTTGGGGAAACGTCACATGGGAATACTGCTTAGAAACATAATCTAGTTGGCTTAGAGAATTGTAAGCTAGATACGAGCCAGCAGTTGATGCAGTTACTTTGGAAAGCTACTGCAATCTTAGCCTATATTAACATAATCAAAGTTTCCAGATCATGAATTAAGTTGGAGATTAGTTTGCTCTGGGGGCTGTATCTTAAGATCAATATGGCCATTCAACTATAAAGAACTATTAGACAACATAAAACAACAAATAAATGGTGGTTTCTGTTTCACTATGGTATTTAAACAGAGGGTAGGCAATCATTAGACTGATATGCTGTAACTGCACTTTGTATTGCAAGTCCTACACTAAATAGTAGGTTTATTTGTTTATTTATTCATTTATTTATTTGCGATATTTGTATACTGCCCTTCTCAACCCCAAACAGGCCCGTAGCCAGGACTTCGTTTCAGGGGGGGCTGAATTTTTTTCGGGGGGGGGGTTCGGGGGGGCTGAGTCTGAGTGAAAGAGGGTCTAGTCTAGCAAACCTTTTGTATCATTACTCCAATACCCCCATGCATATGGGATATATTGAGTATGGTGATCAGATCATGATATGAATAAACATAACAGTTTAAATAATGCAACAGTAAGGCCTTTTCGCGAACCACATGCCTGACCCCAAAGGAAACTCAAGGTAGTTCATAGTGCTGGCAACAATTCATTGCCCTCAATAAAAATAGTATAAAACATTAAAATTGACCCTCCCCTAATACAACATTAAACATTACTAAACACATCACATAAAATAACATCACCTATCACACAGAGACATAGCCATTGTCCATAAACAGTCCTGCGTCATTGCACTTTCAACTTTAACTTTAACTTTAAATATTCCTATGATGGGCCGAATGCTTGGGTTGTACTAAGCAACCTCAAAAGTACTTTCCAATTCTGTGATCCTATAAAACTGCTTGATCATAAAGACCACTGGCCTATATAGGGTTGCATCTACTCTATAGAATTAATGGTGTTTGACATCACTTTAACTGCCAGGGTTCAATGTTATGGAAAATGGGAGTTCTAGTTTGACAAGGTATTTAGCTTTTTCTACCCATGATTCCACAGCTCTGAGCCATGACAGTTAAAGTAGAGTCAAACTGCACTAATTCTACAATGCAGATGTAGCCCAGGTATTCATACTCTGACAAGCAGCAACTCTAAAAACTTTATGTAGAATTCTTCTACCTTTGACTAACTACATTCCTCCACTATACAGAAAAGGATACAGTAATAAATAAATATTGCTGGACACAAAGAACAGGCAACTGAACAATTAGCAGACAAACAGGAGCTTGAGCAAAGCAGCTATGGGTCTTTTTAATACAGTCTAACTCACAACCAAGAAGCCAGACATGATCAAAACTATGCTGGCCATAATTTGTTTTATCTACAATTTTGGAGCCATAAATCCAATACATTAATTATTTTCAATTTAGGGTTAGTATTCTTTCCCTTTTTGGAAACAAACTGATTTTTTTCTTTAATATAAATATTATAAATAAATTAGTGGTCAAACAAGACATAGGAAGTTTTGGTAAGACTGAAATACCACAAACTGCAGCAAGACAGAAGACATAACTTGAATTAAACAAATGTTTTGTAGAACTCCAATCTTACTTTTAAAAAATACTCATGGGCGTGCGTCTCTTTCCAAGGAAAGAAAATCAAATTAAGAAAAGTGTAATTTTCCAAATTATGGAAACAATTTTAAACATCTGATACATATCAGAAATCATATCTAAAATTCAGCAGTTTTGCAGATGTGTTTGATATACACAAAACAGGATTAATGTCAACAAAGCCATCAGCAGCATCTGTAACATGAGATTCAAGGGTCAAGGTGATGAGGTGCAAACTCAGCCTGGTGTACAAATTTTGTGTGTCTCTTTAGTTATTTACCATGTTTATACCATACCTTTCTCACCCCAGAGGGGACTCAAGGTGACCTTACAACAGGCAGCAATTTGATGCCATACACACATATATCAAATAAACAATTACAATTAAAACCAAACAATTAAAACACGAATTATTAAAACATCAATTAAAGTCACGTACGAAAACATATCAAATGTTGTAGCTTGCAAAGCTAAACCCACATAACTGAATACCCAGATTAAAGACTGTCAAAGAAGGATCCAATAGGTTTAGAAAATGGATTTCATATGGGTAAGATTAGGGAGATCCAAACTTTGCTTGGGAACATGAAGGAGTCGGTTAGACACTTTCTCAATCTACTCATTTAAAGAAAAAATGAAGGAAATAAAAGTATATACCACTGGTTCCCAACCTTTTTTTTGACCAGGGACCACTTTGACCAGAGACCACTTGATGAGGGACCACTTAACCAGTGACCACTTTGACCAGGGCCCACTCTCCAACATTAGTACCAAAAGAGTTACAAATCGGTTTTTGGTGAACTTTAGATTTGGTTTGGGGTGCTGATTCAGAATATTGCATTGGATAGGCTACATCAGCTCTATTTGTGATATAGAAAATATGCCATGGTCAGAGACAGGGAAAGGGTGGCAGGCAGCATAGAAGGAGCAGAAATAAGTAAAATAAAATACAATAAAATAAAATAAAATAAAGAGGAAGGAGGCTCTCGGACCAGATTTTCATCCTCATGGCCCATTGGTGGTTAGTGGCCCACAGGTTAAGAACCACTGGTATATACTGTAAATGTGTGGAATACTGGTTAATGCACCCATCAGTTTATAATATACAATAATTGTGGAGTCATATCAATGAGCTTGAAAAGTGGTAAATAGAGATTAGTTTATATGCTAGGAAGGCTAGATTGAGAGAAACAGCCATAAGCATCTTTGAACACTTCCTTCCTTCAACTATTGTAGAATGCAGAAGGAGTACATAAACATAACACTTCTTATGAGCTTGAGCTATTTATGTTTGAACTGGATCAATGGTTTCCTCAAAATTAACTAGTGAGTTTCAGGGCTCATCTGATGCTTGAGCCCATGTCTCCATAACGTAACTCTGATAACTTTGTTCAGTGTACCACAAGAGCATTAATAAAGATTTCCATCCAAGACATAAGGCTGTAACCTTGGAATTAGCAAGTCCGTAGGCCTCTAATTTTCCCCACTAGCTTAGCATTCCTATTAAGTGAATGCATTTCAAGGCATGCACTAATACATATAAAATGCATAAGCCTTTTAAATTGTACGAGTTGAAGTTATGGCTTTAGATCCAATCTGACATTTAATATCCTCTTTCAAAATATTGTGTGAAGTTAAATATGGAACCCTAAATTACGCTTCTTGTCAAGTAGTTTGTATTTTCTGTAGAATATTATTTAGTCCCATTCGAAAACAATTTAATTTATAATTCCCCAATGTAACTGTCCCAGGAACATCAATACTTCCCTTAACAGAGTCGTATTTTCTATTAATCGGTTTTAAAGATTAATAGAGGCACCTTTTCTTGTGGACAGGTTCAATATCCTGTTCTTCTCCCAAGCCAAAATTTCACAACAATGAACACAAAATATTAGCTGCGAGTCCAAATCATTTATATTTCAGAAAACACCAGAGCCTTGTTCATAATTATACTTCACAGCTCACCTGTGCCTTTGGACAAGCCAGAAGAAACTGAGATGGAGAAAATCTATTTTGATTACTTTTATGTCATATCAATGACATATCAACATTTTAGATGTAGTGCCTAACTCACTAAAAGATAAAAATCTGTTAGGTATGTACGGGTTGCTTGCAGACTGTACATTGTATTTTTAAGACAGCTGAACAGTGACCAAACTTGTGCTGATGACTACAGAACATGACAATATTCAAGGAGTGTGGACAAAATTACATTCATCCAAAAGGTAAGTCCAACATAGGAAATGACAGAAATATATTTTAGAAATCTCAATTTGCAGGAAAAAATATGGCTTCACCTAAGAAGGGGCTAAACAAAAATATCTTACAGGAGGTATAATGGGGCATATTACTATAATTTAATGTGTTTTCAACTGTAGTAATTCAGTGTGTTTTTAATAGTACTGCTTATTTGTTTTTTGTATTTTTTTAAGTTGTATCAAATAGGTTTTAATGCATTTTGTTATTAACTTGAGTCACTTTGGCTCACACCTCAGAAGAAAGAACAGCTATGAGTTGTATACAATAAATATAAAATAAGCACTAACTTGAGTCTCATTTTTGTAGGGAAAGGCACGATAAAGCATTTATCCCACCCAATCGGTATAGAAAATCACAATGGAATATGAAACTTTTACCAATTTTTCTTCTTTTGACCCAATAGGATAAGAAAAATGAGTAATCAGACTCAGCTTGAACTTTAGGTGAAATGTCAGCATTTTAAATATATGGTTTTCTATTAAAAAATAACTACTGCTTTCTGCACACTTAATTTTAATTGCAAGAGACTACTTATTAGGTTTCACCGTTATGAGATGCATTCAAATTTTGGAATAGAAAGTACTAAAACTGCAAATTTACTTAGACACATTAGCAAGAGAGAATCTTTTAAACTCTGAAAATCAGACCTCTTCTGAGCACTTCATATTCCCTTGAGAATTATCCTCTCAAGCAAGAAAGAAAAAGTAAAGAAAGCCACTGCCAGTTTTCTCTGAAAATTTCAACAACATTAAACTGTTGGATGTATAACGTAGTAATATTAAATATCTAACATGAACAATTGCTTATGAAGCAGCATCAGTGTTATCTTGAGTACACAGCACAGGTATAGACACAGAAGCAAATGTTTCTCTGAGCTTTTTAGCCCCAAGCAAAGAAGTGATCCTAGTTAAGCCCCAACATCAATATATATCAGACTTTTAATTTAATATCTCATTATAAGATGCACAACATGAAACATGTTTAACTTTTGTGTAAGAAACCAAGTTTTTAATTCCACAGAAGTTGATGGAGGTGGGGGCAGAAAAATTTAGCACTTGTCATGATTTACTACTCTATTCTCTTATGACAAGCCAAGCTTGAAATTGAGAACAGAACAGCGTTCTTTTTGCCACACTGTTTTGGAGTGCGACTGATTAGCTATGACTCAAGCAAAATTATATGGGGCAGCACCAACAACATTATCATCGTCAAAAATTATTGCATTACTTACTGAGAGGAGCTTCCAAGTAATTGGCCGTACAGGTTTTGGAATTCCTGACCAACTCAGCTTTCGTAATTCTTCTGTTTTCACCACCAAGAAGAAAGAACAAACAACAGTGAGAAGATAGTATTAAAATACTTTCAGGTTAATGTCATCATAATTTTTGTGCAATTTTTGTGTTAAAATAGTGTATATTTTTTTTTATTCATCGTGCCAGAAGCAAATAGAGAATACAATTATAATGCAAGGCATTGTACAAAGTGTATATTATGATAGGCATTGCACAAAAAGTATACAGAAAACATGTCGGTTCAAACTGAGTCTCTTTTTAAGAGAGATAAAGTGGGACACAATAATAATAATAATAATAATAATAATAATAATAATAATAATACAGCTGCAAAAGGCCACCCTGCTCCGACCTGCACGCATTATTCACCTATATATCACACAATCCTAGACACTTGGTAAATGTCCAACATGTGACTGAATACAAAAGCCAGCATAGTGATCTTGCTTGCTGTATACTAATCTTGTTGTGAATCTAATCATCATCATCATCATCACCATCACCATCATCATCATCACCATCATCCACAGAAGACATTCACATTTGGATCAAAAATGCACAACCCTCAATTACATTGGGAATTTCTGTTCCTGATCCTACAGTAGTATGACAGGGAAGGAAAAAAAATAACAATACAGCCACTATAAATGTATTTCTATGCCAATTCTTCATAGTCAACTACGGTTACTGCACCAATTGGGATGGTCAAAACATCCAAAAAATGTAGATAATATACCAAAATTAAAAGGTAATTCATGGTTACATGATATTAGAACATCTGAATGTATGTACAAATATGAATGATTGAATTAAAATATTTCCTATTAATATATGTCAAGCTTAAACAGCCCACAAATAGTCTAAACTAATAAAAGAAAGAGATGTGTGCATCTGTCTGCATCATGTGAAACCAAAATACCTGAAAATTGGCATGCATACTAATTGTTTTTGTGGTATTTTTTAATGAACTGATTAATTTCATTTAATTGAAATTGTTCCAGAACATTGATTCCCAAAGAATAATTAACAGATAATGGGCAGGCTTTGGTGGACTATATTCCCAATTCTTCAAATCTGAGCATTGTTGATGATGAAAAGTATACATTTAAGAAAACTGGGAATGCAAGAACAATCCCAGTATTAAGACTTGGATTCAATTTCTATTCCTACTGAATGGTCACAAAAAGTTATGCTATACTAGAATACAAAAGTGCATGCAATGTGGCGTGTGTGTGTGTGTGTGTGTGTATAAAAATGTCTTCATGACAGTAGGATCATACTACACTGTGTAAGTCAAAATCTCCTATTTAACATGGCTATTGTTCTCTTTCCCCCTCTTATTTAGCCTTATAAAGAGAATTGTGATCTAAATACTATCAATTGAGGTTACAGTCTCCAGATCTTTACTACTAACGTTCCAATTCTTCTGATAAGATGTAGTCTGATCTTGCAAGATCAAATCCCATAACTAAAGGAATGAAACATGCCTTTGAGAATGTCTAGTCCCTAGTTGTTCTGCGTAGCAATCGCACATCCTTGTACTTTATACTATGCCCTCTCCCCATTGTTGAAGCTTGCACTTATTCCATTCCTATTGTTTACAGCTTGGCCATATTTACAGCAGCTTGCCGCCACAGGTTTATGACCTCCATTTTATTGAGCCGGAGTTGATGTTTTTATATGCATATGTGTTTTATTTTATTGTATTTTATATTGTGGTTTGCTTTTATGTTTGTTTTTAGGCACTTTGTGCTGTTCTGTAAGCCGCCCGAGTCCTTTTAGGAAGCTGGTGGCGAGATATATATGTTGTTGTTATTTATTTACTATTTTATTTACTATATTTATATACTGCTTTTCTCAGCCTACGGGTGACTCAAAGGAGTTAACAGTAACAAAATTCAATGCTTGAAACTTCATAAAACGGATACAAACAATTAAAACAGTAGCATAATAAACAATCATTATACATCAATAAAACATCTCTTTAGCGTCTCATGGTTAGAATCAAGATCCAGTTCCATCATCCAGTTGTCCATATTCCTATGTTCATTATACTGCCTTTTCAAATGCCTGCTCTTCACATTCCTCCAAAATGCTAACAGGGAGGGAGCCGATCTAATATCTGTAGGAAGGACATATGAAGAGCCTCAAATGGAGGCTTAATCTTGATTTCCAGTCATAAGTGTGACTCTCCAGAGTGTTACAGAGAAATCTTCTCCTGCTAGAGATGCTAGAGACCAAACCTGAATTTTTGGCATCCAAAGTAAGCACTCTACTACTGATCTATTTCTTGATATATATTTCTTAAAGTCACATACTTTTATTTCTAGTAAGCTCATAAGATACTTAAAAAGGGACTTTGTTTTCAGACCCCTCCCTTCTATTGCCAACTATGCAGCTCATTTCATGCTAACACCAGACTCAGAATAATCCGTAAACAAAAGTAGCAGAAAGGTAGTATGGATATGGATTTAATACTGGGGAGGGGAGAATTTACAGGTCTACATTTTTTGTTTTCTGTCCCATCTGCAAAAAAAAAAAAAAAAAAAATCCTTAGGAATTTGATAGCAAATTTTCATGGGACACTGATATTTCTGAATGCTACTTCTTCAATACACCAAATGAATTCCATACTGATTCCCAATACAAAGATAATATTTCAACACATTTGGCATACTGCGTCTTATTTTACCTATGTCAAGAAGCACTTAGCCTTTAACTAGAATTGTAGCAAACAGCATATTAAATTAATTTTTGTGGTATATATTTAAGAGAATCCAAACAATTAATTCAATCACAACAACTACAAACAACATTCAGAACTCACAATCACTGAGGATGCCTGCCATAGATGCAGGAGATAATGCTTCTGGAACATGGCCATACAGCCCGAAAAATTTACAGCAACCCAGTGATTCCAGTCATGAAAGTCTTCAACAACAATACTCATAATGATTCAATGTATATACTGAAGTGTATGGCAGTTGGTAGACTTGCCATATTACTCCTTAGGCTAATCTTACTGCAAATGTAGAACTTGTTCCTAGTAACAGTAACTCAAACAGTCCTAAATAAACCCTGAAAATCAACAGTCAGCTACAGCCAAGAGAGTAAATCATAGCATAGTGGTTATTTTGCCGCAAGCTGAGAAAATAATGCTATAAAAGGAAGCCTGAAAACATATTTGAACTGTAAGGCAGTAAGCCAATTCCTCAGCAAGCCATCTTGTATCTGAATTAGACAGTGGCTCACCTTTCGGATGTGTCATGGTTCCATCTGTTAGCCAGAAAGGACCTCTGCCCTAATCCCTGCAGGACCAGTCACAGTCTGCAGACATGTGACTTCCAAACGAACAGAGCCACAAGCCAAATGAATCAGGTACATGGCTGGTTTTGCATCCAATATTTTTCTTCTTTTCATTTTAACAGCTAAACTCCACAACTTGATTTTAAAAGGGGGCTCAGAGGTCGGATTGGCAATTTGCCAGCGGCGGGGAAAGGTGGGGGCCATCAATGAAGTTCAAACATGTAAGAAAACTACCTCGCCGCACAAAAAAACTGTCATTCTCTATTCTACCAAACCCATGGGGAAAGTCTTGGAGATAGAAAAAAATTAATTATATTTAGAGAATGGAAAAGCAAGAAGATGAAGTCAGTTTCCCTGATATTTGACTGCTTCAATCTGACCCAATACAGCTAAGTCATAAAGACATTTGAGAGACACTTGCTTTTTGCAGAGTATATAATAATAATCACCATCATCACCATCACCACCATCATCATCTCTGGTCCCCCCTCATCATGATATATCTGAATAAGCATATCATTAAAATAGAACAAGCCAACTATTCTGTTTAAACCATTGGATATGGTTTGTTTTTTAAATGAAAATACATGAAAGAAACTATTGCAAACTGTGTGTTTTCAACTGCATCTTATTTAAATAGATCAAAACTGCTAAAAACCAGCCAACTACAATATTCTGATGTTTTCCTTTGGTTTTAACTGAATATTTCTCAAACTTAGTGGTTTAGCACTACTTGTTAAAGGTTAACGTAGTACTGGACATATTAGCAATGGCTATGCAATAATAATAATCATCATCATCATCATCATCATCATCATCATCTTTATTATACCAGGCCACCATCTCCCCGCTGGGGACTCGGGGTGGCTTACATGAGGCCAAGCCCAGACAACAAATTACAGCAGAATAAAACCGAAAACGAAAACAATAAACAATCTCAAGTAGGAAGCACTATCTCTTTGCTTTCACCTATCCCATATTTTTCTTCTTGTCACCATTACGTGCAAGCTGATATTTATTAAAGTTGCCCCACTGATGAGGAACTAAGGCCTTTTTTTTAATCGTGTCAAAAACGACCTGAGAAACTGCAAGTCACTTCTGGTGTGAGCGAATTGGTCATCTGCAGAGACATTGCCCAGAGGACGCTTGGATGTGTTACCATCCTGTAGGAGGCTTCTCTCATGTCCCTGCCTGAGAAGCTGGAGCTGACAGACAGGAGATCACCCCATCTCGTGGATTTGAACCGCCAACCTACAGGTCAGCAGTTCAGCTGGCACAAGGTTTTAACCCATTGTGCCACCACAGCTTCATAGCGTGGAGTTTTTTAAAGTGTTGTTTCAAATAAACAGTTGTTTAATTACTAAAATGGGAAAGATAAAGAAAAAGTGAAATCCACAAGGTACTACAATGTTATGTCTATACCGAATCAGATGTGCATTCAGTACACAGTTTATCACTGTAGCAACTCAGGATAGATTCACCTTGCTCAGAACACCACCATACACCAAGGCTGTAGGTTTTGTAGTTTATTGAAGAAAAAGCAAAATCATAAACATAAAAATAAGGTTGCAAAAGTTCAATAGCCAAAACAGAGTCTTAAATGCAAAGGCAAAGTTTCCAAGGTCCAAAGGCAAATAACATGAAGTATAATCCACAAGAATTGGTCAAACAAGAATCCATGGCAGCATGACAAAGTTCCCAGAAACCAGGATCAAAACCAAAAGCTTTCCCCAAAAGCCGAGGCAATTCCAGAGAAGTTAACAGGGTGTAAAGCAAAGTTGTACTGACAAAGGGTTGACTTCAATCAGATGGTTAAATATGTTTTCCTAGCATGAAAGCATTGTGTTGACCTCAAACTTCTTGTTTGTTAGCAAGCCGAGCACTTCAGCGTACCCTTAATTGCAAACGGTCCTCCCTAACTAAATCCCCATCACCTTCAAGGCCGACTAACTCATTATTCTGGGACTGGCCAGCCTGGGAATCAACAGGCACTGAGCTCACAGATGGAGCGATCGACTCCTCCACCTGCAGCTGTGAAGTTTCACTCAAATCATGACCATCTTCTAAAGCAACATTCCTATCCCTGAGAAACTGAAACGCTGCCTTGTCTTCAGTATCAACACTGTCTGTATCAACAACAGGGACATGTTCAGAAATCTGTAACCCATCATCCTCCTCATCCTGAGGAAACTCAGGCTCAGAAAGCTCAGGCTCAGACTGAGCCACAATAATCACCCTCTAGGTACCAGTAAAATTTAAAAGGTTAAAAGTTCACTTTACCCTAGAACCAAATGGAAATCAGATAAACTTTCTTGCAACTCTTTTCCATCTCATCTTCCTATCTCTCTCTACTGCAGGCAGCTAGATTGTTTTAGTAAATGTACTAAATTGTTTTAGTCTCCTTCCAGTCACATAATCAGCTAAAGGTTTTTAAAATTCAAGTATTTGCTCAAGAGCTTTTGATGCAAGTGATTGCTGTGTTTTCCAACTGCTCTGCTCGTCATTACAGAATATTTATGAATATGCATTGTTTAACTGATGTAATCTGTTCATATATATAAATTCTCTTTGAAAGGGGGCTGTGCTGATGAATTTTCTTACAAATATTTCGTTCCCCTTTTATATTTTTATTTCAAACATTTTCATCCAAACTGTGCAGAAAAGAAGGAGAGATATCATGCCAATTCCCCTCACCCCTTCCTCAGGTTCACTATTATTAGCATTATCTTTGACATACAATTGTGTTTTCTTTTCTTTCAGAAATGTATCTCACAAAAGCCAATATATATGTATATATAAGATCACAGCTAGCAGAATTTTTGCCTAGCACCATAGGAACAAGATTCAGCCCAGTTGTAACTTTGACAATTATGAAACCCGGCTGATCCTTTAAACTATTAAAACAGATGAATAATAGGTACACTGAAATATGCTGGTACAATACAGGTACAGGCAGTCCCCAAGTTACAAATATCCAACTTACAAACAGCTCATAGTTAGGAACGGAGATGAGACAATAGGATGTGATAGAAATCTTCCCCTCGGAAGGAAAATTCACTCCTGAAAGAGTTGTCATAAGGAAAAGCTGTACATGCTGAAGCTTTTTCACCAATTTGGCTTGTTTGCACAACAAGCAAAATTTTTCAAAATCCAGTATCATGGGGACAGAAAGTTAAGTGAAATCTTCTGAACAGGGACACAGACAACAAAGAAAACACCACAGGAGTATTAAACCCTTCTCTGTACTATCCAAAGCATGTGTGTGTGTGGCTAAAGATACACTTTAAAAAATGTTTCAACTCACATGCAAATTCAACTTTAGAACAAACCTACAGATCCTATCTTGTGCGTAACTTGGGGTACTAAAAAAAAAATCAATGTACTTATTAGAGACAAACTTCATAAACTGAAATTTCAGCCACTGATAATAATTTCTATGCCTCTCGCTCCCCATCTTGTCTCTTAGAAGACTAAGATACAAGATAGGCTAAGGTTAAGACACCTCCAACTTATTCACAACCATAGAAGCAGTAGTTTGTATTGAGACCATTATCACCATTTTTCTTCTCTCCTTTAGCTGTTGTCCCTAATTTGGGAGATGGGGTGGGAGTGCTCATGGCCTTCCAGGTTTAGTTCTAAGGAAAAGCTCATGTGAAAAACCTGAGCAGGACTGTTGATGATTGGGTGACTTAGAGAACATTTATTCATAGGGTCACCATAAATCGAAGTCAACTTGATTGCAGTTAACAATTGCAAAGGTATTTCAACTTAATACAAAACAGCATGGTGAATACATTCACCAGTGCCTTGCAGAGCCACGTCTAGGTATTTTCTAATGTACAATACAAAACTGTAGGCAGATGAAATAATCAGCATATCATTTACTTATAGATTATTCCTGAAAAGAGATAATCAAGTATATCAAATGCTAGCTCTTCAAAATAGGAAGACTAAAATTCAGAGAAGACTCTGAATTTTGAGAGAAAGCATAGTTCAAAATGTATTATTATTATTATTATTATTATTATTATTATTATTATTATTATACTCTGCTTTATCTTTATCTCCCCAAAGGGGACTCAAAGTAGCTATGAAGTCTTCTGCTAGACATATCCACTATTATCAAGTAATTCATAACCTCGTTTTTCCTGCAGGCAAGCAATTTGCACCACCATGTAACATGATGGAGTGAATACTGCATTTAGAGAGCTTGGTTGTCTCAAGGGTCACTTCTCTTTGGGGTTTTTCCAGCCCTAGGTCCATCTATTGTAACACTCAAATACCATATTTCGTAATTATTAAAACATACCAGAAAGGGTATTAGTGTGGGAAGCAACAAATCAACTACAGCCATAGAGTTGAAAAACATTCCAAGGTACAGGTGATGTTGAAAATGTAGAAGTCCAACAGGGATATTACCATACAAGACATATAGTTGAATAGATTGTGATAAACTTCTGTAAGGAAAAAATCTATTCGTAGAAGCATCAAAAAAGTCTAAAAAAGAGAGTTTGAGGTCTCAATACATAAGAGGAAGTGCAATATTCCACTCATTTTAAGCAGAACCAGACTATCTGTTCTCTCTTGTGAAAATGAAATGGCAGAGAAAAACTGGATGCATTTTCTTCTCACTTTCCTTCTTTTAAATTTAACACATTATATGAGTCCAGGCACTGAGCAACTTAAAAGATGAAGAATAAACAATTGTAAGGACAGAGAAAGAAATTATAGACAGCTTCTCTTATGTAGCACTGAAACAACACCATGTGTTGTTGGATTAGCTTTTAAAAAAAACATCAAGAGGAACTGAAAGCATTCTAAAAGAAAATGTTTTTTCACCAAGCTCTGAGAATTAATATAGTCAAGATCTGTACTGAAAGTAATGCCCAGTGTTCCAAAATTACCTGCAATAAGAAGTTGCAGTGGACAGCGTGCCTACTCAGAGAAGAAGGCGGTCATATCCCATCTAGGATACATGTAGTTACCAGGTGACAAACAAGATAGGGTCTGTAGGATTGTTCTTAAATTGAATTTGTATGTAAGTCGGAACAGGCATATCTTTTAAGTGTAACTCCAGCTAATAAAACTATTTTAGTTTTGGATAGCATAGGGAAGGCTTAACACCCCTGTAATATTGGCTCTGCTGTCTGAGCCCTAGTCAGAAAATTTGACCTCACTTTCTGTTTTGAAAAGTTTGGATTCTTGTAGAAACAAGGATTGGCAATAAAGCTCCAGTGGAGACACCTTTTTCCCATGATAACTCTTTTAGGAGTGAATTTCTCTTCCTAGGGGTAGATTTCCTCTCAATTCCTGTTGTCTCACCTCCTTTTGTAACTTGGTGTTGTATGTAAGTCAGATGTTGTAATTTGTGGACTGCCTTGTGCTCCACCTTCTTCCGATCCCTCTGATAAAAGTATGTTCCTGCACACATGCACACACATGTAGTGAGACATCATTCCATGCACACTGAATATGCTCAGCCTTTCCTAAGATTTTGATGTTGTTGTTGTCTTTCTTTATTTGTACGTCGCACTCTTCTCTTGGTCAAGACCCAAACTTGTCTTGGCTTCTTCCCCAAAATGTACAAAAACTATTGTGTTTCCCCAAAAATAAGACATACCCATAAAATAAGCTGTAGAAGGATTTCTACTCATTTGCGCAATATAAGCCATATCCCAAAAATAAGACAGAGTGATACAAGCTGAGGCATAGAGAGAGACATAGAAAGTGAAATGCAAGCAACAACGGAGCCGAATCTGGGCCTTCCTCCCTCTCACTTCCTGTCTCCTCCTCCTCCTTCTTTTCCTCCCCCCTTTTCTCCTTCTTCTGTTCTTTCTTCCTTTCAGGCCAGGCCAGGCCAGGCAAGGCAAGGCTTTCTCCCTGAGTGAGCGTGAGAGGGAGTGAGTCACCAGCTCCAACGTGGTCGTGGTTGGCAGCCTGTCCCCCGGGAAGTCTTCTCAGTGAAGTGAGGAGCAGGATGCTCTGCTTCAGATATTGTGTGTCCTCAAGGGGAAGAAATATAAGACAGTGTCTTATTTTCAAGGACACACAATAGACATTTGAAAGTAATGAACATGGCACAATTGCTTCACACAGTAGGGAGGTAATCTTCAATGATGGCACTATGTTTCTGGGAAAGCACAAAAGAATGAGAAGTAAACCACTCTCTGATCTTCCTTCATGTTAGGATAGAAACTGAATTCACTGAGCTGAACTCTCATTGAACTCATTAGTTAATACCCAATTAAAAATGGACACAATTTTTCCAACAAAAGTCCAAAAGTTTTGGCCAAGTTTAAGTACACATATATATTCATTATGTGTTCCTGCAGCACTACTTGCTTCTTGTGGTACATTTATGATGAAATAAATACCACAATATTATCTAATTGCAGTTTGTTTCATAGAATGATGTCTTTGCCACATAGATGTACAGCAAAACTTTAATCTCTTTCAAAAATGAAAGCTAGCTTCAATTTGGGAGCCACAGCTGGTTTAGAAGCCTGCTTGAAGTCATACAAAAAAAGAGTATTCACAATATTTTTCTCAAAACAGATATACATTATTTTATTACTTCCCTTTAAGCATAATTTTCTGGCACCATAATTTTAAGTGGACCCACAATTTCTGAACATGCATTATTCATCACAAGACACAAAACGGTTATTTCACTGAGATGACTGTAAATCGCTACATGAAGTAACGGCTTGCATGAACAATTAAATGATAGACATGATAAACTAGATTTATAAGCTTCAGATTCAAATAAAAAAAATTGCAGCATAATTTAACTATAAAGAGCTAGAATATTCTTCCATGACTATACAGATTCATAGAACTACAGCTCCCCCAACAGTATCGTGAAAGTTAGACAGCCCACAGAGGCAATGGTTTTTAATAAAAGGTTTGATATCACTATGGCAACCTCAACCATCACTTTTTTAAAAAAAATGACTAATAGCTCCACTAGGTGCTTCATTTAAAAAAAAAACTCCAAGTAAACATTGCCCTTAATCTTTTCAATGAAACAAAAGAGGTATTTGAATGTGCACAGATAGTGAAAATAAATCAGCCGCATACAGCAATGTGTCGAATGAGTAAAGCCATTCAAAAATATAACTATACCACACACAACAACTGTGAGAACAACCAAAAGCATGGTTAGCCAACTTGGGCAGAAATTTGGAAAAATTTTGAGTAAAATAAATGAGTAGGTGATGCAAAAGCAACAGAACAAAATTAATAGCAGATTAAGAAGTGAATGACAGTGCAGAATGGCTAAACGAACATTAAAAAGGAATGCTAGATATAAATAATCATATACGAATTAATGGGTGCTGTCAAAATAAATGAAGAATTTGATCTTTATAATATTAGTGCCTCATAAAGCAACTACCCACGCAAAATGGGAAAAGGAAAGTTTCCATACATAACTCTTTTAGTAATTGCCCAGATGTAACATTTCAAAAATTCCCACTCTTTCACAAGCAGGTCACATTTTTACCAATTCTTCTTAGCTTATTGTAGAGGTGGCTAGAGGATTGCTGGTTTCCCATTAAAGTTTGGACCTGGAGCACTCTTATAGTTTTCTCGAAGGCTTTCATGGCTGGAATCACTAGGTTCTTGTGGGTTTTTTCGGGCTATATGGCCATGTTCTAGAGGCATTTTTCCTGACGTTTCGCCTGCATCTATGGCAAGCATCCTCAAAGGTAGTGAGGTCTGTTGGAATTAGGAAAATGGGTTTATATATCTGTGGAATGACTGGGGTGGGGCAAAGAGCTCTTCTCTGCTGGAGCTAGGTGTGAATGTTTCAGCTGACCACCTTCATTAGCATTTGAAGGCCTGGCTGAGCCTGGAGGAATCTTTTGTTGAGAGGTGTTAAGATGTGCCTGGTTGTTTCCTCTCTGCTGTTTTGCTGTTGTAATTTTAGAGTTTTTTAATACTGGTAGCCAGATTTTGTTCATTTTCACGGTCTCCTCCTTTCTGTTGAAATTGTCCACATGCTTGTGGATTCCAATGGCTTCTCTGTGTAGTCTGTCATGGTGGTAGTTAGAGTGGTCCAGCATTTCTGTGTTCTCAAATAATATGCTGTTTCCAGGCTGGTTCATCAGGTGCTCTGCTATGGCTGACTTCTCTGGTTGAAGTAGTCTGCAGTGCCTTTCATGTTCCTTGATTCGTGTTTGGGCACTGCGTTTGGTGGTCCCTATGTAGACTTGTCCACAGCTGCATGGTATACTCCTATAGTTGTGATGAGGTCCAGCTTCAGTTTTAGACTGGACCTTTTAGGAGCAGATCTGTCACTTGCTAAACCACCATAAGCTCCTCTGATGCCACCAGCAAAGTGACTGCCTGATTCTCCCACTCAGCTCCATTTTTTCCAGCTACTTTCTGCAAAGTCACAGCTTCACCACAAAGACTAAGGAACAGTACTACAGTCAGTTCTCCATATCCATGGATTCCGCACCCACAGATTTAACCATCCATGGCTTGAGTTTTTTTTAACCCAAAAGGCAAATGTATAATTTGCTATTTTATAGAATGGATACCATTTTACTATGCCATTGTATTTAATGTAATGAACATCCACAGATTCTGGTATCTAGAGGGAGTCCTGCAGCCAAACCCCAGTAAATTCCAAGAGTCCACTGTGCGTGAGTTTTAAAACATACACATCAGTGAATTTTAAATTAGGTGTTGATTTAGATCTTTTCCCACAATACATGCATTAGCAGCTGGCAATTAAGTGGCAACTTAACAATAAAACTCTAACTAAACCCCAGTGGATACTAAGGGGTTATTTCTCCCTATATATGCATAAGATTGCACAGAGGGATGGAAGTGCGGTATTTATCAACCACAAATTTGGGCTTGCTACTAGGATTGACAAAAACAGGAGACATCTGGCTATATCATTCCTTCTCAAGTGATATACCATGTTTCTCCAATCACAAATAGTTGTACATTTAATGAACAAACTAACGTGTCAGGTCAAATTTCAAAAATTAGGAAAGCCCTCACTTTAGCTTAGGCAGGTCAGGCAACACAGCCTTGCCACTGATTCTTTTCTTGAGAGCAAATCTCATTGCTAAAATGTTGTGATCCCAAGTTCACCAAAAGGAATTAAGATGACTATGTTAAAAACGGGAGGACTAGCATGGAGGCAGCATAGGGTAGTGACTTTAATGTTGGACTACGACTCTGGAGACCAGGATTTGAATCCTATTGGGTGACAGTGGGGAAGTCACATTCTCTCAGCCCCAGAGGAAGACAAAATGAAACCCCATCTGAATAAATCTTGCCAAGAAAATCTCATGATAGGTTCACCTTAGGGTTGCTGAAAGTTGGAAATTACTTGAAGATGCTATAAACGTTGAAGTGTTATAAACGTTGGCTTCCAAACATGAAGAAGAACAGAAGATGGCATCTCTGTTAAGACCTAATAATGCTTGCTGCATTCTGGATCCAGTCCAGCTACTTTCTTGAAGCCTGGATGCACATTAGAGTATCTGTGCACACATGCTGTTGAAACTACCGAGGACTCTCACACTAAAAAGCAGAGAAAACATTAGATTTAGTGTGCACTGTGAAAGAGGTGCCATTATGGAGATCTTCTGTTCATTCTTTTCCTTTCTTTGTTAATAGGCAATTTTATCTACTGTTCTTAGGTATTATGGACAAGGGGTCATTAATAAGAAATGGAGAAATGCAGCCAAGATATTAATTACTCCTCCTCTTGGTTTGCCTGTTATTTCTATCTCTACATTTCTTGGTGTTTTGCCAGTGGGCTCTCAAAAGGCAAGGGTAGGTACTGATATGATGAATGTTACATACAGGGAGGATTCAAGAAAATGTTCAGTTTTGCTATCTGCAATAGTTTTAAACATCTTTCAAAAATATATTCTAAACATTATTCTAGTATCCGAACATGATGTACTCCAGATAAAAGTAATCTGTCAAATGGTTATAAAGACAAGAAGAATGTACTCTATGATACAACTACAGCAGTATTAATAGATTTGGGGGAAGCAGGACTCTTTTCAAGATGTAAAGATTTATATCTTCAAAGACACTTTGTTTGCCTAGACAAAATCAGAATGTTTCAGCAAGAAGCATAAGAATTCACTATTGCAGATATATGGGGAGAAAAAGCCCCTTGAAGAAGAAACTGTATTTTGAAAAAGTAGGTCAAAATCTCCCCCTTCTCAAAAGTTTAAGGCACAAAGATAGGCATTTTAAAATAAGTTTTTGTAAATTATTAGTAGTTTTTTTAATTCATTACTTCTACAAAAAGCAGTATCCTGCATTTGAGTAGTGGTATCCAATTATTTTCTGTTCTAGAAACTGGAAAGAGAACAGAAATAAGTACTCCACACTCAATAATCAGTCACCTATAAGGCTCTATGAACTTTGGTTTGGTTAATTATTTTTTGCAGTTGCCATTTTCTTCCCCATCTCACAACTCCTATAAAAAATCAGAATACCACCCCTAGCCATGCCAGTAGAGAAAAGGTATGCTGCAAGAGTTATTTCTATCACCTCCTTCCTTGGAAATATTTAGCAAATGAAATAAGATTGTGATAATCCATCTTCATCTAGATCAGGAATGGGCAAACTTCGACCCTCCAGGTTTTTTGGAATTCAACTCCCACAATTCCTAACAGCCTACCGTCTATTAGAAACTGTAGGAGTTGAAGTCCAAAACACCTGGAGGGCCAAAGTTTGCCCATGCCTGATCTAGTGTGAAAATGGTACTGCAATTTAATTTCTGCAGTAGATGTGATACTTTTATCTATTTCAATCCGGTTTCCAGCTAGGTTTCAGGAGAAGGGCTACTGTAGATGAGTTTTGTTAAACCATGGATAAATTTGTATAAACACGTTGGTTTTGCTTGACCTTCCGTTTTCAGTACAATTTACTATGTGTTCATTGGAGCTATGTTTCCTTGAGGCATGATATTATGTGGCAACACTATTCCTATTAAGAAAGATCCTGTAGGGTAGGTGGTGCTAGTGAACATTTGTTCAAGGTTAGGGTGACTCAATGGTTATATTTTCCACTCATACACTTGAACCTCTACATGAATTCACTGGAAGAAGTTATATAGAAGTTTGGCCAAAAGTATAATCACTATGAAGATTACACTTTTGAAGTATATTCTTCATAGATGGGAAAGCAGTGTTACATTTTTCCCATCTGGTAGTTTGTGGACATCTGTAAAATTCCACAACAATTTCTGGAAATAGTTGAAGTAAGGTTTAATCAGGACATACTAAGGAGATTGATTATATCAATACAGGTATGCAACCAGTTTAAGATAGAATTTCACAACCTCTGAAACACGATGCAACCAGTTTGGGCACTTTCCAGTGATCTACACATTTTGTGGAAGCACAAATTACGCTAGTGTCCAAAAGTGCATTTGGTTTTTCCCCCATTTAAACTGATTTCCTAATTACAAAACTTAGCTTTTATCTCTTTAGCCAGATTTTACCTGGATTATATATGGATTATACTATTAAAATGCACTCTTCTTCAGATTGCCTTTAAAAGTGGCACAGAATAGGGATGAAATAGGCATTTGATCATTTGGGGTCCAAATTTCGAATTTGAAATCCCTCAGGAACATTTGCGGGAAGAAAAACAGCACCCAAGAAGTTCCTCCAGCCTTGTAGAACTTTTTGTTATTCTCAGCACAACAAAACCTGCATAATTTGAGAAACTGCATATCATATCAAAGCAAGATAGCTTACATTGTTTGTTGCTATATGTACACTTGGGAAAACTACATAAGATACAAAAAACTATACAGAGAATTATATATTAAATCTCAGTGGCTGAACTGTTTGTCTGTTTGTTCTGAGGATAATGTAGTCTTTCTTGGACTTTTGAGCTATAATTCCACTTCCTGATTTAAAGTTGTGCAATATTTGAAGCTGTGAAATGTTCTAGTTTGTGCTTTTTTTTCTTCTTCATCTTTTGGGAAAGCTCAACAGCTTTTGGAGCTACATAAACCATCTATTTTATGTTTTTTTACCCCCGAGTTGTGCAATTTGCAAGCTATGAAACATGTGAGACAAAGAACAATTCAATTTTGCATTTTTTCCTCACACTTTTAGGAGAAGAATATTTCCAAAAGTGCAGAATTCAAAACTGTACAACTTTAACATTGTACAACATTATATTTGTGCTTTCTCTCCCCACCCCCAAAATCCTTTTTAATGGTTCCATAGCTTTCATGAGAAAGTTGCACAGCTTTCCAAGAAACTACAGTAAAGAAAATATTATTTCTGAGATGTCTTAGAAATAGGAAAATCTAAAACTACCATCATTAGTATAAAATAGGGCAACTGGGCTACTGTGTATATTAAATGTTCAGCACATATGAAATTAACACTGTTCTCAACTGCACTAGTTATCTTTCAGTCTCTGAGTTCAATTTAGGATGTCAGTATTAGTCTTTGAATCTCTAAACCAGTGGTTCTCAATTTTCCTAACGCCACAGCCCTTTAATACAGTTCCTCATGTTGTGGTGATTTTTGTTGCTATTTCATAACTTTAATTTTGCTATTGTTATGAATCATAATGTAAATATCTGATATCGTTTGTATTTTTATTGTCACTACTCTTTCTCGCTAGCATTTGGCCAGGGAGGGGCCACTCCACCCCTCTCTAAGCCCTGCCATCCACCACAGGCTTTTCCTCCCTAGCCCCCACCTTCTCCCTTCTCACCCCAATCTCTTCCTCTTCCTCCCTCTTGGCTCCAAAGCAAACCTCACATCCGCTGCTCCTGTCTCTTCCTCCTAAAATGGCAGAGGGGGCAGGGCTGAGTGATGTCACCACCTCCCTCCAGAGCAGAAGACGAGGCCACTGGGAAGTGAAGGAGGCAGGGAAAAGTTAGCAATGTCTCGGTTCTTAAGACCATTGGAAATATGTGTTTTTTGATGGTCTGAGGTGACCCTTGTGAAAGGGTCATTCGACCCCCAAAGGGGTTGTGAGCCATAGGTTGAGAAGTGCTGCCCTAAATGGTTTAGTGCCAAGTTATTCGAAGAATCAACTGCAGAAATATGAACCACACTGGCTTCGAGACACTGGGAATTGTATGCCAAAGGAATAATTTTTATTAAGCTGTAGACTTGCGTATCTACATATTTTATTAAGGTGAAAAGCAACAATTAAAACTGAAATGAAAACACACAATAAAAGCATTAACATCATAATCTAATTTCCTTCCAGGGTATGTGTATGAAATACATTGACCTGATCTTTCCCCCAGCTCTGCCTTTTCATTATATGTCCAGGTTTGGTAATTAGCTTTACATTTGTTCTAAAATGATCTAAAGAAAAGAATCTGAGGGAGGAAAGTAGAAAAGGTAACACTTGGGAAATCTGAGAGAGAATGCTATGAAATACAGCTAAATGGATCAAAAACACAGATGAAAAACATTGATGCCATGCATTTATCTTGGTAGGAAGGTAAACATCAATTTCAGATTGTTACCCATAGACAAACTGCCAAGCTTGGAAGGGATCAGAGGTGACAGTGTGAACAAATAGCTTTTTAAGAAGGAGAGGAAGAAAGGGAAGAAAGGGAAAGAAAAACTAAAAGAGGAGAATGCAAAGAAACCCAAAAATAAGTCAAACTATTCTCATTGTTCACATGGAAAGAGCAAGAAATGATAAATACAAGTTCAAGGCAAATAATATATAACAGCCATCGTTAAAGTGAGAAATACATAAAAGACAAAGAAAAAACAAGGTGTACTGCGTAGGATGAAAGACTTCAGCTATTCAAAGATTCAAAAGGAAATTTCTAGTCAAAATGTTATCATTAGAAAAGCAAAAGAGGTTGAGAACACTCAAACATAGCCGATTCAAAACTCTTAGAAATCAGCAATAGAAAAAAACCTATTTTTTTTTAAAAAAATTATAAATGCTTCAATAGGAGGTTTCACCTTTTCAATGTCTATTACATTAAGTACATATCCACGATCCGTGTTGAGTAATACAATTATCTGAGTATTACAGAAAATGTTTCTGGATGAAAATGATCACCATTTCCAATAATGCCTACAGAGCACCTGATAGGCAACTGACATGCATCATTTTGTGAGTTTCTTGTTTCATCAGTGGAAAACAAATAGAACTACTCAGTATACTATGCAAAATCATTTGTCAGGCATTACACATGGGGGGTTCACACATACAACAAATAAAATCAAACCTCTCTTTCAAAAATAAAATAATGAGTATGTGTGCCAACAACAAGCCACTGCATGCTGCTTTGGCAGTGATGTTTAGTAGCATTTGAAGGTTTGCTGCACAACATACTTGGCACCACAATTCCCCCATTTTGCAATGCACCATATTAAAGTAGCACCCCTACAAAGACCCAAAGGGAAACATTGGGGGGGGGGGCTTTTTTCCAGGAAAAATAGATTAATGGATTGTGTAATATTTTCTGTTAGAATGATAGATAAAATATGTAAAGTAGAACTACAAAAGAAGGCTTTAAAATGTTTCCGGATTTTGTGTCTCCGAATTAAATGCAAACATGGACTGCTGATACATGCACCTCAACTTGGTCTTGGCATGTCATTAACTCTGCCAAATAGAGATTCTATTCAATAAGGATATTTTCTGAAGTCAATTGTGTCGCAAATAGTTTATGCAGAAAAATGCTTTCAGTACTTTTTAAATATTTTTATTGGCTTGGATCCTTATTAAAAGAGATTCACAGAAGAATAGCTTCTCATCTCCTTATCCTCACTGCAAGCTTCTGCATTCACCATCACACTTGAACACCTACTCTGGAAGACCTTCTAGAGCAGGTTTTTAAGAGTGCATGTAAATACATACTGGAGAAATGTGCATCTATACACTCTTTACCAAGGAGTAAACTCAAAAATGAAGGGGTTACCAGAAAAATTATTTTCCTCTCTTTTCCCAACAACAGACACTAGATATCAACTTCGCACTTTATTGTACTTACCAAGGTTTGTATTGGGGCCCGCCAGAAGTTGTCTGAATTTATCTAACCGCGATGCTTCTCTTTCCGATAGTATTGGAAGACCTGAGGTATTGTGGTCCACAACTCCACCTACCATAGTTACTGTTGAGGTTTGTGGAAGGGATTGAGATCTTGGCATGGAAGCATTTTCATTAGCACTTTCTAAAAGATAAAACAGGTAGGAAGGTGTGCAAATTTCAAAGACAATAAATGAAAACATTTTTTTTAGAGAAAGGAGAATACTGAAAACAAGTACCAGTCACAAATTTCATCACATTCATTCTGGCTCCAAAATGGACAGAAAAGCTGATTTACTCTGTCATCATACTGGCGATCAAACTTTATGTCTATCAGGGAGGTGGTGAGAAAATGATGGGTTATTGATATAGATTTAGGAGGCCCTGGTGGCGCAGTGGGTTAAACTACTGAGCTGCCGAACTTGCTAACCGAAAGGTCAGTGGTTTGAATCCAGGGAGTGGAGTAAGTTCCCGCTGTTAACCCCAACTTGTGATTTACTAGAAGAAGCTCTTATTCTCACATCAACCTGTAAAAACATCACCAGAGATCCTACAGTCATATGAATTTGACATTCATAATGAAGCAGGAGGCAACTAGAAAACTGAGTTCTTAGTTCTGAAAGCCTTTCTTTGAAGTCATAGGTTGATATCTAAAATTATGTCTCCGGAGTACCAGATAAATCCTTTTAATGGCCTTTTGATATCTCATTCCTGAATTTTATCATGAGAGTATAAGTGCTTCAGTTACATGATTTCTCTAGAAATGTAAGAAAACTTGCCTTCAATAAATAAGTAAATTCTCTAGTGTCTTGATTTATCTCCCATTTCTATTTTTTTTCGAAGTTAAGTAATCTGTTGCAAATAATCTTTGCCAGTGGTTTTCAACATGAAACATATGTTTCTATTAATAGTTAAATAACAGGCAGTCCCATAAAGATTAGTGGGATAAATGCAGAGTACACAGACTGATAAGATATCCAACAAACTTTCCTACTACTGTGAAACTGGGTTGCTGGGAGTTTTCTGGGCTGTATGGCCATGTTCCAGAAACATATTTGATGAAACTTATTTTCAACATACAACATGACTCTTCAAATTGTTCAGTTTAAGAGGAAAAGGGGATCTCTTCTGAGTGGCTTCCAAACATTCAAAAGCTCTTGAAACCATCCACACACAACATCATTCAACCAGAAACCAGATAGTAGCAGTGTTTGAGATTTACTGTACCTGTAGAAGTTGATGCATTGCTTTCACTCACAGATTTAACCAATCTGTTGTCACCAGATGCTGAAGGCAGGTCTGAAGGTTGCTGTGCTTGTTGTCTTTCCACATGTTCCTCTTGCAATTTGTGCTGTTCTTGTAATTTACTATGATTCTGAATTACTCTATTTGCTGTTTCCATGACTACATCAGTGTTAAGGCTTTCTGTAGCCATTGCAAGGAGTTCATCGTCATCATCCCCAGCATCCCAGGCATCACTTGTGTTGCTTTCAAACTCTTGAAACGTGCTGACCTTCTTCAGTTTCACAGGAGTTGTGGGTGGCTTGGCTCCAGGTTTTAAGCTGTAGGTGGAAAGAAAACATGTATAACTTATGCTTACTAGAACAGTAAACCATACAGCATTCTGTCTAAAGCAGAAATGTCCACTTTAATCAAAGAAGAATTGTGACTATTTATAAAATCCAATAAGCATGCAGTTTTTGCTAGTTTCCATGCTATCTTATAAACTATCATTTTAGCTACAATTCTGCTCAATTTCTGCTGTTTAAAAACTGAGAAAAAGAAAGAGGTCAAAATAGATGTCAAGCTAGTGCTGAAAAACAGAAGTATCATAAATAATACTAAAAATAATAGTAAAAACTTTTTTGGCCAGAAGTTTTCCCCAGGAACCAAAGATCTTCATTCATGTGTACAATTCAGGTCCCCAAGAATAGTTCTTTCAAGGATGTAGTTTTCATAAAATATTTTTTCCATCCTTCACAAAATTAACAAGCACATTTTGTGAACCTTTTATCCATTTGTTCTGCCTTTATATCACAAGCTTCTCACTCTAGTCCCTAATTATAAATACCCAGTCTCTAGGTCGCCAGATAGTACTGTGTTCTCAGCACCTCATTCATTTCCCTGGCCCTCTGGTACATTGTTTAGAACTATCCTATGCCCAACCCTTTCACGCCCATTTTTATAATTATGGTAATTGGTTTTTGTTGAACACTGTTTGATGGACCCTCAATACTGATGTTTTTTTGCTCTTACGTGTAATTGTGTTTATATGAACTGTTGTGTTTTATGATGTTATTTTATTTTAGTGGTGGTTTTGTTTTAATTGATTGTTTGATTTTATGTCTGTTCTAATTTCTGTCCCATATGTAAGCCACCCCAAATCCCTTCGGTGAGATGGTAGCTGGGCATAAAAAATAAGTTCTTGTTGTTCTTGTTTTTGTTGCTGCTGTTATTCTCTCCTTCCTAAAAGGCTGATGACCAACACAGCCCAACAAAAACATTTTTTTCTTGGTATCTTTGTTTTTATTACTGTTCCGGGGGTTATTTGGGATGCTGGCTGCTTCAGAAAATCGCATTGATCACATGATACATCACATGAGCTCTAGTTTCTTAGATATGGCTCTCATAATTTTCCATGGGTAAGCAGAAGAAGACTGGTATACAGAATATGTTCTGTATCTGAAAAACTAGAGTTGATAGGGGGAAACTGGTGCCTTTTTTTTTTTTTTGAATCAACAGGTCAAATACACCCAGAAACAGAGGCAACAAAATGTGTGTTGGCCACTGTTATCATTCACTTCTACAAGCAGCTATTTAATTTTATCATGGAAAGAGAATGCAATTTTTAGGACAATAGTTTTACAAAAACATCTGCAATCGAGTGACCAAAACATGGCCTGCTCAAATATTTTGCCTGATAAAAATTCTGTGATATTACTTCTCACCAGGATTTTCTATCATACCAATCATAAACATTAAATGTCAGCAGAAAAGAAAACTTTAGACTGCCACTATCGCTTAGCAGATAGCACTGGAGTTCAAAGTCAAGGATCAAATTAGTTGCTCAATTGACACTGAAATGAGAATAGCATTATTAGAAGCTTAATCTGTTTTCCAGAAATGCTTGACATAGAATACTTCATTCTGGTTTTTATCATCAACTCAGTACAAAATTGTTCTATTCAAACTCTGATATTACTAATGCCCTTTCCACTTCCATATAACACCACATAATGCTTGTTCAGACTGAGCCCAATCTTCTGATACTTTCTATGCAAATCCTAAAAAAAAATTAATTGAATTGACCAAATCCACTTCTACAGGAGAATGTCACATATGTGAGTCCCTGTCAAGTTATAAGGAAAGTTTTGCTAATAGAATAAAGGCACAAAAATAGGGCAGGTTTTATGAGGTAGGCAAAGACCGGAGGAGGAAGGTATGTAGGTCAAATGGTGTTTGTTAGTTCTTTACTGCTTCCCGCAGCATCCATAGATTTGATGTTTCATAATCTGCCAATACACGTTTTTGTACAGTAAAAATGACCACTGTGTTGTCTGTGTTTGCCTGAGTAGGTAAAGGAAACCATAAGCTATTCACTTTTAAAGAGCATATAAACCTTTCTTGTAAATGGTTTGAATAGCAAAGATTGTAAAGCTGAAGGAGCCTGCTTATCTCAAAAGACTGCCAGGGAACATTCAGAGAAACAAGTGTAATCCTGTTCACTTTCAGCTACTAACTGAATTTTATTTGAAAATACTTAACAGGTCTGCCTTATTTCTAATTTACTTTCAAGTTCAACCTGCTGTGTCCCAAGTAAGCATGCACACAAATCCTGACTGTGATATGTAAACAACGTAGCCCGTTCTTCCTCTTCTGAAGAATCTAATATATGAATCAAAATATTTTGGATATGAGAGAAGAAGCACACAGGAGAGGATTTACAAATACACGAAGAATATTTTAAGGAGATCTCTTGGAAAACATTGCATAGGAATAATCACAAAGACATCTATTCAGGGAAGAGGAGACACCTGCGTGGATTACTCGAAACATTTTGGAGGCACATATAAAATATGGTAGATACAAACCCAAATATATGAATGTGGAACATATATCAAACGGGCACAGGTGTCAAGAATCTGGCTCCAGCTTTCTGGGTATTTTATACTGAATACAGCCATATACCCTTAAGGCACCAGATCCTATTGATCATGAAAGCTAAATCTTTTTAGTGCTTGAATGAGAAACCAACAATGAACCCTATGGGTTGCTGTGAGTTTTCCGGGCTATATGGCCATGTTCTAGAAGCATTTCCTCCTGACATTTTGCCCACATCTATGGCAGGCATCCTCAGAGGTTGTGAGATCTGTTAGAAACCAAGCAAGTGAGGTTTATATATCTATGGAATGTCCAGGGTGGGAGAAAGAACTCTTGTCTGCTTGACGCAGGTGTGAATGTTGCAGTTGGCTACTTTGATTAGCATGTGATGGCCTTGTAGCTTCAAAACCTGGCTGACTGCTGCCTGGGGATCCTTTGTTGGGAGGTGTTAGCTAGCCCTGATTGATTCCCGTTTTTTCAGTGTTGCTCTTTATTTATGTCATAATTTTAGAATTTTTTAATACTGGTAGCCAGATTTTGTTCATTTTCATGGTTTCCTCCTTTGTGTTGAAATTGTCCGCATGCTTGTGGATTTCAATGGCTTCTCTGTTTAGACTGACATGGTGGTTGTTAGGTGGTCCAGCATTTCTGTGTTCTCAAATAATATGCTGTGTCCAGGTTGGTTCATCAGTTGCTCTGCTATGGCTGGCTTCTCTGGTGAAGTAGTCTGCAGTGCCTTTCATGTTCCTTGATTCGTGTTTGGGCAATGCTGCATTTGGTGGTCCCTATGTAGACTTGTCCACAGATACATGTTATATGGTAGACTCCTGCAGAGGTGAGATGATCCCTCTTGTGCTTTGCTGAATGTAGCATTTGTTGGATTTTCTTAGTGAGTCCATAGATAGTTTGTAGGTTATGTTTCTTCATCAGCTTCCCGATGTGGCCAATGGTTCCCCTGATGGATGGTAGGAACATTTTTCCTCTGGGTAAATTTTTGTCTTTACTGTCATGGCTTTTTCTTGGTCTTGCATCTTTTCTGATGTCTGTGATGGAGTATCCATTTGGCCTGTAGAGTCCAGTTTAGGTGGTTCGCTTCACCTTAAAGGACGTGAGGTTGACAGATTCTTTTTGCATGGTCTGCCAGAGCTTTAATCATCCATCTATTTTGACCTGGGTGGTGGTTGAGGGTTTTATGTAGGTATCTATCTGTGTGTGTAGGTTTTCTGTAAACTGTGTGGTCCACTTGTTGATTGGGTCTGTGGCTAACTAGGATGTCTAGAAATGGCAGTTTTCCATGATGAGTTGGATGTTTGCGTGGATAATGTTGAGGTGATACAGGAACTTGTTGAGTTCTTTTTCTCCAATAAGCACTATGTGCTTTAGGCTATATTTCAGAGGAGGAAACTAGCAAAGCCACCTCTTAGTAATAGTTGCCTAAGAAAATCCTGTGAAATTGATGGAGCTACCAGAAGTCAACAGGAGACTTGAAGGCACACACGCACTTTATTTTATTTTCTGAATGTTTCCAGGATTCCTTTAAATCCATCAAGTTACAGAAGAGCTAGAGAAGAAAATTGAAGAAACCTCTTACTTTAACTCCACTGAATGACACCAGCTGAAGTGACTTTCAACATGTTGTTCAAGGACATTTTCTTCTCTGCACACAATACTGCTGTTATTTTTATGAGTAGAAGCAGTTGTTTTACAGGGGGCTTCAAGAAACCATTTTATTCTATAAGTACTAGCAGGTTATCTAATTTGAAGATGAGAAGGCTAAAGCTAGATATTTTGTTCTTCAAACAATTTTAAGTAGCAAGTGATATGAAGTGATGTTAAAATGAAGGTTAATGTACAACATAAGTATATTGCCCTATATTACAGTCATGAAATCAGAGTGTCTTCATAAAATAATGGTATTCTTATGGGAAAGGAAAGAGGAAGGAGAAGGGTTAACTATCACTTAACTATCTGTTGTAGTTCAGCCAGCTGCTGCTGATGATGATGAGGGGTTTGGGGTGTAGGGCCAGTGGAACTATGTGGACTTGTACCGGCAGGGCTGCTGATCGAAAGGTCAGTAGTTCAAATCTGGGGAGCAGGGTGAGCTCCTGTCTGTCAGCTCCAGCTTCTCATGCGGTGACATTCGAGAAGCCTCCCACAGGATGGTAAAACATCTGGATATCTCCTGGTCAACATCCTTGCAGACAGCCAACTGTCTCACACCAGAAGTGGCTTGCAGTTTCTCAAGTCGCTCCCAACACAAAAAAAAGTCTTAATTCAAGGTGCTGGTGACAACATTTAAAGATCTAAAGAGCTTGTGATCTCAGCACTTGAAGAAACTTGTATGAAGTGTACTACTGAGAATGCCCTCCTTTGTGTTCCACTGGTGGAGACAAGATTGAGAGGACAAAGAAGAGGGCTTTTTCTACTGTAACACCTTGTTATAGAAAATTGATATCTTAGATCCCAATTGGCACCAACACAGCTGTCATTGTAGAACCAACCAATACATTTTATTTCATTAAAGCCTTTGGGACCTAATTGAATTGATCCAAATGTGCACATGCTTTATGGTTTACATTATTTTATGGTTTAATTGTCAGTTCTAATAGTTCAAAATCATAAAGAGGAAGAGGTTTCATCCCTATATACATTCTTGAGACTGCATTTACAGGTTATATTCTTGACATCTTAAAAATGAGCTCTCTGCTCAAGATGATGAAAAACAAATCTTTCGGATAATTCTCTTACTGCTATTTCTCAATTTGCATCTACTTAAACCAGTTTTGTTGAATGAAAAGCATGAGCAATGTTGGGCATCAATAGAGAAAAGACTAATTTGAAATTCCTGGTAAGCAACTAAATGACATTATAATTGGAAGCTGCTTGTTCTATAATCACTTAACATTGTTATAGAGAAAGCGCTGCAAAATGTCACTCCTCCTTACCAATACAAGTCTGAAAAAAAGTTTCCTCCTTAAAGTTTCTGGAGGATGGGGAAAATAAAGCTTTTTGTTGCTGCTTTTTTCCCCTTTAACAAAAATCAAAATCATTTTGTAAAGTATTTATTTATATCCTGCCTTTGTTTTGACAATAGGATTCAAGGATAATTACAACACATCAAAAACAATACAGGGGTTGAACTGGACATTCCTTGCAGTCTCTTCCAATTCTAGGATTCTATGATTCCATGAAAAAACTATATGAAAACGTCAATTAAAAAGCATAAATACGAACGTTATTTGAAAGATACACAAATAATAACATTAAACCACTTAAATTTATTTTAAAAACCATAAACAAACAAACAAAAATGGGATAACATCTCATTGAAAAGTGTATCCCAGTCAGTTTCTCAAAGCCTGGTGGCATAAGAAAACTTTGACTTATCAATGAAAGGAGACTTCCAAAAGTGACTTCCAAAGCTAGGTAGCAGCCACTGAGAAAAACTTTTCCTTGTTCCCACCAAACAAATTTCACATGAAGACCCTAGAGCTCTAATGGGGTCACAGAAGGAGGTACAATCCTTCAGACCGCCTGGTCCCCATATAATCTAGGACCTTTGGAGTCATAACCTGCACTGGAATAAGGTCCAGATATGGACCAGCAACCTTTGGAGCTTTGCCAACAGCTCACTTTGCTCATTTGAAGCTTATAGCTTCAAACAGCCCTTTCCTTCAATGCTTGGCTTTTGTGGTGGCCCTCAATGCCAAGTACTTCTTGGAAAATTTCACTTGGAAAATCACCTCCCAGAACATCCTGGCTTTGAGAATCCATCAGGAGGCTAGATATTGAAAAAATAAGCTGCTCTATGCCAGCACCTTTCTTTGCTTTCAATGACAACTTTCTCTGTTTGGTTATATTGATGCTTCAAAATCCCGCACAAAGAGTTCAAGGGCTAGTGAAACCGACTAGCAGTTTACCAGCAGGACTCCATCTTTCTTATACATCTGACAATGCTTACAGTATTCTTCCTTAAGTTCTTCAGAAAGCTTATAGAACTCATGCATCTTATACTATTAACTTTATATAGCGTGGTTTTTGTGTCTTTTGCTGTTGTATAATCCTCATTTCTTTAAAAACAGCAATCAAAGAACCAGATTTAGATATGCAACATCACTGATCACTAATTGACAGCATGCAGCAGCATTCTGTTCATTCACAGCAAGCCAAATAAAAAGAAGGAACTTTCAATAAGCATTACATAAATATGTAATTCATAATAATTATTGCTCCCAAAATAATTGACAATCAGCACGCAAAAAGATAATGAAAACTGATAATTTTCTAAATGTCTATATGATAACTGAAATCACTTAATGTATTGTCAAAGGCTTTCATGGCCGGAATCACTGGGTTGTTGTAGGTTTTTCAGGCTATGTGCCCATGTTCTAGAACAGTGGTTCTCATCCTGGGGACCCCTGAAATCCTTAACACCTGTTAAACTGGCTGGGATTTCTGGGAATTGTAGGCCAAAAACATCTGGGGACCCCAGGTTGAGAACCACTGTTCTAGAAGCATTCTCTCCTGATGTTTCGCCTCCATCTATGGCAGGCATCCTGAGAGGTTGTGAAATCTCACAACCTCTGAGGATGCCTGCCATAGATGCAGGTGAAATGTCAGGAGAGAATGCTTCTAGAACATGGCCATATAGCCTGAAAAAACCCACAACAACTCACTGAAATCATTAAGGCAGAAAACTTGAATTGAGTCACATATGACCTCATTAGATGCCATCTTCTCTACATCTTCTCCCCATGTTTCTATGCTGCTGAAATGGAATCCCATGAAGTCCATCACATGAAACAAGGCAACTTCCAGCAGTACTCAGGTGGGTTCTGTTTCAGCAGCGTAGAGAAATGGAGCTCAGAGTGCCTTTTGAGAAGTAGGGGAAAGACTGACCTCTACAGGGAAAGGACATCAGAAGGGAGAAGACCTCAATGGGATAGAACAGAGCAAGACGGTTCCCTCCACTGTCCCCCACTGTCTCCTGCTTTCCTCTCACTCATCTTGTGTCCATAGACATTTTTCCATAACATTGCTTATGGCTTTGGTCTCATTTTGGAAAGAAAAAAATCCCAGCTAACGGTATATTTTCCATATTATTTTGTCACATTATTCAGAAAGACAGGACTAGGGGAGGAATAAGGAAAAATAGAGTGACATGGTAAGAATCAGAAAGGAAAAATAACGAAAACATGATTTCACGAAATAAACAGGAGCAAGTAAATGTTAGGCAAGAGTTCTTCATTTCCTGCACATTTTTAAAAACTTACGTTCCATGCAACAGCGGGTCAAAAGGAGGATGCTGAGCTCCATATACATGTTGAATACTAAAAAACAGAAGGAGAAATATAATGTTTAGTACAATCCAAAATAGTTTGGGACAAGAATATCAAGATGACTTCCCCACACAGTGCCTGCCTGAAATCTAAGACATGGATGATCTGCTGGCATTCATCACAGCACCCCACCTATGGAAGTCTCTCCCAATGGAGGTGAGACAATGGTTATATCTCTCCTGAGAATCCAATGGAATGCAAAGACCATATTAATTTGCTTGGCCTTTTGTTCTTACAATGAAAGACAAATGCACGGTCTCATTCCAGTTGTTTCACTGTTCTTGGTTTTTTTTTAAAAAAAATCTGTACTTTTATTAATGGGGTAGGGCATATATGCATATACACATATACGTGCACACACAAACACGCATATATAAATGTCCCCAAATTAACTCTAGACAGTGTAGAGAGCATTTCCACCACTTTTGGAAGTCCCCACAGGCTCAATAATAATGTTTCCACATTTTTTAAAAAAAAAAATAGTTTTTGCTCCCAAATGCTTCAAACTGTCCATTTGGCGATCGAGGGTGGAGTCAGTTTTCACATCACTGATTGGTTCCCCAGGTGAATTTAGGGCCAGGAGAGGATTATTTAAAGGAGAAAATGTAATGCTCTCCACAGAGGAGTTTGTTTGTTTCTTTGCTTGCTTGCTTGTTTGCACAGGAGCAGGTGCAACCCTTCAAGATCTCCTAGCAAGGCTGGGCAAAAAAGGACAACATCTGTTCTTCAAAACTACAAGATGAGACACTGGCTTAGATCCTAACTAGATCCCAACTTCTTATTCTGCACTACTTCCCTCTGCACCTCCTTGTAAGATAAGACACTTGTGAGGATGAGAGAAAGAAATCAGACAAATAAAAAGCTTTCCTAATGTGAAGAGAGGATCAATTACGAAACCAAGCTATGGACTTTTAAGGATTAAAGATATAAATGTGTGATATCTAGATGATCAATAACCCAAAGCAAATCTTACAAAGTTTCCAACATTTGCACCACAAAATAGCAAAATTGACAAAAATAGCTATGTATACTTCACAGTTTGTCTTCAAAAGTTAGACACTAGCATTGTAGGCTGCAAGTGATAACCTTTTTTCCATGTGAACACCGATGAAGACTTCTTATCACCGCAGACCAAACATATGGCCCCTTCTTCACACACTTATCCAAGTAAACACATTTGCCAATATTTGGAAAGGGAAATATCCCCTAGCCACTCATCTGAATGAACCTGTTGGCTGGATGGGCAAGCAGGCAGGGTCACATGAAAGGTGCCATGTGGCTGCAGCAGAAAGAAGAGGCCAGTGCTGGGTGAGCAAGGCCCACCTCTTAAAATGCCTCCCGCCCCCACCGGGCCCAGCAAGGCTGAGGGCTACAAGGCTCCCTTCAAGTCGGCACCCAGGCAAGGAAAGGCGAAGCCTGGCAAGCAGCACCCACACAGAGTAGCCACCCACCTGCCTCACCAGGGGGAAAAGAAGGAGGAGGGGTCCATGGTTGGTGAGGCTGACAAAGAGAGGAAGGAGACTGGGAGGGGGGGAAGGAGGACCATGTGAGGCCCCAGCGTGGTGGGGGAGGGTAGGCCCAAAGGCGAGGATGGTAGGGACCCCGTGGGGGTGGTGAGTGGAAGAGAGAGGGGGAGACACCAAACTGGGGGCCTGGGAAAGCCAAGGGTTTGCCTGTCCAGCCCACCGGAGCAGTCAATACTCCCTGCAGCTGTTTGTTTTTTTCCCCTTGTGCAGGGGGGGGGGGGCAGTGGGTCATTTTCACACATGCACTGTTTGGGTTTCAAAGCCCCTTTCACTGTTTTTTTTGGGGGGGGGGGATTAAGTGATAATCACTTATTGGTTTGTTAGGTGTATACTGTCCAAATTTGGTGTCAATTCGTCCAGTGAATATTGAGTTATGGTAATCCCACAAACAAACATTACATTTTTATTTATATAAACTACAAGAAAACAATGAATGACACAACATGAATGAAGAAACAACTTGTATCTACTCACCAGATTTAAAAAAAAAACCCTGTCAGCTGGCTTTCCTAGATAGAAAAGCGGCAATTGAATTTGGCTCCCAGGGTGCTCTGTATTGATTGATTATTGGGCAATAAAGTTTTAAGTCAGGGTTTCTTAGCTAGTTGACATGCAGAATGTGTGTATGGGGGGGGGGGGTGTTTGGGGTGGTGTTTTAATCCAATATCCTGGGAACTGGCTATGGCCTTTTCTGTCTTTCCTAGAAACTAGCAGCTGGAGTGTAGCTACAGAGTTTGGGTGGCTGGGATCATGATACAATCCTTCCCCCAACAAGATGGATGCCCCCCCCCCCCGATTAGATTTTCCTGCAGTCATCATATTTCTAGCATTACAATAACTTGAAATTTCAGTTGAACATTTAGAAATAGTATAAGCAATGAAAGAAGGGGGATAAGCAATGTTACCAAGAGAGAAAACATAACAAATGTAAGAATTCTAGGTGTGACCCATTTGTAATGCCTCTCTCTATGATCGTAGATATTGGGTACTGAAAGGGCCTTTCCAGTTGCCCCATCAAATTGATGGAATTCCATCCAAAATAGTGCATCTTATACCGATGGATTGTGGTCATCTCATTTTATTCACTCAGGAGTTTGTTTGTTTTTTAAAAAATCATTCTAGCCTTCTTAGGTATCTTTACTTTTTAAAAATGTCTTTGCTGATGGCATTGTGATTTTGAAGCATGGTGCCATGTTCTTATTTCTTTCCTGTTTTATTGTGTGTAATTTTATTCACTATATTAGTAACAAACTTAAAAACCAACCACGGAACTGTGGCTATTAGGTAGCCTAAAAGTATAATTAATTAGTACAATTTTGCCAGAACAAAACTATATTGGAGTATTGGGGGGAAGGAACAAACTGGTGGGGAGTTCAAATGCTAGAGTCTCTTCTGAAAGGGACTCTTAAGACCCGAGTTATTTTCACATAACTCGGGTAAATCCAGTGGTTTACACCTTTGTCCTTCAAGCAGAATATTCAGTTATTGTTCTGGCTCTGTAGGCTCACTGTAATGTTTACTGACCTTTGCGATTAGCAGATTCACAGGAGTTATTCAAGAGGTTTAATAAAATATGAACTGCCTCCAGTAACAGAAGCGGGAACGTAACTAAGAGTGAGTGACAAGGTCATGAACAAATCGTTATCGAGTCTTACTAGATAAATTGAAATTAAGTCCGGAGGTGTCACTATCCACAAAGACCTGAACTACATTTGACAGTAAACAGTGACAGTAAAAGAATAATACATAAAATATTCATTTCGTATATGCTACTTTCATAAAACACACTGCATTTTGATTTGTGATGTTATCAATGTAAGAAGGCTGTCACATTATGTACTGTGACTTGGGTAAATTGTGTGGTTCTGCCATAGGGATCCCATTCATTTAATACCTTTATTGTGGGTCATGACATAAAATAATTCATATGGGCTAAAATATTAGAGATGATTCGCAGGCCTATATCCAAGAAGATGGGCACAGATGTGGTTTCCCATTTCCCTATTCCTTAAAAAAACCCTGTTTCCCCTTTATTGTTTTTAACTTAAGTATGTGAGGAGGTATCCAAGGGACTAAACCCTTCCCACAAAATAGATTAAAAACTTTACAAAACTCCTTTAAAGATTCTCATTTGAATTAAAGATTCTCATCTGGAGAATACCTTTATCACAATCAACTACAATGCAACAAAGATGTGCAAGCTTCTGTATTATGCATTGCTTCATCAGACTAGGTGATACAAAAAAATGGAGAAGCAAAGGAGACCCTAGTGCTAGAAGTTAAGGGAAAGAATTGTTAATTGTTTTATAATCCCAGAGTAAACTTCCCAAAATAGTGCAACACAGAAGCATCATACGAATTTCAACCCAGCTCCAAGCTGCAGATCATATTACAGCAATTTGTGGGCGTAAAATAGTATCAATTTGTTGTTTCTCAAAGCTTTGTTGAAGTTCCAACTTTCCTGGAAGAAGATGCTGGATTCTTAGAGGTTTTCTTCTGACAAATGCTTTGAAGAGAATCTCCTAAAGTGGGGCAACGGCTGCAAAATTCCCCTAAAGCACAAGTCTAAGAGTTTTTTGTTTTTTTAATGCAGCGATGTTGCTACTTCTGAGTAAAGGAGACAACACAAATACACTACAAAAGTTAAAGCAAAGCCACTCCAGGCCCTGCCTTACCCATCAGCCAACTGTACAGGATTTTACTCTACCTTTCTTAAAAGTGGGACAGGGAAAATCTAGTGGGAATGAGCATTTAAACAAGAGCTGTCCTTTAGCCAAATGCCTATTAATGCTTCATGTTGTCCTCCTTACACAAGTAATCAAAGCAAGTAATTTCCCCAAAATATGGTCCCTAAAAAGAACAGCACAGTTCATGTTTTGTTTGTTTTTTTCATGGAAAGGATTCATGATTTCACTCATATTGTTGCAATGGATAAGTGGCATGGCTGACACATCATTTTTAATAGTAGCCTATAGTAGCCCATTATGTTCTAAAGAGCATTACTGCAATGAAGCAGTCTTTTCTCTTAATCACTACAGAAACTGTGTGCAAGGGACTGAAAGATAACAAAAAAGGAAATGGACCCAGACCATATAGACTATAAGTGTTCCTATAGATCAGTAGTTCTCAACCGGTGGGTCCCCAGATGTCTTGGCTTTCAACTCCTAGAAATCCTAACAGCTGGTAAACTGGCAAGGATTTCTGGGAATTGTGGGCCAAAACACCTGGGGAGCCACAGGTTGAGAACCACTGCTATAGATCTTTTTTATATGCCTTTTTATTATTAACCTTTTAGTGAAAGTTAGGGGCCGTCCACACTGCCCTTTAACCCAGAATCGGATCCCAGATTATCTGCTTTAAACTGGAATATATGAGCCCATACTGTCAGATAACCTGAGATAAACGGATAATCTGGAATCAGATCCTGGGATATAGGAGAAGTGTGGAAGGGCCCTTACAATGTCATACTACATACCCTTTAGAGGACTGTGAAGTTAATCCAATAGATACTCAAACAAGGAGAGAAAGAAGGATCTCCTAGTCCTGTTGGAAACAGAAGCCTTTAAAATGTATTTAAATGCACGCCAACAAGTTACAGCAGGTTCTAATTTTTTTTTTTTACAGTTTTCAGTTGTAAGTAACACCAGCTTCCAAAACAGCAGTAGGACAGGGATCCTATATCACAAGCACAGGAAGGTTTGCTCCTCTCTTCTCTCCTGACAGAAGGTAAAGTCTTTTTAAGTGAACAAGCATTTGCTAAACTAAGCAGCTGTGCAAAAAGGCATTTAACTGGGTGTGTAAGATGTATGTTTATTGTTCTTGTCATGTTTTTACATTATTCAATACTGTTCTTTAAAAAGTGATATTTTCATCTGGCAGTTTATTTAAGTTTTTATATTTTTATTATTGGATTTTCATTTATGTACTTTCAATCCACCAGCCATATTACATTATAGCAGTATGATTCCGTGTCAAGCGCCATGGTTGCATCCTGTGGAATCCTGAGACTTGCATTTTAGAGACGAGTATTGAGAATTTTCAGCCAGAGAATTCAAGCGCCTCATCTGACTACAAAGCCTGTGATTCTATCGACAAATATAAAATAAAGTTTTGTATTTGTTCATCTGAAAATCACCTTAACTTTTTATTGCAGCCACATCACTTTGTGACTTACATTCAACTTGCAGTTGGTTACAATGCTTGTAGCCCTGCCAAAGTAGCTATCTCATATACTATTCCTTTGTACTTTGTTTTAAGCCTAAAGGCAGAACTTTAGTTTTGTCTCTATTGAATGTTACATTCTTATTGTATTACCCATGGTGGGCATATTTTTCTTTTGCTTACTAGGGGAAAAATCAGGAGAGAGGAATAGCTGCAAAAGAACCCACCAGCTATAATCAATTCTATTTTCCTCCCTTTCCTGGTATCAGAGTGAAACTAAGCCAGGCCACAGTGCAAGTCTGTACTTTCCCCTCTTTTGGAAAGCTAGGGAAAGTGTGGAATGTGTCAAGTCCTGTGACACATGTATTCTTTAGGATTTCTCAAAAATGAGTGCTAGGCCAAATGAAGTGGTGATTCCTGTATCATATTACAGCGAAGGAAGGAAGGAAGGAAGGAAGGAAGGAAGGAAGGAAGGAAGGAAGGAAACAATCATAGTCAATTGCTCAGGGGCTGGCACCAGCACCTGGCACAGTGGGAAATAAAAGCTCCACATCAGATTGCTAGGAGCCCCTGGTGGTACAGTGGGTTAAACCCTTGTGCTGGCAGGACTGCTGACCAACAGGTTGGTGGTTCGAATCCAAGGAACGGGGTGAGCTCCCATCTCAGCTCTAGCATCCCATGCGGGGACATAAGAAGCCTCCCACAAGGATGGTAGAACATCCAGGCACCCCTGAGCAACATCCTTGCAGATGGCCAATTCTCTCACACCAGAAGCGACTTGCAGTTTCTCAAGTCGCTCCTGACATACACAAAAAATATCAGATTGCTAGTACTGAACAAGGCCATTTTTCTTTCAAGAGGAACCAAGAGGCCTCCAGCACACAGGATGACCCTTTCAAGATGCAATACTGTGAAGAGAGATTATACAGCAAATCCAAGAATAATCGGCCTAGTTATTTAAGCTCCTCATTGTTTTCATTTCTGCTTTGCTCCTGAACATTGAATTCTACTCGATGAGATGCTGCAAGCAATGGAACTCATGATAGCATCAGAGGGAAGGCAACTGAACTGAAAGATATGATACTTGGTAACTTTCCTTATACCCTTGCCAACACAGCCTGGAAAGAATGCAAATACAAAATCAGCTTGGTTTCTAAATTGCAGAAAAATTCAATTTCAAGTCCACTTGGAAGGTCCTGACAATTGCTTCAGGGTCTTTCTATTTTATTACAAGCAATGTCCTTAGAAAACTGACAGAAGACCACCAGAGAGTCTGCGCTTCCTGCCAGAGGAATGATGGGGCAACCAGGATATCTCAGAAGTCAGAACCATTCTAAATGGAAAAGGCTCAAAGGATTAATCCTTTTGAGTGAGACACTGAAGTACTGTAAATCTGTTTCCAGCATATATGATTATTAAAATGAGATTTTGCAAGTAGCCAGAGGATATGAATGTGTCATTCATCATCATCTTTGAGAAACTTCTCTAAAGTGCAACAGAGAAGTGAGATATAGCCGAAATACAAATAAGGATTTTATATCACTGTTCTTTAGTTCTTTTTCTTTTCTGACCCACCATTTGCTTCCTGAAGTGTCTGCAAAATATTAAACACTTTAGTCTCATTCCTTACATATTTGTCCTTGCAGTACAGCACAATTTCCATTTGTTGTAGCCAGGAAGGGAAACAATTGCTGCAGGGAAGTTATTGTTGGTCAGCAGCTAAGCAAAATGACTTTTTTGGAAAACAACTACCATCCCATGAGACAGCATAATCCTTACAGATGTAGTTTTAAAAAAAAAAAAACCCTAACTTTTCCAGGGGTAAGGATTTGGGGGTTTGGCTGCATCTTGATGTAGACAGTCCAAAATACTTTAGTGTCCATGTTGGAGAATTTAACAGATGCTCCACTGATCAACATAAAGCACAACAACAGGACATTCTCTAGTTCAAAACCTATGAAAAATACATGGTTTCCCTTCAAAAACTCTGAGGTGTTCCTGTGCAACTCTTTCTTAGAATACACAGAGGCATTTCCTGCTATATTAAAATGGGCAAAGATGTGGCCTTCCAGCTGTTGTTGGATTATAACACGCAGGGTCCCTTGCTATTTGCAGTGAAGGCTCAAGGCAATGGGAGTTCCAGTTCAACATTTAAAGGGTTGCATGTTTCCTAGCCCTGTGCTAATTTGTGCCTCATCATCAGATAATATTTTAATGTTGGTCCAATACTTTAAACAATGACTGACCTTGCCTTATAGTAAAGTCCTACTCAGCAATGTCTACTTCCAACTACCATAGGCACAATTTTTTCTTTAGTTCCAGGGAATTACCTTTAATTCAGGATATAAAACTACAACATATAACCTAATATGGGACCAGATCCTTTCTGCTGCAAGATCTGGAAGGCAATTTTATCTCCTGTGCCTACACTAACAAAACTATTATAGGATCTAATATTGTCAGGAACTCATTCACGTGCTCATCTTCCAATGTGATACATGCCTTCCTTTGCCAGCAATGCATTCCCACATTCAGATACAAATGAAGAAACTGACAGAAAGTTGACACTGGAAAGTGAAAGTGTTATTTCTCCTCCTTGGGAACAAAAAATGTAAACAAGCACATCCAGGGATCATTCACTCTAGCTCAGCGTTTCTCAACCTGGGGGTTGGGACCCCTGGTGGAGTCGCGAAGGGCTGTCAGAGGGGTCACCAAAGACCATCAGAAAACAGTATTTTCTGTTGGTCTTGGGGGTTCTGTGTGGGAAGTGTGGCCCAATTCTATCATTGGTGGGGTTCAGAATGCTCTTTGATTGTAGGTGAACTATAAATCCCAGCAACTACAACTCCCAAATGTCAAGGGCTATTTTCCCCAACTTCCACCAGTGTTCACATCTGGGCATATTGAATATTTGTGTCAAGCTTGGCCCAGATCCATCATTGTTTGAGTCCACAGTCCTCTCTGTATGTAGGTGAACCACAACTCCAAAACTCAAGGTCAATGCCCACCAAACCCTTGCAGTATTTTCTGTTCATCATGCGAGTTCTGTGTGTCAAGTTTGGTTCAATTTCACAATTGGTGGAGTTCAGAATGCTCTTTGATTGTAGGTTAACTATAAATCCCAGCAACTATAACTCCCAAATGCCAAAATTGACCCTCCCCGCAAATTTGAGCATATTGGGGAATTTGTGCCAAATTTGGTCCACTGAATGAAAATACATCCTACATATTAGATATTTACATTAGGATTTATAGTAAAAAGGTAAAGGTAGTCCCCTGACATTAAGTCCACTCATGTCTGACTCTGGGGTGTGGTGCTCATCTCCATTTCTAAGCCGAAGAGCCAGCATTGTCCATAGACACCTCCAAGGTCATGTGGCCAGCATGACTGCATGGAGTGCTGTTACCTTCCCGCCGGAGTGGTACCTATTGATCTACTCACATTTGCATGTTTTCGAACTGCTAGGTTGGAAGAAGCTAGGGCTGACAGCGGAAGCTCATGCCGCTCCCCGGAATTGAACCTGCGACCTTTCGATCAACAAGCTCAGCAGCTCAGTGCTTTAACCCACTGCGCCACCGGATTCATAACAGTATCAAAATTACAGTATCAAAATTACAGTTATGAAGTCACAACGAAAATGTTATGGTTGGGGGTCACCACAACATGAGGGGTTGCAGGATTAGAAAGGTTGAGGACCACTGCTCTAGCTGCTTCCTTGATTTTTTTTTCTTGTCCCTGTAACTCCAAAGACCCAACACAGTTCCTGCAAGTATCTGCTATTTTCTTCAAAGTGTTTAATTCTAACATTTGGTAGTGATTGGGGGAATTCTAGATTATGTGGTCCAAAAACATTACTTCCAAACACTGACCATATACAGGAAACATATGGTGTGGTGCTTCCCACAGTTAAGGGAGCAGGTGCGGGTTCCTCACATTTCAGTTGCCATTTGTCACGTTACCTACTGATACAAAAGAATAGCACTGCAGCATTTCCATTCTGTTTTGTCTGCATTGCCAGTTAAACAGGAGTCAGCTAATCTTTTCATTTGAGTACACCCATAGCCAGCAAGATGAAATACTTTAATGCTGGTATCAACTGTTGCTATTTGAGATGTGTAAATACACTATGACATTGTAAACTGACAATCCTAGCTAATGTTTGTCCTATGTTCCTTTTCTCCTCTTCTTGATATTGCAACCTGGACAAAGCAATGAGGAATAAACTCTTCATGTATACCAATGTCTGCTCACAGAGATTTTATAGAAACAAGTGCTTTCCTTGTTAAAGTTGGCAAAGGGGCAGCAAAGGTGGCAAGGTGTGTGACAAAGAAGCATCAGCCTGAAAAAGACCCCAGAAAAACCTTTCCCTTTAGTCCTAGCAACCATGGAGGAGATGATTAATTATTTGTGTTCTTACATGAGCTGGTGCTGATCTAGCAGTAAGGCAAAAAAAAAAAAAAAACTCCTTTGAGCCTGTTGTTGGTTTGATTACCTCTTGAAGAAAGAATAGCAAATGGTTTCCCCAGAGTCTTATTACTTCATTATGAAATCCTAATGAGGGATGCTCATAGAGATTCCTAGCAGACAGCTGACAAGAAGCAGCAGATGGGACTTCTAAGCAGTATCTCAGTAATCTCCTCCTTGGAAATCAGAAGCCTTATTTGGGTAGCATGTCTTGCCACTTTCCAGTACTGCAAAACCAGAATTGGATTCTCCAAACAAAAACAGGAATGCTAATTATTTACAGAAATAGGATGGTAATCAAATAGTACAAATGTATGCTCTGGGACATTTGGTTGTCTATAGATATCATGCCACCAAAATGCCCAGCTCAGAATAATCTGAATATTTTGGAGCAGAGGTGTGTGTGTGGGGGGGGGGGGGGGTAGTGTGGATCTTCAGATACTGGTGGATGACAACTCGCATCAACTTTAGCAAATTGGGAGACTATGAAAATTATGTCCAACAATCTCTACAGAGCCACATGCTCCTTTTAGAAGTTTTGTAAACATTTCAATATTTTTCACAATCCAGATAGTTACTATGATGCATGGAATCTGTGGACCCTCAAAATGTTGGAGGGCCGGATTATAATTTGAAAAAGACATGAATAAATTCCTATGCACACTGCACATATCTTATTGTGTGCAGTGTGCATAGGAATTTATTCATGTCTTATTTGTAGTGCAAAACACTTAAAAACAATACAATAATTAAAATGAAGAACAATTTTAACTAATATAAACTTATTAGTATGTCAATGGGAAGTGTGGGCCTCTTTTGGCTGATGAGATGGGATTGTTGTTGTTGTGTGCTTTCAAGTCGTTTCAGACTTAGGTTGACCCTGAGCGAGGGCCGGGTAAATGACCTTGGAGGGCCACATCCAGCCCCCCCAGCCTGAGTTTGGGGACCCCTGTCCTGGATTCTTTGTTAGCAAAGTAGTCTCATTCTTGCATGTGCATTGAGTCCTGAGGCTATGACTTTGATTTTTTCAATATGATTGGGATGATAAGAATTCCAGTTCAAATGCAAATGAGTATGTTTGTTTACGAAACAAATCTATAACAATGTTGTTATGCCTGGTGGTTAGAAGATCATCCAAGACAGTGATTTGTGGATCTTCAAGGGTGATGTATTAGGTTAATGTAATACTGAGATGAACAGAGCTTGGGGAACATATTCAGAGGTAGCTGTGTTGGCTATGCAGCATAATCCAAAACACACAAAAGAGTAATATTGGCCAATCACAATGCAGAAAGTGCATCAGGCAAGTGTTTGAAAGTGCACTGGCTTCTTCATCAGCAAAAATGTTTAAAATCCCAAACATCTCTCCTGCTTCTCCAAATAGTAATGCTGTCAACAATGTATCTTGACTACATAAGTGGGTTAAGTTTCGATTCCTTGAAGATGGTTTGGTCTAGCTCACTTATTCAAAATGGTATCCCACGGAATGGTGCCAGTATACAACCCAGCAGCTGCTGGTCCCTGGAGAAATTCCAAGGAAGAAAGAAATAACTATTGTCAATTGGCACAAATATGATACCATCCCTGGGATAGTTGGGGAAAAATTGCCAGTCCCTCACATCAGTAAGATTAAGAAGCACTGTTTTCGTTCACCCATATATATGCAATGGAGGCATAGATATGTTGTGCCTTCCACTATTTGTATTGTGTGTATGTATATTTGTGCATGTGAACGTGGATTCATTCATTCACTGAACTAACAGATTGTAATAACAGAGGCTGCGTGCCATTTATTCTATAAACATGTAGTCTATGTAGGCTACAATAAATATACAAAGGGGATTTCTGAGTATACGTTGAGCTTATAAGGGCATGTATAATTTAGAACAATGGAATGACAATGCAGGAAGGGAAGATTTGCTGTCCTTCAACTGTATCTTACAGCACAGTGCGACAAGCCTCTATTGTAAGTCAATTTATTTCTTGGTAAACTAATAACCAACAAATAAATTGGAATGAAGACAGGAAAGATTGGAGAAGCCGGTGATGTTGGGGAAAATGAACAAAGGAAGAGGAACCAATCAAGGGAAAGATGGATGGATGTTATCCTTCAAGTGACTGGCTTGATCTTGAAGGAGCTGGGTGTGGACAGCTGACAGGGTTCTCTGGCGTGGGCTGGTCCATGAGGTCACAAAGAGTAGGAAATGACTGAACGAATAAACAACAGCACAGAAAGAATCAGATGCTCATGCTTTGAACAATTCAAGGAAGTACCTAGGCTCCTTTGTTATTCAATTAAGTCTCCTAGAGCAGAAGAATGGCCAAGGGAGCTTGCAACAGCCATGTTCCCTTTGTATGCTAGAGAAAACTCTGAAAGAGAAAGGCTTATTACAACATCGTAATTCAGAATAATCTTCAAGTAAATAATCAAAATGAATTTTTCTTGTAATTTTTCTTTGCACTCTATGGGCTGGAGCTAGTTCCTCTGAATACATTTAGATTTTGGGACACTGGTGAATCACAGAATCATCTAGTGCAACTCCCTGCCAGTCTAGAAATCCATAGCTTAAAAATCTGTGAGGGGGCCATCCAACCACTGTTCAATAATCTCTAACTTGGAACTGTGAAAAGTTCACTGATATGCACAAAACTCAGAGTTTCTGGCAACAGTATGAGGCCATAGAAAAACTAGACATCGCTCTAAGGAGATGTTACATTCATACCTATCATGGCACACCTGACAATTTACCTAGCACTAAGTTCAAGAGTAAAATACTTCCATCTCAGTAGGAGCTGAGGCACCAAGCTCATCTGTTACTCCCTACTGCGCTGGCAGAGCAGACAGTACAATATTTTCTTGCAGAAGTTACTGCAGGAGCAAAGTACTACTGGTTGAGAAAGTAGCTGCAAATGTACCTATTCAATCACTTCCAAGTGAAGCTTTGCTTGGGAAAGACTCTACTGCTCTCTTTAGATTTGAATAGCCATAGCAACATAAATTCCTCATCATGGCAATAGTGTGAATAAAAATACAAAATACAGTGTATGGCAAAAACTAGGAAACAGGCAGACAGTGTAAGACGTGAGATAAGGCAAAGTAAGGCAACTTGCTCAGAAAGGCCTAATTAAAGAAAAATCAATAAGCTGATATCTAACTATCAGCCACTTGATAAAATATTGCAGAACAGCTCACCTATATTCTCACCTACTATCATATTGCTAGACAGGACCCATCCTTTCATATAAAAAAATCTGAAATGTTCTTGGGTGCTTTTCCTACACAGGAGCAACATACGTGCCCTGGCCTTTTCTTTCTGTTGTACTTAGATTTGAACTTACTCACAGGGTATCTGCATCATTATTATATTACTATCTGTTTTCAGTTCAGTCTTTTGTGCTAGACTTTACAGTAGAGAGCTGATGACTACCCCAACTCCACAAAAGCTCTCTCGAGTCATTTACAGTGACAGAGGTAGCTCCAGATGGAGGACTCCACACGCAAGCAATTAGGAGGCACTGTGCAGCTATTCCATCTTTCTCTCTTTAATGGGCCTTTCGCGTACCAGAAAAAGACAGAGATAGTGGAAAAAACAAGGAAGGATTACAGAGGACAATGTTGCCTAGAGTCCCAGTAAAATTCAGTGAATGAAGCAAGGTAATAGGGTGATAAAAGCTTTGTCTGGAGCCACCAGAAGCACTTTTACTAAGCAATTTTAAGACACAAGAGGAGACATAAAAATAGTGGAGAAAGTACTGCAATCCTTCTGGTAGGAAAAATCCAAACTATACATCTAAATTCCTTTCCAGGTTTACCCAGAGTTGAAATGGCAATGGCAGTGGACATTCCACTAACTTTTAAAGTAAGTGGGATACTAATAAGATTCACTTGTGGCTGAGAACTGCTGCATCTTTATCATTTTGGAAAGGCTAAAACTAATTAGCAGCAGAAACAAAATAACTTAATCTGATACAAGGTCTGATAAACAGAGCACACTTTTAACTCTCTGAATTAAGAAAGAATACTTTTACAACATACTTATAGCCATGAAGGTAGTTTCTAAAAATAAGAACTAACTGATCTCTGAGGAGTTCCTCTTCTGTGATTCCATATGAGACAGAGTTTGCAGGAACAGAATATAAGAAATGTCGTACAGGGACAAGCAAAATATTTATCTAGCCTAGTCAGATGCTTATGAAAAGCCTGTAAGCAAAGCATACCGTGAATGCAAATAGTGCTTTCCTGTTTATATTGCACAAAAACTGATATACAGATGTAAGTAGCTTAATGACAATTCAGTGATCAGTAGGAGCCACATTGGCCTTGTCAAGAACAAATCTTGCCAAACTTGTATCGCTTTAGAGCAGACCACAAGTTTGTAGGGAATGGGAATGCTTTGTACATCATTTATCTATATTTCAGCAAAGTATTCAACAAGTTTCCTGCAATATTTTAATTTGCTAACTAAACTGATTAAATATGGAATAGAAAGAAACACCATCAGATTCTTCCACAATTGGGTGAAAAACCATGCTCAAATTATTAATGGTCGCACTGCAAACTGGAAACAGTCTTGAGTGGTGTTTCTCTGGTTTCTGTCCTAAATCCATTCCTCTTCAACAGTTTTATTAATGATTTAGATGACAAAGTGGGAGAATCTATATCAAGTTCACAGATGATACAGAACTGGGAGGGGTGGCTAAAACATTGGAAGATAGGAAGATAATTTTCCTAGTTCAGCGATCTGCAGCCAGGTTAGTAACTGGGGCTCTTTACAGGGAGAGAATCACTCCCAAGTTGCAGAAGCTCCACTGGCTATCCATCTGCTTCTGGGCAAAATACAAAGTACTGGTCGTTACCTATAGAGCCCTAAATGGTTCAGGTCTAGGCTACCTGTCAAATCGCATCTCCCTATATAGACCACCTTGCCCACTGCGGTCAGCGGAGGAGGCCCTGCTCTCAGTCCCACCCCCATCTCAAGCACAGTTGGTTGGAACGAGAGGGGGTCTTCTCCGTGATCGCTTCCCACCTCTGGAACTCCCTTCCCAAAGAAAAAAAATGGCTCCCACCCTCATCTCCTTTAAAAAAAACTTTTGAAGACACACTTATGCACTTTAGGATATGGAGAGAAGGAGGATTAGCATACTTTATGCACGCTGGCAAAACTACTCATTGGGCTGCCATGGTTCATTTTAAATTATTACTGGTAGACACTTTTAATGTATTTTGTCCTCTAATTTTTTGGGTATATGTGTTTGTATAGTTATATTTATTTGATTTTAGTATTCATGAGATTTTTTAAATTTCTATTTTCCCCTGTCGAAATAAGTTTTATCTGTTTGTTGTTTACCATTTATGGCATTGAATGACTGCTGTTACATATTGTTAACCACCCTAAGTTACCTTGGGGTGATAGGGAGGTATAGAAATAAAGTATTATTATTATTATTATTATTATTATTATTATTTACTATTATTTTAGAATATCTAGATAAACAGGAAACTTGGGCAAAAATAAATAAACTGATATTCAATATAAACCATTTAGACCATAAAATGAACAGACATACATGTGAAAATGACCTTGGGATTACTGGTAACTATAAACTGAACAGCAGTGTGATGCTATAATGAAGACAGCAGATGCCAGCATTAGTAGAATCATCATTTCCAAGTTGAGGGAAGTAATAGTTCAACTGTTGTCTGCACTGGTCAAGCTTCATCCGGAGTATTCAATCTTGGGTACTTCATTTTAAGAAGGATATACAAGGACTGTGCAACTTTTCAAACATGTCTGTCCTCTGACAACTCTTCAAACAGAGGTCTCTCGTTTGTAAAGCAGGGCAGGTGCCCAAAGCTTAGCAAAATGTCCATGTTCCAGGAAAGTATACCTGTGAATACTGATGCTAGTGACAGATAACATGACAGAAGACCTCCTGCTGGGCTTCTGTCCTTCCAAATCAAGTTGACTGGCTCCAGTAGGAAATAGCAAACTGAAGGGCCATTCTTTTTTCAGGGCAAGTTGCAACATGCTTCCATCCCTTCATCCTTCTGAGGTAAGTTTAATTGACTGCAGCTAATTGTGTATGCTCTACCCAATGCCCTCAGACATCCATCTGATTGTTATAAGAAATTAGAAAGAAAACCAGCCTAACATGCATACTGCTAAGATGTCAAAAGGCAGAGGGTAGAAATAGCCTAGCTCTGCAGATTTTATGCAAAACTGAATTCATTTGCATTCTTGTATCAGCCATTCCGACAACTTCATAGCCAGCTGTCATCTTCTTTATTTCAATATGAACTGAACAATAATCAAAGTGAAAGTTACTCAGTTCCGACATGATTTCTATTAATTTCTATAATACCTGACTGTTCAAGCTGCAAAAGGTGAAAATTAGTACAGAGCATATTACTTGGATTTGACAACTACTAATCAGTAGTTTAATCAATTAATTTAGAAATAAATTTTGACTTAACTTTGTTTCAGTTAAGATATTTCTCCCAGCCCAATTTGAAGGCATAAGCAATGAAGAAAAAGTTCACTGTTAGCATATAGATAGCATAGCTGGAAGATATAACTACAGTATGTTAGTTACACTGTACTGATTATTCATTTCAAGCCTTCATTAGATTTGCAAGGGAGAAAAAAAATAGAGCAGATCCACACTAACCCTTTAATGCAAAGGGGCTCCCAGATCATCTCTGTGGCAGCCAAACACTGCAGAAAGTTGATCCAGGGTAATGTGGAGCAACACGACATTAACACACTCTTGACCCATGTTAACCAAAGTCGGAGGATACTCCAATTCTGGGCGAGAATATGGAGTATCCCCCTACTTTGGGCCTATGTAAATATTTGGGCCAATACCGAGATAGAATTGGTTGCAACTGTTTTCACTGCCATGCAGTGTTTTGCCTGTTTGAACAGCCTGCGGACACAGGATAACATTTACCATCCCCTCCCATCCTCTCTGTCACTGCTGTTTCTAGGCATGATATGAGTCCTGCTAGTTGGGCCTCGCCTACAGTGATGTTGGTCTGGGAACAAGGTGATCAGGGAAGGGACAGGGAGAGGAGGGAGTGACTCCTCCTCTTCCCACTAACTAATTCTCTGCCCAACATCACTGCAGGTGACAGTTGAGCAGTAGGACCCATGTCATACCTGGAGACCACAGCGACATTGAGAGGAGACAGTAAGGGTAGTAATCTGGAAGTGTCGAACCACATTCAGCATGGAGAGCAATCAAGGATACATCCCACCACTGCAGCAGGGGGTGCCTGCGTTATCCATCCTAAGGCCGATCTAGCATACACCACACTACGCCAGCCCCAGGATAGAACACTTAGACTTTTTAAAACTTTGAAAAGTCATAGCATTCAATTGTCAGCAGCCATGAACTGTTTAGTGTCCATTTTAAAATCTGGGCACTTTTGTGTATTGTTACTCTTCATTCTACAGGTCCCATTTGCTCAACAAATGAAACAAAAGACAAATTTCTCATAAACATCATCTGAGATCATGGTTATTATGTTACATTTATCAACTAAAGTATTTTTCTTCATATCCACATCCGACTGTCTATAATTATTCATTCATTGCATTTATAACCAATTTTAATCCCCCTTTCATCCCCATCAGGGAAGATGGAAAGAGTGAGATAAAATTATCCAACTTTCATGCAAATGAATTATTATGCCTACAAAAACATTAATAATCCAAACAAACTTGAAAAAACGTATGAATGATATCATTATAGACAAGAGCTGAACAGCATAACTGCAAACAGTGTCAATGCTTGGAAATAGGGCTGGGCGGTTTCGTTTCGTAATTTCGTAATTCGTTAAAAATTCGTTATTTTTTTATAACGAAGCGATTTTGAATTATTCAGGAGCATCTAAAAAACGAAACGAATTTTTCAATTTGTTTCGTAATTGCTTCGTATTCGTTTCGTATTCGTTTCGAAATCGTTTCGAAATCGTTTCGTTATTATTTCCGCATGTCTGGGGCAAGTTTTATAGCTGTTGTTTGTTTAATCAGTGAAAAAAAATTATAAATATCACACCAACAGTCAACAACAGAGGGAGAGGGAAGCTTCAGAAGTTCCCCCTGTCCCATATGGAGGTTTTTTAGCGTATTGCGCGGTCGCATCCGCCATTAACGAATCGATTCGTATTTGTTTCAAAATCGTTTCGTAATTGCTTCGTAATTTACGAAATTTCGTAAATATCGAACTTTTTTAAAGAAAAATTTTGGAATTCTTTTAAATATCGAAACGCAAAAAACCCCAAAAAACGAATCGAGTTTAGAAACAAATTTTTCCATGGTTGCCCAGCCCTACTTGGAAAGTGTCACATTATCTGACAATACTTCACTGGTCCCTTGATTCTTGGACAAAATCTAAATCACTGATGGTCCAAACATTTAGGCTGTGATATCGGATATATTATGAAACCATAAATGATAATATAAAACCAAAGAGATTTCTGTAATCAACATGTTAATATAGCTTTGGGAGTACTAAATGACTAACTGCTCATTTTATTCCTTCATGAATTCATTTTGTATCCTACCCTTCTCTCATGAACAGGTAGCTTACAATAAATAGTCCAAAATATAAAATGAGAAAAGCATTAAAAATGTAACACACAATTTAAAAATGAATAAGAGAAAGCACCTATCCAGTTACCAGCCAATTCTGCTGCAAGGAAGGACAGTCCCCAGCGGTGAATAAAATAGATCTTGACTAGCTGGCAGAAAGACACCAGAGAGCAAACTAGTCTAGCCTTCTGTGGTAAGGAGTTTCAAAGCCTTAGAATAGACACAGTAAAAGTTTTGCATGACTTTAGCAGGGTCAAACTAATGATAAGGTGGCACATTTATTCCAGAACCTTGCATTAATGCATCACTAGTTACCCTCCATCCAGGGTAACTGTAAAGTTATTGAGTAAACAACTGAGCAGGTGGCACACTGTGGTTGCTGTCTTGGAGACTCCAGACTCAGCCATGCTAGGAAAGTTGAGGGAATGAGATGATGCACACTCTTCCTCCCTTGAACGTGAGAGAGGGGGAGATAAGGATACCCCCTTCCTGCTGCAGCACTATCAAGCCTAATCTGCCACAATATAATGCTGGCTCTCCAATGGGAGAACAAGCACACAAAGGAGGCACTTTAGGGTCCCTTTCCCTTTAACACAGAGTTGGACCTGGCAGTCTCACATGACAGGGTTTGCCTGTTCTGGGAATGTATTCTTATTTTTACTTATTTAACAGACAAGTAATAAAGTTACAAGTCAATAGTGCTGAAACATGTTACCCCATGCATAAATCTAGAAATTTTAGTTAAAAAAAATCAAGCCCAAAAATTGTGTTGACTTATCATGAGTCTATGTAAGTATGTATGGCTCAAGGGAGGGGAGCACAGGGGTAAGGGATAGAGAGTATGTATAAGTGCGAAAATAACAGTAGATGTAAAAAAATGTATTGTAGATTTTATTGAAGATTACGTGTCTGCTGTATAACAAATATTTTGAATTATTATAAAAAATAAAAAAATAAAAATGTAAGTACTATACTTTAACTCTTATAAAAAAGGAACAATAGCCTTCTATGAATAGAGAGATGAAAGGCAAGAGTTTACTCCATCCTGAAAAACCCTTAAAAAGCACAGAACCCAGCCCACACCCACCCATCCCCTGCCTCATCTCTGCTGCAGTACTGCTTCTGGTCTATATGTGCCTGAACAGGGTAATGACAGTGGTGGTAACATGCCTGAAGCAGCTGTCCACTCTTTACAAAATGATCCTCAACATATTATTATTATTATTATTAGTAGTAGTAGTAGTAGTAGTATGTATGTATGTATGTATGTTTATTTATACCCTGCTTTTTCTCTCCACAAGGAGACTAATACAGGGGTCATATCCAAATCTGACATTTTGATTCCAAAACCTGCCCTCAACTTATCCCTTCAAATCTTGATCACAATCGAATATACACTTATCACTGTATAAGGAATAAAAATAATGAACTAATCAGTGCAAGACTTTCATGGAGTATCTGTCAGTCATGAAAGGCACAGTCCTCACATGGGGATAAGGCTCTACCGTTCTCTAATATCTTGCCTCAGAGGTCCATATTGTCACTGCCAATCTATTTTCCGCTGCAACTATGGATACAGTGCTTAAGCCGAGCTACAAGGCAAGAACACCACACCAATGGTTACATTGCAACAGAAGGGAAACCTACCATAATAGCCATTGGGTCCCAATGCATAAAATGTTTACCAATTGGGAGTAAGTAATATAGTCAACTTGATACTTATTTTTATTACTTTACTTCAACAAAAATAACAATACAAAATGCTAAATATAAATACACTACCATAGGGCAACAAAGATTATATTCTAAGAAAACCCCAAAATATTACCAGTTTTCCTGTACAGTCTATTTTCCTGTACAGTCTAGATATATTATCCTTTTCTTCATTTCCAGTGAATAGTCCTGATTTTTTAGTATCTCAAGGGTGAAATACTATTTAGCCTTATGCTGAATTCCCAGAGATATAAGAGATATTGTATTGTCCAAGTTGAAAAGATTCACATGTAGCCCAACTTACAAAAGCCTTTTGTCTCACCCTGGTCATTCCACAGATATATAAACCCCTTTTTCCCAGCTCCAGCAGACCTCACCTCTGAGGAAGCTTGCCACAGATGCAGGCGAAATGTCAGGAGAAATGCCTCTAGAACATGGCCATATAGCCCGAAAAAACCCACAAGAACTGAGAGATAAGAGATATTGTTTAGAAAAGCAATGCACGGCTGGTATATCTCAATAAACTACATCTCATCTCTCTAGAAAATGACTGCAACTTATCACCAAAGTTTACAGTGAGCCACTCACATTATAATGCGTGTATAGATCAAAGCAAATACACATAGAATGGGTTATAAGAATGTAATTTCAAAAGAATACACATTTAACAGTTCAGTACAGCAGAAACGGGCACATTATTTAAAAAATAAATAAAAAGAAGGCATGTACAATCTGTTTGAAGTTTTGACACTGAGTTTCAATCATTGTTTTACAGAATGTATTGTTTTCAACATTTTAGATGTTGGTGTACTTGACCATACTTGGTCTCCCCATATATTTAGCTCCTAACTGGAAAGAAAATAACAAGCAGCAATAAAGTCTAGATAGGAAAGTAAGTAGCCTACCTGTATTATCAATTGCATAGAATGTAAAGCATTTAGTTTATCACTGGGCTGTCAGAACCACAGCCACTTCACACCTTCAGTGATATCCCCTTGAATCCTAATCAAGTTGCTTATTCTAGAAAAAATAATGAGAAAAGAAACAGGCCTCTAATAGATTAAGCACATTCTCAGACTAAGCAAAGATAGAATAAATGGATTAAATTGTATGAATTAGCCATGGATAATAGCATTAGCATCTTCTCTATATTTACTAGCCACCTCTAGTACAACCTCAAATCACACAGAAAACCTAAAGCCCGCGAAGATCAATTGATTAGCTCTTTAATCCTGTGAAGAGATCTACTTAATCATCAGTACTTCATTTCTAGCGTAAGCAGCATGCGTTCAAAACATTTAGGTTCAACTTTACTTGTAATCATATTCTAGACATAATAATTCCTGCAACCTCAATCGTTACTTGACATCGAAGAGATAAAATACTCCATTTTCTTTCTGCATTTCATCAGCAAGGTAAAACATTTAAATCAGGAATGGGGATTTTGTCACCCTCCCTATGATGGTGAACTAGTAGGTCTCATTATTGGCTATGCTGGCTAAGTCTGATGGGAGTTCTCATTCAACAACATCCAAAGTGCCTTGCAATTCCTCCCTTTGGTTTGAAATATATCACAATTTAATCATGAAAATGTGCATTTCCCTTGAATGCCATTCATTTAGCAATCAGGTAATTTTTCAGATTGCTTTTCAAATGCTGCATGACTAATAGGATTGCTGAAAATAGAAACAAACAATGCTTCCTACATACATACTCAGTTTTTCAGTCTTTAAAAACAAGGTAACAACAAACTAACCTTCTGTGAGCAAAGAGAAGCCTAGATTCTTATACTTTCCCAAAGACACTCAAATTCTACATAGTGCATTTTTAAAAAGAGAATTTAATCATATATTCTTTCAGTAAATTGATACTGGTGAGATACTTGAAGAATACATTTGAATCCAATCAGCTGTTGATGTAAAAAATTAGAGGCATTAAGAATATGTCAAGATCAATCTTGTTATCAAAATTTGCATTAATGATTTCATGCAGTTCTGTAGAGAACTAAAAATATATAACGTATTTCCATGGCTGGAGAATTTGTGACAACCTCTTCATGGCTTCTGAACAGTGTTTCTTCAGTATCCCAATATCAGTTTTCGGGATGGGATAGGAGGGCAGAAGCTTTAAAATTATTCATTCCCTCTTTCTCTCCACCTCTTTTAATTTTATAATAATTGTATAGTGGTACAAAACAAAAAAATGAAAGGAAGCCAATGCTTTCTCATTCTTCATACAAACTTACTCTGAAACAATTAAGACCGCAGTCCTGGAGATACAATCTTACCTCTGTATCTGCAGAGGATATGTTCCTGAACTTCCCATGGATATGTGAAACCACAAATAATAGTGAACCCTACTGGAAAGAATGGCCTCTGGGCTAATAATACCATACAGACATGCTGGAGGTCCTAGAAAGTACCTAGAAAGGATATATATTTGTCGGATATGGATACATAAAACTGTGGACACTAGTCCTACACATGCAGAGGTTGTACTGTACTTATCAAGGGCTCGGCTTTGCTGACTACACTGTGATTTACTTTTGAATTGCGCTGCAAGAGAAACTATGCCAAAAACAATTTGGAGGCAACATCTCCAAAATTGCTCTGCCACAATCAAAAGGAAGTAATAAAACAAATGGTTCCTGGCTATTGGAATATTTTAATAATTCCTGGAAAGCATGTCTGCTGAATGACCCTTCCATAGACAAACACAAAACCTTCAGCAATTCATAGGTAAGAGCAGGGTGTGATCAAGATAGCTAAAGTTATTAACAAGGAAGAACCAAGACAGACTGCAGCAGTTTACCTTTGTCTATGCCTACTGGGAAGGGCATATTTCCTTTTTCCTGCCCTCCTCCCTCCCCAGATTGAAACCAAACTATTTTTGCATTTTGAATTCAGCCTGCAGCCTCTGAAGCATGCTGGAGTTAAAGAGGGAAGTTGGGGAGAAGAACGAGAAATTGGGACATTTTAAAAATAGCTGACCAAGGGGAAGAATAGATTTTTAATTCAGACAGCCTTTGCCATCCCAGGATAGTCAAAGGGCATGCAAATACAATGCAGAATAATCTTAGCTGTGTAGACAGTCTTTGTTGGACACCATAGTGCTCTATTATGGTATTGTAAAGAATCTCCAAAGTATTAATAGAAGAAAAGCAATGCCCTATAAATAATGGAAGCAAATTCCAGCATAATATCCTCTAAAGGTTTTATTTTTACATATATTGATACAAAGGTAGCAGCAATAGACACAGCAATTCAAGGCATTTTATTGCTGTGGCACAATGAGTTAAACCCTTGTACTGCTGAACTACTGGCCTGAAGGTTGATAGTTCAAATCCACAAGACAGAGTGAACTCTCATCTGTCAGCTCCAGATCCTGCCAACCTGCAGTTTGAAAACATGCAAATGTGAGTAGATAAATAAGTATCACTCCAGCAGAAAAAGGTAAGGAGACGCTCCAAAGAATCTTGCCAGCTACACAACCTGGAGGTGACAGTAGGCTCCTTGGCTTGAAAATGGAGAAAGCACCTCCCCAGCGCCAAAGATGAGCATCGCCTTCAGAAGCCGGAAATGCAAGGAGAAGCCTCTGCCTTTGTTTGGGTTTGTGTGTCTCATTGTATATTATTGTAAAGGCATTGAATGTTTGCCTATGTATGTAAATGTTGCAATTCACTCTGAGTCCCCTAGGGGAGAAGGGCAGAATATAAAGCTTGTTGTTGTTGTTGTTGTTGTTGTTGTTGTTGTTGTTAGAAGTGTGTCAACAGGGAATAATCTCCAGGCTGCCAGACCAAGTAAGTTTCACATAAGTTTATTGTTTCTCTTTTCTTTATTTGGATCCACAAACAGACAACATAGGTAAGTTGGGCTAAAGCATGTGTTAGACAGATGGGCTATTAAACATTTCTGAATGTAAGTCTGAAATAGTTGTATGGCTACATTAATTTAGATGCACTTGGCTTCTTGAAGACTGAAAAAACAGCATCTGATTCTAATAAAAAAGTCCTGTTAAATCCATAAGCAGTTACTTCTGTATTGATTCCCTTTACATTCTGCCTCTTTAGAGCACTTGCATGCTTTGAAAAGGAAAAAAGGCTGTTGCTTAAATCTCAGGGGATCATATCAGAGTGTGATATTTGCATCCACAGGAAAGCAAATTATCTCCTGGATTCATTCCCAGACCTCTGTTATGTCAATAACTTTCCCTCAATTGCCTTTCACTTAAAATGAGAATGGCACAAATAAGAAGCTGGGAGCCAAGAATCCCTCTTGACAAGCCATCAGAATGTGTTTAGGGGCTTTCCACCTCCCTAGATGAGACCATTTCCAATAATCATCATGTTATTTTAAAGGAAGGCTAAAAAAATGGTTCTAAAGAGCTTTCGGTATGAAAGATGCCATTCCTTGCTCCAAGGATTTTTCTTAGGCACTTACATTTTCTGCCTGTTGATCAGCAGGAAGGGACTGAGAATTGTTTTCAATATATGAAGACAATATGAATTTCTCTCTGCAGTCTTCCTAAGTGTCTGTTGCGAACCACCAGCATTCTTTCATTTTATACTTTTTCTGCCAAGGCTGGAGAAACCCTACCAATAACCTAACCCAGCAACTCCTCACACTAAAATGTTGAAAGTCAAAAATTCATTATAATAGAGCCAAGGATCCTATGAGACCAATATGTCAATTTCCCAAAAGAGTATTATTTTGTGTCCTTGTATAATTCACTGATTTGCCTTGTTTTAGTACAGTGTTTTTGGCCTTCAACTCCCAGAAATCCTAACAGCTGGTAAACTGGCTGGGATTTCTGGGAGTTGTAGGCCAAAAACCACTGTTTTAGTATCTATTAGGGAAGGAACAGTCTCCAGCACCTCTCCATCCAGGGCTACCTAAATACATTTTGCTACTGGAAGCAATGAGCAATATGGTGTTCTCTTGTATTCCAGTCACAGAGGTCAACTGGACTGTCAAATGATCTTGACTTTAATAATGGATGGCATGCTTCACCATAACCAAAGGTTAGCACAAATAGTGTGGTACAAAAACTCTCTCCTCCAAAACCAGGTAAGAGTGGCAGGACTCAAGTGGAAGGGGTGATGTGCAAGTTGATGTATCCACATGTGCTGCTTGAGGCCATTGTCTTACCCGGCCAAATAATAAGACTGGACCTGTAAACATCTGAACTGGATATTGCAATGTATTGCTGATATCTGAGGATGTCATCAATCATCTCTCTCTATGAGTCATTTCTCTAAACTTGATTGCACCCAAAAATGAGGCCAAGTGGCATGTGTAGAAACTCAGGGGGTGGAAGTATCTAGGCCAATTACAGGAGTAAAAGTCCCATCGAAGTGCCACTTTTACATAAATAAGCACTGCTCTGTCCACATGTGCCATATGCAAAGAGATCATGGGACATATCAGAACTCAGGACTGAATGAGGAAACAGGATAAAAGAAGTAAACAGTGAAGATAAAACTATGGAAGACTATACCAGAACTCAGGAAAACCATGTTCCCTGAGCCACGAGTAATTGAACTAGAAATCCTTTATGCTCCTTTCTGACCAATAACATCCAGTACCAAGCCTAGATGGGCAGAATCAACATCAAACTAGATATTCTATTAGAGAATATAGCCTTTTAGAGAAGAATCAAAAACCCCGTAGAGCAGAATCTCCTCTTGTATATATTTATAATATAATTATGCTAGGCAATGGTTTCAGTTGTTAGACTGAATAACGGGCAATCTCCGATGTGTCTAGAAAACAGAGATTTGCCAGTGCATAAAAACAGCAGAGTTTTAGAATCTTTTTTTAATCAGCGCCCAAAAAGTCCCATAAAACAACTTGTTTCATATCATGCACTAAAGAGACAAAAATGAAGTACACTTTGATGGAAATAACATGTTTGGTTTGCTCACAACTTTCATGTGTTCAGCATACAAAGGTACAAAAACTTATTAGTCCAGTTTCAAATATATTTGAGGTTGTTCCCTGTGCCAGCTGGCTGGGGCATCTCTCTTGTAACAAAATAGCTATCAGCAGTTCACATCATGAAAAGGAGAGAGAGAGAGAGCACGTGGTCTGCAGCCCCTTTTATAACTTCTCAGAAACCACAGAGTAAAGGAAGCTGCACACCAGACCATACATACAGGAAACAGTAAGCAATGAAATCATATGCAAACAGATTGCTAGAAGGCTTGATGAGGGTTTCATTCCAACATATTTATGAGAATGTGTGTTCCCTCAAATTAATGCCGTTTCCTTCTCACAATGAGGTGCACTGAGAGATAATGAACAAGCCTAATTGTTATTTAAGTCTGTGTTTCCTCTACAGGAACCAATCGCAAAACTAAGCATATTAAATACAATATGCATATGTAAGCAAAACCATGTCCTATGGCAAATATATGTCTTTTCACCATTTGCAGAAGATCTACTTCTAAAAAAAGCTAAACATATAAGAAGTATGACTCACAGTCTAGGGTTTGATCAAGCAGATATGAATTGTCAATGGTAGGCACAAAACCTAAAAATGGGCCCCAAGGACCTTAGCTAGTGGTTGTCTCTGCAACTAAGAAGAGCAGTTTGTTCCAGATGGAAACTCAAAAGACTAACTTCCAATAATTCATCCTGATGCAGCACAACTCCAACTCTTCATGTGGGGACATGAGAGAAGCCTCCCACGAGGATGGTAAAACATCAAAATATCTGGGCATCCCCTGGGCAATGTCCTCGCAGACAGCCAATTCTCTCACACCAGAAGTGACTTGCAGTTTCTCAAGTCGCTCCTGACATGAAGAAAAAAAACTGGAAATTTAAATATCTGCACCAAGACCCACCTACTGATCATTCATCTGAATACCAACATGGAATAGTTAAAAGAGCAGAGAAAAAGAAAACTACTATCTTTGGACTACACTTCTAAGAATTTTCCTGCTAAATGGGACAGATATCCACAATTCACTTTAATGGAACTCTTAACAGTTGTCTAGGGCTGCCCTCTCAACTCTGAAAGGGGCAGGAAGTGTGCATCTATTATTTGTAGAAAGAAACAATAATTTAGCACTGGAGGAACACTGTGGCAAATGGATAGAACGTGGGACTAGGGATTTAAATTCAGCTTTGAATTCCCCTGCTCATCTATAAAACTACTGAATGACCTTGGCCCAAACTCACTCTTCCAGTCTGATCTACCTCACAGAGATTCTGTTCAGAAGATAATCTAGTGAAGAGGAGACCCACATATGCCAACTTGGTGGAAAAACAGAGTACAGGAGGCACTTCATATCTGCTTGGCTTTGGTTCAAGGATCCCCTGTAGATACCAAAATCCAGGGATCTGCAAGTTCAATTCATAGAGTGGCATAGTAAAATGGTGTCTCTTATATCAAATGACAAAATCAAGTGGTATATTTTTAGGGGGAGTGTTTTCAAGCGGTGGATGATTGAATCAGTGAATGCAGAATCCATGGATATGGAAGGCCAACTGAACAGACATAATAGATAAATAATCATAACAATATCATCAGTACAGAGTAAGAACTTTCTATATACACACAATCCTAACAATAGCTGTAGCCTGGACAGAGCTGAGGAGAAAATGTCCAGAACATTAAGGTAAGTAATAGCACAAAGTGTAGGTGGAAGAAAAGGAATGTGGTTTGGTCTATGAGAGATCAAGTTAAAATATTTTATTGACCCAAGATGTGCCACCGAAGAATTTCCTTATAATGCAGTTTGGTATTAATAATTGCTGTTATTTTGCCATGACTCAAGAAACAGAAGCACCACAAAAGAGGTAAATGGGTTCTCAGCAAAAGCAAAATGCACTCTATGTGGGGCTGCCTTTGAAGACTGTTTGAAGCTTCAATTGGTCCAACGGTGGCAGCCAGGTTGCTCACTGGAGCGGCGTACTGGGAGCAAACCACCTCCCTGTTACGTCAGCTCCACTGGCTGCCGGTCTGCTACCGAGCACAATTCAAAGTGCTGGCTTCCGCCTATAAAGCCCTAAACAGTTCTGGCCCAGTGTACCTGTCTGAACGTATCTCATCCTATGAACCATCTCAGAGTTTAAGATTGCCTGGGGAGGCCCTGCTCTCGGTCCCGCCTTCTTCGCAGGAGAGACAGGGCCTTCTCAGTAGTGCCCTCCTCCCAGCTGTGGAATTCCCTCCCCAGGGACATCAGATTAGCCTCCTCTCTCCTGACCTTCCATAAGAAAGTAAAAACCTTGATTTGTGACCAAGCATTGGGAGAACTTGAGAAATAGAAAGATATGGAACTGATGTGCACTGACTATCTGGAACGGCCGGACTATGTTTAATGGATCATGTGATTAACTCTTAATGTATTGTTTTATACGTTTTTAAACTGTTTTAATGTATTTTATAATTCTGTTTATATATTTGTAATTGTATATATTCTATGGCTTCATATGGTTGTCTACTTGTAAGCTGCCTTGAGTTACCTCCGGGGTAAAGAAAGGCGGGGTAGAAATGACATAAATAAATAAATAAATAAATAAAGACACAAACAAACACGCCGGGCTAGACAATGTATCAATATTTGTGTTGAGCATCATATTTGAAGGCAGGGATGGGCACCTTCTGGCAGAAACACCCATCAATTCTCATCAGTATAGTCAACATGGAGAGATAATGGAAGATGCAAGTCAACAATATTGGAGGATCACACATTTCCCAACTACATCCTGCCAAAAACATCCTACCAAAATATGTCCTGCAAAAGGTGAAATGAAGATTGCTCTTTCAGAAGTTTTGTTGCCTTGAGCCCTGCTATATGCCTTAATAAAAATGCCTTTTTTTCTTTTTTTTTTTCTTTTTTCTTTTTTTGTTTGTTTTTTGTTTTTTGTTTTTTGCATTTGGGCAGAATTTCAAGAACACATAAATCACTATGATAAATAACAGGCTGGCATAATTATTATGCAACACCGTCTGCCCAAACTTGAATTTGATATCATGGAAAAACTTATAAAGCCTCAAATTTAAATTGTAAACTTACAGTATTCCAATACCATATAGTGAAATCTGAATTTTATTAAACAGAAATATACTGTATATTTATATGAGTGTGCACAACACATATATCCCTCAAAAGGGGCATGCGTACTTCATTTTACTTCCAACTCCTAATACAGCCCATGTTGTACTGTATTTTAAAATTATACTAAACCGCTCTACAGGTGTGTGATAGTTGGTGAGGGGAAAGAATTTGAGCTGTAATCATTGACGTAGACTTGCAAAACAATCCTATACCAAAAATGTTTAAATAGAAGCATGTGTACTGTTCTGAATGGAGCTAACACCCAGGTATGAAATTACAGCCTTAGCATCAATTTTACGTATATCCCTGGTGAAAGGCCAGTGGGTAAACCATTAAGTATAATCTTGCCAAGGAAAGCCTGTGATCAGTTTGCCTTCAGTTCAGCATAACTTGGAAAGGACTTGAAGGCACATAACCATAAAAATAGTGTTTGGAGTGGAGTTGATTACTTCAGGACTGCATGGACCAGGAAAGAAAGAAACACTTGTAGCCAGTGGACACAAACTTGTTACCAGTGCCTGAAGAGAACTTTATCCAATTTAATTTTAAAAGATAACAGTCAGGCTTAGTTAGTACTTGGAGGGAGGAATGCCAGAGAAAATAAGGTGCTCTAGACTGCATATCTCTGAATACACCTTGCCTAAGAAAACCGTATGAAAATTGTAGGGTTACCGTAAGTCAACAGGAAGCTTGGAAAGCATGCACAAACAAATCAGGAAATAAAACAGCTCATCATCAGATTGCCTGAAAAGCACTGATTTAAAAGACATTATAGTGCAGGGTCCTATATGCATTTATAAGACATAAAGGTTTCCCCTTATCATAAAGTCTAGCCATTTCTGACTCGGGGGGGGGGGGGGGGTGCTCATCTCCATTTCTAAGCCAAAGAGCTGGCATCCATAGATGCCTACAAGGTCATGTGGCCAGCATGACTGCATGGAGAGCGGTCACTTTCCCATAGAAGTGGTACTTATGGATCTACTCACCTTTGCATGTTTTTGAACTGCTAGGTTGGCAGAAGCAGGGCCTAACAGTGAAAGTTCACCCACTCCCTGGATTCGAACTGCTGATCTTTTCATCAGCAAGTTCAACAGCCCAGCAGTTTAACCCACTGAACCACTGGGGGTTGCCTGCCATAGATACAGGCGAAACATCAAGAGAGAATGCTTGGCCATATAGCCCGAAAAACCTACAACAACCCAGTAATTCCGGCCATGAAAGCCTTCGACAATACATTAAACATGCTCTATGTTAACAAAAATTATTGCATTTCTCCAATGAAGATGGTATGACCACACAAAGAGATTTTACAAAGAAATATGAATAATTAGCTGGGAAATACAACACTGTAAAATTAGACTATGAAGGTCCACACAAACACTGAGATAATATACTAGACCTGCCTTCTGATTTAGCAAGATAGGACAGGACTAGTTTTTAGAATTACTCTGTTAATTGCACTGTTTTCGACATGATTAATGGAAATACACATTGGCAATTTTTTGGGGATACCAACAGACTGAACAAGGAATCCTGCGACACCTTGTAGGGCAACTAAATATCTGAACAATGAATCATGAAGTAAATATGATAAATACAAGAAATGAAAGTTCTCCTCTAACTTCAGCTTATTAAAAACAGATAACCCTGACTCTTGGAAGAAAACCAAACTCATAACGCAGAAAAGAACTTTGCCTAAATGGCAAAGAAGTGCGTGTAATGTGGTGGTTTAGAGTTGAAGGTGGAAGTAAATAAGAACAGGAATTGAGTGTTTACTTGACAACAGCAGCACACCCTACTTATTTGTCACATGGCGCAGATCATTACAGGGTGTTTCAAAAAGATGGACTCAACTTGAAAAAGCTATTTCTCTGTAACCACAAATTGCCCATGAATGAAACTATTACATCTTGAAAGGGGGGGATTTCAAATGGTTTCCACTAGATGCTTCTTCCAGCACACAAACTGCCCCTAGCCTAAGTCATTCATGAGATGGTGATCTCACAACATAAGGCCCAGTGAGATATCCTCTATTTGCAGAGTTAATTTTAAGATTTGTTTATTGCTCAAAATGGATAGTAAAAGTTGATAACTCATTAAATTCTTTGTAACTTCTTGTGTAACTGTAACAGTTGCCATGGTGAATTATACTGCTTTGAAATTGGGTTCATCGTTTTGAAGCAACCTGTATTATGGGTTGCTGTGAGTTTTTCGGGCTGTATGGCCATATTCCAGTAGCATGCCCTCTCCTGAAATTTCACCTGCATCTGTGGCCAGCATGTTTAGAAGGCTGAAGATGTCAGCCACAGATGTTGGTGAACTGTCAGGAGAGAATGCTACTGGAACATGGCCATACATCCCAAAAAACTCAAAGCAACCAAGTGATTCTGGCCATGACAGCCTTCAACAGCACAACCTGGTTTTCTTTAACTCATAACAAAATTAATCTCAGTAATAATCATGGGTAAAGGTTTCCCCTTGACATTAAGTCTAGTTGAGTCTGACTCTGGGGGTGGTGCACACCTCCATTTCTAAGCCAAAGGGCCGGCGTTGTCCATAGACACCTCCTAGGTCATGTGGCTGGCATGACTGCATGGAGTGACGTTACCTTCCTGCCAAAGCGGTACCTATTACTCTACTCACATTTGCATGTTTCGAACCACTAGGTTGGCAGACGCTGGGGCTAACGGGAAGCTCACCCTGTCCTGCGAATTCAAACTGCCTACCTTCCAGTCAGCAAGTTTTGCAGCTTAGTGGTTTAATCCACTGTGTCACCACAGCCCGCACAAATAATAATAGTGGCTAGTAAAGAAACACGATCAGCAAAAACTGCCCTTTATTGAACTTTGTACCTATTTATACCATTATCAAAGTGGGATCAAAGTTATTTTAGCTTTTGGAATACTTGCATTTGTATACATGTTTATAATAAGAAAATCTTGGAGATGGAGCCTGGGTCTAAAGATTAAATTCATCGATAATATCACAAAATATTTCCAATAATTTTGTACACTGAACCATCAGAAAGCAAAATGATTATCAGCCACCTATGTGATGCTGGGAGTGGAGATAAGGAGTGTTCAACCTGTACATATCAAATCAGGCCAGTTAAAAGTTAAGAAGCACTTTCAAAAGTATGAGCAACCCTTCCAGCTGCTTCCAACCACCCTTATTCAACCTGAGGAATGTTAAATGCCACAACTGTGAGTTCATACTTAGAATGCTCCCCATGATCAGATGGAGTTTAGATAAAAAGAACTCCAGTCTTAACAGAAGCCAGTGTCACGCACAGAAACACCCTTCTTATTTGTTATGGCCTGCCATCGAGGTATTTCTGGAGAATGACGACGTTGCCACAGGGTTCCTTGGCAAGAATTGATCAGGAGAGGTTTGCCATCGCCTCCTCTGAGGCTGAGAGAGTGTGACTTCCTTCCTTTCCTCTCACTTACCTGCCCGGTACCCGGGAGGCATTCCGCTTCCAGAACTGCTTCCTCCCGCTCTCGCTCGCCATCTTCCCATCACTTCATCGCTCTTCCTTCCCCAAAGCGGAGCTGCCACCGTCCGGGGCGGGGAGGACGACGAGGCCGACGCCTCAGGCAGCTAGGCCGCCCTTCCTTCCCCTCCGAGGCCGAACTTGGAGGGATTTACTCCCTTCGGCTTGCTTTCACTCTCTCAGAGAGCAGCGCGCTGCCATCTTGGCACCTCCCGAACACTCCCTCTCCCCATTGGCTGCCTAGACTCGGCTGCGACTTGCAGCCAATAGGAAACGGGAACACTGCGGAAGGGATTCCACAAGCGGCCCAATCAGGACCGGCGAGTTAAAGGTGAAGTAGGCTTCATCATGATTGTGCCACTTAAGACATTTTTGGACTTCAACTCCCAGAAGCGCCGGCCAGTGAGTCCAACAGTCAGGAATTATGGGAGATGGAGTCCAAAAGGGGGAAAGTTAGGGAATCGCTGTTATAAACAAACCAAAAGAACTCCGGATTTCGATATTGTCGACATAGGCGCTGATAGTGACACCTTTGCTTTTTGACAGTCCAAGGAACAGTCGGCCCTCCGTATCCACCGATTCTACATACACGGATTCCACTACCCACAACTTGAAAACATTCCTTCCAAATTCTGAAACTGCTACTGGTTTTATTTATCGTGTCATTCACAACCAGAACATTGTATAACATTTCTAACCGAACAAAACAAACCAACAGATTAAAAACAACAACAACACAAATTTTGCAAACTTGGTAGCTGATTAAATGTCCTTTGACCAGTATCTGGCCACTTGGAGTGCCTCTGGTGTTGCCGCAAGAAGGTCCTCCATTGTGCATGTGGCAGGGCTCAGGGTGCATTGCAGCAGGTGATCAGTCGTTTGCTCTTCTCCACACTCGCATGCTGAGAATTCCACCCTGTAACCCCATTTCTTAAGATTGGTGCCAGAGCACAGTCTGTTCAGCGCCTTCCAAGTCGCCCAGTCTTCTGTGTGCCCAGGGGGGAGTCTTTCATCTGGTATCACCCACGGATTGAGGTGCTGGGTTTGAGCCTGCCACTTTTGAGCTCTCGCTTGCTGAGGTGTTCCAGAGAGTGTCTCTGTAGATCTAAGAAAACTCTTTCTTGATTTAAGTCGTTGACGTGCTGGCTGATACCCAAACAAGGGATGAGCTGGAGATGTCTCTGTCTTGGTCCTTTCACTATTGGCTGCAACTTCCCGGCGGATGTCAGGTGGTGCAATACCGGCTAAGCAGTGTAATTGCTCCAGTGGTGTAGGGCGCAGACACCCTGTGATAATGCGGCATGTCTCATTAAGAGCCACATCCACTGTTTTAGTGTGGTGAGATGTGTTCCACACTGGGCATGCGTACTCAGCAGCAGAGTAGCATAGCGCAAGGGCAGATGTCTTCACTGTATCTGGTTGTGATCCCCAGGTTGTGCCAGTCAGCTTTCGTATGATATTGTTTCTAGCACCCACTTTTTGTTTGATTTTCAGGCAGTGCTTCTTTTAGGTCAGTGAACGGTCCAGAGTGACTCCCAGGTATTTGGGTGCGCTGCAATGCTACAGTGGGATTCCTTCCCAGGTAATCCTCAGAGCTAGGGATGCTTGTCTGTTCTTAAGGTGAAAGACACATGTCTGTGTTTTAAATGGATTAGGGATCAGTTGGTTTTCCCTGTAATAGACAGTTAGAGCACCTAGAGCTTCGGAGAGCTTCTGTTCAACCATCTCAAAGCTCCCTGCTTGAGCGGTAATGGCACAATCATCAGCATAGATGAAACTCTCTGTCCCCTCTGGCAGTGGCTGGTCATTTGTGTAGATGTTGAACATGGATGGAGCGAGCACGCTCCCCTGAGGCAGGCCGTTCTTCTGTTTCCACCATCTGCTTCTCTGGCCCTGGAACTGCTACTGGTAATAGTATGATAGCTGGGTCCAGAAGCTCCAGGCATTATGGAGATGCTGCATCGCTCCTTCGGGAGCGCTGTTTGCACAAGAGAGACAAGCCGGAGACAGATAATATAGAAGGAATGTAAGAGTTCTTTAATGGTGAAACCCTAACCCTGAACCGTACCGTAAGCCTAAGCCTAACCCCTTACCCTAACCCTTATCCTAAACCGAAACCGTACCCTAACCGTAACCCCTAACCTTTATCCTAACCCTAACCCATGCCCTAACCCTTACCTTAAGCGTCCCCTTCTTTCTATCCTTCCTTCACTCTCCTCGCTCTCTCTCTGCCCCCTCGCTTCCCTTATTCACAGCCACCTTTGCGGCTTCTCCATAACGCTCGGAGCTTCTGGACCCAGCTATCATACTATCACCAGGCTATTTTTGATATTATCTTTGATTTTGCCACTTTGCATAACATTATGTAACACGCTTTTTGTTCCTGGGATAGAAATGTTGTTTCCTAATTGGTTCTAACATTAAAACATGGGAAATGTTTATTAAACTGCACAAACTTTGTTTTTACGGGACAAACTGCAAGATATTTTGCTCCCAACTCCAGGAATTTCTGAATAAGACAGATTTTCTAGAGCCATTTCAATCTGGTTTCAGGCCTGGCAATGGATCAGAGGCATCTGAATGGCATCCCACATTATTTATTGATTGATTTATTTATTTACTCTATTTGTATCCCGCCTATCTCTACACTGAAGGGGACTCAAGGCGGTTTTACATATGACAGCTGTTCAATGCATTTGGACAACAAACATTTAGAATACACTTAAGTTAAAAATTAAAAATAAATGCACATTAAAACATATAAACCATTCATTATTCAATATTAAAATCACACAATTCTCAATAATAATCCGGGACTGCTCCAAAGATCAATTGCACATATTTTGAGGCTACTATTGCACTATAGATTAATCTCCAAAGGCTTGACCCTAGAGCCTGATTTTCACTTTCTTTCTGAAGGCCAGGAGGGAGGAAGCTGGTCTAATATCACTGAGGGGGGGCTGTTTTGCAGCTGAGGGGCTACCACTGAGAAGGCCCTATCTCGTTCCCATCACATGCACCTGTGAAGGAGGCAGGACCAGGATCAGAGCCTCCCCAGAAGATCTAAATCTCCATGATGGTTCATAGGAGGAGATAAGTACAGAAAGGTAAGCTGTGCCGGAACCGTTTAGGGCTTTATACCCAGAAGGTGCTGCTAGGGGACCCCTGCTGTATGTGAGACTGCCTCTGAAGAGTGTTCACAAACTTCAGCTGGTCCAAAGAGCTGCAGCCAGGTTGCTAACTAGGGCTGGCTACAGGGAGTGGACACCCCCCCCCCCCAAATTGCAGCAGCTCCACTGGCTGTCAGTCTGTTGCCAGGCACAATTCAAAGTGCTGATTATAACCTTTAAAGCCCTATAAGGCCTGGGTCCAGACAACATGCCTGCCCCTGTCTCCTTGTACGAACCTGCCCGGGCTCAGAGATTTTCAGGAGAGACCCTTCACTCAGTCCTATCTCTATCTTAAGCTCAGTTCATGGGAATGAGAGAGAGGGCCTTCTCAGTGGCTGCCCCTCGACTCTGTAACTCCCAGCCTGGAGAAGCCTGAATAGCCCCCTCCCTGCTGTCCTTCCAGCTGAAGGCTAAAACCTTTTTATTTAGGCAGGCTTTTAAAAATGAAGATATTTAAGACCATCAAGGGCTGCTGTGACTTTGTGATGTGACTTTATGTGCTTTTATGGTTTTAACCTGGAATGTTTTAATATTAATGTTGTTTAATAACGGCGCTCCATGCAGTCATGCCGGCCACATGACCTTGGAAGTGTCTACGGACAACGCTGGCTCTTCGGCTTAGAAATGGAGATGAGCACCACACCCCAGAGTCAGACATGACTGGACTTAATGTCAGGGGACTACCTTTACCTTTAATACTGTTTTAATATGTGTATACTTGTGTATTTTAAGTTGTATTGAAATCCTTTTACTTGTAAGCCACTTTGAGTCTCTCTATGGAGAGAAAAAGTGGGATATAAATAAACTAATAATAATAATAATAATAATAATAATAATAATAATAATATAGTTTTTCAATGAATATCTCATAGAGTCTCAATCAATTCAACATAGTTTGTGGCAACCACAAAAATGAAGTTCCTGGAGTAGAACAACTACTCTTAAAGTGAGTTCTGCATAATTAAGCAGGAGATAATACTTTCAAACCAGGAATTTGTTTTTCAAATTTTGTTACATAGTGTAATAGACAGTGGTTACTACACCATTGTGTATCACGGTACTTGATCGTCCACAGATGGTCCACAAACTAAACCCCAGGAGATTCAAGAGCCCAATATATGTGCATTTTAAACATATCTAGTGAACTTTAGGCTAAGGGTGAATTTAGAGCTTTTTTCACAATACATGGATTAGCTATTTCATTATATGTGTGTGTATATATATATATATATATATATGAAACATAAATAAATTTTGAGTTCGGACTTGGGTCCCATATCCAAGATATTCTCCTTATATCTACAGTATCTATATCCAAAACATTTTCGGTCCTGAGCATTTCAGACAAGGGAGACTTGGCCCCCATCTACACTATCTTATGATGCAGTTTGAATGCATTATATGTTCAGTACAGATTCTGACCATATAATAACACAACGTTAAAAAAATCTGAAAAATATTATTGGTTTGAAAGTGTTAATTCCTGCTTAATTGTGCAATCCTTACTTTGAAAGTAGTTATTATACTCCAGAAACTTTGTTTTTCTGACTCTGGTAAAAGATTATAGCAAAATGGACTGCAGAATGTCTTTAAAAATACATATCCTTGATGCTCATCTTGGCAGATTTAAAGAGAACAAGGGTGCCTGTTCAGAGGACCAAGGACAGTGCTTTCATCAAGACATCCTTTCATTTCAATGGTCGCCATCAGGGAAACTGACAATGAAAACATGATGGAGGATCACATTTGGGGACTAATTTGTGATAGTGATCTGACATAGACTTGCATATCTCGCAAAAACGACACATTACTGGGTTATTTTTTATCCATTTGTAGCATTTGGGTTCAAATATAGGGTTGGTTAGATATATAATGGTAATTTGTATCCTTCTTTTACTTGAAAATGCAAAAGTTTGGAATTCACCTGAATGAAAATAATGCCATTTTAAACCCTTTAATCTGCAGACTGCACAATATGCAGTTTAACAAAACTTTTCCATGATTGTTATGACAGAACCAATTAGGAAAATGACTTTTATTACCCCAGGGAACAAAATCGTGTTATATGGTGTAATGCGGGCCACATCTACACTGCAAGATAAAATCCAGATTATCCACTTTGAACTGGATTATATGAATCTACAATGCCATATAATCTAGTTCAAAGCAGATAATCCGGAGTTTATCGTGCAGTGTAGATGGGGCTGCAGATTCAGCTTTCATGACGTGGATGGGGCCTTTGGGTCTTTCCATACAGCCACATAACCCAGAAATATCAAGGCAGAAACCTGCCCAATATCTGCTTTGAACTGGCTTATCTGAGTCCACACTGCCATATATTCCAGCTCAAAGCAGAAAATGTGGTGTTTTATTCAGCTGTGTGGAAGGAGCCCTAGAATATCAAGGCAGATAATCCATAATATCTGATTTGAACTGGTGGCCCTTCCAGAAAAGTCCTATAACCCAGGATCTGATCCAAGGTAATCCCAATTGGATATGAGGGCACTTCCACACAGCCCTATATCCCAGAATATAAAGGCAGAAAATCCCACAATATCTACTTTGAACTGTGTTATCTGAGTCCACACTTGGATAATGTGGGATTTCCTGCCTTGATATTCTGGGATATAGGGCTGTGTTGAAGAGCCCCCAGTCCATACTGCCAGATAATCTGGGATAAACAGAAAGCCTGGGATCAGATCCTGGGATATAGGGCCTGTCTGGAAGGGAACTAGGTTATCTGAGGCCCCTTCAACACACCTGAATAAATTCTCACATTTTCTGCTTTAAACTGGAATAAATGACAATGTTGACTCAGATAACCCGGTTCAAAGCAGATATTGTGGGTGATCTGCCTTGATATTTGGGGATATATGGCTGTGTGGAAGGGCCCTGAGTCTAACCCCTTTCCATGCAGTAGGACTCCAATGAGGGAAAGGTCTCGGCAACAAAGGCCCCTTCCGCAGAGCTGTATAAAATCCACATTGATCTGGATTATATGGCAGTGTAGACATAGGGCCCTTCCAGACCAGAGGCGGCCCTAGGTAATTTTCAGTGGTAAGCAAACAGTATTTTGGCGCCCCCCCCCCCAAAAAAAATCACTGATATATATTTTCTGTTTGTCATGGGAGTTCTGTGTGCCATATTTGGTTCAATTCCATCATTGGTGGAGTTCAGAATGCTCTTTGATTGTAGGTGAACTATACATCCCAGTAACTACAACTCGCATATGTCAAGGTCTATTTCCCCCAAGAGCGCCTCAAGAGTGCCCCTGGGCAAAATCAACTATACTACGAATGCTTACTTTGCATAATGGATTGAGCTGCCCCTGTTCCAGACAGTCCTATATCCCAGAATATCAAGGCAGAAATCTCCACATTAACTGTGTGTGGACTCACATAACCCAGTTCAAACCAGATATTGTGGGATTGTCTGCCTTGATATTCTGGGATATAGGGCTGTGTGGAAGGGACCATAGATCACCCAGTTCAAAGCAGATAATGTGGGATTTTCTGCCTTGATATTCTGGGATATAGGGCTGTGTGAAAGGTCTCTCAGATGACCCAGTTCAAAACATATATTGTGGGATTTTCTGCCTTGATATTCTGGGATATAGGGCTGTGTAAAAGGTCTCTCAGATGACCCAGTTCAAAACATATATTGTGGGATTTTCTGCCTTGATATTCTGGGCTATAGGGCTGTTGGAAGGGCCCTAAGTTATCTGAGGACCTTTCCACACAGCCCTATATCCCAGAATATCAAGGCAGAAAATCCCACAATATCTGCTTTGAACTGGGTTATTTGACTCCACACTCAGATAATGTGGGATTTTTTGCCTTGATATTCTGGGATATAGGGCTGTCTGGAAGGGCCCTCAGATAACCCAGTTCAAAGCAGACATTGTGGATGATCTGTCTTGATATTCTGGGTTATGGGGCGGTCTGGAAGGGCCCTCACATAACCCAATTCAAAGCAGATAATGTGGGATTTTCTGCCTTGATATTCTGGGATATAGGGCTGTGTGAAAGGTCTCTCAGATGACCCAGTTCAAAACATATATTGTGGGATTTTCTGCCTTGATATTCTGGGATATAGGGCTGTGTAAAAGGTCTCTCAGATGACCCAGTTCAAAACATATATTGTGGGATTTTCTGCCTTGATATTCTGGGCTATAGGGCTGTTGGAAGGGCCCTAAGTTATCTGAGGACCTTTCCACACAGCCCTATATCCCAGAATATCAAGGCAGAAAATCCCACAATATCTGCTTTGAACTGGGTTATTTGACTCCACACTCAGATAATGTGGGATTTTTTGCCTTGATATTCTGGGATATAGAGGTGTCTGGAAGGGCCCTCAGATAATTCAAAGCAGACATTGTGGATGATCTGCCTTGATATTCTGGGTTATATAGGTGTGTGGAAGGGCCCAGTGTCTTCATGCGAAGATGCCTTTCCTTGCCAGAGAGGAGGGCAGAGAAGGAAGGCACCCTGAATTGGCAGCCCCGCTCCCAGGGCGCATGCGCGGGGAGCCTTCCCCGCGCATGCGCCCTGGGAGCGGAGCTGCACTATTCTGAAGGATAACCGATTCGGAGCCATCCCCATCAGCAGCCGGACGGGCTCCGTGGGCGCTGCCGCTGGGCCGCCCACCGCTCCGGCTCCCGGGGCCCGCCCGCCCGCCCGGCCCCGACCATGCCGCCCCAGGATGAGCAGCCGCGGGTCCTCTGAAGGGAGCGCGCCCGCCAGGGGCGGGGGAACCCCCCCGGCTGGCCGGCGGGAGCGCCTCTCCTCCCGGCTGGTCCTGGGGCAGCGCCTCTGGGAGGTCGCCCTAGACCGAGAGCGGGGCCTCTTGTCCTGGAGGGACCCGGAGCCCTGCCCGCGACGGGCCGCCAGCAGAGGTGAGAAGCGGCGGGATGGCTGGCTTCCCAGGGACATTGTCTGCCCAAGGCGATCGCCTACAAAGCGTGCCTCTGAGCATGTGCAGAGTGCTTTCCCTTCCCCAACAGGCCAAGCATCCAGGAGTCTTGCATCTTCATCAAGTATGGGCCAGCTTGGGCCCTCTAGGTGTTTTGGACTTCAACTCCCACCATTCCTAACAGCCTCAGGCCCTTTCCTTTTCACCCTCAGCCGCTTAAGCGGCTGAGGGTGAAAAGGAAAGGGCCTGAGGCTGTTAGGAATGGTGGGAGTTGAAGTCCAAAACACCTAGAGGGCCCAAGTTGGCCCATGCTTGCTCTACATAACAACAAAAATTCAACAAAAAGTTCTGTGCCTGGTTTGAAAGTGTTATTTCCTGTTTAATTGTGCGGTACTTCCTTTGAAGGTGACTTGTTATACTCCAAGAACTTCTCTTTTTTTTAGTGGGTGACAACTATATAGAATCGGTTGAAGCTCAGTGATATATTCATTGAAAAACTATTACAGAACGTTCCACAGGATGTTCCCCAAAAACGTTTTTTGCAGGTTAATACACTTTCCCCCCATGTTTTAATGATAGAACCAATTAGGAAATGATATTTATGATCCAGGAACAAAAAGTGTACTGAGACGACTTGGGGATCCACATCTAGACACTCAATTTGTTGGTGTTTCCTATGCGGCCTAGGCACATAGCAAAGAAAGTCATTTTGTACCATGTTTTGGGCTCCCTGGTGGCACAGCGGGTTAAACCACTGAGCTGCTGAACTTCCTGACTGAAAGGCTAGTGTTTCGAAACCATGGATGGGATGAGCTCCCGCTGTTAGCCCTAGCTTCTGCCAACCTAGCAGTTTGAAAACATGCAGATGTGAGTAGATTAATATTATTATTTATTGTTGCATTGCATTAAAAACAAACAAACAAAACACAAAGTTTGCAGACTTGGTAGTTGATTAAATGCCCTTTGACCAGTAACTGGCCACTCTGGAGTGCCTCTGGTGTTGCTATAAGAAGGTCCTCCATTGTGCATGTGGCAGGGCTCAGGTTGCATTGCAGTAGGTGATCTGTGGTTTGCTCTTCTCCACTTTGTAGCCCCATTTATTAAGGTTAATAATAATAATAAACTTTATTTATACCCTACCACCATCTCCAGGGTGTGCGCCCACTGTTAGCCTCAGCTTCTGCCAACCTAGCAGTTCAAAAACATGCAAATGTTAGTAGATCAATAGGTACTGCTTCGGTGGGAAGGTAACGGCACTCCATGCGGTCATGTTGGCCACATGACCTTGGAGGTGTCTACAGACAAGGCTGGCTCTTCGGCTTAGAAATGGAGATGAACATTACCCCCCAGAGTTGGACTTGACTAGACTTAATGTCAAGGGGCAACCTTTACCTTTTACCATGTTTTTCTATAATGTTGTGCAATGTACCAAGTTTCAAATCCACCCCCCCCCCCACACACACACACACCCCAAATTTGAGAAAACTCGTATCTACAGAAGAAGATAAACTGGCGATCCAAATCTATTTATTTATTTAAGGTATTTATTTAAGGCTTTCTCTGCAAGCTGACCCAAGGTGTCTTACAACATGTAAATGCACAACCCAAACATTAAAAATACAAATACAAAAGTAAAAACATGGTAAAAGCATATATTCAATAAAATCAATTACTGATGTGAAATTCATTGGTGTTTCAAATGCCAAAGAGCTGGTATTGTCCATAGACGCCTCCAAGGTCATTTGGCCAGCATGACTGCACGGAGCACCATTACCTTCCCCTCCGAAGCGGTACCTATTGATCTACTCACATTTGCATGTTTTCAAACTGCTAGGTTGGCAGAAGCTGAGGCTAACAGTGGGAGCACACCCTGCTGCCTGGATTCAAACCGCTGCCCTTTTGGTCAGCAAGTTCAGCAGATCAGTGTTTTTAACCTGCTGCGCCACGTAGCATAAACCTCACTTCATACATTTAAAGTATGAAGTATGATGTCGGATCTACATTACTCTATACCTAGGATCTGATCCAGATTATTTGCTTTGAACTAGATTGTATGAGTCTACAGTGCCAGAGCTGGCTATGTTGAACTCTATGGTTTTGCACTGATATGGCATTGGGAGCTGTGTGGGATAACCAGAATATTTGGGATCAAATCCTGATGTATAGAGCAGTGCAAATCCAGCCTGAGTCATTGAAAGCAAAGGTGTCATTCTCTCAGCCATCCATGTGGACAATTTTTGGATTTTTTTCCTGGATTTTGGAACACTTGCCTAATACAGTGCCTGATTTACCATTGTACTTAGGTATGTTTAACCACAGGGCCCCATTAATCTTCCTGCCAAAATAATTTTTTCATAATGGCCAAAATAATTTTTTCATAATGGATTTTCTTTACAGTATGTGGTGCAGTTCCAAATTTGAAAGTGTTCTGTTTCAGAGCAATTGCAGACATGATGACAGAGTTGATAGTCTATGGGACTGTACTACAAAGCAGGCCTGTAGGCCTATCAGGCCTACCCCTTTCATGGCCCAAGAAGGAGCCTCATCACTTGGGCCCCTTCCACACAGCTGAATAAAATCCTACATTTTCTGCTTTGAACTGGAATATACAGTATGGCAGTGTGGACTCAGATAACCCAGTTCAAAGCAGATAATGTGGAATTTTCTGCCTTGATATTTTGGGTTATATGGCTGTGTGGAAGGAGCCTTAACTAGCACATGACCTATTTTGTCCTCAATCCAACACTGCTTACATATACACAATGAAATATCTTGGAATATTGTTGTTATTAATATTATTATTATTATACCATGTTTCTTAAAGAATCTCAAAGTAGTGAACAGTGGTAAAAGCAATGCAATATACAATATAGTTGATCCAAATCAAAACATGACATTCATTGGTGTTTCATACATGCCTTACACACATGGCCCGAAGGTCATTGTATACAATATTTTTTTAATAATGTTGTGCAGTGTACCATGTTTGTGTACATCAGAAAGCATCTCAGCCGCCCATGTATATTTTGGAGTATTTTGGATTTCAGAATTCCAGATAAAGGATGTCCAACCTATATCATCTTCTCCCTCATGTCAACAGGTTTGCCCTCAATGGGGTTTGAGGCTCATTTCTTTTCAAGTTAAGCAGGACTTATATTGAGAAAACATTTCTTTTTCTATGTTCAAGAAGAGCAGAGTGAACATCTGGCATTCAGACAGCAGCTTTAGTCCAAACAGCTCTAAAACAGAGCTTTGCAAATTGTGTTGCAACATTTTAGGTGTTTTGCCCAAACTGTAAAATAAGCAATAAATCATGTATTTTAAATATATATAATTGAAATGTTTTCATGAGCTATGTTCCCATACATTTTCATTATTACAGTTTATGTAATGTATCCAATCCATATATCTTATAAGGGAGTGGTTTAATTTCCGGTTTGCTACAAAGCTGAGTTACTGTGTCACAAAATGATGCATGTGTAACAAATATGTCACCCACATGAAATGCTTGGAAAGCTCTCAATGAACAGGTAAATCAAGATATCTCGCTCTTACAAAGTAACTCCCTGGTAGCGAATACAGAACCATCAGAGAAGTATTGTCAGTATGCCTCTCTCTGCGTCTACATAAAAAGTTGTTTAAATGCTCAACTAATACAAAGGCCTCTTGTCTGCTGGCCAAATGCACAGTGTCCACCACTTTTCTAAGGCCAAACTAGATTATTAATTAGGAGCATAATTTTGTTTTCTTCTACGTCTTTCTTTTGCAGAGCCCTGTGTGTGGGTGGAAGCCACCTTCATTTCCTTCTCCGTCGTGTTTTGTCAATATTACGGTCTATTTAACTTTGTTTGTCTGGCTTGCAGTGAAATATTCTTTGCTGGTTTTGACAGCAGGGGAGCCTTGTCTAGAGTTCTATAAGATCAGTTGCCACCATCCTGAAAGCTCTTTTACAAGCTTATCAGCTCCAAAGCCCATTAGGAAAACCACATGTTTAGTTCTCCTCCCCCTGCAAAGTGTTAATAGTTTTAAAAGAAAAGAGAGAGAAAGGGGCATGTAACTACACATTAGATTTCTGTAATCGTTGCTACAGGTGGCATGTTTGGACAACGGCTAATAAAAGTTTTATGATTAAGTCAATCTTCAGCAGTGAATCATTTTTTGTCTTTTACAAAAGGTCAACATAAGTTTCAGAAATGGCCTTTCAGTCTGTCCCTTAAACATACTGAACATAAGGAAAATCCCACCTTTTTCTGCCTGATTTTTTGAGCGACTTTTCATGCAACATAAGTTTGTATCTATGTTAATTTCATTGATAATTCCTGGAGAAACCAGTTTAAACCAAGTATTTACTTACAGAACCAGCAACTGATTTCTGGTGACTGTATCTATGATTGCTAGTGCGTAGGATTATGTTTGTGAATCAGGTTTTACTAGATACAGCCATCTACGTTGTAAATTAATGCAGTTTGTCACTACTTTAACTGCCTTGGCTCTATACAAAGGAATACTGAGATTTGTAGTGTGATCAGGCACCAATGCTTTTGGGCAGAAAAGAAACTATATAAAACTACAGCTCCCATGATCCCTCTTCAGATCGTATCATATGATTCCATAGGATTGAGCCATGGCAGTTAAAGTGATGCCAATCAGCATTAATTCTATGGCATAGATGGACTCAGGTACTTCTGATAAGCACAGAGATGGATTTTCTGTCCATTGATCTGTGACTATGGTATAGATCAGTGGTTCTCAACCTGTGGGTTGTCTTCAACTCCCAGAAATCCTAACAGCTGGTAAACTGGCTAGGATTTCTGGGAGTTGTGGGTTAAACCACTGGTGTAGACCCAGCAAAAACAACTACTGAGAACTCCTGCTCTAAGCCATTAGGACTGCTATTATGCAGATTCCAACTCAACTTTACCTCTGATTTATTTTATCTAGCAGTAGACTTGGCTTGAAGTGCACCAGACTTAGGAATGGAGAAACTATCCCCCATCCAATTCTGTGGACTACAATCACCTCTGTCCTTTACCTGTGGCAAATTATAGGGAAATGTACTCCAAGTTATTTGGAGAGCCAATTATTCATCACCATTGATTGAAACTGGATGAAGTGAGTCTTGTCATTTTGAATGTACTTTAGAGAAACTATAACCTCAAATTTAACTGTACTCTTTACCCATTGTCTTCCTTCGGAATTAATATCAGATGAAACTACAGATCCCACCCTTCCAGAAGGGATCTATTCTGTAAATGCCATGTCTTAGACATGGAATAATGGGGAACAGGGTCATCTTCAATTTATAACACTTACCTATGTCCTCAACATTGGCTGAGAGTCTTTTGACTGGTAGTGCTAGGAAGGGTCTGTCTGGAAACACTCTACATCTCAGCTCACATTGTGTGTAGTTCTCCCCTGATTATAAAGAATAATAAAAGATAGATACAGGTTGAATATCCCTATCTGAAACACTTGGGACCAGAAATGTTTTCAATGTTGTGGTTTTATAAATTAATTTTGGAGTATTTGCATATACATACTGAGATATCTTAGAAGATGGAATCTAAATTTCAAATAAACCTTATACACAGTATTTAAAAAAAACAATTTCGAGCATGAAAACGAGTTTGTATACATTAAGCCAGCAAAAAGCAATGTTATCAATATCTCAGACAACCGTGTGGATAATATTGGAGCATTTCAGATTTCTAGATAAGAGATATACAATCTTTAATTAAATTTCAATTCTGTGATAACAGAAATTTGTATTACATCTGAAAAAGTAGTTTTATATCCACATACAGATCTATTCTATTCCAATACAAAAAAAACAGGCTTAAAAGTGATCCTATATTCCTTTTCTCCCTCCTTCTTTCTTTTTCCTTTTTATTAGCAAATAATAGGCATGCTGATGCTTTGCTGCCATTTTAGTATTGCAGCTATTATAAACCACTCTAAAAATTACTGCATAATTCTAAAGAATGATAAATCCTGGCCTACTTTCCAACTATTGGAGATATTTGTTCAGGGGAATTTCTAGAATTTAATAGGAAAGCAAACAGCTGAGTCTTTTTATAGCACTCATATCTGCTATACTGATATTTCTTCTCATTACAGATATCACTATTGATGTTGGAGACAGATCTTTTTATCATAAATTAGCTTTTTACTAGGATTCAGTGGTTCCCAACCTTTGGGCCTCTAGGTGTTTTGGACCTCAGCTCCCACAATTCCTAACAGCTGGTAAGGTGGCTGGGATTTCTGGGAGTTGAAGTCCAAAACACCTGGAGGCCCAAAGGTTGGGAACCACTACCTAGGTGATTACAATCAGCCCTTTATATCCACAGATTTCACCATCCATGGTTTGAAAATGTTATTTTCAAAAATCCAAAAAGCAAACTTTGAACACAGAATTATGTAAGGTTGAAACATGGAACAGCTTAGACGAAGCTACTGGAAAATGAGATTAATAGGAAGAAATTCGTTATTATATATTTTAATGGTTTTTGTATGGATTTTATCTATATCGTGAATTGTTATAGCATTAAAATTGCTGCCAGTTTGTGAGCCGCCTTGAGTTGCCTTCGGGTTTGAGAAAGGCAGGATAGAAATATTGTCAATAATTTTATCATTTTATGTAAGGACATAAAATGATAAATAATTTGAGCTTCCTTGGATTATGTTTTTACCTTCTAGTCCCTGGAACCCAAACCCCAGTGGATACTGAGGGCCCACTTACACCCATTCCACTAAATCTACTAGAATTTCAAGTAGATTTTCCAAAGGAAAGTACCATATACATGATAGCTCTGTGAAGTCTACTGTATGCATAGTTTAGTGGACTGAATTGAGGTGCAGAACTGGTTTGCCTCAGCTCCAAAGCTAAACATATTTACCTTGATCTAAGTCCCATTGAAAATACTAGACTAGTTTCTAGACAAACTTGTTTAGGGCCATAGATAAACTCATTTGAAGATTCCTTATAGTCTTCCTACCTTTAAAAGCATTTAAAGACAGCTCTACAGAATTGTGTTATTGTCTATAGACTTTTAGCCACAATAATGGTATTTTTAAAAGAGGCTCTTGTTTGGCTTCACTGCCCCCAAGACCCACACTGATGCTGAAATATAATATAACATTAAAGTTGTCAGAATAGAGATTAAATTTGTATGACACCTTTTGAAAGACAGTCTACACTTTTGAAAAGTAAAATTCAAAAAAGCAAGGGAACCAGGTTGTTCTATGTAGTTTTTCTTAATTTCTAATTTCTTAATTTCTGATCTTTCTGCACTAGAACTTCCTTGCAAATTACAGTTCTCTTCACTATCTCACTATATAAATACTTGCAAACCTTATTTAAAGTTTTCAAGACTATTGAAAAGGCAATTCAGTTCAAAATCTGACCCATTCTTCAAGTTTTTTAACCAAATATTTTAAACTGGGTTCATGATGCTTTTCTCAAACAATTTGCTCCAACTATTGTGGCAAACAAGTAGCTTTTATTTTGCAATATAGCTATTTAAGCAGAACTCTAATTCCATTGTGTTTGAGGATAGGACAAAATCTGAAAACAGTAAAACAATCTGCTTAATGTTATGCTTATAATCAGTCCCCGAGTTATAAACATCTGACTTACAAATGACTCAGAGTTAAAAGCAGGTGAGACAACAGGAAGTGAGAGAAATTACCCCAAGGAAGGGAAATGAAAGTTATCATGGGGAGAAGATGTCTCCACTGAAGCTTTATCACCAATCCTTGTTTGCACAAGCCAAAATTTTGGTGCTGATCATTGACTGATATCTGTCTGTCTGTCTATCTATCTCAAGCCAAATTTCTTGAAATCCAATGATCACAGGGACAGAAAGTGAGGTGAAATCTTCTGAACAGGGGGTGCAGACAGCAAAACAAAGAACTCAGGGGTATTCCTTATGCTATCCAAGACTAAAATAAATATGCAAACAAATTCAACTTAAGAACAAACCTACAGAACCTGTCTTGTTTGTAACTTGGGGACTGCCTGTATTTCCAAGACTGGGTTATTGTTTACTTGAAGAAGATGAGTGTGTAAGGAAGTAGTTACTTATTTATGAGAGGGGGGAGGGTGTATTCATCTCTGATAGAAAAGTGTGTAATAATGTTTTACAGTAATGCTACTCAAAGTGCTGGTATGTGGACTAGCGCCAGTTGGTGAGAGTTTCCATAAAATAAAGGATTAGATGTAGCCAAGGAAAACTTACAGATTCCCCACAATCAAATAAACACAGCTTTTCCATCAAAAGTTCTTTGCACATTTACACAGAATTAATTCAACTTTGTGTCTACCTTCAAGTTGCCTCTCATCTTATGTTGACCCCCATGAATTTCATAGGGTATTCTTAGGCATGGATTATTCAGAGGTGGGTTTGCCCATTCCTTCCTTTGAAGTATACTCTACCAGACCGAGTATTTGTTAGTAGCTGCCCATCCAAGTGTTGACCCTGCTTTGCTTCCAAGAAGGGATCAGGCACATTTGGGATATTTGGTGTCATGTAAATGTCAGTAGCGTTATCACGGTTTGAGCAGAAAGGTTACTAATGTGGTTAGGAATGAGATATATTTTGTGCTTGGTACGTGCAATTAAGAAACATAATACTAGTTGCAATACTATCCTATTTGATCTACGTATTTTTTTCCTGGCACAACTTCTCCACCTTCAACGCTACCTAGTATGTAGAACAGCTGAATTACACACTAACCACCTCTTTACTAAGAAAAAACTGTTAATTACACAGTTTTACCTAGAAGTTAGAAAGGTTACTTCTTGAACCAAAACTCTCAAAGCCAGCATGACTATATTTGAAGTAAATATGAAGTTTCTCTAATAGCAAACCAAGTCAAGCTAAAACTTTAAAAAATATTTTCCTGAAATACAGAATCCACAGAACAGAGTATTTTCCAAGCCAGCCATTCCAAAGCACCTTTAGCTTTGAGGATGCACTTAGTAACCACCATCCACTGAAGAGACAGACTACTCAGAGCAGACATTTGCCTTCTCTTGAAGCCAGTGATGACTCTGCCTTACTTCCTTCACAGCCTGGACAAAAGTGCAGCCACAAGCAAAATGGATCATCATGCTAGCATAGAGTTTCAGCAGAAATCTCAACTGTAATTAAGGAGTATCCACCCACTTTTTGATTGTATGCTTGGTTTTCTCTCAAAGGATGTTGAATTCACTTCCAATGTTTTTCAGTGTATTCACTGGCCAACACATTTTGATGCCTCAAATGTTAGAAGTGTTTCTGGATGCATTTGGCATGCTTATTACAAAGATGGCACCAATTTTCTCCTATCAGCTCTAGTTTTTGAGGTACAGAATGTATGCCATGTATCAGTCATTACATTATCTGCTCACCCACAGAAAATCATGATAGCAATTTCTGAGAAACCAGAGCTGATGCAGTCTGTCCAATGCAATTTTCCTAATCCGTGCCCCAAAGAGTAGGCCTAAAAATCAAGACACCAAGAAAAAATGCGGGGGGGGGGGGGGTTGGGGTTGGGGTTGGGGGTTAGGTTGGATTATCGGTCCATCTTGAAAGATTGTAATTTGTCCTACAATAAACTGGGCTACAACTTGGTTCTTGAAATTCCATGATTACATGATGAGTGTGTAAGGAAGTAGTTAGTTACTTATGAGGTCGAATGGAGAGTAGATGATGAAGAAGAATATTTTTCTTGAAATGTTTTTGTTATTGTAGACTATCATCAAGTTGACTTTGATGTATAGCAATCCTATAAATGAGACATCTGAGTTACTGTATTATCAACAGCCCTTCTTAGGTCCTTTTGACTCAGTGTTATGGTTGCCTTGTTTGAGTCTATCCATCCATAAAGCAGTCTTCCTCTTTTTTTACTGTGTTCTTAGCAAGCATTGCTGTCTTTGTGAGTCACGATATCTCTTATATATCCAAAGTATTACAGTTTCAGTTTAGTCATCTTAGATTTTAGCAAGATTTCAGACTCGATTCGTTCTTCTTGTTGTTAGCTGCCATCAAGTCATTTTCCATTTATGACAACCCTAAGATGAGCCTACTATGGAGTTTTCTTTGTAAGATCTGTTCAGAGGCAGTTTGCCTTTGCATTCCTCGAAGCTCAGAGAGAGTGACTTGCCCAGAGTCACCTGCTGATTTTCCATGGGAATCTGAACTCTGGTTTCCAAGATTCTTGTCCAGTATTCAAACCACTATGCCATAATAGCTTTAATACCTATTATTTGTCTTTTCAGCAGTACACAGTATCCATTGGACTCTTTTAAAAAGTGTCAAGTGGTTTGATCCTAAAAGCTTTCTTCACTGTTCAGCTTTCACAGCCATACATTGAAATACGATGTATGGCATGGACAATCCTAACTTTAATTATATATCTTTACATTTCAGGATCCTAGCTGTTTCTTTCATAGCTATCCTTCCAAGTGCTAGTCTCCTTCTCATTTCATGACTGCTATCTCCATTTGGATTAATAATTGAGCCAAAGTATGGAAAATCTTCGACTATTTCAATGTCTTTATTGCCTACTTTTAAGCTTATGTAAAATCACTCATGGTCATCATTTTTGTTGTCTTAATATTTAACTTAAACTTACCTTTGCACTCTGTTCCTTGACTTACTTCAGTAATCATTCCAAGTCTTTGCGATTTTCTGCTAGGAGTATGATGCCATCAGCATATCTTAAATTCTTGGTGTTGCTTCCTGCAATTTTCATGCTTCCTTCCTCTGAGTCTAATCCTGCTTTACATAGGGTAGTTTTATGTACAAGTTAAACAGATGAAGTGATAAAATGTAGCTGTGTCAACAAATCAGGATCAAAATCCGTTTTAATACAGTATGTTGCTTCCAAGCAGCATATCACAGGGAGGGCTAGATTTCTCCTTCCCCAGCCTTCTTGGAAGTCAGAGGACATCAGAGACTATGGCCATGACCTTTGATGTCATTGGATTCCTTCTTAAGACTTAGAAAAACCTCATACCACTGGTACTTCAGTTGGGAATTTGGCTTTGCTCCTTTTTCCACTGCGGGAAGGAAGAGCGATAGCAAACGCTGGCTGAGAGTATCCAGTTTTGCTTCTTCTTATGCTTCCCAGTAATATCTGGCATCAGAGAAAGGAAGAAAACACAATGCTTCCTTGCCAGTTTGTTTGAAGAACAAGCTTATTCAGAAAACTGGCATGTGAATGGTTATTTATGAAAGAGAATATTTCATACAAGAGGAATTTCAAACATCTAGTCTTCCATCTGCAGAATGAAATATGATGAATCAGCAAACATAAAGCTTCAACTTCTATTCCACTTCTATTTGATCTCTGAGAGAGGGACATAGAAGTACAGATACTTCAGGGAATCTTCAGGCAATAAAGCCCTTGCTCTTGTCTCTGGTTACAGACAGATCTGGGCAGGTAGCAAAATGGAAGGTCAAGACGGTTGTAAGAGACCACGGCTGCTATTAACCTCTGTGTCACTGCTACGGGGTTAAGTGTTCCCAGGCAGGGAAACCTATCAAAGTTAGATAGCCACACTGTGAGACATTGGTTAAGTTTGGTTGTTAATGCTAATGTTAGCACTCCACAAACTAGGTAGGACTTGAGCTCACACATTTTGCTTCCCCTCCACTTCAGCAAGCTTCAAAGAGGAGATTAGAAATCTCAACTTCTGAAAGCAAAATTCAGCTACCCACCAAAGAGCAGGCTGAGAGTCTGGTGCCAGGTGTACCCTCTTACCTTGCAGACCAGATCAACACGTAACCTGGGATTGAATGCAAAAGGGACAAAGATTATTGCTTTCAGGTCTAAAAGAATGTCTGATACAGAGTTTGCGTTCAAATACTTCCTTTCACAAACTGGCCATAGCTTCCTGTTATAAATGGACTAGAAACTGCTCAATTTAGTTTACAGTTTATTAAAAAAAAAGATAGGATCAGAACTTATAGTTTTACCTTGGCTTGCTTCAATATTCATAATCCCTGCTAGGCAATGTTTGACCCAGTTACGATATAATGACTAACCAGGTAGTTACTCTAGTTGGAAACTGAGATTTTGAGACCTCTCTTTGCAGCCATGGTAGGAGAAAAAAAAAAGGAGGGAAACAGCTTGGTCGGTTCATTCCTAAAGTGCTAGATGTGAAATTGTTGCTTTATGCTAATAATAATCAGGACCCCACACTATAATTAGAGTGCTTTGTCTGCCAATTTTTCCCATCTACCTAATGCTCAGCTTTACTTTTGTCTCTGTGGCAGTAGTTCTCAACCTGTGGATCCCCATATGTTTTGGCCTTCAACTCCCAGAAATCCTAACAGATGGTAAAATAGTTGGTAATTCTGGGCCAAGTTGGTAAAATAGTTGGTAATTCTGGGCCAAAATACCTGGGGACCCACAGGTTGAGAACCACTGCTGTATAGTATAGGTTCACTTTAGAGACTTTTGATGCAAAAACTGACTGGAGCTAATTTGATTATTGTGAATTCTGGTGATTTCAATAGTTTGCTCTATATTGAGGAAAGGCTGCCCCCCTGCTTTCCTAGCCTTCATGACCAGTGATCAGGAATGAAGAGAGTAATAATCCATTAATATCTGGAAAGTCCCGGGTTCCCAATCTTTCTTCTCTGGTTCCACAGATAGAGGTGCTGGAAAGCAGTTGGTTTTTTAAAAAATCCAGTGCATTTTGAGAGCTTTTTTTCTAGGCTCATTGTTTTCAGTCACACTCAATCATTTCTTCTCTTTGTTTTTATGCCTTGCCCTATAATAATTTTAGCATCCTTCCTGCTTTGGACTTCTATATGTCTTACTTGTGAAAATTTTGTCATTAATTAGCAACGTTTTACTTTTTTCAACCTTAAATTACATGTTAATCATTAAGACTAATGCTCTCTATATAAAATGATGCAAAACAAAAGTAAAGGGGAGCTTGTGTTGTTATTTTCTGTAAGGTATGACTTACAAAGATTCTATGATTCTATATCAATTTCCAAAAATGCCAGTCATCTATAACGACTTCCAAGGACTCCAGTCTGTAATGACTTCCAAGAACCCCAGTCATCAACTGCCTCGCAACATGTCTTGCAAACTCAGGACTGTAACTTTCTTGTCTGATGCAATCCCCATATAATGCAATCTACCACTTTTACTGCTGCCTTCCACTGAAATTTATCATTTTTTGGAGTAAGTCACATCATTTCATGATATATTCAAATTACAATAGCCTCAGCATAGTCAATATTGGCTTTTAGAAACAGTTCTGGTTTGACTTACCTTATGATCCATTTGTTTGTTTTTGGCAGTTCATGATATCTGTAGCACTCTTCTCTGGCATCACATACAAATGTGGATACATGAAACCATGGAAAATAGTGAACCATCAATTTTGACTATACTGGGTTGAAAGCATACCATAGAATGACATTGGAGAGAGAAAATATTTCTGAAATGTTGATAAGTGAAACTGGATATCAAATTGCTGGACTAGGATGTTGTGCAGTATACAAATCGTACTTGTTATGGCATAGAATGGAGTATCATATTCATTTTATCAAGGGTTGCATCTACTTTAAGGTTGCCTTCAAAGGACCATTGAGTCCACTATATATATATATATATATATATATATATATATATATATATATATATATAGTGGTTGGTGCTCTTTAGTTTTTATCTAATTTGTTGCCCAAATGTTATTGAATGACAGTTCCCATCACTTTTGATTATCTGACATGCAGACTGGGAATGGAAATTGCAGCCCAACAGCACTTGTAACTCTGAAATTAGGGAAAGGTTAAAGGGCATTTTTAAGTCAGACATCATATCTACAAGCCTTGTATGTAAATTCGAACCCCATTATCCTGACTAAGTAGAACAAGTGATACCCATCCAAATGTCCCTGTATCACAACTGCCATCAGCTCTAGTCATTATGTCTAATGACAAGGAATACGAGAATTGTAGTCTGGCATCCGGAGGGCCACAGAAAATGATATGGTGGGTTGGATTTGTCCCATGTGCCTTGAGTTTGAAACATGTACTGTAGAAGTTTGATTTTAGCATCTACTGATATATATTTGCACTTGAGGATCTTACCTAGTTCTAGCAACAGTAGTGGGTGGTGACACCAAGAGAGATCTCTCAGAGACAACAGCAGCAACCCATTTAGCTAATTCTGGATACGTTAGTAGTACTCAGAAGCCGGCAGTGGCAACTATTCCTAAGTGTCTTTTACATTGAAAACAACTAAAAGCAAGATCACTAGCATAACCAATTTAATTTTTGACAAGTCTTATAGAAAACAACTGAGATGCAACAGAAATTGCTGTTCTTAGAACTGTAGTAAGCAACTTGAAAGGAAAATGTATTGCGTAAGAGGAGAAGAGATCAGTGTCTACAGTTTCAGCTTTTCCAGACTGAAACCTTTCCTTGCAGAAGCTGCTTCGAGTGGTTTTGTGGTGACTCAGGAAGCTGCTTCATGTGAGATGTGCCCTATGGAGCAATTTGAAAACTCTAGAGTGGTTGTAATGTGTCACAACTAATACTACTGATGCTGGAGAGGAAACTTGGGCCCTCCAGGTGCTTTGGACTGCAACTCCCACAATTCCTAACAGTCAGTAGGCTGTTAGGAATTGTGGGAGTTGCAGTTCAAAACACCTAGAAGGCCCAATTTTGCCCATGCCTGGTTTGTCTAAGGCTTACCATAAGGGTTTAGTGGGGTTGGCCAAGAGAAAAAAAATATCTGAGGATCCATAAATATATTCACATAATATAATCTTTACATGGCCATAGTTGGAAACATTTTGTTTATTGACTGCAAGGGAAAAGTTTATTACTGCCAAATTAATAGTAATGCCAAGAGAAAAAATATGCTGTGGGAAAAATGAAAATCATTACTGGTGAGAATACTATTGTATTTGAGAAGCTCATTTGGATATGGGTTTCATCAAAGAAGCGAGAAGATGTAAATAGTGGATATCTATTGATAACCCCTACTTTTTCTGTCTTGGCAAATAAATCTTGGAATATGAATTTACTTCTTAATACCAGCAGAATACAGTACAAAAAGCATGCAGCATGGCAATCAAATGCTGAACTTTTCAAGGAGAAAAAAAATGCATTTAGCTACACTCCATTTATTTATTTCAAAACTGATGATGAAGTGAAAGCACACAGAGAAGTCCTGTTTCACAAAACCCAGATTTCATTAGCATGGTGAACAACCAGTGTATTACGCCTGAGAAAAAAAACCCCTGCTTGATCCATGAATGATTAATTTAAAGACTCTACAGTGCATTATTTCCCAAGAATGAAAAAAGGCCCTTTGTTACCACACATCCCATGTTAACACACTTTTGCATTGCAGAAAATAACTTGTAAAACAAGTGACAACCCAGAAGACTATCCTGTAGGTAACAATCAGAGACTCATAGAACCATACAGTTGGAAGAGACCTCGTGGGCCATCCAGTCCAACTTCCTGCCAAGAAATAGGAAAATCACATTCAAAGCACTCTCGACAGATAGCCATCCAGCCTCTGCTTAAAGGCTTTCATAGCACAGTGAGTTCTTTATCAGGCATAGACTGTAAAAATCATTGCAATGTCAGTCTCTCATAACTCCCTCTTACTTGTTTGATTCAGGTGCTGCTTAAGATGAGAGAGGATTATCGCAGATAGAGAACACAGCCCTTCTTGGCTTAAAAAGACTTGAAAGAAAGGCAGTAAAAGAAATATAAAATTTCCTTTGCCATTAGCCGCATCAAATCTCAATTATCAGCACCAAAAACCACTTTGTAGGCAGAGTACAATGAACTTCTGTACAGTCAGACCTCCAAAATTGCTGGAATTAAGGGCATATGACCACTGTGAAAGTCAATAAAGAGACATCGATTTTTTGATCTGAGAGAAAACCTCTCTAAGAATTTCTAGGTCTTCTTGGTCAACTTTCTCCGGAAGCTGAATGTAGAATCTTATTGGAGGATGTTGAGATTTCTAGAGAGGTGTTCTCTCTAAAAAAATTTCTAGGTCCTCCACCATTATTGGAGGAAGGTGACCTCAAAGTCATACTAGAGCAGTGATTCTCAGCCTGTGGATGCCCAGATGTTTTGGCCTTCAACTTCCAGAAATCCTAGCAACTGGTAAATTGGCTGGGATTTCTGGAAATTGTAGGCCAAAATACCTGGGAACCCGCAGGTTAAGAACCATTGTACCAGAGAATCTAGATGTTTTTAGAGAGAACGTTTGTTAATCAAATCCATGAGCGATCAAATCCACAAGTCAAAACTGCAGATATGTGGAGACAACTGTAATTGCTTCTGCTTTCCATTTCTTGAGATTAATTCGGTGTTAAAACATGTCAGTTAAAATCAGTTTCAAATTGCTTTACCTAACGTTGGAGGTAAAAGCCTCAGAGGGTAAGTCCTAGTCAGTTAGCTCTCTTTAGGGTAGTAGTCCTCCTTTCTAGTGGTTGGAATGTAGAATCCTAAATCCAAAAGTAAAAGAACTCATGTTTTTGTTTTGTTCGTGATAACCACATTGGACCTACAGCAAAATACAAAATCAACATCATGATACCTTTATTAGGTCAAATAAAAGATGCAAAATGTATTCCATTAGTTGTGCCAGATGGCATCCTCATGTGACACAGATGGTAAAAATCATTTAGGGGAGGAAAGAAAGGAAAGATTAAGTTAGCATTACATATTTATCTATGATAGATTTCATTATTATGATGTTAGGAAACTTTTTAAACATTTTTACAGAGTCCTCTGAGAACATTATTCTAAATGTATAAGGTACAAGAGAGAACCTACTTCAAAATATTGATGTATTTGGAAAACTTCAGATTTCCAAATTGTTTCTGAAATGATCCATCTTATTCACATTTTCTTTCACATTAAGAGCAGGAATGGACAAAGAGTAGCCTTTCGACCACCAGTAATCCTATAGTTCGACTCTTAACTCCCCGGATCTGAAAAAAATCTTGTTAATCTTCTACATCTTTAAAATAAAGGCTTTTTTCTGATCTGCAATGAAGAAGGCAAACTGTAAATGTCAGATTGTATCCCATGAAATAGGAATGTGATCTATCACTTTTTGGTTAGGGAAACTAGCTGAGATCCATGGAAGGGTAGAAATGGTTCCTGGATTCTCAAAAGTTGTCCACTCCTGAGTCAGAGGAAAGGAACAACTGATACTATATACATCCCTTTCTGACAATGTTGATGTCCTTTTGCAGAGAGTTGTGCTGTGCCCATATCTGAAATCATTGCTGTCGAGGAAACAGAAATCAATACGAAACAATCTAAAACAGTGAAATGGCAAAAAATGACAAAACCACATGCATTCACAGGTAATACAATTCCACCATCATTTTTTTTTTTACAAAAGGATTTTAATTGCTTACAAAGAAGGTGGTGCGTACAATGTGGTGCAAAATATGTGTACAGCATGGTTCAAAACAAACCTCAGCCCAATTGGCCGAGTTAAAATGTAGTACTACAGTATCGTTTAATGTTGTAAGCAAGTCGCACCATGGTTTAGCATTACAGAGAAACTTTACAGAGAAAACTATATTAAAATATTTAAAAAATAATATTCTGGAAGTGGTAGAAGGTTGAGTCCATTGAGATGGGGAAAGGTTTCAATTAATTCAGTGTAATTTATATCTGAGTGTATGTACTATTGAGTTAATATATAAGAAGTTCTTTGAACAATGTCAGATCTTGTGTAAATTCAAAGTACTATTGTCTTTATGAGCTAATTTCACAGTGTGTTTAAAATCCTTTGTAAAGAGAACTCTGACACTTTTGTGTTCATAATTTTTCTTTTTACTACAGTGTACCACGTGAAGAGGGCACAAAATCACCGCTGGCGGTGCAATGACATAACATTCTGGTGCATTGATGAACATCTTTGTAATCAGTGGATCCTGGCACTAAAAGAATTACTTGATTTACAGAGTAAGATCAGGGAACAGAATTGGTTTTTCTGCTTATAAATCTTTGCCAACAAAGGGTCGGGAGTAGGTTGGTGTATTCAATCCATGTGGCTATTACCAACCAAGAGCATCAAAACCTTTACACCATTTCTGCCTACATGTGGTGGGGTATGTAAGTTGGAAAGTGGAAGAAACAATATACATTTCTCCACGGTGAGACGTGTTCATTAATTTCTACTCTACCAGGAATGCACTTTGCTAGAATATCCAAGAAAATCATTTCTGTCCTATGGCTTCCCCTATACAGAAAGTACAATTCTTAATATTCTTTAGTCTTAACTATAGCTGGATTTACACTGCCATATAATCCAGTTCTAAGCAGATAATTTGGATTCAGAAACTGGATTATGTGACAGAGTAGATATGGCCTAAATTACAGAAGGAGATTTTGCCTGAATTTTAGGTGAACCATCTTGATAGCAAGAGAAGTTTAATGGGACCAGTAACTTTCAGGGCTGGTGGGCCACCCCTAAGTTAGGGCCTTACAAGTAGCAGCTCCAGGGAAAGGGGGGAATTTCTTTTCAGCAAGCTGAAGCCTCTTTTCTTTTTTACTGAAGGACCAGACACACCAAGCTCAGATAAAGTAAATTTTAGAAATGCATTCTGGTTTCCTCCCCATATGACTCTACAACTTAAGAGTACCAGCTGTAACGTTACTACTAAACATTTAGACAAGGAAAACCAAACTCTACATGTCAGAGTCTCTGGAGCATGTTCACAAAATAGCTTTAATAATATAGAGGGGGGGAAAACATGTGCAGGACAATTACTACAATGCCAGTTATGTACTAAAATTAGACTAAACTCCATTATGTTTATATGAGTAAGAAAATTCAGAGAAAAAGGCTTATTTGCAAAATTTCCATCATGAATGGCTGTTGCTCTGGTTGTAATTCATAATAAAAAGCTATGATTTTCAGATTTACCGTTTTGCTCTACTTCTTAGCCATTCAAGATACTTTAGTTCTGGATTTACTACACTGAGCATGGAGCTCAATCGAATCAGGGGTGGGCAAATATAGGTTCTATATACTCCCAAGGCTGTTTTTTAGAAACCCAAGAGTCCCCAACAAAGTATAGAGTGGACCGTTTGCCACATTTATCCCTTCCATCTCTCTTGATGGAGCCATGGAAATACCATTTAAAATGCCGAAAAAAGGAAAGGACACCTAAGAAGCATGGGTTATTTTAAACCTGTTTAATATGGTTAGAAAATCAGGGACAAGAGGCCACAACTGGAGGATCTGACAGCCCACTGTTTTCTGCACTTCACCACTTTCTGGCTAAATGTTCTATCAGCCTTCCTCCAACTCTGATTCTTCAACCAATAGCTCAAAACATTGGTTCTAAACTGATATCAAGATAACTGGTATAAATTAATCCCACTTGTATACACAATGATATTTTGACTGTTTCCTATATGCATTTTTCTACCTAAAAGGAATCCTTTTGCTGCGAGCATTAAATAAAACAATAAAAGATAAAGTGCTTTTAGAGAGATTTAGTTTTTAATCTTGCAGAGTTTTTTTTCATGCAATTTCAGTAACAGGTATAGAAAACAGAAACCACGAGTTCTTAGGGTTTTTACAATTGCAGTTAGTAGATGTGATGATCAGTACTTTTACAAAGTAGCAAGAGTATAATTCAGGGAATTATTAAACTTCTATTTTTCCCTCATTCTGCTCTGCAATTAGCATCCTGGAAAGTGTTGGTGCATTACATCTACTATGATTAATCTTTTTACTAAGTAGGGCATTGGACCTTTCTGTAAATTTCATTACTCTAGAATTTTCTACATTCTGAAAAGAATATAAAGCTGGAGGAGAGTCATTAGTAACTACAGCGATGCTAAGATCAGAATAGGGAATCATTAGGGCTGGGCGGTTTCATTCGTTAATTTTGTATATCTTTTTTTTCCGTTAATTTCCCATATACGAAACGATATCAAACTTTTTTCCAAACCCGGAAGTGTATTTTCAAAATCGAAACAGCATGCGCCAAATATTTTTGTATTTCCGTCCATTTCGGAAATACGTAAGATGGCTAGATGCTTGCTGGGAGCTCCGGGAGCCAATCAGAAGAACCCACGGAGCTGATTGCCCTGTGGGTTCTCCTGATTGGGCCCGCAGTGCCTCCTGCTGAGGATTATTAGGCTGGCTCTCCTCTCTCTCCTCTCCTTAGCCAGTCAGAGCCTGAAAGAGGAGGAGGAGGAGGAGAGGGTGGGGAAGGCGCCGGCTGAGCAAGCGAGCGAGAGGGCGAGCGACCCTCAGCGGGAAGGCGGCCCCGTCCCTCCTTCCTCACCTTTGCGGTGGGTGTGCTTCGGAGGAGCCGGGCCCGACTCGGCGGCAGCGCTTGAGGGCCCGCCAGAGTGAGTGCCTGCCTTCCCTCCTTTCCCTTCCTCTTTTCTTTCTTCTCCTTTCCCTCCTCTTGGTGGAGAGAGAAAGAGAGAAAGAGAGAGCCCGCAGGACTCAGGAGGGTGGGACGGAGCTGGGAGCAGCGGGGAGGCTCAGTCTGTTTGCCCTGTGGCTCTTTTTGGCAAGCATTTTCTGCCAAATATTTTTTTATTATTAAAAAAATTAATAATTAAATTAAAAAAATATTGAAAAAATATTGGAAAAAAATTTCGTTGATGCTTTATGCTTTACGCATGTGCAACCGCGGGTGCCATCTTTACAAAACATTTTGTAAATATTAACAAAATTTCGTAAATACCAAACTTTTTTTTATGGAAAATTTCGGATATATTTTTAAATACAAAATGCTGAGGCACCCTAAAAATGAAACGATATTAGAAACAAATTTTTCCGTTGTTACCCAGGCCTAGGAATCATTAATTCAGATCAAAAACAGGCCAGAACTACAAATATTCAAGATAAAGTCCCCAAAAGCAGCAGGAAGAAATCAGAAGACCACATATTGAATCTTAGGTGAGAAAATTGCAATGGACTACATTGGAAACAAAAGCAAGGAAGGAATTTAGTTTACAAATGGTGGTGGCAAAAACTTGTGCCATAAAGTTGGAGGTGGCCCTAAACTGAAATGCAAGAAGATTTAACTCTGGTAGAGAGTTTGTGATAAATATTTTGTACCCATAATAACAGCTTTTATCCCATGTAAGCAATTGCTCAAAATATTAACAACATTTGTAATAGGCATGTGCATTTGGGCCAAAAGGCATGTCATTTTCAGATCCGTTTCCACCTGACCCCTCATTTTGTTTACCAGAAGGTTACTCAAAAGGGGAGGGAGGGGTGTTTTCTGTTTCATTCAGCAGAGATTCGGCCCATTGGCTACAACTGGAATCTTTAAAGGCTCAATCCGCAGCCATTTTAAGTTCTATCTGCATGAAACCTACCTTAGTTGTAGATCTCATTTACAACTGCAGGCCTGCCAAGTTTCAAAACAATTAACCGAACTACTAAGTTTTTAGAATTATTTTAAGTTTTAACCATAACATTTGGGAATTGTAGTCGCCGCTTGTATCCATTCTCAGCCAATCAGAGCATGGACTCCATCAGGCTTTTTACTGGCTGAGAGACACATAGAGAGAAAAACTTCAACTCCCATCATGCTCAGAGAGGATCTTTTAGTGGCCACCCTATGCTAGTGCCACTGGGAAAGTGAGTTCTATGGGCCCTCTCTGGAGGAAGAGGTAACTTTCCAAGAAAAAATGGAGGAGGCGTTTTCTGCCGGGGAGAGAAAGAGACACCACAGATCTCCCTGCCTCAGGTATTTTGTGAACTAAACACTTTCTGAAAACATTGTCTCTCTGAATCCATTTCACTGGTCTTTTCATCTCTCTCTTCCCCTTTCTGTTTCTGGGAATTAAACAAAAACGGCCATCTAAAAACAACAAATCTTTTCGCTAACAGTGATTCAAGCCCAAGTCTAATTTGTAATGATCATGTTATTGCTCTGATCATGTTATAATTCTGGTATATAGCAAGTGAATAAATTCTATACAATTTTAAGCAAGCGTTGTACCCTTTTTTGCTTTGACAGCCTCTAGACCAAAGCACTTGCTTGTATATATTAATCCATTCGGTGGGAAAAAACAAGGAGAAAAGATTTATGAAGAAAAAGTGGCTCCCCTCTTTAGTCTGGCTTCCATCACCACTGATGTCACAGGTGAGTTGTGTGGAATGATTCACTTTTCTTTATAGCAGACAGTGCATTTAATATAGCTTTATGCTGTATGTACTTTAGAAGGAACAGCCTTGAAGTCAGCTTTATAATTTTACTGTATTAAAATGTTTGTGGAAGTGATGTCCAGATGTATATATTGAACCTGTAAAGGCTGGATAAAGATGGAGAATAAGACCACTGAAATCAAGGAAGTCACATGAACTTGAGTGGGTCTGCTTTACATATGCGTAAACCCATGTTCCTTTTCGTGGAAGAATCCATTGGCATGAAATTGGGCATACATGTACTAGATGGTGGCCTATACATTTACAGAGTTTAAATTCTGTTATTTTCTCTTGTAAAAGAAGGGCAAATATTCTCTTGAGGGTCAGACACTTGTAGCCAATTCCCATTACTATCAGCTTTTGGAAGGGAACCTGCTCCCATTTACACAGAGCATTCACAACACATTACAGAGCAAGGATGAGGAACATAGAGACCTCATGCACCTTTAAATAATATTGGTGCCAAGAGGGGAGAGATTGAAATGAGTTATAATGTAATGAAAACTGGAGACCCACACATTTTCCATCCCTGTAATACAAACATGGGTTTTTACTATGATTTCCCATTCAGTCTGCATGGGAGCTTGTAAGATGGTGCCACACAGCTTGCAAACTTGCACCTCCTTCACACGAACACCTGTATTTTGAAGTTGTTCCTTAAACCATTTTAAGAATTCTTCACACACACTTTATGTTAAATGTGTTGATTCTGAATATGTGAATAGGATTCACTGATCTGTAACTGGGGAGCCAGTATAGTATAGGGGTTTGGGTGTTGGACTAGGGCTTTAAAGACTAGGGTTCAAATTCTCACTTTATCATGAAAACCCACTGAATGATCTTGGACAAATCATGCTTTCTCAGTTGTGTGTCCAATAAGTATCTTCCTTAAAACACCACTTGAGTGGTTTTCCTTGTCTGTATTTGGACATAAACTAAAGCTCATGCAATGCAAAACAATACTCAGCATGGCTGATCAGCACTTCAGTCTTTCCTTCTCTCATGCAAATCCTATTGTTTTCTCACTGTGCTGAGAAACGTTGCTAAAAGATTAAATAACTGAAGGGCTTCCAGCAAGTTATATTTATGCACAAAGGAGGTTACTTTTAGAAAGCAGCTGCAAAAATTCCAATTCTCATATTTGGCACTTGAATACTTTCCAAGTCAATTGTGCACTCTCTATCCAAGTGTTGTTGTAGTTTTATCCTTTGGATAAATGGATGGATTGTCATTTAGTAACTGGTGTTATTCCTATTTAATTGCGCGGCACTTACTTTGAAAGTAGTTGTTATATTCCACAAACTTGGGTTTTTTGTGGTTGCCACAAACTTTGTTGAATTGGTTGATGAGATATTCATTGAAAAACTATAGCAAAATGTGCTGCAGGATGTCTTGCAAGAACAAAGCTTTTGCAATTTAATAAACTTTTTTCCATGTTTTTTATTATAGAACCATTGGAAATGACATTTATAACGCAGGAACAAAAATCATGTTACATAGTGTAATTGGAATTATAATTCCCACCATCTTTTAGTCCATGTTTTGCTGGGTGAAACTGATGAGCCTTGTGGGCTGGAGCAGCTCTAGGACCAAAGCTTTCCCACTGCTCATTAAAGCCAAAATTGTAATACCATCTCTCACCCCACATTTCTGGCTAAATGAATAATAAGTATAGTTTTCCATGGGATGTGAGTATGATTCTGTGTTGCCCATTAAATAGATAAATTATATCTACATTGAATAAGGTGACTACATCTTGAATAAGACTATGATCCAATCCAACACGAGCCCTTGGTTTTTCAGACTGCTTCCAACTCACAATAATTGCCCATTTACTTAATGTGCTTTCTTCCTTGAGCACCCACACTTTCTGAAAAAAGGCAACAAGAACTGAACCCGTGATAATGAGGGGAAATCATTCTCTATCTGATAGTTATTTTAGTACTTCGGCTTATTGAATATTCTATCTTCATTTTCTTTTCCTCCCTCATAGTTACTGAACATGCCAATCATGCTAAGGATGATTTATTTGAAGTCAATCTAAATAAATATGATGGGTAAGTTTTAATTTCTTTCTTTCAGAGAGAACACAAAGATTGCAGGTGCTCTGTTTTTTATTATATAAAAGAGGGTGTTCCCCTCCATAAAGACAAGTTCATTTATGTCATGGGCCATACAAGCAGACTAGTATAGTCGGTCCTCGACATTTGCAGAAGCTGAAATAAAAGTGAAAAAACTTGAATAAAGAAATTGATTTTTTTTTTTACCTGAGAGACTATCTCTCTCTAGGAATCTCTAAGTCTTTCAGCATGACTCTGTGATTGACTTCTGCTGAAAGCTGGGCATAGGATTGCACTGGAGGATATAGACCAGTGGTTTCCAACCTGTGTTCAAGTTCACTTTATTATGGTCATTGACCAGTTGATGAGAAAAAGAACACAGTCCCACACAAACACATCAGGTCTAAGGGTTGAGAGATTTAAAACTTTAAAACTCTAAAACTTTAAAATAAGTTTATCATTGCCAGGACATCAATTTTTGCCAAGAATCTAAGGCAAAAGCCATATACAGGAGTATATCAAAGCCCAACACAATTAATAAAATTTAAAGGGAAAGGAGTCTGAAGTGAGGGGATTGGGGTGCTCATGTGACACAGAGAAGGGAAATCCAGGCAGACAGGCAGACAGAGGAGGGAGCAGCATCCATACTGTAATTAAAAGACTATAATTAAAAGACTATAATCCCAATTTTCTGCTAGTATGAAATCTTGACTTGTACTAGCTGGTGTTATTACTCATCAACTGCTGTGCAGAACTTGGCGACATTGTAAGTTATAGCCGAGTTTGTATCTGAAAGCAGCAGGGATATGTAAAATTGTCCAGAGCATCCTGTATAGCCATGGCGTAATGACACAGGACTGAATATCTCTATATAACAGGCATTGAAGAAGCACATATTCTGTTGTCTCTATGTGTCCTGGTCTTGTGAAGTGCATGGCAACATGCCAGAGTGAATGCCCAATCTGTTGTCCATAGACCAGCAGTGGTCTGCAGGAACAAAAATATGGTCCATGGCCTCACTATTATGAAGCAATGAGAGCGATTGGACTTGCAAAACCTATCATAGTGTCGAGGCAACAGGGATGTTGGGAGGGGAGAGGCTGACTACCCATGAAAGATTACTATTACCACATCCACTTTAGATTATTAAATATGGATTTCTGTGGGTGAGCAGATGGCGACTACTGGATGGCATATGTTCAGAAACTAGAGCTGATGTGGTCTATCCAATGCAATTTTCTGAATCAAATAACCAAACTGAATCTAAAGTTGACCAAAAACTGATTTGTAACCCTTTTGGTACTAATGTTGGAGAGTGGCCCCTGATCAAAGTTGTCCCTGATCAAAAAAAAAGTTGGGAACCACTGATCTAGACCTTCCTACAGAGTTGTTCTTTCTGAAAATCTCCAGATCCTCCAGATGGCTGGAAGAAGTTGACTATAGAGTCATACTGAGGAACCTAGGGATTTCTAGAGAGACCATTTTAATCCAATCTGTGAATAATCAAATTTGTAAAAGTCGGAACCACAAATATCAAGGGGAGGCCCTGGCAAAAGCAAGAAGACTAGTGGACTAGCATTAGCAAGAGCTCCACACATCTGCTTGACTGCCTGATTTCTCCCATCCTCTCTTCTATCTAAGTTGATGAAAGCCATTCACAGGTCATAGTAGTCACATAGTGAGATTAGTCAATACCACAGCATATATCTCAGCCACCTTTTTAAGCCCCTCACTTCCTGACATTTTCAACTATAAAGCTACATTGCTGAAAATCAATTGTAGCACAAACCATCAAGCAAGAGGAACACTCTGGCACCCTTCTGCATCATTGAGGGCTGTTTCAATTGTGTTATGTTTTGATGGTCCTCTCAAGAAAATCTGTGGCCACCACTGAATCATCATTGAAGCATCAAAAGTGCTAAGCCATTGACTAGATCTACGCTACCCTATTTTCCAAGATCTGATTTCAAATTATCTGATTTGAACTGGATTACATGTGTTTACACTGCCATATAATCCAATTCAAAGCAGACAATCTGTATTTTATATGACAGTGTAGATTCAGCCTCAGAATTATCCAAAGGAGCCTCAGGATGAAATCCACACTTTGCCACAAAATTCACCTTGATGTAGTTAAATTAGCATGCCCTAATTAATTTCACAGAATAGTTGCAAGGAAATGGGAAAGATGTGAACTTTTAAGTTTTGGGGGAAGCAGGGTGGGCTAGAAATATAACAAATGGGCAAGCAAAGAAAATGGAAACAAAGCCAACCAAGCTGAAAGCCAGAATTATAGCCTGCACATTAGAGTTGACATTGAGACACCTGCCAAAAGTAGGCACAGCTAAATTGAGTGAAAGTTTCATTTCTGCTATGTTAAATGTATCCTGCCATTGCTTGTTTGGTAGATTTATGTGAAACAGTGGTGGCTTCATTATTGCTTAATAACAACAACAACAACAACAACAACAACAACAACAACAATAATACAAAATAATAGAAGTTTCTCTCAGCCAATAAAGTAAAACTGTACAATGTCTGTCAATTCCTTACTGTTAGGAAATATTTGCATGTTTATAGTATGCAGTAGTATACTTTCAGTAAATGTATTAATTTTTAAATATTCTTTTAAAGGAAAAAATAATATACCTTGCACAAACTGACATTTAGACTAATTTACATTCTGATCCGAGTGTGTTGATACTGTTTATAACTTCTTGGAGCTTTGAAAAGTTGCTTGTATGACAGTTTCCAGAATCCCGAACTACCATCCCCAATTCTGGGAGTCATGAACCCAACATCAACTTTTCTAAACTGCCAGAACTACATGTTAATCATCTGAACCGAGCCTTTGTCATGACCTTATTTCCTAGTTTGGTGTGAAGCCGGGAAATAAGGCCATGACATAACCTTTCCAGTGTATATTTGAAATCTGTGAGAAGGTTGCCATGGAAACGGGAGCAATGCAGGGGAGGGGCCAGAGTGAGGTTTGAGGAAATAAACTGTCAGTTGTAACTTTGTTGCGTTTGCTACTGCATGTTTTTGAATTAAATATTTCCAACTTTGTTTGTGAGGTACCCGTATATTCTGGCATATAAAGCTACTTTTTAACCCAAGAAAATCTTCTCAAAAGTCAGGGGTCGTCTTATACACGGGAGTAGTCTTATACGCCGGGAGTCATCTTATAGAGCGGGTGCTGAAACTTCCAATCCGGATTGGAGAATCTGTGGTTGTTGCATATTGTGGGGTAGCTCAAAAATGGCAGTGGCTGCATCCCTGCCGTATGCAGCGACTTTATGAAAGCATTAAGGGTGACGCTGTACAAGTATGGTAGAAAAAAATCAATTCATCAGGATTCATCGACTTAATGCGATCCCGATGGTGAGGTGAAGAGGTGCCTCACTGGGATGGTGTAAGTGAAGGGTGGAGCAAGCTGCAGGCCTCCAGAGTGCCCGGGGTATGGAAAAAAGAGATAGAGTGGCTCTGGGCCCAGACAAACACACCTCTTTTACCTGTCTGGCCTGCCCTTGTATCCTGTTACCATACCTCCTCCTCTGCCTCTCAGTTCTCGCTCCTGAAGACTGCAGTGAAGTGGTGCAGGTGCACAGGTGCAAGATCTGAGAGGCAGAGAAGGAGGTACAGTAATAGGAAATAAAATCTGATGCTTTTAAAATTTTCATTTGGTGTGTGTTGGAAGAGGGGTAGTCTTATACAGCGAGTATATCCCAAACTCTTTATTTTAACTGAAAAGTTGGGGGTTGTCTTATACACCCAGGCATCTTATATGCCAGAATATACGGTAATTATTTCGCCAGAAAGGTCCGGACAGCCTTCTGTATAGCAAATCTCACCTGTCATTTGAATGAAAAAGCAAATAATCTCCTAAAGCCTAAAGTTCTTATTCCACACTCTAAACCAGTATGGTTGGTCCTCCCAGTATTTTGGACTTCAACTCCCAGAAACTTCAGCCAGATTGGCCAATTGTCAGAAAATCTGGGAGCTGAAATCCAAAAAACCTGGAAGACCAAAAGTTTGGAACCACTGAAGTAAACCCACACTTGTTAATTCATGTACTTCTGCAGGTCTGTTTGTGCAGAATGAATTAAACTCTTGAGTTACTCTGCTCATGTAAAGGTTTCTAACAGTCACAGTTCTTTGGCCATTAATCCTTCTCTAATTACTACAACAGGGAGTCAAATAGTATTGAGATTCCAATTACCCTTGGTATAAAGATGGTCCAGGAAGGGACAGGTATCTTGTATCATTCCGGAGGTAGAGAATATATAGATGCTGTAGTTGCTATAGACAGATTGGCTGGTGGTTCCAAGCAACATTTGGGAAAAGGCTTTCAGTTTATCTCCTTCAGACAGGCTGACCTCAGACTAGAAGATAAGGCTGTGTATCCAGAGCTGAGGGATTTCTCCAGCTGAATATAGCCTATAGCAGTGCACTATTTCTTTGATTCTATCCCCATCCCACATATAAAAATCTCTGAATTTGGGGTACATCTTAGAATCACACGTGCTTTTCTTATATAATTTTTTTTCTGTTTGTAGTACCAAAATTAGCGTACATGTTACCATTGGGTTGTTGTGAGTTTCCTGGGCTGTATGACCATGTTCCAGAAGAATTTTCTCCTGACGTTTCGCCTGGCATCCTCAGAGGTTGTGAGGTCGTTAGGAAACTAGAAAAAAATGGGTTTATATATCTGTGCAATGTCCCAGGTGGGAGAAAGAACTCTTGTCTGTTTGAGGCAGCTGTGAATGTTTCAGTTGGCCACCTTGATTAGCATTTAATGGCCTAGCAGTTTCAAGGTCTGGCTTCTTACTGCCTGGGGGAATCCTTTGTTGAGAAGTGATTAGTTGGTCCTGATTGTTTCTTGTCTGGAATTCCCATTTTTTAGTGTTGTTATTTATTTACTGTCCTGATTTTTGAGTTTTTTAATACTGGTAGTCAGATTTTGTTCATTTTCATGGTTCCTTTCTGTTGAAATTGTCCACATGCTTGTGGATTTCAGTTGCTTCTCTGTGTAGTCTGGCATGGTAGTTGTTAGAGTGGTCCATCATTTCTGTGTTCTCAAATAATATGCTGTTTGCAGGTTGGTTCGTCAAGTGCTCTGCTGTGGCTAACTTCTCTGGTTGAAGTAGTCTGCAGGACCTATAACTGCAAACTAGTTACTACCATTGCTACCAAGTTACCCTTGATGGCATCTTAGAATCAAAGATACACATTATTCCAAAGGTTTTATTTTTGTAACATGTTTCCTGGAATACCCCAAACAGCATGGTCATTGGCTATGCTGGATGTGAAATTCTGGTAGCTGTTATTTCAAAAAGGAATTTCCCCAAACATTAGCTATATTCTTATCACTGCTTCTCAAGGCAACATACTTTGCCTGGTTATCAAATTCCTGAATTCAGCAGTCTCTAGCAGAAAAGCAAGCCAGTTTCTGTTTGAAGAAGAGCAAGTGTGCTCAGCTTTCAAATGGATCCAAGTAAACCTGTCCGCTCAGCATTCCTTGAAAGGTTTCAGAAATGATAACTTCTCCATTGTAGAGGGATTTTCTTTTTACTGGTGATAAATTTTCTCCCTTTCCCACTTGTCCCCTAGTATCTCTTTAATGAAAGTGATATCTCTTTAATAAAAACAGTCCCAGAGGGATTTTATCCTGTGAAAGGCATTTCTCGTGGTTTCTGCTTTCAGTGAGCAGTTAGGATCCCCTCTGAATTGAATGTTAAGACCTAACACAACTTTCTTGTGCTCGTCTCTTAGTAATTGATCACCGCCGAGCTCAAACATTGCCTTTAGAGAAATATTGAAAATGTCTTTCTTTTTCTCCATTGTGTTGTGTTCCCAGCACGTGACATTTATTTATTTGCCAGTTGTGCATAGTAAAACAGGTACATAAATATGCAACTAGGCTTTTATGAAGAATACTAAGAATGGGAATAGCCATTATATACAATTATTGCACTGGCCAACACACCTTTTGGTGCATCAAATATTAGACCTGTTTCTGGGTATATTTGATCTACTGATTCCAAAAATGGCACAACTTTTCCCCTCTCCACTCTATTTTTGAGATACAGAACATAGCCATTTATCAGTCTTCATGTGCTCATCCATAGAAAATTGTGATAACCGCATCTAAGAAACTAGAACTGATGTGGTCTATCCAATGTAGTTTTCTGAATCAGTGCCCCAAATAACTCCAGGAACAGGCCTAAAAACCAAGGCACCAAGAAATTTATTTTGCTTGTTTTATGATTTAATACTATATAGGATCTGACCTATGTAATCCTAGTTTTGTAGTCCTCTTAGGGGCTGCAGTGGGTTAAACTGCTGAGCTGCTGAATTTGCTGATCAGAAGGTTGGTGGTTCAAATCCACGGGGCAGGGTGAACTCCCACTGTTAGCTCCAGCTTCTGCCAGTCTAGCAGTTTCAAAACACACAAGTGTAAGTAGATCAATAGGTACTTCAGCAGGAAGGTAACATTCTCCATGCAGTTATGCTGGCCACATGACCTAGGAGGTGTCTACGGACAACAGTAACTCTTTAGCTTAGAAATGGAGATGAGCACCACCCCCCAGATTTGGACAATAGTTGGACAATAGACTTAATGTCAAGGGGAAACATTTACCTTTAGTTTAGGCCCCTTTTACACTGCCACCTAATCTTGATTATCAAAGTAGATAATATTATCTGCTTTGAACTGGATTGTATGACTCTACATTGCCATATAATTCAGTTCAACGCAAATAATCTGGATTTTATATGACAGTGTGGAAGGGGTCTTAGTGTCTTGGTCTCTATATAAGTTTCCATCTGCTGTCTGAATTTGGAGACAATTACAACTATTTGTTTAAAATCTCCCATTAAAAGAGAAAGTATTGCACAGTGGGTATTTGCCTTGTCTTCCTCAGTTTGTTTCACCTGATGTTTGTGATGCTCCTCGCATAAGAACCATTGAAGCTAGACATAATAATTTAAAATTGCAACAAGAAGCGCCGTTCTCCCCCATTTAATTTTTTGAAATTATATTTTGAATTATATTTCCAAGATACATTATCTGCATTAAACCAATCTGAGGAAGTTGATAGAGCAATGTAAAGCAAAGACTTAATCAAATTAATAATGTCTTTTACACATTGGAGCTTTTGACACATTCATTTATTTACTGTCAACGTGAGTTTTAATTTATGTGTTTTTCTGGCAGTGTTGTTTGTGTTGGTGGGGATGGGATGTTCAGTGAAGTGATGCATGGCCTGATTGGAAGAACGCAGAAGGATTTTGCCATCGATCAAAATAATCCCAAAGCATCATTAGCCCAATGCAATATCAGGATTGGCATAATTCCTGCTGGTAAGAATTGCAACACAATGAATGTCATTTGTCCATTGTTGTTATTGTTACTCCTTAATCAACTTTGAGCCAAAATGGACCTCTTGAAAAAAGTACCAACCATATTTATACAGGAACCATAACCAATATTAAAACAACAAACATAGAATCCTAATACTGGTATCATTAGAAATGCATATGTGAAAATAGTAGCTTTCCAGACATTTTGGGCTGCATTTTGTATATTCTGATTAACACTGTTGGCTAGGGTTGATGCGGGTTGTTGTCCAAAAGCTCTCTGTTTTGTCCTTTCATGAAAACTGAATGTCATATTTTTCATGCCTTGTTAGCATCCATGAAACACATTTCCCAGAACTATCCATTCTGTCTACATGCCTTGCCCCTTTCAGTGATATCTTTTTAAAAGAACCTGTTTATAGTTAGGGAATGTAAACTTTTGCATATAGTAAATGCAGTTTTAAGAAATTAAACATCAGTTGGACTTCTCTAAAGAAAGAACTTGGGATGTTGACGTGACATTTTACACTGTTTTGCTACTTCCTCACTCCTCTAGTATGAACCTTTGACACATTTAGGCAATTTCCCTTTCAACAGAAAGAAAAATCCTTCAAAGGGGCCCGTCTAAACAGGAAGAAAAATCCTTCAAAGGGGCCCGTCTAAACCTAAATTTACTTAGGTTGCGATCCTTTTGTAAAAACTGCTTACTGGAAAACATACTTAATACACTTGATCTTAGCCAAAAGGCCGAGAAGCGATCCAGACATATACTGGATTGTACTGATACTTAACCCTGGTTGGGATTTCAATAGGTCCTTCACACGTCTTACTGAATCAATTTAAATTATGATAAGACCAATGAAAACAAACACATTAAAGCACACAATGCTATGGAAGAACAGTCTAAAAGCAGTCGGGAGCAAGAAAAACAAACACAAGCCAATAATTTACAGAAGATTACATCCACTAATTAACAAGTTTCAAAACATAAGCGAATGGTAGCGCTGTAACTCCCCCCCCCCCCCCCCAAGAGGTTTAACAAAAGAAATACTTTTCTTACCTGATGAGTAAGGGGCTATAAGGAGTTATAATAGAAGCAAAGTATTTTTTACAGAGAACCAGAAGATGATTTCTCCAGGAAGAAGCCTTTCTTTTTCCCACAATAAAGAGGGTGTGGGGGATGTATCAATATATAAATAGCTCAACACCCAAATTCTACAATCTGATGCACATACATTTATTTTCATACATATATCTACATTTGGTTGCCCACAGACACACACCTATGCCGTTGTACAGACACACCTATGTAGTTGCAATCATGTACATCTTGGGTTCATGTGTCCTGCATTGGAATGATGGAAATAAGGGGGTGAGTCTCCCAAGTTTTACTGCAAGCTTTGCAGGGCTCTCCAACCTGCTAAACATTTTATCTTCAGCTCCTTTAAAGAATCCAAAACTTAGAATACATTTGTTCCCCAATGACAGGGGTGTTACTAGCAGTTGGATTCATGTGTCATTTGTTCATAAAACACACTGGGAATCTGGAGACTGTCAAATGTAGATAGTATATTTATTTATTTTATTTACAGTATTTATATTCTTCCCTTCTCACCCCGAAGGGACTGAGGGCGGATCACAGGACACATATACGACAAACATTCAATCCTAATTATACAGTGACAAGACAGACAACAGGTAGAGGTATATATAGGCTTTCCCATCTTTCAGCATCTTGGAGGCTGTGCTTGGTTCCCGCCACGGGAGGGGGGGGGGATGCTGTGACTCCATCTCCCTGCCAAAGAGCTTTATTTTATTCATAATTTCCTCCTTTTTCTGATCAAAACAATGTACCTTAATACCTACCCACTTTAACACTGTACCTATTTATCTGCTCACATTTGTTTTCAATCTGCTAGGTTGGCAGAGAGCTGGGCTAAGATCAGGAGCTCACTCTTACCCGGGCTTCGAACTGTCAACCTTCTGGTTAGCAAGATTTATTTCAGCTGGTAGTTAACCTGCTGTGCTAAAGCCCGGCCCTTTATATTATTCCCCAATATAGGGAAGGAAATGCATTTTGCGATCCAAAAAACAACTTTTCCAAAATGCTGAAAACATTGTTCAGTTCCCTGCCATGAATTATTGCTTTTATTAGAGACTAATGGCCTTTTTGATGGGGTGTAATGCTGTACCAGTAACATGTCCCACCAGGGCTCAAAGCATCAGCTTGACTCTACTTTGCCGTTAATTAACTTGCAGAGGATTCAGTGGTGTGCTGTGTAAAGAGTGGCCCAAATGGTTCAATCTACACTCCTCATTTAGCTGCACTCATCTCTCCAGTCTGCCAAGCAAATCAAAATTTTGCTTAAACACACACTAAGTCTAATTCTTTTGTTCCACTCTTGGCAAATAGCAGCAGCTTGACAAAAGGATTTTCACTGCAGTCTCTGTAACAATGGATCAATCTCTCTCTACACCTCTCTAGAAACATTGCACTGACCCTTCTGCCTTTGTTATCAAATGGACTAGAGGAAAGCAAACACCACTACTTCTGCCTGTCATGCTGCATAAAATGGTTAGAGAAAGAGAAGGGAAAGTGTGTGTCTCTTGCTGGATTGAAAGTAACCATCTATGTTTGGCTCTGTCAAGCTTATTATCATGCCCTGAGCAATTTTCAGCATATTACTTTGAAGACCCTGACAGAAAGCTATCTTGGTCTGCAGCAAAGACAAAGTCTTGTAACAACTTGCCAACTTAAAATATGTAATTTGTGGCTTAACCTTTCTTAGACTGAGTCTACTACACCACATACAAAAGCAGCAATGAAGGAATGCCCATGTCACCATCCAACATACTGTTTTGTGCATGGATGCTATTAAAATAATTATCACTATCTAAACCCAAGGCATTACAGTTCTATGTGATGTTATGATTCACAATTATTTCATCAGCAATTTTCAACATTAACCAAGTACTGTACATATATTTCTGCCAGTTGGGGACAATGCTTTTTGCTGTCTGTCTGTGTATTGTCTATACAAAGCAGCATTGAATGTTTGCCGTATATGTGTGTTGTGATCCGCTTTGCGTCCCCTTTGGGGTGAGAAGGGCAGAATATAAATAAAGTATTATTATTATTATTATTATTATTATTATTATTATTTTGCATCAGAAGAGAAAGCCACCTTGGGTCCTTGTCTGATGGAAAGGAAAGAACGAAAGAAAGAAAGATCATTTAAAGAAAGCATAATGTCAAAATAAATTTGTTAGTTCATAACACCTTGTTTTTGAATGGCACAAATTTGACAATGCTAATATTTATATATGAAATGTTCACATACACATACCGTTGCCAAAAGTCCTAAGTCAGAGTCATAAATTATCAGAAACACTGAAAGCTCTCAGGAAGTGCCAACCAATGATGTTAATAACAATCACTCTTTTCTGATATATGTTCAAGGCGTGAGGAGGACTATACATCTGTTTTCAGGCATTCATAACATTGATTGAAGATAGCAAACTATTTCCTAGGAATGTCAACATTCAATAAGTCTAAATATTCATTACAATATACATGTCTTCTTGCCACTTCTATTTCAGAAATTGGTATCTCTTTATTTCTTGGTTTACCTTTTTATGTTTTTGCAGTGTAGGATTCCAACACCAGGCAGCTAAATTTGGTGTTTTTCAAATCATACAAAATGCAAGGTCAGCTTGTGAATTGCCAGTTAATAAGTTAGAGGCTGAAGGGAAGTGTACCAGCCCTGCAGAGAAGCCTAGACAAACTGTTAGATGATTAGATTATTAGACTGCATAAACAATTGTGTGCCTGCCCATGGGATTAATTTTTGCCTGAAAAGGTAAAAAAAAATACTTATTTTCTATCTGAGCACTTAAAACAATTCTAAGGGTAACTGCACTCACTGTATAGCCATAGCATTTCATACTGTTTCTGTGTCTTTTTCCTATTGAAATACTGGGATTAAAAATTTATAACATACTTAGAAATGTTGTAAGAAGTTGTAGCTCAGGAAGTGCATTTGAGCTCTTTGAAATAGGCTTTACATTGTTCCCTTTTATATATTTTCACAATATTGTTAAGGTGGGAGAAGTAACAAATTTACTCATTTTGCCAGGTTCGACAGACTGCATATGCTATGCAACAGTTGGCATCAATGATCCAGTAACATCCACATTACATATCATCATTGGTAAGTTGTCAGAATGTGATGTTAGTGCAGGACAGAGCTGGAAGCCTGTGAGCTCCAATAGCTGTTAAATAACCTTATTTGGAAGAGTCTGAACTGTCAGAAGGAGGGTTTGGGGTGAAGGAGGAGACATGCTGACCTAAACTTATGGTACTTCTATCTAAGACAGAATCTATATTTATTTATTTATTTATATCCTGTTTTTCTCCCATGGATGGCATTCAAAGCAGCGAACAATGCCCAGGGGAATCCTTTATTGGGAGATATTAGCTGGCCCTGATTTTTTCCTGTCTGGAATTCCCCTGTTTTTTTAGTTTTCCTCTTTATTTGATTTTTGAGTTTTCTAATACTGGTAGCCAGATTTTGTTCATTTTCATGGTTTCCTCCTTTCTGTTGAAATTGTCCAACATCTCCCAACAAAGGATTCCCCCAGGCAGGAAGCAGCCAGTCTTTGAAGCTGCAAGGCCATTCAATGCTAATCAAGGCAGCCAGTTGTCACATTCACATCTGCCTCTAGCAGACAAGAGTTCTTTCTCCCACCCTGGATATTCCATAGATATATAAGCCTCACTTACCTAGTTTTTGACAGACCTCACAACCTCTAAGGAAGCCTGCCATAGATGTGGGTGAAACGTCAGGAGAGAATGCTTCTGGAATATGGCCATACAGCCCAGAAAACTCAAACCAACCCAGTGGTTAAAAGAATAAAAATTACATGACACAAAAGCACAACAACATGACCTCAAATAAAACAGATAAAACAAATACCCCATTACATAAACCATATAAACAAGCTTAATAAATAGGTCATTTACTGTTAAAAATGTCCTGGGCCTCAGGCTCAGGTTATCCATAAAAATATAAAATTAAAAATTCTATAAGCACCACTTCTATGTGAACACTGGTGGACTTTGGGGAAAATAGACCTTGATATTTGGGAGTTGAAGTTGCTTGGATTTATAGTTCACCTCCAATCAAACAGCGTTGTGAACCACACCAGTGATGGAATTGGGCCAAACTTCCCACATAGAACCCCCATGACCAACAGAAAACATTAAGAGAGGTCTTTGGCGACCTCTCTGACACCCCCTCGTGACCCCCCCCCCCATCCTGGGGGTCCTGAACCCCAGGTTGAGAAATGCTGCCCTATAGCAAATATATTGACCCCTTCTACATGAGAATGGCCTGTAACCATCATCATTGATTGCTGGCCTCTGGCACAGATTCCAGGGATGCCTCTTATTTTTCTTTATTAAGTTTGCATTTTCTCAGTGGCTTTTTGCTTTCCCCTCCCTAGTCCAGGTTCATGTAGAATACAAACAGTTGGCATCTTAACAGTGCCATAGCTTCACTCTAAGCATAACCAGAGCATAGGACTCCGCATTTTGACATTCATGGCACGGTACGGATAAACATCAGCTTTGCTAGTTTAGTACTTAATCTGCTGTTTCCAGCATCTGCTTGAAAACTATACTGTAGAAACCTATTTTCAGTTAGTGTAGAAACTGTTCTTGCATTTTTACAGATACAGATGCATGCTATGAAGAGTTTCATTTCACAAATGATTGCTGCATTTACAGCTTAAAATATGTAAGCGGTCCCATCATCACACATGTCTCTTGTCAACAGGAGACACACAACCTTTGGATGTCTCTTCAGTACATCGCAATAATGCATTTCTGAAATACTGTGTATCATTATTGGGTTATGGTTTTTATGGAGACGTTTTAAAAGACAGCGAAGAAAAGCGCTGGATGGGCCCTGCCAGATATGACTACTCAGGTAAAGTTTTTGAAAGTTTATTTCAGCCTTCTGCTATACAAACCATATTTCCTTCCTTCCCTCTTTCCTCCCTCCTTCCCTCTCTTTCTCCTTCCTTCATTCCTTTTGTCTTCTCTTCCTTCTCTCTTTCCTCCCTCCCTCCATTCTCTCTCCCACCCTTCCTTCCATCCTTCTCTTCCTTCCTTCCTCCCTCCCTCCCTTCCCCCTCTTCCTTTCTTCCTTCTCCTTTTCCTTCCTCCTTTCCTCCTGGATATTTAGCTGAGAGAAAAGAAGATAGAGAGGGAACACGAGAATCATGTTTCAAGATTTAAAAGGGTGTCCCATTGAGGAGGGTGGGGAAAATCAGATTGTCTGCTGCCCTAGAGCCAGGGCACAAAGGAGCAATGGTTTCAAATTGAAAGAAAAGACATTCAATTGAAAGATTAGGAAGAACTTCCTGAGAGTAATCGCTACTGGAAAATGTCATAGGCTGCCTCGGAGTGTGATGAGTCTCCTTCTCTGGAGGCTTTTCCGCAGAGGCTGTCTATCGGGAGTGCTTTGATTGTACCTTCTTGCTTGGCAGGGGGTTGGAGTGGATAGCCCTTGGGGGTCTCTTCCAGCTCTAGAATTCTAGGATTCAATATCAGGAGTAGGCAATATGAGGTCTAATATATACACATTTTCTCTCCTGTCCACCATCTCATCCTGACCGAGGCCAACCCTTTTGGGATCCAAACATTTCCCTCCTTTCCTTCACTTTCTGCCTCCGAAAGAGAAGAGGAAGGGGAGGAAAGCGCAGGGAGAAGACTTGGGGAGAACCCCCTCCCTCCCGGCCCACCCACCTGTGGGGAGAGGGTGGTCTAGAAATAATAATAATAATAATAATAATAATAATAATAATAATTACAAGACCTAATTAATTTTTGAATATTTTTCTCTCTTTTAAAGGTTTCAAGACCTTTCTATCTCATCATTACTATGAAGGAACAGTTTCCCTTCTACCAGCAACACACGCTGTGGGGTCTCCAAGAGATAAGAAATACTGCAGAACAGGGTAGGCTAAGTAACACTTGGTATATTTTTTCACAAGCAGGGATGGCTGCCTCATGCCTCTGAACATGAACTTTGCATGATATTGGACTCACAAACCTTGATTTAAGAAAGATGATTTCTATGAGTATGTTTGTAATACATTGATCATATTCCTTTGGATTCTGCTTTAGGAATCATCTGTCTTTCCCATGTAAGAAAATTTTTGGTTATGAACTTGTATTTTGATTCCTTGTTAAGGATACTATGAACTTCAATAAGCATTGTTTGTACATTGAATGTTCTATGACCAAAGCATATATATAAATAACATTCTTATGGTTTAGATTATTGGATTATATTTTTGTTTATAGGAGCCTCTTGCCAGTGTACTTTGAGGGATCCTTTCTCTGTATTGGAGACAGGGACATGCAATATATTTTAGCCCAGTGGTTCTCAACATGTGGCTTCCCAGATGTTTTGGCCTTCAACTCCCAGAAATCCTAACAGCTGGTAAACTGGTTGGGATTTCTGGGAGTTGTAGGCCAAAACACCTGGGGACCCACAGGTTGAGAACCACTGCTAGCCTCTCTCCTTATAAGACAAAACCAGCAAGCAACATTCTCTTGGAGTTTCTTGAATATATAAATGTGTGTGGTTCCCAAGCCATCTTAATATTTCATCCAGCTATTTAGATATGTATACTATTATTTATGGTAAGGATCCCCTCTTCTGGAGAATATGAGAAAATGGATTAATCTGCAAGACCTCTTCTGAGGCTTCCAAATTTCACTTCTCAGTTGAGGGGATTGGGAATGCATCTTCAACAGGATCCTGTTATGGCCTAAAGTGACAGAGGCAACACGATCTCTAGGTATTTGATTACATTTAAACCCCTGTGGTCAATGGTATAATTCTATGTCTAGACTTCTACCCAGGCATGTTTAATGGATTCCCATTATGGAGCATGCTATTCCCCTTTTGGATCCCACACAATGTAGAGGAGATTCATTTAAGGTTGCAGACTTGCCCTACTTAGCTCTACCTCCATTCTACTCTTATTTTGCCCTAGGCAGCCATGAGAGTCTCCTCAAAATCTGCAAAGCCCTTTGTAAATAAAGGTATGCTCCCTTTATAACACTGGCAGGATTAAGCACAGTGTGCAGTTGAGATTCTTGAATGCAACTAGTACAAAGAGAAAGGTTGTTAATTTTCTAGTTGACCCCCCAATGGAAAATCTTAAGTATTCAAAAAATGCAGTCCTCAAACTCAGTCGATTCTAAAACAAAATTCATTGAGACATGAGGTTTCCTGTTTATTTATCTTGTTTGCAGCAGTTTGCAATATTGCAAACAGTAGCAGCCAAAGGAATGAAATGTTAATATACCATTGCATTAACTCCATTATCCATTCTGCATTCTAGTCTGACTGGTGTGGAAAATTCATGTTAATTCGTGTCTTTCAGGTGCCGTATTTGCAAGCAAAGTAAACAACGGCTGGAGAAGGAGCAGCGAAACCATGAAAAGGGGATTAAAGGTAAATTTAGAGTTTATGCAAATCCAGCCCTAGGTAACAAAAAGACCTCCTTCAAAATTTTCCTTCACCCTTTGAAGTTGTCAATGAATGGGAATGATAGAACATGTTAAAGATGTTTGGTTTTAATGTCTCACCAGTTTTCTTTGTTCTGCTTTTCCAATCTACAAAACATTGCAGTGGGTTCTTCTTTAAACTGGTGGATTCTTCTTTAAACTGAATGGACAAGTATGGGATTGTGAAGCAAACCATCTTTCAGCACTTCCTTGTCTAGACAGGAAATGTGTGATAATTCCACCATAAAATTGTTTTCTCTATGTACTGAAGTGACAAAACAGCTCCTTTCTATCAATGCTTTGTTTTCAATAAGAAAACTGAAATCACACAGCAACACTGAGGAGAGTCAGTGTTTGCAAATGTGAAATATTTTCAATTTTAGTATCTCAGTAATGACTATACGTGATATACCCAGTTCCTGTACATATCTCATCAAACCAGAAATGTTTTAACATCTGTTGAAAACTGTAGGAAGCATCTTTTTGTCCCCCACCTTCTTAAGTGTATCTCCTTATGTTTTAAGGGAAAGAAGAAGGAGAATGGAAGGTTATTAGAGGAAAGTTTCTAGCCATCAATGCCGCAAACATCAGTTGTGCTTGTCCACGGAGCCCGAAAGGCCTTTCACCAGCTGCTCACTTGGCAGATGGCTCTGCAGACCTCATTCTAGTCCGGAAATGCTCTCGGTTAAATTTTCTAAGGTACCTCGTAAGGCATACTAACCAGGATGACCAGGTGTGTATTGTCTTGGTGATATTTTCAAGGGTATGTGGGATGGTACAACCCAATGTAGATTAATGTTCTTGTAAAATGGACAAGATGTTCTGGTAACAGCTTTTTGGAAACTTTAACATTTCCATTTTAATGGGATGCTTTTCTAATAATAGCACTGTGACAAATCACCCATTCGTGTTCATTCTGCACTTCCAGCCCTTACAGCTTTTAGCACTGAAGCTTTGAACACCTTGCTCTTTTCCTCCTAAAATGCCTTCCTAGTTTTGGTTCTCAGGCCCCTCTGTGACCTCTGTAAAGGACAAAGTGGATGTGTTGACCAGTGGGTTCAGTATGGTCTTCCTTATTAAATTTTATATCTTCTGGCAGACTGACAGGAAATAAAACAGTAAAGGTTCGTTGTATGACAAACATCTAGCTTTATGCTGGTTCCACACACAGTAATACCTCCATTTCACAGATCTCTGCCCACCCTCTCAGCTCCCAAAACCTTCCACCATTCTCTTCTTCCTAATTGGTCCTCTCCATCCTGATCATTTAACCCATTCCTGCTTGCACTGGTATTCACAGGGTGTTTCAAAATGATGGACCCAATTTCAAAGCAGTATATTTCATAATGGCAGCATGTTATATTTACAGAAATAGTTATAAACAGGTTAACAAGTTATCAAGTTTTGAGCCAGAAACAACTTTTAAAAATAACCCCCCAAATGGAGAATATCTCATTAGGCCTCATGTTGCAGGGTTGCTATGCTGTCGCACCCAAGCTACTTAAAATGTCTTTAGTGCTAACGGGTCTTAACTATCTATCAGCTCGGGGGATGCTGGTTTGCCTTCCTGTTTGAGCAAGGAATCCCACAGAACCAATATCCCCGCTATTGCTTTAAAGAAATTGCAATGATTTCTTAATTGGTCTTGGACCTATTTCCACTAAGGCACTATCATGGTTTCCCCACAACAAAGTCCATACTTAAAGTTTAAAGCTAACTGGTTGTTCTTGAAGTCATTGCTAGTGGATGATTCTGGAAACAAGGGACATATGAAAGTTTTCATCTCACTTTTTCTAGTAAAGGGACCTCTGGAACACCCAATGTCCAAGGTAATCAGGCTGGAGTCTGAGAGAGCAGGTCTCTCCTATTGAGGCCTGGCACCTTGCTGAAGGCGCTGGAAACTCCACAGGCTGCCACTGACCAGCGGTAGATCAGTACAGTTGAATGAGTTCCCAGAATAGTGGTGATCAGTATTGGTTTGAAATGGCCTGGCCAAACCTGGATCTTGCTGTGACCAAGTATAGACACGTCTTACTTCCAAGATTCCCTGGTGGTAACAACTCTAATCTAAAATGACTCCCTTTCCCCAGGCAAAGGGGTGGGCAAACTTACTGAACCAAACCAGAAGGGTTTCCTTAAACTCTACCCTCATAAGCTAACAGAAAAATAGCTACTCTCAAGCTGTTGGTGAGTCAGTGTAACAAAAGGAACTGGGAGTTATACAATTCCATCACGGTTGCCATCTTGCAAATGACTGAGACAGGGGCTGTTTGTGCACTGAGAGAATCATTTGAAACCCTATGCTCTACCCTTTCAAGGGGAATAGTTTCATTCATGGGTGGTTCAGGGTTGCAGAGATATAGCGATTTCAAATTGGGTCCATCATTTTGAAACACTTTGCACTTCTACCTGGCCCTATCTCTTTTTTTAACTGGACCTCTCCACTTTTTATGCTTCTATATTTGTCCAACTACATCCCGCCAGCTCAGCATTCCTTAAGCTGTGATTGGCTTGTTGTTCCCAGCTTGCCCAGCATCTCACTTTAGCATCTGAGTTGCCAGCAGCTCATTTATCCTACATCAGTAGTCACATAGAAAGGGAAAAATAGCAAGTGAATGCTCTTGTAAAATGCAGGCGGTCTCAAAGCTGGAATTCTAGCAATGGGAACCAAGTGCTTCATTGACTATCTTCAATCACAGTGGTTGGCCAGTGGAAGCAGGTGGCTTGCATACAGCTCTAGTACCACCACTTTGAATATTGAAAGGGCAATATTAGCTACCCAGCAGGAATCCTAGAACTGAAGGGTTGAGTTCCATCTGGCCAGTAAAAGCTCCTGACTTTGGCTTGAGTCCTCACTTGGAGCGGTTCATGGCAAAGGTACTAGCAGAGCTTGGAAACTTTTTTTTAAAAAAATGGATGGCATCTCCAGATCACCCCCTCCTCGGCCAACATGGCTACTGGCCATTTGTACTAATACATTGTGAGGCCTGCATTCTAAAACTTTTCCAAGCTCTGATTACTAAACACCTGTCCTTTCTGACCAGCTTTACTGCCATCTGTCTAGCGATCTCTTTGTTGTTGTTGTTTCTCATCTCCCTGCTTGGTCATTGCATACAGGTCTCAGAGTCCTTCCACCCAGCCCTTTATCCCAGAATATCAAGGTAGAAAATCCCATAATATATACTTTGAACTGGGTTATCTGAGTCCACACTCAGATAATGTGGGATTTCCTGCCTTGATATTCTAGGATATAGGGCTGTGTGGAAGGGCCCTCAGGCTCCTAACCCTTACAGTTCTCTTCTCGCTCCACTACATTGGTACGAGAAGGGAGCTGCACTTTCCTTGTCAAACAACTCTGAAAAGGACTATCACCCCTCAGCATACATTTTGCATCCCACTTTTCTAACATTAATTAAAAAGAAGTCCAATATCTATTGGATCCCCAAGCCAGTTGTCTCCATCCCCCTTCTTTGCTTTCTGACTCTTCAGTTGCCTAGAAAATACATGTGTCAGCAAACAAGGGAGAGCTTTTCTCTTGTGGCATTCTGCTTATGAAATTCCCTCTGCACTGCAGCATAGTTGAATACAAATCTTGATCATTCCCAGCACCTTTTAAAAACTTGTTTCACCATGTGCTTGCTAGATTTAATTCTTAATTTTGTGATATATTTGGTTTTTTACTATAGTTCCCTTCTTTTAACTTTGTTTTTCGTCTGTAGAAGTTTGTGAAAAATCCTGAAATGTTGTTAATCAAGAATGATTAACAGTGGTTTAAAGCGCTGAACTGCTGAACTTGCAGACCGAAAGGTCGCAGGTTCAAATCCGAGAAGCAGCGTGATCTCCCGCTCTTAGCCCCAGCTTCTGCCAACCTAGAAGTTTGAAAACATGCAAATATGAGTAGATCAATAGGTACTGCTCCGGCAGGAAGGTAACAGCGCTCCATGAAGTCATGCTGGCCACATGACCTTGGAGGTGTCTACGGACAACGCTGGCTCTTCGGCTTAGAAATGGAGATGAGCCCCAACCCCCAGAATCAGACTTAATGTCACGGGAAAACCTTTACCTAAGAATGATTAAGGCCTTTCCACACAGCCATATAACCCAGAATATCAAGGCAGAAAATCCCACAATATCTGCTTTTAACTGGATTATTTGAGTCCACACTGCCATATATCCCAGTTCTAAGCAGATATTCTGGGATTTTCTGCCTTGATATTCTGGGTTATATGGCTGTGTGGAAGGGCCCTAAGTCCTAAACACACCTAACTTTTCTTAGCTTTCAAGATCAGGTGGCATCTTTAAGATATTTAGGCTGCAAACTGACACAAACTAGGAAATCATGACCATTCTAAATGACTTGGGGAATATAAGCAGATACCATAATGACATCACTTAGTAGCTGATTTAGCCTGACATGAATCTCACTGGGTACTGTTAGGCAGCTTGCCATCTAAAATGGGGATAATATTGATCTCCTTTTTGAATCCTTGAGGAAGGCACAGGTCAAAGTGTATACATAACTAGTTAACAACCTCTATTGCAGTGGTTCTCAACTGGTGGGTCCCCAGATGTTTTGGCCTTCAACTCCCAGAAATCCTAACAGCTGGTAAACTTGCTGGGATTTCTGGGAGTTGTAGGCTAAAACACCTGGGGACCTACAAGTTGAGAACCACTACTCTATTGGCATTCGTTCTTGGGTTTTTTGTTTTGTTTTTGTTTTGGTTTTTTGGGGGGTGGGGGGTTGTTACAGAAACGTAAAAGACTATGAAGTTGCTTGTATTTTAAAGGTAATTGTCAAAATCCAGTACAGACTTGGGCTTCAAAGCCAGTGTCTAAGTGCATGTCATTTTATGCAGGATTGTAACTTGGAATGTGAAATATGTGCATGTAACAAGAACTGTTACAGATAATACTGTGTCTTGCCTGATCTCTTCAGATAGAAAAGTGTAAACATTACACAATAGGGGTCATGGTGGCACAGCAGATTAATCCGCTAAGCTGCAGAATTTGCTTATCAGAAGGTCAGCAGTTCAAATCTGCAGATGGGGTGAGCTCCTATTGTTAGCCCCAGCTTCTGCCAACCTAGTAGTTCGAAAACATGCAAATGTGAGTAACATGCAAATGTGAATAGATCACAATGTGCAGGAAGGTAATGGTACTCCATTCAGTCATGCTGGCCACATGACTTTGGAGGTATCTATGGCCAACGCTGGCTCTTCGGCTTAGAAATGGAGATGAGCACCACCGGAGTCAGACATGACTAGACTTAATGTCACGGGGAAACATTTACTTTTACCTTTTAAGAATTTCCTTCTCTCATTCGTCTGCAGTTTGATTTTTCCTTTGTGGAAGTTTATCGGATCAAAAACTTCCAGTTCACATCAAAGCATTTTGAAGATGGGGACAACGATGTCAATGATATGCAGAAAAAACACTTTGGCCAGTTCTGCAGAGACCATCCTGCTTGTTGCTGCATCCTTCCTAACAGCACCTGGAACTGTGATGGAGAGACTCTAGATAGCTCAGCAATTGAATTCAAGTGAGTATTACTCTTTTGAGAGATGAATTGATATAATATGTTTGATAACAGCTCTCATTGACGGGTTCAAAACTGGCAAAAGGACATTCACAGGAGCTAAAGACTTGAGTGCACACATGCATTAATAAATACATTTTTAAAATCAATTTCTGATATATCTACCAAATTTTTAATAAATAATGTACAAGAAAACCAGTTTTATAGCACTGAAGTCATAATAGATGTGGAAATTAATTGGGCATGAACCTATAACTGTAAAAGGTTAGTGGCAGCAGATCTAAAGAAGCCTTCAATAAAGCAAAGACCAGGTGCAGCTGAACATTTTTGCCAGCAGTCAATATTTTGTTGCTATTGGGTGTATTTCTAACTTATGGCAACGCTAATGTTACTCTCACAGATGTGGGTTTTTGGTTTGTTTGTTTTTTTGCAAGTTTTGTTCAGAGGGGATTGTCTTCGGCTTCTTCTGGGGCTGAGAAAGTACGGCTAACCCAACGTCACCCAATTGGTTTTTCATGGCTGAGTAGGGATTCAAGCCCTGGTCTCCAGAGTCTTAGTCCAGCACTCAAAGCACAACACCATGGTAGTGGTTACACCCAAAATCTTTCAACCTTTTTGTTTTTCATACCAGACTGAGCCCAATGTGTCAGCTTAAAAACAACCTTGCAAAAGCATATTTAAAATACATTCAAGCACTAAAATAATTATTATTATGAATGTTTGGGTAAGTTAGTATCAGATAGAATTAAAGAATTAGTAGATTATATAATAAATAATTTACTAATTTCGAACACTGGTCTTGTAATCAGACCATCAATTTCCTTCCTCCCTCCTTGCTTCCTTCCTGGTTCCTTTCTTCTTTGCTTCCTTGTATAGAGTCAGAAAATGTCTAAAGTAGGATATTTTAAATCCCTTTGCAATGCATTTCACAAGAGAGAACGTTCATATCATCTGTCTTTCCAAATGGTAACAGCTGTAAAAAATAGTTCCCCCCCCCCCCCCTCAGGATTGTCATTATGTATGGTGTGCAGAAGTTTGCCCTACATTTAGTCAAATCATTAGTCCAGTAGTATTAACACTGAGTGGCCATTGACTCTACAGTAGCCTCCTTCTATTGGCTGTCTCCCTTCATCCCTCTCTATTGATAATGCTGGTGAAGACAGATAACAACTCTAATTCAGTAATCTCTGGCGAACCTGAATTGTCTCTCCACTCTTTCCAGTTGTGGTGGGGAGATGCCAGATAGTGAGGATGGGGCCTTCTGCATGCAATTCATGCAACCTTAATGAGCTCCATATGCTGTCCTGATCCTGACCAGGTTTTCCTAGGGTGACTGCTGTTGTTAGAGGGGTCACTCCCATTGGTGGCAGGCAGTTGACAATTAATGTGGCTCTTTCTTGTTAAACACATGGAGCATTCCTTTATCTTGCAGGGTTCACTGTCAATTAATAAAACTCTTTGCAAGAGGAATCGAAAAATCCAAACATGAAGCAGCTCACAAGCAAGCGAAGTAATTCACTGAAGTCAACTCTCCCTGAAAACAGAACAACAGATTACAGCTGGCTCAACAAATAAGTATTTCGGGCACATTAATAAATGTTTTCAAATGGAATCATGGTAATATTACTTTTGTGTGAATGTCTTGCAAGAGTTTAGATTTTATGCAAATCAGACCATTATTTTTTACAGAAATTTAATGTGTGCTACAAAGAATGGCAATTGGATCGCATTTCTTTCCTTCAAGCTAATTTTATAGCTGTCTTGCAGTGACAACTCAGCATGCAGTTCTAGGAAACTCAGCTAGACTTGTAACTCCTTAGAGCATAATGCCTTTTCCCTTTTTTTTGTTTAGTAAGAGACTAGTTTTCTGTATTTCCATGCTGGCCCTGGAGAAGAGGAAGCCTCTTCTTGTACAGCTGTGACACCAGACTTTTCATACGTTTTTTTATTTAAAAATCCTTCTACCAAACAAGTTGGAATTAGAGGATGAGAATGGCTTTGCAGCCAGTATGGAAATCAGGTGAATTGGCAAAGGAGAGATGGGGAAGGCTTTCTCTCTTGCACCAGCTTTGCCTTCAGTCAACTTCATGCACTCATTGTCATAAAATGCATTCCTTGCCAGTACCTACTGGGTTAGTGGCAATTTGTTAAAATATCACTATAATAAAATTAATAGACTATTGTAAATGATTTCCACGGAATGTGGTTTTGAATATTTGATATAATCAAGCAAACTGAACTTTTAATCTCACACCTTGATATTCAGAAGTGCTATTTCATTAAGATTGCTTGGCATCCTCTTGTGGTTTGAAGACTCTACAATAATAAAGTCCTCATAGAATCATAAAGTTGGAAGAGACCATATGAGTCATCCAGTCCAACTGTCTACAATGCAGGAAAGACGGAATCAAAGCACCCCCGACAGATGACCATCCAGCCTGTTTAAAAACCTCCAAGGAAGGAGTTTCCACCAGACTCCAAGACAGAGAGTTCCACTGTTGAACAGCTTTTACAGTCAGGAGATTCTTCCTAATGTTCAGGTGGAATCTTTGTTTCCTGTCATTTGAACTTTTTGCTCTAAGTCATAGTTTCCAGAGCAACAGAAAACAAGCCTACTCCCTCTTCCTTATGAAGCCTTTAAAATATTTGGACATGGATGTAGCCTCTCAACCTTCTCTTCTGCAGGCTACACATTCCCAGCTCTTTTAACCGTTCCTTATAGGGCATGGTTTCTAGACTTTTGATAATTTTAGTTGCCCTGGGCACGTTTCAGCTTGTCAATATCCCTCTTGAATTATGGTGCCCAGAAGTGGACACACTATTATTCCAGGTGAGGTCTGACCAAAGCAGAATAGACAAGCACCATTCCTTCCCTTGATCTAGACATTATTCATATTTTGATGCAGCCCTAAATCCCATTGGCCTTTTTAGTTGCTGCATCACATTGGTGCTTCATGTTGAACTTGTCCATGAAGACTCCAAGATATTTTTCACATAGAGCATTGTTGAGCCAGGCGTCACCCATCCTACATCTGTGCATTTCATTTTTCTACCTAGGTGTAGTATCCTACATTGTTCCTTGTTGAAATTCATTTTGTTAGTTTTGGCCCAGCTCTCTAATTTGTTAAGGGCACTTAGGATTCTGAACCTGTCTTCCTCCCGATTTGGAGTCATGGCATAATTCATTTAGTCTTCCCCCAAAAAAATAACTCGTTAATTGAGCTTGACTTCATTCTGCAACTTAACAATGCAATCAAAACAAGCATTCCTGGAATACAGCTGCATATTCTGGAGCACGTATCAATACAAAAGCGACATGTAGCATCATGTGCGTTTGGCCAAAGCAATCCCTAATAAATGCTGGAGCAACTCAGATAAAGCCTGTTGAAATTACTTTGTTGTATACAACTTCTCAGATTGGGTTGTTGTAGGTTTTTCGGGCTGTATGGCTATGTTCTAGAAGTATTCTCTCCTGACGTTTTGCCTACATCTATGGCAGGCATCCTCAGAGGTCTAGAGAATACTTCTAGAACATGGCCATACAGCCCAAAAAACCTACAACAACCCAGTGATTCTGGCCATGAAAGCCTTTGACAATACACTTTTCAAATTCCCCAGCCAGCTATTTGGAAATAGCCATGCTGGCTGGGGGATTCTGGGAATTGTAGTCCAAAAAGGAACTTTCCCAGATCTGCTCAGATTACATAGTATCTGAGAAGGTCAGGGAGGATATATGGATATATGTGTTAAATTAACAAGGCACCAGCAGTTTTATTTAAATGCACTGAATGTTGTCAAATTTATGTTGATAGAATGGTAGAAATGACAGCAGCAAAATACCAGTTTTCAAACATACGATCTGTCACCCGTGGCCTGTAAAGCTACTATCCAAGAAAAATGTAGGTTCTCAAATTTTCTGATCATTCAAATTGACAATGGCATCTGCATCTAGATTTGTTTGTAGGAGGTGATGTCTGTTCAGAAAAAAGTGTATGTTTGTGAATGTGTCAATTCAATCCATGAGGTCATGAAGAGTTGGAAATGACTGAACGAATGAACAACAAGATTCAATCACCCAGTGACATGGCTTGGCTATCCAGCGCAGCCTGTTTAGTAACTACTGAAACTGTGTAGAAATAAATAAGAGGATATTTATTTTGATAGATGACAATGTGGGATGAAATTAGCAGTGGATCAGAATCTTTTCCTTTTGCAATTACAGCTCCTTTTAAAGACTTGTATTTATAACGGAAATGGACTAATTCCCACATATAGAGTTTGGAGGAAATGCTGCTTTGTTAGTCTTGACTTTAATTTGTATGGCTTAGAAATTAATTTAGTAATATTTATTCGTTATTTCTATGTTGAGTTTCTGCTTTTCCTGAGAATGTTCTCTTTCATCCTTTCCAAGCATGCTGTAACCTTAAACACATTTCCTAGAAAACAAGACCTATTGAACTCAGTTGGACCTGTCTTCCAGATAAATACATAAAAACATGCTGCAGCAGACCTAAGTTTTCTTATATTTCCTTAAAGTTCTGTTGCATCCAAACACATTCAAATGCTTGATAAGTTTGTTGTGTGCTAAGCAGATAACTTCAAGTCAGTGATTAACTAGATCCCATTTAGTATAGAACGGTATTCACACTGAAACAATTTCTTGTACCCCCTCCACAAATGTTTTTATGCTCCCCCAGGACAAGTCAATCCCCCCCCCCCAGAAAAGCTAAAAAATGCTCCTCAGGTACATAGAAAGCCCCCAAATCACATTGAGCCTAGAAGACATTTGGGGGCAAAACCCCCTTGGGATGTTTCCATGGTCTTATCTGGCACTTCCCTTAAGATTGGTGGTTCCCAACCTGTGGTCCATGGACCACCAGTGGTCCACAAGAATGAAAATATGTCTATGGCCTCACCATTATTACACCGTTGCCTCGAAATCACGTGGCAACAAGAGCAACTGGTCTTTCAAAACCCTCTTATAGTGCCGAGGCAACGGGAATGTCAGAAGAGGAGAGGCTGACTACCCATGAAATATTACTACTACCACATCAGCCCTAGATTATTAGATACAGTTTTCTGTGGGGCGACTACTGGATGGCATATGTTCTGTATCTGAAACTAGAGCTGATGTGGACTATCCAATGCAATTTTCTGAATCAGCATGCCAGATAACCAAACCAAATCTAAAGTTGACCAAAGACTGTTTTGTAACCCTTTTGGTACTAAAGTTGGAGAGTGGTCCCAGGTCAAAGTGGTCCCTGGTCAAAAAAAGGTTGGGAACCATTGCTTAAGATGAATAAGGAAATCTTGTGAATAAGGAGACCATGAAATGAACTACAATCCCTGAATAACATGTGTTTTACTGCAGAATGTGTGTGTTGAGAATTTGGAAGGTATTTCCCCGCCCCCACATTTGCAGTTAAAATTTTAAATTAAATTATTTTATGATATAAAATTGTGATTTCTTCAAGCTTCTCAGATATGTTTCTAAATGTTAAACCACATTATACTATCCAGTGGGTTTTTTGCAATTCTACTATTGCAAAAATCCACTATATCTCATTCCCCCCCACCCCAAAAAATGTTAAGAAATACTACTGGCCATACTTAAATCAACTGGTAATCAGAAAGGGCTTGTTTTAAAAGTCGTTGCCAATCCCAGGAATAGACCTTGTTTAATTAAATTAATGTATTGATTAATAAGAGCTTATTTAACAAGGTGTGAAATATCCCAGGAGAAGACCTTTAATTAAGAAATAAATCAAGTAGAGCTTGTTTGACAGGTTTTGAGATTTCCCAGGAATTGAGTTTTAAAAAGTTACTTTTTAGATAACAACTTTGAGAATCCCTGCACAGCTGTGAATTGTAGCCCAAAAAGTAATTGTGCCCTGAAATAGGAACAAATCAGTCCGACTTGCACATATGTCAGCCTATATAAAATTAAGCACATTTCACATGGCCAGTTATCTGGAAGTGAAGCAGAAGGTCAGTAAAATAAAATAAAGCAGCCAGAAAAACACATCAGGCAGCCTCAACTCTTTCCAAACATTTCATCAAAACCAGCAGGAGGTAAGCTTTTAAATAGCATTCTGTCTTTAGCACATTCCTGCAAGCAAGGCTAAAATTTGCCACCTGAGAATGAATGCTCTTTTCTCAAACTTGTATTTATCAGATTTGCTTTTTATTGAACAGACTATACTGGTCCGTTCCCTTTTTTTGTTTACTATAGGCTGTGGAATCTGCTGCATGATTATTTGGGAGTTTGTCCCCTTGAACTCAGTGGGGTTTGCTATCAAGGAAATGTGTAAAGGATAGACTGCATCTGAATGCTAAAGGCTTAATGAGAAACTAGAATGAACCTCCTGAACATGAACACTGTCAGTGGGGGGCTCTATGATCGCTTGTTGTAAGGGGTTATTTTCTTTTATCAATCTTGCTGGCTTCAAGGTTGAAAAGCAATGTTTTATTCTTATGTGCTGAATTCTTCTGAAAAATAAACATTTAAATTATGTTGCAGATGCAATGCATTTGTCTCGTAAGTTTTTCTTGGTCAGAATGCTCTCCTGGCTTATAACATTGGTCTAGATCAGTGGTTCTCATCTTGTGGTCCGCAAGAGCAAAAATGTGGTCCATGGCCTCAACATTACTACATTGTTGCCTTGAAACCACGTGGCAACAAGAGTGACTGGTCTTGCAAAACCCTCTTATAGTGCCGAGGCAACTGGGATGTTGGGAGGGGAGAGGCTGACTACCCACAAAAGATTACTATTACCACATTATCTCTAGATTAGTAAATATGGTTTTCTGTGGGTGCGCAGATGGCAACTACTGGATGGCATATGTTCTGTATCAGAAACTAGAGCTGATGTGGTCTATCTGATGAATCAGTACCCCAAATAACCAAATCAAATCTAAAGTTGATCAAAAACTGATTTGTAATGCTTTTGGTACTAATATAGGAGAGTGATCCCTGGTCAAGTGGTTCCTGGTAAAAGGAAAAGGATGGAAACCACTTGCCTAGATGCATTGATAGTGTTGGGTACATATATCTTGGGATTTAAAGCTTCCCGCATAGCCATGATAGAGAGCCACTTGAAATTTCAACCACTGCCTCCCGCTTCTGTCCAAAACAAACAGGAACGAGAGGGTTTTTTTAAAAAAATCTTCAATTTTAAAACATGTTTTGTAACTACATTACAAGAGAAAATTTTGAAGGATCTGAAAGGAACAAAAAGGGGAAGCAACTTAATGCAGGTCCAAATGGAATCAGTTGTTTACTTTGAGACAACCGTTGGAGACTTCCCTTGGATGAATCAACAGAGAAATATTTGAGTTGCTCCCCGACAAATCACATACTGGAAAGTAAACCTTATGAGCTCTCACCAAAGCTGCTTCTAAATTGGAGCAAATTCCAAGGTTTGCCTTAAGTACCCTGTTCCTCAAAATCAACCACCTCTGTTCCAGAGCCTTACCATACACCTACACCAAAATTATTGCCAAAGTTAACACTGAACCCTTCTCTCCCTATTACCTGCTATGCATCTACTTTGTCCCTTTCCTACAATGGTCATCCCAGCTTAATTTGGGTAAAGGAGCCCCTTCCTCTGTGAATCATGTGATACTGGTGAGAATTGGATTTGGACTGGTGTGCAAAATTGTGATGTGTCACAATGACATGAAACCAGCTGTCAGTGTGAACTGGATAGTGCATAGCAAGCCATTTATTTATTTATTTATTTATTTATTTATTTATTTACTGTATTTATATGCCGCCTTTCTCACCCGGGGGGGGGGGGGGGGGGAACAACTCAAGGCAGTCTACAGCATACTAATGGCAAAAATTCAATGCCAACAGAAAGTTAAAAAAATCATAATAACTAATTACTACATATAACTAAAACTTAAAATCATTACAACCATTTAAACATAACTCATAAACAAAATTTAAACATTCAGACAAGGCATTAAAATCAACCTAGTATAAATATGAAAATCACATGATCCACAAGGCCATGGCCCTTCCCATCAAGGCAAATGATCTTGCAGTATCACAAAGCAAGCAAATCATCTCATTTTTTAGCAGAAACAAGATAATATTTCAATTCCAAATCCTCATTAGAACAATCTGTTTTCTTCCTTCAGCTTTCTCTTGGTTTTCTTTAGACATGATGGGCTGTTAAGCAGACAGAACTACTATTCACTAATTCCACTTCAAATCAAAACACAGTGTACTGTTGTCAAAAGCTGACCAATAGACCCACGTATTCAATCCCCATAAACCCTTGTGTAGACGGGGAAAGTTAGAACTAAGTCATGAGCGTAGTAGCTGCCAATTTAGCCCTTGTGGCATATTAAAGTTTTTAATTGTGCTGATCAATCTGAAACTTATTTTATTCTTTGGTATTTGGAATACATTTATTTTAAAAATAAAACAACATAAAAGTTGAGCAAAAATGTATTAACAGAAATGGAAGGAATTGTTCTGTAAAATGTGGATCCAGTCAAAAGGCCGCAGGTTCCTAACACCTGACCCAATCCATAAAGAGTAACCTGCCTCCCGCAATGCTGCCAATTCAATGGTCCATTGGGCTCCAGCCCTTTAAAAAGATCAATACAAATCACAGCTGGTGATCTGGCGAAGCGATGCATTCAAAATGTGAAATCCTTAAGTTACCTGCAGTCCCATTTTTGGCACTTAGTGCTGTAACACAAGGTTCCCTGGTCTCTGACCATGGAGGTCTTTAACTAGGTTTCCTTCCTGCAGCGTTTTTGCTTCACTATCTGGAAACTCATTCTTCAAATAGGCAAGCAGTCTTGTAATTCACAGAAACCAGTATCACATTTTGTTGAGAACAACAGTCCATCAAATTACTAGTCCTATCTAGACTAGACCCACTCATTTAACTGCTGTACAATATACCAACACTTATGTAAACCTCATTATTTTGATGGTTTTGTCCTAATTGTGACTAAAATTGAGTTTAGAGGATCCACCTTGAAGGGCTTTGCACACATAGATCTCCAAATTGTTTCTTGGCCATCGTCTTTTCAGTATGAATGGAAAACAACATTTGGGTGGAAATATAGACATAATACACATGAGTGCTTGAGAAATCTTTTTCTCAAGCAAGGTAACCACAATTGCAACTAGATTTCCTCATTGTGATGTTTGAGCAATTCCATCTTTACACGCTATAATACTTACTGGCCTGATCTTCAACTCCTGGATTAAAGCTGAAACCACAACTTAATTTATTGCTAAATTTTGTAATTATAAAGGTGTTTTATACCAGGAAAAAGGTGGCATATTAAAGCAACCAATCAATAATTTTGCATTAAAAATATATGCTGAGTTCAGTTTTAAAATGTGTATTTTTGAATGAAAATTCATTTAGAAACGTAGATATTTTAAAATCAGCTTTCACTATAATTTTGAAAAACTGAAAACTTGATGGCAGAGCAGCATGAATGTATTGTTATAAAGGCACTCTAAAAATAACCTCATTCATTCATTCCTGTATCCAGCCCATCTAGAGACAAAGTATTTAATTTCTAAGAGGAAAATATGTAATTGATTGACAATCTCTGAAAAAAACAACTTTGCCTCATTAAATATTTAGGAAAGAAAATGTCTTCTGAAAGAAGGCTCATACTGGACCTTGCTCTTAGGTAAGTGTCCACTGGATTCTGACGTAGGTTAACCAGAAGGTGGGAAAATATTCTACAACAGCTACTTAGTATACTGCTTTTGCCCTGATCAGCTCTTGAAATTTGTAATTTGGTGAGGCACCAGCATTTATTGGCAGAAAGGTTAAAGATTTTGGAAAATCACTAATACCATGAATCCATCACATTGAACTATTCCAGTTAAAGTGATATCAAACTGCATTGATTCTACAATCTAGATCTGTGGTTCTCAACCTGTGGGTCCTCAGATGTTTTGGCCTTCAACTCCCAGAAATCCTAACAGCTGGTAATCTGCTCGGATTTCTGGGAGTTTTTGGCCAAAAACCCCGAGGACCCACAAGTTGAGAACCACTGACCTAGATGAACCCGTAAACCAGTACTCAAACCACTACATCATACTGGTTGTCACAGAAAAGAACAGAAGATGAGTAACTCTAGATAATGGCTCCATATTCATGATCACCACTGAAATAAGTAGCTGATTAGAATACTGTCCAATATCTGTATCTTAAGTGGATACACACATGGAATTTCTAACCATTTCTTTGGTCTTCAGAGCCCTCCCACACACAACCAATGTTAAAATATATAGAATTGCATGTTTAAAGGCACAGTGTGCCTTTAAACATGTATACTTGGCACAACATGTTTTGGGGCAGTGGGAGGTTTAGACCAAAGAACCATTAGGGTTTTGAGTGTTAGAAATTGACTATCCAAGGTTGCTCACCTCTGCTTTACACATGTTCAGAACTCAATGGTTAATATAATGATGTATAATATCAGCTGTACTAAAATGAAACCTGATAACATTCCATTCTGTAGAATTATAATGGAACAAAAGATAACCCATTAAGTGAAAAATGGTTGAATGGGTTTTAATATGTGGAGCTAGCCTAAGATATAATTTAAAAGAAACTAAGAAGAATGGATAGATGGGAGATACACAGGTCTGGGAAGGCTCACAAAAGAGAAAAAAAATAAGGATTGACCTTCAAGATGTTTTGGACTGCAGATCTACAACCCCTTATACTGTCACCCATGCTGGAAGAAAAATATGGGATTTACAATCCAAAGCATCTGGACTTCCCCATCCCTTTAGTAGAGGATTGTTGATGTTTCACATGTAATAATTGTACAGCTCATTCCCTTACCAACTCTAGTCCTCTAACTGTTTTGAATCCTTTGAAACTTCAACTGCCTTGGCCAATGATCGGGGATTTTGGAAGTTGAACTCTAAGACACCCAGAAGATCAGAGTTCAGGAACACTGGATTAGGCATAACTTCGGTTGGTCTTCACCTAAATTAAGCCATGTGCAAGTGTGAATCCTGATATCCTTCTGTACACATCACATGAGTCTCTGGCAGCAAAAAAGCAAGTCCTCCTTACAAAAAGAATAAGATCTAGCTGAGGCAGTTACTTAATGTTTCTTTTTACTGTGTTGCCTGACTTGCATAGAAGATCTTTTGATGTTCTAAGGTATATCCAGATCCATTTGTGTTCGGCTTTCAATTTTCTGTCTCTCTGCCCTCGGTTTAGTTGGTGGCAAGAGCTGCCTCTGGCACTGATACATACCTATTTAGCCAAGCCCTCAGTACTAATAAGCTTCCATCTGGAACTCCAGAACAAAAATAGAGTGATCATGATTGTGTTCGTTCATACACTTGACACAGTATAACAACTGTACTAACCATTAAATGTTGGAAGATGAGCACAACTGCTGATGGCAAGAGCACAATAGGAAGAATAAAGACAGAAATGTTTGGACAAATCAGAAGCACAATTATTGTGGAGAGGCAATCTTTCAAGTTGGATCTGGCTCCTCCCTCGTGCTCAACAGACAGGGCATATTATCTCTTGATCAATTTTGCACTACCTTCCCAGTTCTGTCCTACTTCTGCTCATTTCAGAAAAGGGCTTTAGCTTTCCAGCTAAATCTTTTTTTGCTTCACTAATTGTGACTTATTTTGGAGAGATCTTATCCAAGCAGACATTCAGTGTGCCAATAAAAAAGGCAGGAAAAGAGACACAGTTCACAGCTTTCTGTCACTCATGTACTCTAGTGGTCAGAAGCAAAAAAAAAACAGTAAAATATGTCATTTGTCAAAGTCCTCTTCCCCTCAGGAGGGGTTGGGTGGACTGTGTCAATCAGTTGTATTCTGTGTTGTCTTCCCCTAATAAAGTGAAAAAGAAAGACCAAACACATATCTACTATCACTGCTGTGGCGGAGTGGAGTCCTTTGTATCTCCTGATACATCTGACAAATTAAAGAGGGGGAATTTTCTCATAATGATGGGATTCTCTCTCTGAATATACTACTCCGTGGTTTCTTGAGTCTGGACTCAAGTTCCCTATCCTTAGGAAGGTGGAAAAGATACTGGAGTTGTCAGTTAACAATAAAACTGCTGGCCCAACTAATGAAATGTTGGCCAAGATAATGTGAAAGGCTAAAAAAAGATCATCCTGTAATGCTTATGGGGTTATGGAAAGACAGTTGTCTCATCCAAGGGTGGCAAGGATGGCACCACTGTTACTGAGTACTTTTAATCATTGCCTCCAGATGCGATGGTAAAATGAAAGCTCTCATTTATCTGTGCTCTCATCACTGGATTAGATTTTTTATTTCCAAGAAATTGAGGTGATTCTATTAAGAATCCAGAAGATAAGAGAACTGAGAGGGTTCATGAGGTATCAGCTTTTGCCATTTTTTCTGTTTGCTACAGCTTTGATTTGTTCATTTAAGGATCTTCTAATACTTACTATTAAAGAAGAGACTAATCTCCACCAAGGGGTTAATAAATTAGATAAGGCAGATACCAGTTTGGATTTTATTCATGTGCAGTGGCAGCTGATAAGGCTTCCGGATATCAGTTATGTTTAAAAAATTGGAACGCAGGTAACAATCCAAAGGTAATTTGGCTGTATGTTACTCTATAACTTGTTTGCAGAGTTGGTGGAAGTCAAGAGATAATAATAATAATAATAATAATAATAATAATAATAATAATAATAATCTTTATTTATATCCCACCATCATCTTCCTGAAGGAACATGGGGCGGCTAACCAGAGGCCAAGCCCAAGAATTACAAAAAGACCACACAAAAAAAACAAAAACCATACAGCATCAAATAAAATGCTAAACAATAACAAAATAATACAATAAAATAATAACAAGAGTTTAAAAAGTGTTGCCTTATTTGGCCAAAAAAGGGAGTGGGAGTCCTTTCAGAACAATGCTCAGTTCTTTCATAGATATAGACCCATATTTCAGCAGAGAAATTGTAGGCCTTTAGATCACATTGGAGTTCATCAAAATAGCACCCTGCCACATCAGTCCTCAGACAATAGAAATACTACACTTGACACCAGATGGAAAGTCCAGTCAAGCATTCTTACACGAGACACTTTATTTTGTCAATTGCTGTCAGATAGCATCCTCTGATACTTGAGCTATACAACATATTTCATTCAAAAGCCCTCCATGGATGGATCTTTTTGCTTCTCATGAGAACCAGAAATAGCCTCTATTTGTGGCCAGATTTTGGCAAAAGTGGCCATTGGCTTTCATTGCTCTCACAATAAACTGGCCCAGGGTGTTGTGCTACACTTCTCCTCTGCTGATGAGGTTGTCCAAGGTATTATGGAAGATAAAGATGGACAGGGTGGAGGTAATTCTGAGAACACCCAGATGACCTCATGAGCAATGGCTTTCCAAGATATTGAGCACGCAGGTTCAGGCGAATCGGCTTTTACCACTCTGGTCAGACACAGTCCACCATAAAGGGCTGTCACATTTTAATCTAAGCTAGTTAAATGGCTGGAGGATTGGCAGAAGAGGTTAGTTGCAGAAGGATACAAGAATGATGTCATTGAGACCATTTTGGTGATTAAATTTTATACCAAATGTTTGTATATGACTGCATGGAGGAAATTTTGTACATGATGTCAGTTCAGCCGCTAAAATAGTTTTGGTGGGGTCTGCTTTGGCTTTTCTGCAGGCTGGTCCTCAATAATCTTAAGAGACATGTGTTGGCCCTAGTCTTTCTTTAAGGGTCAGCAAGGTAAGTGGCTTTCTTCTTATCCACATGTTCATTTTTTTAAGGGTGTAGCCCAGTTTAAACTGAGAACTATCCATCATATTCCATGGAATCTAAATGTGATTTTGTATGCCTTATTGAAGGCTCCTTATGAACCCCTGAGATGAGTAGATTTGAAATTTATTTCCTTTGGTGTTTAAGTTTTTTCTTCAGCTTGCAGAGTTTCTAAATTGATGGCTCTGTCAGTTATATATTTTTCATAAAGATTCAGTTGTTCTTTGTTTGGATCCTTCATATATTCCCAAAGTGAGTTTTGTTTTCCATCATTCTCAGGAGATTGTTTGGTCTTGTTTTTGCCAGCTTGCAAAGGCATCGCAGGAGAAAAAATGGCACAGATTGGATGTTTGTAGGGCTTTGAAATTCTAGCTAGACAGAACTAAAGAGTTTTCTGAACCTGACTATAACTTTGTCTCTTTTCAAGAGTCAACTAAGAGCCAATCAGTATCTTCCTTTACCTTGTCTTGTAGGTTGCAATAAATGTATTAAGTTGGTGTATGTGCATAGCCCCAACCTGGTTTCAGAAGGATTTGGGAATATTTCATTTGTAGTGCTGCCATTTAGGTGCTTTGAGCTTGGCAACTTCATTGTTGGAGATTTGCAAAGCAGACACTTGTGTCTTTTTGTCAGACACTGCTAGATTGACAAATTTGCTTCAGCAGACATATCCTTCGGTAACTATATTCTACAATAGGTTGTGCTTTTCTAGTAGATTAATGCCCACCCTAAGTGTGGTGATGGCTTGTCTAATTCTATCCTTTAAAGATTGCTCCCACACTGTCCAATATATTTTTGTTTTGTTTGTCATTCTACAAACAAGTGGAACTGGTTCTCCACTTTGAAATGGTAATATTGATTGACAGATAACATGTCATGCCTGTGAAAAGCAATGCCAAGTTCAGCTTGAAGCATTCTCTTCCCACAAATGCTCAAAGGGAAACTTTACAGGAAGTACCAATGTTCAATGTTCTGTTTTTGTTTGTTTGTTTGTTTTTTGTGATGGCCAAGGGCAGTGAATAGACAATTCAGAAGAATGTGATTGTATTGAGCTGACAGTCCAGCTTCTAAACCTAGATGCAAAGTCTGAGGAATCAGTATTGCTAGCAGAGGAAACATTAGGCAAACGTGCACAGCTTGGGATAGGTACTTTTTGGCAATAATTCACAAAATCCACTAACCAGTATGGTAGCCACACAAGATAAAAGATTCTGAGGGATGTCATCAAAAAGTAACTCTTCCGAACTATGTGCTACATGAGAGCTGGGGATCCCCACATCAGAGATACTGGGGACCTTAAAGCCTTGAAACCTTTTCCCAGTAGCAGCTGGTGACTTCCTAGCAGAGGTCTCATAAATCCATGGTGTTTTAGTCCAGATCTTAAACCCTTGCTGGCTGTTGTACACTAATATGGATGTGTTGTTAAGATTTATGTTATTATAGAATTTTGTCTGATTATGTGTAGTTTAATTTATTGATGCCAGGTTTAATTTACTTATGTTAGGTCTTAATTTGATGTTAGGCTTAAATGTTACTTTTATATGTGGGGGTTTTCTGTGATTTTATGTTAGTATCATGTATTTTATGTAGACATTGAATGCTTGCCATTGTTATGCTGGAATTTGCCCAGAGTCCCTCGGGGAGATAGGGTGGAATACAAATAAGTATCATCATCATCATCATCATCATCATCATCATCATCATCATCATCATCATCATCGGAGCTACCCAATATGATAAAAGCTCTTTTTGAACAGAATTTAGCACTTAAGTAGTTCTTCTTAAATTGAGAGTAAAACAAAGAATGGATTCACTGTTTCATTGATAAGGAAGCCCCAGATTCTTGAGTCAAAACCCACGAGTTCATTGATGACCCCTGGAGTACACCATCCCCCCCCCCCCCCCATTTCATATCCCCGAAGCAGGAGCATCAACATCACCCATGTGTCCAGCATAAACAGTAGAAAAACTTCAACTGCAAATGCCAATCCTTTTACATCTTTATGTCTTCCCACTTTGAGACATAAAGGTGGTGTCTTGGGGCATCATTTGAACTTTAGACCTTCTTGGTGCAAGGTGTTCACATGAAATTCTCCCGAGTACTACACCATCTGGCTACCTTTCTATCCTGATAAACCATGTCATGCCCTGTGGCTTCCTGTTAGCAGCTGGAGCCTGACAATAGCTTCATAAAATCAGCATGTATCCTTAAAAGGACACACCTGTGATGCATAAGGCCACTGTTTGGAAGCTAAAGATGCATGGTGGAGCCAAAGGGCAAAACTTGCTATTAACATAGTAAAGTGTCAAACTCCAATGTCAAAGATTTGCCCATCTCTGATTATATAACCAAATTCACTTATATATACCTTTGTGTCAAATGACCCTACCACAAAGGCCAGGCAAAGCATATTGCTTTGCCTGGCTTCACAGAAGAAAGAGAGGGACAGCAGGGTGAATCAACTGCCCCATGCACAACTACCACTCAGTGACACTTTTCCCATCACACATGGGAAGTGTCCCCCTTCTGGGGAGGATCCGTGCTTGCTCCATTGAAGCCAGCACAACTCCCATGTTGTGAGGGAAGGATCCAAATATGCTTCCATTCTGGTAGGGGGGGAACGGAGCCTCCACCAGAAGTCACATGGTGTCGTGTGATGGCCGGCATGGGGCTCTGTCCCCAAAACAGGTGTTATGAGGTTAAAAGTCAACATGCTGTTCCCTTTGAAGATTTTTTTTTTTTTGTTCACAAAAATGGACTACATCCCAGTATTCCACAAAATTCACATATGCCAATTTGGCAGTCCTTCCTAAAACAGTTCTTGTCCCTTTGTGAAGGCTGGTGGTGGTTGTGTTTAATAGAGCCACTGTAATTATACATAAACACAAATCACAATTAGCTAGTTAGTAGTACCATATTAACTAAAATTTAATGCTCACTTTTTTTGGCTAAATTACTTTCCCAAAATTATGGTATACATTAGATTCACATAATATGGTAAACTTAGTGCTGACCAAAGCAAAAGGGGAAGCTACTTCAGGAGCACCTGGAGCTCCTATTTGAGGGACATCATCTCTAATTTAATTGCTATGGCGCAATGGTATGCAATGCTGGGATCTATAGTTTGGTGAGACATCCGCATTCTTTGACAGCCCTCATGACCCCAAAGTACAGCCCTCATAGCATTGAGCTAGTTAAAGTAGATTCATTCTGGACCCCAAAGTTTTCTTTTCCATTGCTGAAAGCTTTGGTATTCTAATACTTTTGTTTTTAAAGAAGGAATCCTAAGCAGGCAACAATTGTAATGCACACCCTTTTTGGCCAAATGACAAAGAGTGATTTTTTTTGCTGCTGCACATTACATTTGCCAGCAAATACTTTTTTTTTTTGGTTTTAGGGATTTGAAAATTGAGGTGAACATTAGATTTGAATAAATATAGGTATTTCCCATAGATTTACTGTGGACTCTTCAAAGAGCATTAGGTAGAGCCTGATATTCTTTCATCACTCCTGTCTTCTAATTTTATTTTATTTTAATATTAAAGACTTGCTGTCACAGGAAGGAGAATCTAACACTTTTAAATAATAAATAAATATCAAATATTAGTAGAGACAGCTTCTGGGCAGAAGCTGAAAATTCAAACTATGAAAATTCAAACATCTTTATGCCAGGCCTGAAAGACTTAACTTGGGACAGTTTGATTCTCAGATAAACAAAGTTGTTGAGTTCCATAGTTACTTCTGCCTGATGTCTGAATAAGATGGCTATGGGGAATGCTTTGGTTATGTTTGCTTTTGTATAATATTGTGTTTATTGTACTGATGGGCGTGGCCTCATGTAAGCCGCTCCGAGTCCCCCTAGGAGAGATGGAACAGGGTATAAATTATTATTATTATTATTATTATTATTATTATTATTATTATTATTATTATTATGCTATCTTGAACACATCTATGCAGACACCCCAAAGAGCTCAATGAGGCTTGTGTATTCTTGCATGGTTGGGGGTTGGATTGGATTGTCCTTGCAGTTTATTCTGTTTCTACATGTGTGTAGGACAGCAACCCTCAAATGATGTGCTGTGAATACTACAAAATAATGTCATGCTTTTGGCATATATTTTTCAGTCTGCACATTTGGCAGATAATATGTGGCTCCTCTTTTGAGACAGAAATAGAGCAATGTGGGTTCCAGCTCTGCATCATTTTGCCACGAGTCAGTTATGAATAGTTTTAGCATGTCACGACATTCCTTCTTCTTAAAGCTAACTTTCTCTACCAGCCACAGGAAAACAGACACTGTGCACACAAATGTTCCTTTTTTTCAGAGCGAGTGACGATCTGCAAAATGGCTTTAAAAATATGTGGGCTTTTCCTGCTTTATTTAAATAACTAGTCTGCTAGATACTCTGTTTTGTTTTGACTAAAGCAAGGCATGTTAAGTATTGCCTAACAACCAAAAGTGTTCAAATTAGAGGGGAGATGAATGCATGAACATCCATGATTTGGGAGTCTACAGGGTGAAATGATTTAAAGGTAAAGTTGAATGTCAAAGCTTTGGTAAGAACAGCTAGCTCCAGTTTCCACAGGATGCACAGTCTATGGTACTTTCTAGTTAGAACTCAACATAAAGAGCAGCATATGTTTAGATAGTTTCACGTTATTCTTACTAGATGTGGCAAACACAGGAAACGGGTATTTCAAGATGTCAAGCCATCAGAATCTGAAGTGTGATGTGACAAATCCTGCAATTAAGGATGTTATCCCAATGAAGTTGTTCTCATGTGCATTTAGTGTGTAAATCATTGGTTAATCTAATGGTATGACTACTGTGGCATTCACAAACACTCGTTCCTCGTCTCAAAATTAAAAATGCATGTTTACTGGCACCACACATTCCCATGGTTGCTTTGTCTGTTACTTTTGGCCATTCTCTTGCCCCGCCCCCTTTCCTCTCTCACACACACCCTCCCGCCCCAGTACAGGAAGTCTCAAAGGGACAAAAGATTGTGAGATTTGAATTCCTTGGACATGATCTTACCCAGCTGTATCCTTCTTTTGTGTTCTCTCTAATTATCTTCCTTTTCCAACATTCCTTTGTCTTGTTAACCCAACTGGGAATGGGTCTGTACTAGGCTTGGTTGATCAAAAAAAAAAATGGTTCAAAATTCATTTCAGATGTAGGGGGTGCTGGTGGTTTGATTCAGAATTGAATTCTGAATTTTTCCAAAAAAAATTCAGAACTTTCCAAAATTTCCAAATCGCTTCATTAATGGCGGACATGATTGCGCAATACGCAAAAAACAGCAAATGGTACTGGGCAAACTTCATGGGATTTTCTCTCCCTGATTTCAAAAGTTAGGGAAGTATAGGCATTAAAGTATGGGATTTCTAGTGTCTTCTTAGGCAACTCAGAGCAAACAAAGAAAATAACAAACAACCCATCCCTTTTTGCCTTGGAAGCTGATTTCACTAATTTGGGAAGGAGAATTTGTGTTCAAAGAGTGGCTTGAATTGGTGGGAGATCTAGTTCTTTTGAGACAATGTGCAACACAAACTAAAAAACACTGAGGACAGAAAGACCAGCTACAACGTTGGCTTTTTAAAATGTTGGAGTGAGTGCTTTGGTTCCTCCATGTTGTTCCTTCCACCCACATACTACTCTCACAGTGCCCACCCAACCCAAACCCCAACAGCAAAACACACAAGTGGCAAGGCAGCCTGCACCCAGTGCCCAGCCAGCCAGCCAGGCACGCAGCCAGGCATGGCTGGCAACAGCCGTTCTCCCAGCCCTTCTTCCTTTCTGCTTGCTTGCTTACCCACTGTAGTCTTCTTCCAACTTCCCTTCAACACAACCTCCTTTCCCTTTCCCTTTCTCTTTCCCCTTCTCCCTTCCCTTCCTGGCTCCGAATGAGCCTCTGAGCCGTGTGCTCCCCTTTATATACAGTAATGGCTGCCAGTGCCAAAACCTCTTCCCTCCCCAAAACTTCTCCCCTGAGTGGCTGGAAGGGGAGGCAAGGAGCCTCCCAGCACACTAGAGGGCTGAAAATACACTGAATCATTTCCGACTCACTTCCTGAGTCGTAACAAAAATGGTGGAAAAAGCTTCGGAAGGGCAAAGGGACTTCCGGGTTTTTAAAATGCATCAAAATTGCTTCAAAAAAGGTAACTTTAATGAAATTATTACGAGTAACGAGTAATCCAACACGGCTCTATCCATGCCTAGTCTGTACCTAAAGTGGCACATATATGCAACATGACCAAATTAAAATACTGAGCGGGTTTAAGGGGAACTGACCCAGGCTTGTGGGAGATGTAGTTTGTTGGAGCATGTAAGAAATTGGTGATTGTGTTAACTGAAAATGCAAGGCACGAAACTGCAAACCTTAGAATTCTGCAGGATCTCTTTCACAATTCATCTTGCAAGGGAGTGGGGTGGAAATGTCAACCTGCTGTGTCTTGATTGACAGGAAAACAGACTACAATCTTTCACAGCAACGGATACCTGGTAAGTCAGGATTGGGGAACTTTTATGATGCCTTGCCTATGAATTTCCTACACTAAGGAATACATAGGGTTCATGAAAAATAATCACCTGTGAATGCATTCATTATTGTGAGCATACATTCCAACCGGCAGATCTTTTAACGGACCACCAAATTTGAAGTCTAATTTGAAAACGTCTTCATAATTCTAGCTATTTCTTAGCTTAACTTGGAAAAAAGCAAAACTGAACAATAAAAGATGAGCATGAGGTTAAAGTTTCATTATCAGCCAGCAGCACATTCTGAGATTAACCAGTATATCCCATGCTTGCCACATGAATGATATTTTGATGATAAGTAACTTAGATAGAAATTAATAGAGATAAATGTCCTCTTAAAGTATATGGAGACAGTTTTGGTCTTGTAGCTCCCTCTGCCGCATATTTTCTTTAACATCATAACATTTCAATAAACTCCTTTTTCTATAGCCTCACACAGTATTTGTGAAGTTCCATATTAAAACATTTTTCTTTCTCTGGATCCTACTATGATATCCTACAGTTTTATGCATGAATATGTTTGCACTCAAAGACATTACTCACTTTTATGTATGTTTTGTTTTGCTTCAAATACTTTGACCTTTCTTCCTCCTGCTAGGTTTGCCAGTTATGTATGTTTTCTACCTTCTTCCTTCTTAAGCAGATTTCTCAACTGAGGTATTGCATTTTTAGCCCAGAATCCCACTGGGGCCTTTTGCAATGTAACTTAGTGCCCGTGCTAACAGATTTACATTTTTCACTGCCATGTAAGGAGCCAACAAGTACCCAGTGATGACTAGTGGCTTTCTTGTCAGAGGTGGAGTGAATTGACTTCAGATTTTGCTTTGAAAGAGCTTTCCAAGGTGCTGAATTTTTGTCCTTAACTTTCAGTAATCCAGATAGTTCCCATAACTACCTATTGTAGTTTCAAAGAAAGTCTGATATGGAAAAATAGAAACTTTCTCATTGCACCATCCATTTTGAGGAGCTTTGTTTTCAAGATGACCTGCTGCAGTCCAGAGACCTAGGTTTCAGAAGTTATAAATGACTACCAAAGCAATGGGCTTGAAGCAATTTTGGACTGGAAATTTTTGTTATACCTGCTGCAGTTAGTGGGAGATTCAGGAAAGATCAAAGTATTTCTTTTAAAAAAACAAACATAGTGGTGCAATTAATTGCCACAATATATATGGTATGGTTGCAAACTGATTGACTGAAAAAAATCATAGATGTAACCATAGACAGCCGCTAGTCAGAACATATACAGGTAGGTCACTTATAGTATCAGAAGCATTATGCCCCTTTATATCAATTGCTGGGGGACACAAGATGGAGGGAGTAGTTGTACTCATGACGAATGATGAATTTGATAGACTTTCAGTCTGATCTAACATGGCTCTTGAGTTCGTCTGCTCACTTTTGCTCTAGCAGTTATCCTCTGCATTATTGCTCATCTACAAGCTTAACTTGCAGTACTGTTCCTAGCCCCCTTGTGCCAGCAGAAGTTGGTGGTTCAAATACAGGGAGCGGGATGAGTTCCCATCTGTCAGCTCCAGCTTCTCATGTGGGGACATGAGGAAAGCCTCCCACAGGATGGTAAAATACCCAGGTGTCCCCTGGGCAACGTCCTTGCAGAAGGCCAATTCTTCTGGTATTGCAAACCAGAAGTGACTTGCAGTTTCTCAAGTCGCTCCTGACATGGAAGAAAAATGTACTGTTCCTCCAGTCAGTGCCTAGAAATTTCTCACAATGCCATGGAGCCACATTACACCAGGATCAATGCTGGAGCACTGTGGAACATTTCAAGTGGTCGTTTATAGGCACTCAATGAGTAAGATCCATCACAAGTGTCAATATCAGTAGTGCCACTGGGGCCTCAGCAGATGGTCTATTGTGGTAGATGCCAATGTTGCTCTCACTAGTTGTAAAATGTACACCCCAGAATCCCATGTTGGGGAGATATGAATGTATAACCTAGAGCAGTGGTTCTCAACCTGGGATCCCCAGATGTTTTTGGCCTTCAACTCCCAGAAATCCTAACAGCTGGTAAACTGGCTGGGATTTCTGGGAGATGTAGGCCAAAAACATCTGGGGACCCCAGGTTGAGAACCACTGACCTAGAGTGACATATTCATGACTGATTTGAATTCACGATCCTTATGTCTAGTTTAGAGGATGTGTGACCATTAAATTCCCCCAATCTTGACTTGCCAGGCAACAGCTATAAGTGACAAAGGACTATTCCCCTGTTGATTAGGCAGTAGCAAACTGAAGTTCCCACCACCAGTCACATAAGCAATCCCTGTTAGGAAGGGGAAAATATAGACAGGGACCCCACTTCTGCTTATCATAACAGCAATCTCTATTGGGAAACAATGGGGATGTCAATCAGCTGCCGCCCAAGCAGAAGGGGAATAGATCCCTCTCAATCACAATGGCTGCTTTCCAGTAAGTATTGGGAGCAGTAGAGTGGCATTCACTGTGTAGCTGTGTAATTATAGTAGTCATGGATCATAACTCCTCAACAGGATTCTGGCCATAAAGTGTAAGGATGACACAAACATCAACAGCCTCATTTTCCAGCACTACAAGGCAACAATGATACAAGTGTAAGCACATTTTAGCAGAAAATAGGATTGAATTGTCATGGTGCCCTAAACATTTTATTGCCAAGGAGTAGTTTGATAACAATTGGATTTATAATCAATGCAACACTTGCCTGAAGAACATCCAGATGTTTCATCAACAACCGTGAACTGTAAATAGGAAAATGGGTGCTTTGTGCACTTTGTGAACAGCAAGGATTAAAAAAAAAAAAACATTATCGCAACAAACCAACCTAATAGTACTTGGATCTCCACAGCTTGGAAGTTGATATGAGCCAGAACACAAGATTCTCAAAAGACATGACAAAACATATTTCTCCTGCTGCCCTTGAGGGAAAGAGAGGGATAAAGATACTTAACAGAGAAAAAAGTTGCCTATCAAAAGCAAAGCCTCTCAAAGTGTACTCAGCTTTGCTTTGAAGGCAATGGCCAGTGGTGTGCTGATTATAAAATCTGAGCCGATTCTTCTTTGAAGCCTTGAATGTGTGACTGCTCCACTACACGAGTGCTTTGAAGTTCAAGAGAGACTTAACAGAGCCTTTACAGTCTGGGAAAAACTGCTATCAATGCAGAATGCAACCTGCGTTCTCAGTTCTTCTTTATACACTTTCACAATGGCTATGGCTAGAACTATTTAACACTGAGAATTAATCCATAGCATGTGTGCAAAGTCTTTCATTAGAGTACAGTTATGCTGGCAGAATCAATACTGACCAAAGAGCAACCCAAGTCATTTTGGTCTGGATGATATAGGGATTTTCAAATTCAGAGAAGGTGTAAGCAGTGATTTGCAGATGTTTCATGTTGGATTACCTGGCAGCTGACATAGATACCAACAAGTCACGCAATACTGTCATTTGCCTAATATATAATATTAGCAGGTATTCTTAGAATTTCATTTGGTCTGTTAAAGTAAATACATACTTATTCACATACAAAGTGCTAGAAAATCCTCACGCTTCATTTTTATATCCCGCTTTTATCAGCTCATAACATTAAAAAAAACATGTATCAACTTGTCAATTATCTAATTCAACAAAAACTTTATACTTTGTGTCTTTTATGTAATTTGGTGTTCAACGTGATTAATGCTATAGGAATTCCACTCCCACTTTGTTAGGACCTCTACTCATTAGCTTCCCTAACACAACCATTAATGTGGCATCTTGTGCAATATACAACAGCTGCTTATTAATCTCTTTGAACAACATGCTTTGCATTTTCAGGAAAATTAGTCTCATACATCTGTTACCCTGTCTCCTTGATCATGTGCCAGTGAAGTCATATACATTATAGGGCCACATATGACCGACAAATGTGCGAATTTTGGGTCCTTTCTCAGAAGCTCATCGTGTACCGAGCTCTTTCACAGTACTCCAGGAAACTACTAAAGGGAAAGCTTGTACAAACACCTCAAAACAACTGTTATCAGTAAATAATTCAAGCCTCATTTCACCACTGATATTTCTAGGAGAAAAGGGTTTAGTCAGTACACCCACTAAGTACAAGGACTAGCACAATATTCTCAATAATAATAACAGGTTGTGAAAAATGCATCTTGAAAATTAGAAGTTAGTCAAATAATAAGTGAGGAGTTGGGAGACAAAACAGACAAGCCCAGAAAAGTTCAAGAAGAAAGTGAAAGGAAGAGAGCCCAAGTTAGCAGGTTTGCCATTTTGCCATGGAAAACGGATTTCTTGCTTTCAGGATTTCTTTAGAAAAGGCACTTTGGGAGAAATGGGGTCTACTTTTTGGAAGCCTTCATAAAGGATACCGTTGTGATTATAGCTAGTGATTAATGCTTGGTAATTTTCAGAAGGAGTGGAACCTAAAAATAAATGAAGAACAGGGCACATACAAACATTGGCCAGGACTATGGGGAGGGGAAACATAGTGTAGATCAGTGGTTCCCAACCTTTTTTTGACCAGGGCCCACTTGACCAGGAACATTAGTACCCAAAGGGGCAGGGCTGGGTAGCTCTACAGAAAGGAGCAGAAATAAAATGAAATAAATAAAGAGGAAGGAGGTTCGCATCCCGGATTTTCGTTCTTGCAGCCCACTGCTGGAACATAGCCGATAGTTTGAGAACTGGTGGTGCAGATGGACATGGGAATAAACAGAAGCATCCCTGGGCAGCCTTTACAACCTCATCACATGGAGGAAAATCAGCATTCTAGCACGTTGTCAGAACGGATACCAACACACAATTTATGGCAACTTCCACTGGGGCTTCATGGAGAAAGAATCCTAACAGTGTGGTAGGATGCTTCCCTCAGAACATGGAAGGAACAACGGGGGCCAGCATGGTGGGAAGCTGCACTGTGACACTTTCCCCCAAGTGATGGGGAAACATTGTTGCAGGTGAGATGGGGTGCAGGGCTCCTGGATTGCCCCGTTGCCCCATCATTTTGCCACGGAGGCTGGCAAATCCGCCTGCTGCCCTTCAGCAATGTGGTGAGGTATCTTGCCTTTTTAATGTGAAACCATTACACTTATGAGGCAGGGTACAGTCTGTGAACCACCCCTGATATCAGAGTATACTTACATCTACTCGTAGCACTTGCCTCTTCTGTCCAAAGTACCAGCTACAGCTTTCCACTTAATGCTTGGACTGGGGACCAGTTTCATTCTTCCTCCTCTTCTCTGCATTTGGGGTTCTCTTGGGGAAAGATATCTTTATATATTTAAGTTTTAGGTATAGATAGGCAATTATTTAAGCATTGTCTTTTCTCCTACTATCAACTCAGTTTGGAAGCCTTCAAGCTTCTGGTATAGATACATAACCCAAGGTACTGAGACAGATGCGAATAAAAACAAAAAACACATATTACATATGTAAATAAGAGCCATTGTACTATAACATATAGGTACAAGAGTAGCTTTCATGGATTCTCTATTCAGATTTTGCAATGGCAGACTCCTGCTTTTTCCAGTGGGTTCACATACTAATCCAAAACTCAGAAAGGAGCAGATGCTGCATTGATGTGACACAAAAAAGGCAGATCCTTTTAAAAGGTTCTGTTTGCCCAGAAAATTGTGTGCAGCGGCCTGTTTAATTAACTGTCTAGAACTGACAAAGACAAACTCCCCATTCTTTATCTGTGTGTTTCTGTGTGTCGCAATTAAGCCTGTGTACTTAATGCAGCACAGATACAAAATAAAACTGAAAGCTGGGATCATTAAATAAAGAGGCAGAAAAATCAAGGTGGAGATAAAAGCTCAGTAATGTGAAGGGGCTTTAAAAAGGCTGTTACTCATTGGGCCCATTTGCCAATCTATGCCCTGTTTTGCTGCTGCCGCATTTTTTAGCTGGGATTGGATATGAAAACCTCTTTACACATCAGTGTATCCTCATCTATATACAGTATTAGTTTTTAAAAGGCAGAAATGGAATCATAAATTGCCTCAAGGACTGTTTAACAATAATGCTATAGCCACTACTGCAAGAAGTGTTTCTTTCTGAAAGAGCAGTGATGCTGTTCAAGAGATTCCACTGTTTGCTATTGTATGCATTGACATGCATCTGCCTTCATGTACCTTATAAGGCAGACTCTTCATTTACTAGTGTATTGTTAGTGTCTTCCACATGTCTTGCACATGTGTAAGCTTTTTACATGGAGTTAGGGTCATGGAATCATAGGATTGGAAAAGATTGCAAGGGTTATCCAGTCCAATCCATTGCACAAATACACAATTAAAGCACTTCTGACAGATGACCATATGGTTTGTTTAAAAACTTTCAAAAGAGGAGATCCATTACAATATGAGGCAGTATATTCTACTGTTGTCATTTCGTCACTGCCTTCCTCTGTATAATACCCCAGCTTCTGCCAACCTAGCAGTTCGAAAACATGAAAATGTGAGTAGATCAATAGGTACTGCTTCTGCAGAAAGGTAATGGCACTCCATGCAGTCATACCGGCCACATGATCTTGGAGATTTCTATGGACAACACTAGCTCTTTCGCTTAATAATAATAATAAACTTTATTTATGCCCCACCACCATCTCCCCAATGGACAGCTTACATGGAGCGGCTTAGAAATGGAGATGAGCACCACCCCCTAGAGTCGAATATGGCTAGACTTAATGTCAGGGAAACCTTTACCTTTTTAACTTGTACAATGCTTTCAGTGCATCTTTTAGGATTGGTGTGTGTGTCTGTGTGTCTGTGTGTGTTTAGGGTTTACAATATTGTATTGTCTGTAACATATTTAATTTTTTAATAATATATAATCTGTGAATGTGTAAGCACACATGGATACCATTTTCTCACATGACAATTATCAGTTCTGTCTCTCCAATATCGACACATGTCAAACTTTCAGGAGTATTTCAAATTTGTTTACTGGCACCTTCTACAGGGTCTTTAATTAAAGGGTTGCCAAGTCCAAAATCAACAAACCTACACCTTCTGGGAATATCCAGAACAAAACACATCTATGAGCTCATTATCTTCAGTACTATCTGTCAAAAGAATAGGGGTTTTTTTCTTTAAAAAAATGGATTCGACAAACAGTTGAAAGGATCAACTCTTCAGTGAAATCAGTGACATGTAACATTTATGCTGCTATTGTTTTGAAAATGAGTGGAAGGCTGTTCAGTATTCTGTCAGCATTTTTGCTGAAGAAGTTTTGCAGATACATCAAGATTATGGGATTATAAATCTACCTACCTAATATCCTTTCTTTCTTTTTGTACAGGAGCCAAGGCAGCTGATAAGAAATTAAAAACTGGTCAGAGCTATAAAAAAACACCCTTCGTATAAAAGAATTAAAAAAACAAACATCATTTTAGCTAAAAACACAAAGTTAGAACAAAAGAAAACAAAAATAAGACATAGCACAACACTACTGAAATACCCTTTTGCCACACACATTATAGGGCTGCCAAGATAAAAAGATATTTGCTTGCTGGCAAAAGGAAAGGAGAAAGGAGACCAACTGAATATACTCTAGGACGGAATGCCACAAACTTAGTTGGAACAGCCAATGAGAGAGTGATCTCCTGTGTTTGCACCAAAGATGTCTGTGATAAGAGTGAGACCAATGACCTCATCACACTGACTTATGGCATCATCCTAGGATGCTTCCAGGACGGAGCCCAACAAAGCCCTTCATGTGACAGCAGGGTTCTGTCCTGACACCATCTGGAAGCGTCATCGGACAGAGCCCTGAGAACATGGTTGGCTACCCGTGTTCTCACTGCCAACAATGGGGCCATCACAAGGTGAAACCAGGTGAGGCTTTTCTCCATGTGATGGGGAAGTTGGTAATGCAGGTGATGTGGGGCATGGGACAACGGTTTCCCCCGCTACCCCTCAGATTTGCCATGCTGCCTGACAAATTCCCCCACTGTCGCCCAGGTTATGGACCTCAATGTGATGAAGAGAAAATCTTCCTCTGATGATACTAAAACATGGTAAGATGCAGATAATGTCGACCCATGCCATATAAGATTGTGAAGGTCATAATCAACATTTTGAATTCTGCCTTGAAATAGACTGGTAGCTGGTAAAGCTGTTTCAGCAAAGAGGATATATGTTTCTTGTGACCAGGTCCAGTCAACAGGCTGGCCAAAGCATTTTGCACTCACTCAGGTTTCTGATCAAAGGTAGATAAAATTCTCCGGCAATCATTGAGGAATTTGGAATTCTAGTCAGAATTCAATCAGAATATACCGGTATGTGGGTGTTGCACCTCAGAGTAGATTCACCTTGCTGAAGACATCAAACCACACACAGCCAGAAGTCTTTAACGTTTATTAAAAATAAAAGGTAAAATGTTTGTAAAAACAAAGGTTAATGTTCCAAGAGATCAATGTCCTAAAGCATGTGAAGCTTAATCCAAAAAGACACCAGCAAAGCAAAAACCCAAGAGAACATGACAAGGCCCTGAAATCATTAACACAAAAGCTGGAGGTTAAATCCAGACAAGCATAGGTGAACATCTTAGTAGAACGCAAAGTTGCTTTGACAAAGATTTGGTCTCTCACACATGCCTTAATATCCTTTGCAAAACCTGAAGGCGTTTCGTTAGCCCCTGGCCTCCCTCTTGTTAGCTATCCTTTCACTCCTTCGGACTCAGAATTCCAAACGATCAGCCCGATCTAATGTTTCCATTTCGTCAAGGTCAGTCTGTTCATTAGTGTCAGCCTGTTTTCCTGCTTGCTCATTATCAGGCTGAGAATTATCCTCCTTCTTTGAATCAATCTGCACCTGGCTATTTCAGTATCAACACTCTCATGCCTTGCTGTGGGAAACTGCACTTCTTCATTGTCTATAACAGGGACATCTTGAACCACACTGTGAACCTGAGTCCCATCATCCTCATCACAGACAGTCTGTGATTCCAGCTGAGTCACAACAGTGATAATCTCAGCTTTTAAAATTCATCATATTAATAATGACTTTGGTTTTGCTTTTATCTCACGTGCTATTGTTTCTATTGGTTTACTGTAGTTCTCTCATTTATACATTGGACTTTGGGTAGCTGTGAATAATATATCTAATTCCATAACACCACAGTGATATGTGCCTTGTACGTTATTTGCCTTTTCTGCAACACAGAGCAGAGAAAGGATGCTATTATTCAAGGAAGCAATAATTTGGTTTTTGAGGGAGACTTCACTAAGTATGAATTATAGATTAGTCTCCAGGTATTCATTTTGTTGTTAGATATTGTGCTTTTGGACCTTCTCTTAGCAGATTTAGAAACCTGATTCATGGTAGTAATAAATGGAAAGCAGTTAAAATCAGAGGACTGGATTCCTCCACATGAGCAAGGTTTGCTTTTTTGCTAGCTAGGCAGACTGAGGTCTATGAGTCAATGGCCAGGACCCAGAGAGCTATGTCAGGTGTGCCCAAGGGCATGGATGTCCTCAGAAGACTTTATTTTCTTTTTCTTCCAATGATTGGTGCACAATTGGCTTTCAATGCTCCCTTTCCGTTTAAAAACAAATTGAGCAAAAAGGCAACACTTCAAAATGCTCAAGCAGCACTAATTATATGTTCCTGAAATGTAGTTCTCATCAATCTCAGGCAACACAATCAGTGGCAAAGAATGCAAGAGTTGTAATACTATGTTGACTTTATTTTAGACAGACAGAATCTCCCTTATGTAAAATGTTTCAGGAAAGAAGTACTTAGAATTTTGATATTTTTTTTTAAAAAAAGGTAATGCCTATATTTGCATATACATATATAATAGAGATGAGACTCAAGTCTAAACATGAAATTCATGTACGTTTCATATATATGCCGCCTCAATGCTCCTTTTCTCAACATTAATCCTCCTGCATGAAAATGTTATGGTAATTTTTTAAAAAAATAATTTATTCTTTAGGAGCTCTGGAGCTCTATTACTAGGGAGACCAGACTGTCACTTACCCTGTCCTCTTTCCGCAAGAACCTAAAAACATAGATGTTCCATTGTGCCTTTGATTAGGCAGTTCCAAAGAATTGGCCCTTTAATACCTAAGTTCCGGCCCTTTTGCATGGCCCTCAGCTCTACAATCCTGACATTATAAAGCCCAAGGACATTACTCTTCCGTTCCTGCCACTGAATTTTTCACTTTCCCTGTAGCTCTGTCTAGGAATCTTGCACAAACTCAGAGCCCTCTGAACTCAGCATTTTATTGCTCCCATGGTACTATTTTCATGATGTTATGTTTTATTGTGATATGTTTCTATTTGGTTTTGTTTTGTTTTTATTTTATTGCATTACGTTTTAACTCTGTACTCTCTGGGCTTGTCCCTTTGTAAGCCTCCCTGAGTGCCTTCAGGGAGATGGAGGTGGGGTATAAAAATAAAGTTATTATTATAATATTATTATTTTTCTTAGAAACAGAAAGACATGAAATACTGTGATAAGAAGACAACCCCCCCCCCCCCTAATGTATGCCCCTAATGGGAGGAGGTCCTTGATCTAATTTCTTTAAAAATTATTTGATATGCAATAGCTAAATAATATCCGTGATAGAGGCTGAGCAAAGGAAGATAGACACTTTTGAATGGTAGTGTTGGAGGAAAATTCTGAGAGTGACTTGGACAGCGAGAAGATCAAACTAGTCCATACTCCAGGAAATAAAGCTCAACTTCTCATTGGAGGGAAGGATATTAAAGGCAAAGTGAAGTAATTTGACCACATAATGAAAAGGCAGGAGAGCTTGGATGTTGGGGAAAATGGAAGGAAAAAGGAAGAGAGGCCAACCAAGGGCAAGATGGATGGATGTTATACTTGAAGTGATTCGCTTGACCTTCAAGGAGCTTGGGGTGATAACGGCCAACAGAGAGCTCTTGTTGGAGCATGCAAGGAACCAGTGAATGTGTGTGTGTCAACTGCGAAAAAAGATGCATGAAGCTGATTGATCGGGCAATGCATGGGGTGATGGCTGAGCCTAGGACTTTTAGTATACTGTTCCATTTTTGTTCAGGTTCAAGCTATGCAAGTGCAGAGAGATGAAGAGAGAAGCAAAGAGAGGCAAATTGATTTGCTTCTTGGCTGCTGAATAGAAGCTCTCTCATATGGACAAAGAAATACCATTTTAATTCTCTCTGAAAGGACATTTAGTGAGTTGATGCAATTGATCATATTGTCCATATGTTGTTCTGACCTAAGAAGAGTAAACTACTTGTTATTGTTCACCTGTGTGGCATATTTTCTTTCCCTGGCAAGGCAGTGTGTGGGCCAATCAAACATGAACTACATGTTGTTTATTTTACATTACGCTACAGCTCTGGTGTGGGCTGGTCCATGAGGTCACGAAGAGTCAGAAGCGACTGAATGAATAAACAGGAAACATTAGTGATAGAGTATCCTCAGAGGTTGCAATCATTCAATCTCCCTATTCTCCCTGACATTTCTGGTGTCCAATTTCTATCCTTTTTTTTTTTACATAATATAAATATTTGACTAACACACACAATGTTGAATACAGAAGAACATTGCTGACAGGAGATGAACACATGAATGAATACTTAAATTCTTGTTAATGCTGTTGCTAGAGTAGGAATGTTGCCAGAATTGGTGTTTGGATATGTTGTAAGGCAGTGTTAGGTCACTATATTGGTTGGAAAACCAAAATCAGCCAAAAATATGTCTGGGGCCATCCTGGAAGTCTACTTTCATCTTGCATTTCAGGGTTTAACAGGACATTTATCTGATTTATCCTCATTCTTATAAGTTGTAATGTAATGTGGTGCCAAGTAACATTTGGGGGCAGTTAATGTGTGATCTTTCCTTGCCAGGAAAAATACTTTGGGTGGATCAGACCTTGGAGGCTAGAAAAAAGAGTGTTGTGGCTGCATATTCCATCCTAAAGTCTGGCCATTGTGTCCATAGCCATTTTGTGGGATCTGGTGTTATTAGTGAATAGTTGCTTTAGGTGGTGAATAGGTGCTGTCTGCATGGAAACAAACCTAAAATGTGAAATGGAAAGGTCATTTGTTCTTTATAAGTTGGTATCTATATTAATGATATGTTTCAATAGTTTCAGTTAGGCATTAGCAATCTCTCATTTTTAGGCCTGAAGTAAATCGAAATCGGCAACCATACAACAACTGTGGTTATGGGTTGTTGTAGGTTTTTCAGGCTATATGGCCATGTTCTAGAAGCATTCTTTCCTGACATTTCACCTGCATCTATGGCAGGCATCCTCAGAGGTTGTGAGGTCTACCACAGTCCAGAACCAGTCTTATCCATTTCATAAAATATGAGGGCCCACTGCATTCCAATTAACATTTCTCTTTTTGTATTAATTTAAGATTTAAAATAACAAGTGTATTTTATTTTCTTCTTAGGTTGGTCACAAATCTGAGCAGACATCATTTACTCTCCACCTCTTATATTCTGATCCTCCTCACTCTTCTTCTTAAACCACTTTCTACACACTCCTTTTATTGTTGTTCTGACTACAGACACTTTCCCACAAAAGGTGAACTTGAATTTTAAACTGGCATACTGCCTGTATTTCATGAGCCTTCACTCAACTTCTCCAGGAACACTAAACAGGAAGTACAGGAAATGAAAATGTAGCATTCAGCTAAAAGGTCAAATAAAACAGAGAAAAGCTAGAATATAATTGGTTTGCAGAGGTTCTTGCCAAAATATCATGCTTGCGCCTTCGTTTTTGAATCAAATGTGACATGGATGTTTAAGCAGGTCTCTTTTGCCATTTAAAGCTTTGCAATGTCAGCGGTTGGGCTTTCTCTGCTTCTGAAAACCTGTAGATCTCAGTGATCAACAGCCAGCGATTCATTTTTCAGATAGGGGATATCCTTTTCAAGGTTGTTAGGGGCCAATTTTGCCCACTTGCCATTCTGTACTTTTGGAGTTCTTACAAAAAGAAATAAGCTCTCAATATTATTTCTACTTCAAGTTATGGGAGTTTAAAGTTTATTAAGAAGACATAGAAACCTTGTTTATGGTGCCTGGGTAGTGTAGTGGTTTCAGCACTCTGGAGATCAGGGCTCAAACCTCCACTTGGGCATGCAACACACTGGGTGACCTTGGGCAAATCATACTCCCTTAGCCTCAGAAGGAGACAAAGGCAAAAACTGCTCCAAACAAAGAAAACCTCATGTTAGAGTTGGCTTAAGGTTGCTCCAAGTCAGGAATAACCTGAAGGCACACAACAAGAAGAAAAATAGCTATAGCTGTTTCTTTATGACCCCAGCCTTCTGAGGTGGCTATCTTAGCTTTCCTAATAATCATAGATAGGGTTGCTTTAGTGTCACCATATGTTAGAAATGATTTATGTTGAAGGCACATAACACAACACAACACACAGAATCCTTGTCATTGGGGTAGCAGTATGAGTATATTTACTCCAAAAATGGAGCTGAGCTTTTAGGTTTGTGCTGTCTGCTTAGAAACCTCATATCTATTCTAAAACCTGAATTCTGTTAATCAATTTAAAATAAGACAGTCATGTGGACATAAATGTGGTTGCCTTTGTCTTGTCTGATTTGATCATTATTAAGATTGTTCTAAAGGTGTTGATATATTCTGCATTAACATAGTGTAAGCTTCATTAGAGGTTTACTTTCTAGTTGGTTGGTTCTTACTGCAGTTATATTCTTTTGCACTGGGGCCTAAAATGAGTGAAAGTGAAAATCAGTGAAAGAGCTGTAAAGCTGTATAACTCCAGTCAGGCTGTAGGCTGTATATCTCCCCGGCCAAGCTGTAGAAGACGAAGTGCAATGGGTTAAACCCTTGTTCCAACAGGACTGCTGACTGAAAGGTCGGTGGTTCAAATCCAGGAAGCGGGTTGTGCTCCTGTCTGTCAGCTCCAGATTCTCATGCGGGGACATGGGACAAGCCTCCCACAAGATGGTAAAACATCTGGGTATCCCCTGGGTAACATCCTTGAAGATGGCCAATTCTCTCGCACCTGAAGAAACTTGCAGTTTTTCAAGTAGTTCCTGACATGAAGAGAAAAACAACAACTGGGTTTTTTTAAAAAAAAAAGTTTTAATAATTGTTTCCATAATTTGAATTGTGCTGTCGCACGCTGGGCCTGTGCATTAGACTGTAGACAGGACATAAATTCTCTGTGCCCAACGGGACGCCGGGGCTGCCTCAGATTAAAGGCCCTTAGATTCCTCCAAACAGAGTCTTTAGATTGCTTAAAGTAAATCCAACAAAGTTCTTTATTGATGAAAACAAACAGGTACTTTAAAGCATTCTTAACAGTCTATTGGCTCTTGCAATCTTGTTCACTGGGAACAGGCACTATCTTCTTAACTGTAATTAACTAGTGGGGAAATCCTTAACTTCTAATCTTGGCAGTCTGTACTTGCCTCTGTTGGCATGGAGCCCCTGCACCCGGTACCAACTGCGTCTGGCTTCCGCGAGCGACCCTTGCCAAGCTTTGTAGACTTCCAGGGGAAAAAGAAGTTCAGGTTGCTGTGATGGCTGGCTGAAGTCCCTCAGTGAAAGAGCTGTAAAGCTGTATAAATCCAGTCAGGCTGTAGGCTGTATATCTCCCCGGCCAAGCTGTAGAAGACGAAGTTTTCTACAGGAGCTACTTCGTTTTATGTCCTGTGTGAAAGGCTTCTCTCTGAGAACTGACTCAAAAAGGCTCCTATTCCCTCCAAAACTCAAAAAGGGGTGGGACCAGGGAACCTAACGATAATTGACAGGTGGCTTGCCCTATGACTGCAAACTATAACAGGAAGCCACCCTGCTGCAAAATCCCAAGCCTGGGATTGCAAACAAACATTTAACACAAAGCAAACAGAATTGGAGCTCCTAGTACAGCTGTACCATGAATATTTAATTCTATGTTAATATTTCTATTTTGTAGATTTTTAAATTGTATAATTTTGAAGACTGTGCACGTTTTGGGTCCCAGTCCTGGAGAAAAATGGTTACAAATATAATAATAATAATAATAATAATAATAATAATAATAATAACAACAACAACAACAACAACAACAACAATCAGCACAGATGGTCCCAGTGGTCATCAGCCATGCCAAAAGATCTCAGCTGGCATTTGAAAACAATAAACATTGACAAAATCATGATCTGTCAATTGCAAAAGGCCACTTTACTTGGATCTGCGCACAAAAATACATCACACAGTTCTAAACACTTGGGAAGTGTTCGACTTGTGATTTTGTTATACGAAATCCAGCATATATATCTCATTTGCTGTGTCATACTGTGTTTTTGTGTCAGTAAAATAATAATAATAATAATTATTATTATTATTATTATTATTATACCAGCAAATACCTGGGATTGCAAGGTAAGGCTAGCAAACTACTCTGTCTAAACCTCTGGATGGCCACTCAGATAGGCATGACTGAGCTAGATGGAATTAGGGTTGAATTCATTATATGCATCTTACAAGGTCCTACCACCTATAGCGTGCTTAGAGAGCAGCATCAAGCAGGAAACAAAATGCACCCATCTATTCTGCTGGCTACCCTTCTTACTTGACTGGAAGTGCAGAGCTACATCCAACCCAGTGTATTTAAGCTAAAATAAAAGTTATTTCTATAGAGCTTGTTCTGTGATTGCCCATTCAGACCTAAAATGAACAAAATTATCAAGTTCCAAGTTTTGATGACAAACATGAACCAGTTGGCAGCAGGGAGGTTCTAATAGGCTTTAGAGATTATATCTATGCATGGGTGTGGAGTTAGATACACACACTTTTTGCATGTTGCTCAGTGGCAGTGATTTCTCTATCCAAACTACACAAGAAGTTGACCCAACCCTAAAACATATAGTTCTGTCCTCATGACGCACTTTCCCTTGTCTTTAATGAAGGCTCAGTCGCATTGTTTGCCCCTTCTGAGCTTCCCCACAGACACATACTTCTCCATTTACTTATCTCATCCAGGGTTTTATCAATCTTATTCTGTGCATTTGGGCTGCCCACCATGCTTCTATTTTATTTCTTCATCACGTTATTTTGCATCTGTTTATTGCATTTTCTGGTTTTTATGTATTTTATTTTGATGTTATTATTTGTTGTTTGTATTTTATTTTATTGTACTCTAATTCTGGGCTTGGCCTCATGTTAGCCACCCTGAGTCCCCTTTGGGGAGATGGTGGTGGGGTATAAATAAAGTTTATTATTATTATTATTAAAACATTCAAAAAGATTTAAGCAAGTAATCTTCCTCCTCCTGCTCCTCGTCTTCACCAATGAATATGTTAGGCTTTAAATGACTAGACTAAGTATTAACATATTTTATGATAAGATTGCTTACAGATTTACAAACTGGCTTTGACTTTTGCCAGAGACCATCTGAGAAACCCATTTAACTAACGGCTGGCAGCAATGACAACTGGCAACTCTAATTGCACTTGACAGAATACAGAACGCAAGACCTTTCTGCATCAACCTCCTGTGCCCAGCTCCTTTTCTGAGCAGATGCTTCCCCAGCTTCAGGCGCTTTTGTCTGCTAATTCCTGCCCGCTATAGAACTTATTAAGACATGCACCTGTCAGTGAGGACACAGAAAATATGTGGCAAAGCATGTAAAGCACTGCTATGTGCTGCAAAAATGCCAAAACAACAAGTCTTTGCCTGTCACTGGAGACTCTCCTCCAAAGTGAAAAATTGCAAGGCGGTAGGCTCTTGTCACCATAGCTACATGACAAGTTCTCCTTCTGCAGCTGCCAAGACGGAGGTCACATTGGAGAAAGGACCTGGGTCCATCACTCTCCAGTCGCTTTAAAGCTGATGTGCACCTTGAAACCTGACACGGCCCACTGATGTTTCTTAACCACCGAGGTTGTTTCATAGACTCACGCTTGATTAAGTAGCGAAGGCAGACAAGGAGAGCTGATGACTACTTTGATAAGATACTTCAAGGTACGCTGCCTTTGTGCTTCCCTCCTCCAATACTTTGCAACCTAACAGGCTGTCAAAATGTAAAGCCTCATTTTTCAACTTTGTTTGCCGACATATCTTAAAGTTATTATTCTGCATTAGAAGGCCCTCACTTTATGGTTAGCTATAACTATGTTAGCTATGAGCAAGACAAGATAGTAAAACCTAAGGGTCTTCTCTTTGAGTTATAATCTTTTAAAAGCATTTATACCCCACTTTTTCTCTAGTGAACTCAATATTTCCCTCTCCCCTCCTCTCCCCTCCAACAACTGAAAGGAAAAGCTGGGAGAGGAAAAAAGCGATCGTTCTTGGATCAACCAATGTGTATGTTCAACGCTCAGTGAGATTTCAACATGGATCTCCTCTGTCTCAGTTGTACACCCTAACTAAGGTATTTCTTTAATTGTAAGGTTTTTTTTCTGTGTCAGGAGCAACTTGAAAGTCTGCAAGTTGCTTCTGGTGTGAGAGAATTCTGGTGTTAGAGAATTAGCCATCTGCAAGAAGGTTGCCCAGGGGACACCCAGATATTTTGATGTTTCACCTTGTGAGGGGCTTCTCTCCCTGCATGGGGAGCCAGAGCTGACAGAGGGAGCTAATGCACACTCTCCCCGGATTCAAACCTGCAACCTGTTGGTCTTCAGACCTGCCGGCACAAAGGTTTAACCCACTGTGCCACCAAGGGCTCCAATTGTAAGATGCCATCAATTCACCCTAATATCAATACCACAACCAACCAAAAATACACAAGATATACCTGCAATTCTAAGACACACACCCTTTTTTAGAGATGTGTATATATAGGGAAAGGAGCCCCCAGTGGTGAAGTGGGTTGAACCACTGAGCTTCTGAACTTGCTGATCGAAAGGTTAACGGTCCAAATTCAGGGAGTGGGGTGATCTCCTACTGTTAGCTGCAGCTTCTGCCAACCCAGTACTTCAAAAACATGCAGATGTGAGTAGATCAATAGGAACCGCTCAGGCAGGAAGGTAATGCCGCTCCATGCAATCATACTGGCCACATGACCTTGGAGGTGTCTATGGACAATGCTGGCTCTTCAGCTTAGAAATGGAGATGAGCCCCACATCCCAGAGTCAGACACGACTAGACTTAATGCCAAGAGGAATCCTTTACCTTTATATAGGGAAAAGTGTGTCTTAAAATTGAAAAAATATAGTAGTATACTTTACTGGCCCTGAAAACTATTCATCAGTGAAAAAAGTATTTAAGCAGCTGAATCTATCCTCTTGTGGAAACACTTCACTTTCTAAGAGAACCCAAGGACTAAACATCATGGAAGGAAAACCAAGTTTTCATCGTTTTCAGAGAAAAAAAACTCTTCTTCCACCTCTGACTTTGCAACATCTTGCCAGTTTATTAGGTATTAGTGCCAAGATAGATTTCAGTGACTTTACTTCTTATAAAAGTGCCAATTTGATGTAGTAGTTTGAGCATTGGACTAAGACTTTAGAGACCAGGATTACCTGTTTGGCCACTGAAATCCACTGGGTGATCTTGTGCAGATTTAACACTTTAAATCCCAGAAAAAAGTTTGATAGATTCACTTTAGAGTTGCCCGAAATGACTTGAAGTCACATGACAAGCTTCTTATAAGAGGCTTTGCTTCAGTGCATAGGTGGGCAATTTGAAAGGGGCCAGAGACACCATTCAGTCTGTACCACTGGGCAAATTTCAGTATTGGGAAACATTTGGAGGGCTGGGAGAGCCAAACAGATGCAAACCACCACATATTTGTAGCATTTGGGGTATTTTTGAATTTTTTAATCATTTGTTGTAATTAGAAAATGCAGTCTTCCTTCATTTTCTTTTTGCATGGTGAACTGGATGTTTGGGTGGATGCTGCTAAGATGGTCAAGGAACCTGTTGAGTTCTTCTTCTCCATGGCTCCAAATGGTGAACGTGTCATCCACATATCTGAACTATACAGTGGGCTTTTTTGTTTCTGTTTCCAGGGCTTGTTTTTCAAAGTGTTCCATGTAGAAATTAGCTATGACCGGGCTGAGGGGGCTCCTCATAGCTACTCCATCTTTCTGTTTGTAGAATTCATTGTCCCACTGAAAGTAGCTGGTGATGAGGCAATGGTGAAACAGAGCTGTGATGTCTTCTGGGAACTTCTGGTTGATTAGTGCAATTTGTTGTAATTGTTTGGGGCGGGGGGAGAGGGTTGAACCACATATTGTTTCAGCCATTTTTAACTTACATTGTAAGCTTTCTTGGCTCCTTTGCTTGTGGGAGAAAGGCACTAGCTATAAATAAATTAAATAAATAAATATGAAAGATATCCAAAAACTCTTCTTTCAGTTGTGTGTCCAGCTAAAAATACGATCCTGACTGGTGTGATACATACAAGGGAGACCATGAAGGGTTGCCAAATAATCTGCTTTAGCCAGCTTCAAAGCAATTATACACTATGCTTTCTCTCCAAATGAGAGAAAGCTTTATATGAGTGTTTCTGTGAATTTTATTTTATCTGTGAATACTTATTTTATTGAGTTCTAGTGTGCAATGCTTTGTGTGCACCTTATCTCTCTGAATGCCACATAGACCTTATTATTAGGCTTGTGCGGAATTCGATTTGGCCGGTTCCCTTCGGCTAACCCAGCTGCTTTGGATGGCTGTAATGGCAAAGACTCAGCCTCCATGTTTTTTCTGGCCGCAACAGAACAGTGGCTGTCGAAAACTGGCTGCCTTTGGTTAAAAGTGGAGTACGGGAGAGGGGCAGCTGCTAAAAGGAAAAGTGTAAAGGGGAAAAATTATTTATTTATTTATTTATTTACAGCTTTTATATTCTGCCCTTCTCACCCCGCAGGGGACTCAGGGCGGATTACAGTGTACACATATATGGCAAACATTCAATGCCAATTTTTGACATACAAACATATACAGACATACACAGAGGCTATTTAACTTTTTCTGGCCACCAGGGGAGCTGTTGCTTTCATCGTCCATCTGTGACACTGATGAAGCACTTCCGCATTCCCCGCATGCTTCCCCGCTGGAATGCTTTGCTGGAGTCTTCTTTATGGCCTCAAAAATCAGTTAATTAAAAAGGCACTACTCCAGGGCCTGCAAATCAAGAGAAAAGAGTGGGCTTTTTAAAGGAAGCCCAGGAAAGAATAGCTCCTGGTCAATCACTCTTCCTTCCCTGGGAAATGGGGAAGCCTCCATAAAATGCCTTGGAATACTGCATGCTCAGGAAGAAAGCACCTGTCTCCTTTAGAGTAGAAACAGCTTTAATAAAGCATTAAACTCGGTCTCCTCAACAGACAGAAGGGAAAAAGACACCACCTCTCACTCCCCCCAAGTGTAATGAGATCCTAAGTCATCCATTGTAACTCTAGAATCAACATCCGCTGCTGTGCTCTCTCTAGAAATCTCTAGGACCTCTATCAGAACTCAATGGTGAGCTTGTAGAGGAAGTTGAATATCTAATAGACTTAGATATTCTTCTGGTTTTGCAAGCGTTCTGCTCCCAGAAAATGTGTCACGGCAACCTCCTATGGAATCTTGGAGGAGCATTTAGAATTCTCTTCCCGCAAACGTCTCGAGTGCCTCTGACCAAACTACAAGCCCCAAGCATCTAATAGAGAAAGCTATAAAGCAGATAAATTGTAATCATGGTGCTATTATTGTGTAGTGTGAAAGGGCATTCTATATCTTGCTGAAATTGATTGGCAAACCTGTTGAGGAAGCTGAGGAGGAGGCCATATAAAAACAGGAAGAAAAATGTACAACTGGGGAGCATTTATGTGGGAAAATATTTCTAGATACACAATTTAATAAAAATCAGTAAAATGGGACAGATTTCTTATATAGTTGAGGTTGGGCCAGTATAAGGTGATGTTAAATTTCAGTGGGGTCAATAGCAACACAAATAGAGTAACATCATATTTCAGAACACCCCATCTCTTTCCAGTCTTTATTGTACCATCCTTCAGTACTGCCAATGCATGTTGTGCTTCTTCTTTTTTAAGGCTCACATAATTATACGATTCTCTGTAATTTGCTTTTTGACAGGTCTGCATTGGCTATATGTACTGGCAGAATTTTTTTGTAGTGAGTAATGATGCCTTACATCTTCGACATGGATTTTCAGTACCATGCCTAATTTATCAAAGAGAACCTGGTATTGATCACTTGCAATGATAGCCTAAACATCTCCCTGCATTTTTGTCCTGCAGGAGATATCAATCTGTATTGGAGAACAGAAGCCTGAAAAAAAATCCACTTCTGTTATATATTTTTCATACTGTCCCAGAGAAATTTGTCTTCAGTTGAAGTTTTGCAACATAAAATAATGATATTGTCTATTTTCCAGAATTGCTGCCATTGATTTACTTGACTGTCACCCCCCCCCCCCGCTCCTTAAATGAAGATATTACACTCTCCCCCTGAATATGGAGCTAAACAGTTGGTGATAGATGGTACAATGTACACCATCTTTTTTTGTGTCGGGTTTAAGAGTAAGGACAAAAACACATCCCAAAGAGTATCCATGTTAGTCTCATACAGCACAACAAGCCCTGGAGTACTTTTAAGACTAATATACACATTATAACAGGGTACTCTTTGAGATTCTTTGACTTTTGCCAAAATTATGTGTGCATAATTATCACTATGGAAAACTCTTTCCCATCACTTCAGATATGAGTTATGTTGCTTCACAGCTGTTTATGGTAGGGCATTATGTACCTCTGCCTTGAACAATATACGAGTAAGAGCAGATGCTCCATGCGCCTTCCTCGGATTTTCTGAGCACTGACATAGGAGCCACCATCAAAGATGATTCTAGACCAGACAGGGAATATCTGTGAATCTTTGGCCCCTTCCACACAGCTGAATAAAATCCCATGTTATCTGCTTTGAACTGGGATATATGGCAGTATGGACTCAGATAACCCAGTTCAAAGCAGATATTGTGGGATTTTCTGCCTGATATTCTGGGTTATATGGCTGTGTGGCAGGCCCTCAATGTACAGGCTGAAAGTGCCCCATCCCTGCCCTATAAAGAAGACAGAAGCTATGTTTGTTCTCATATTAACTACACTCAGTGATCTGAAAACCAGTTTGGTCAATTCAAAATGCAGTGATCATTCCAATAATTTCACAAACTTACACAGGCTTCAGAATCCAGGATAGATCAATACTTTAATTATGACCAGTCAAAATGGGTGGATGCTACAGAAACCATGGACAGGAGAATAATAGAGTATAACTCCTATATCCAAAAAAGATACATTCCCAGACTTTGCATGGATATGTGAAACCATCAATAGTAGTGAACACTATTATTTTCAATAGGATACATGATGGTACTACCAAGAGGAGGGTGCAGCATATACATGAGACTCTAAGTGAATAAGTGAAACTATGGATAAATAAACCCACGGATATCAGTTTCACAGACACTGAGAGATATTCAACAGTGGAACTCTCAGCCCTGAAGTGTGGTGGAGGCTCCTTCTATGGGGCTTTTAAACAGAGGCTGGATGGCCATCTGTTGGGGGTGCTTTGAATGCGATTGTCCTGCTTCTTGGCAGGGGGTTGGACTGGATGGCCCACGAGGTCTCTTTCGACTCTATGATTCTATGATACAGAAGTTGTGCTCTACACAAAAAATAATCTAAAACAATTTCATGATTCTGCCGTAAGATTTGCATCTAGACTCAGTCTCAAGATGGAGTTTACAGAGGGACTAACTGATAAAATCATGCTTCTTGCAGTGAAGCAGGCAACACTGGCTCCCATGCCAAAATACATAGTTTCAAAATTCCATCAAGGCAGACTATCCTGTGAGTGCCCCTCCTATTCCTGGCCGTAAAAATATAATGACTACAAATTGAATGAGTAACAATTTAGTATTTCTTTTATGATACCCCAGATTTCCTGCTAATCATCTTACTCAACGGTAGCATAGATTGTTGACTGGATTGGATTATTCACTGTTAGAAATCTAAGCTCCTGCACTTTAGCTTGGCCATCTTTCCTGTAACCTCGACACTTTAATGGCCAAGGGCATTACCTTTCTAGCCCGGCCCTCTTGTATTTTGCACTTTCCCTCGGCTCTATTTAGGAACCATTGCACTTACTTTGAGCCCCCAAACTCACCATCGATCTTTGTTCAGCCATGATATTGTTTTTATAATGTTGCTCTGTCATTGTGATATGTTTTTATTGTATTGCCATTGTTGATTTTATTTTAATGTGTTTGTTTTAATCAGTAATTTTCAGACTTGTCCCTTTGTAAGCCTCCCCGAGTCCCCTCGGGGAGATGGAGGCGGGATATAAAAATAAAGTTGTTGTTGTCATTATTATTATTATTATTATTATATTAAAATATACCACCATCAGAATACCATATTACATAAAATGCATTTCTCACTTCAGACTCAACAGTGTAGGTTCACATATCCAATCTTTGAATAGATTGTAACCCAAAATTAATAGGTTGCCCTTCTGCAGTAGAGGCAGTGGCTCAGTGGGAACTTGATAAGTCAATAACATTGTTTTAGTTCAGATGAGCAATTCTATTTAGGTCTATTGGTCTCAAGGAGATGGGCATTCAAGCCTCAGGATAATTAACTGAGTGCAATAACTAAGGGAATATTTTGTTTTACTGAAACACTTTGCAACTCAGTCCCATCCACCCCCTCACCCAGCTTTCCATTTTTTTCTTATTTGGGGAATAGATTATCAGGTTAATTGCTGCTCAAAGTCAGAGCTTCCTGCCCACTACCTGCTGACACAAGAAGGTACATCAATGATTCTGCGCCTGGAGTTGGTTAATTACTACCCTATTAGCTCAAAAATGCATCAGAGCTAAACATTTCCACAGAAAAATCTGCCATGGATATTGAAAATTGTTGTTCCCCATTCCAACATCAGTTCAGATTTGGAGAATGCATGTGACCGTGAGTGGCACATGCAGCAGTTTAAACTGTTTAGGGAAAAAAGTTTTATAAATCCAAGATGAAGGGAGATTGGGAAGAAAAGGAACGGGCTATTTTCTCCGGCTGTCTTCATGTTGCACTCAGAAGTATTTTGTCCAGTTTATGTTTAAATCATTCAGGGGATGGAGCTTCGACTACTTCTTTGAGAAGCTATTTCACAGTCTATTAGATCTCCCTGTTAGAAATTTTGTCTGGAGAGTCAACCTTAATCTTCCTTTGCTCAATTTCACCCCATTATTTCTAATTATACCTCTCCGAACTACTCCAAACAGCTCCCTGGTTTTTCCTGATGTTTCCATCGTATAATTGTAATGTCCAGGATAATGTAAGTTGCCAGATATTGAGGAGAATCTTAAAGTGCACCCTCCCCCTCCCCCCCGAACATGCTTGAGTAGATACATCTTTGGCTATTTAAGATGTCACTGTTTTCACTGTAGAAATTTAAGTCATGTTGTTATCATTCTGCTAGCTTGTAGATACTTGTAAGAATGTGGAATCATTACATTGCATAATAATTTATATTTATTATAATCCTAGTTCATACATCAAGGATGGGTAATTGTAACCCTACACAATTGTTGGACTATGACTCCTATTAACAATGTGGATTGGGGTGCTATATGGCTCAGTACAATGCAGAATGCTTCCATTCAAGACTCCATATATTCCATTTCATATCCTACCCTTCTTTTCTGTTGTTTACCTCCTCTCAGCACCAAGTTAGCCTTCCATTTTCCACTTTAAGGTATCTGCTTTCCACAGTCTGTCTGTCTGTTTGTCTTTCTTTCGTTCTTTATTTTTTTGTCACTGTCAATGTTGCTGTTCTACAAACCTTAATGTTCCTTTGAGTCTGCTGGTATCTCCCACCTTCATATAGTAGACCAGAGTCAAATTGTGGTGTCTTGGGGCCCGTCCGGACAGTACCTTTATTGCGGTATGTACTGTAATAAAGGAGGGGCTGTCCAGACAACATTCTGGACAGTCCTGAATTAATTCGTTACAAGCCAGGAAAACCCTGGTTTGTGGCAAATTAATTAGATAGGGGATTTATTCCATGCCTTCTTCGAAGGAGTGGGGTAAACCCACTACTTCGGGTGTCTGGACTGCAGTCCAGACATCATTCCCAGTTTTCTGGATTAAATTAATCTGGAAAACTTTGGGAATACCTGCCCCCTCCCCCAAAGCTCCCAAATCCCTTTGAAAAGTAAAAAAAACTTACCCGGTCTCCAGTATACTCTTGGAGCAGCTCTTCAGGTGTGTACAAATGATGCACCAGGAGAAGGGGGGAGGAGGAAAAGGAGTTTTTTTTTACTTTTCAAAGAGGTCTGGGGCATTCGGAGGAGGGGGTGGGGTAGGGCCTTCAGACATTCTCCCAGGTTAATCCCAGGAGAAAATCTGGACACCCACCCCAGAAAGTGCGCGCTTTCTGGGGTGTGTGTGAACAGGCCCCCAGGCAAATCCGTGTTTTTTAAATGTGGATTCTCCTGGGATAACAGCCTGTCTGGATCCACCCTTGGAGTCTTATTCCAACCTTTAAATCATTGCACTACATTCCTACTGCAACATCTGCTCCTAATGTATTTATTTTGCACAGCAGCGTATGCTGTTACTTATTAATTCAGAGTTTGAAAAAATACATTCTAGATGACAGTTTATAGGTTCTTCCACACATTTTGACCAATTGGACTGATCATTTTAAGAGAAGAGGTTTATTTGAAAGACTATTTAAAAAAGACTATTTTATTCTTCTGATCTCTGCTTGTATTCAAAGACACACACACACACACATATATAGTTATCATGTCTGAACTTTTGAACTAAAGTAAAGAGATACTGTTATTTGTTTTACAAGTCTGAGTGACATTTTATTATACAGCAGGCTATATCTTGGTTTAAATACTATGGTAAAGCTTCTGCTTTTTCTGCTTATACATATTTACCAACCTTCACAAATAAGACAGCAACGAGATGGGGATCCAAGGTAGCTCGAGGCAAAAGAATCTGCATTACACTTGGATTATTTTTCTGATGTAGACAACCCACTCTTTCATGCTTAGAGGAAGGCAACAGTAAGTCTCCTCTGAATCCATCTTGGCAAAAACAAAACCCCTAAGAGAGCCATAGGTCAGCTTGAACGCACATAACAACAACCAAAAGTACCAAGTTTTTCTATCTCTTTGCTGACCTTTTGCTCCCTGGAGCTTGAGTATTTCTTGTTCCTTCCCACAAATGTTCCCTGCCACTTTTAATTAGTTTGCTTGCTTTTTTATCAAAAGGAGACAAGGCATGTAAAGCGAGACCTCTTTTCTTGTGCTGTATTTATTAAAAAGAGGGGACTTTTTTGCTATGGAGCAAAAAAGAAAAAAAACACTTCAAAAACCCAAATTGTCATGCCTATTCTTAAAATAAACTATAGGCACAAATTCAGAGTGTCATCCACAGACTGTATGCGACAACATGTCAGTCAGATGTCACACACAGAATGCAAGCTGTTAATGGTTGTGGCATAAGGTGTCACCTCTGCATAGGAGGAAGGTATCCTACTGACAGGAGGTGAGAGGACACTGGAGATGCTACTGGGTTTAAAATATCCATAGCAGACTCACACAAGGAAAGCATTAAAATCATACTACTGCCCAGGAAGTACTGAAATCCTTACCTTTGTAAATAAGGAACCATTGAGTGTCAGATGCCTCCACCTTGAAATAAACCTGGATCACCCCTCTGCCTGAATGACTTAATTTAGGAATGGGAAACGTGTTTCATTCTAGATATTGCAGGATCACAACTCCCAATTTCCTTTGTCATTTGCTTCCATGGGTATAAAGCTGATGGGAATTGCAGTTCAAATTAGCCAGAAGGCCATGTGTCCTCTCCCATCTCCATCTTACTTAAATATAACTTGTTATCAGATGTTGGAGTGGTGGGGAGAGTCCCTGGTGTTAAATACCCAATATTGAATTGAAATAATATGATTCTGATTTCCTCCTTCAATAAACATCTTGCTGCAATTTCTTCAATAGGATAGCCATTTATGTGTTATTCAATCGACAAAAGAGGAAATGCATCATTTAAAAAATGAGAAGGGAGCAGAAATGTGTGCAATACCTGCATATTCTAATTTATATGTTGGGAGGCAAATTTAGAAATTAAAGTATAGGTAAAAGTAAAGGTTTCCCCTTGACATTAAGTCTAGTCGTGTCCAACTCTGGGGGTGGTGCTCATCTCCATTTCTAAGCTAAAGAGCTGGTGTTATCCATAAACACCTCCAAGGTCATATGGCCGGCATGACTACGTGAAGCGCCATGCTTCCTTCACATGGGAAGCATTGCTCTAAACTTAGGTTTACAGAAGAATAAGGTAAAGGTTTTCCCCTGACATGAAGTCCAGTCGTGTCCGACTCTGGGGTGTGGTGCTCATCTCCATTTCTAAGCCAAAGAGCTGGTGTTGTCCATAAACATCTCCAAGGTCATATGGCCGGCATGACTATGTGAAGTGCCATTCCCACAGAAGAGGTGCCTATTGTTCTACTCAAATGTGCATGTTTTTGAATTGCTAGGTTGGCAGAAGCTGGGGCTAACAGCTCCCCAGATTCGAACCGCCAACCTTTCGGTGAGCAAGTTCAGCAGCTCAGCGGTTTAACCCACTTTTTTTGTCGTGTCAGGAGCAACTTGAGAAACTGCAAGTCGCTTCTGGTGTGAGAGAATTGGCTGTCTGCAAGTACGTTGCCCAGGGGACGCCTGGATGATTTGATGTTTTATCATCCTTGTGGGAGGCTTCTCTCATGTCCCCGCATGAGGAGCTGGAGCTGATAGAGGGAGCTCATCCTCCTCTCCCCAGATTCGAACCTGCGACCTGTCGGTCTTCAGTCCTGCCGGCACAGGGGTTTAACCCACTGCACCACCGGGGGCTCCAGAATACTCTAAATAAAGTATAGATTAAATGAAAGTGTGATATTTCTTAACTGCAGCTGGGCAAAATGTATCCAATTGAACTAACTCCCTCCTATCTTGACAGTCCATGGACTATACACTCAGTTCTTGGGGTTTTTATTTCTATATTAGAACTGGATAGAGCAGCCCCTCTAATAGAAGCTGTCCTCCACAAAAGAGAATGCATTGCCAACCTATTCCTGCCCTCACCATTCAAGTCTTTTGCAGCCAAGATTATAAGGAGATATTGCTGACTGACTTCCCTGTCTTGCAGATAGCATTTACAAATGACATGGCGGAATTAAACATTTCATTACCTCTTTCCCAATTCAAGTAGAATTTAAGAACTATAGAATCTCTGACCTTTCCGAGAGATTTCCCTGGACCTGTCCATCATGTTCACCCGTTCTTGGATAACTGGGTCCTATCTTGTTTCACTGCTCTGAATGATTGACATCTGGAACTTGAAAACACTTTTTCTTAAAGCAGCGGGCCTTCCAGAAAGGATGGATCTGTCTTCATTTAGTTCACCTTCTCCTTTTTACCCAAAGGACATTTTCATCCAAATAACGCTGGTCAGAAAGGAATGCCAGTTAGTCCCAAGGAGAGATGTTGCCTTCTGCTCAGTAAATTAACCATGTGCAGCACAATGGAAGCTGACTACAGCCTGCCTTGTGATTTATCACTGGGCTGGTAAAAGGGTTAAGGTAAAAGCTGTTCTTAAGAAGATGAATAAAGATGGCAATTCCTAGAGACAATCTGATTAAAGTCCAGGACCAGCTTTTCATCTTCATTCCAGCTCCTTGGCTTGGAAGCCAGCCCAACTGATTGCCGTGAAACAGACAGAAGAGGTGCCCCTGAGAACAGCAGGGTTGCGACAAATGAGGACAGCACTCCAATCCTTCCACCATTCCCTGGACAAAACATTAATCAGATGTTCTACAACCACCCCTACTGAGATCCTGCCGAAAGCTCATACTCACAGCTTTTTAGACTGCAAATATCTAGCCGCATGAGCAATTCTGTCACTAGGCCAACTCACTGCATGGTTGCGAAGTAGAAGCAGCACAGTTCTTGCTGGACTGCACCACCTCACCAGCATGGTTCCACATGGCTCAGTTGCACATAGAAAAAAAAAAACCCTCAATCTCTAGGATATAATATTTTAGTCCTCCCAGGGCCATGTTTAATTGCAGAATCATCACAGAACTATACCTACAATCTTGACATTCTACCGTATCATCGCCTACAGAATATAAATAATTCCATAGGTTTCAGCCATTTGTACAAGCAAGATCACCTGCACAATATTAAATAATTTCATAGGTTTCAGCCATTTGCTACAAACCATTGGAATATATTTTGTCCTAGTGGATATAACAGATGTAAAATCAGAAGAAGGGCTGGTGGTGGACATCATTCTCTCATATTTAGTTTCTTCATTCATCCTTGCATTTGACATCATCAGATTATACTTCTTATCTGCTCTGCTCCTCATCATTGGCTATAGCTACTATTGGCCAAGGTAGAACAACATAGCACCCAATGACATCCAAAAAGGCAGACTTTCCAAATCTAAGGGCCCTTGCACACACCCCCATATCCCAGAATATCAAGGCAGAAAATGCAATACAACTGTTTTGGTTTGCTCCTGACAGGATAAATAAATAAATAAGGCAGAAAATCCCATATTATCTGCTTTGAATTGGGTTATCTGAGGGCCTGTCCAGACAGTACCTACAACGTTCTGGACAGTTGCAAATTAATTCACTACAAGCCAGGAAACCCCTGGTTTGTAGTGAATTAATTAGATAATGGGTTTATTCCATGCCTTCTTGAAAGGCGCAGAATAAATCCACTACTTCTGGTTCTGGACTGCAGAATACTGCAGTCCTGACAGTATTCCCACAGTTTACTGGGCTAAATAAGCCCGGTAAACTGTGGGAATGGCCACCCCCTCCCCTGAAGCCCCCAGACCCCTTAGAAAAGTAACCCCCCCCCCACTCTCCTTGCACATCATTTCTACTCGTCAGGAGAGCTGCTCGAAGCCTGTAATGGAGGCCAAGTAAGTTTTTATTACTTTTCTAAGGGGTCTGGGGGTTTTGGGGGAGGGGGATAGGGCCTCCAGACATTCTCTCAGGCACGCGCTTTCTGGGGTGGGTGTGGACAGGCCCTGTAGGAACATCTGCGTTTTTAAAACGCAGATTCTCCTGGGATAAAGGCCTGTCTGATTCCGCCCTCACACTCAGATAATGTGGGATTTTCTGCCTTGATATTCTGGGATATAGGGCTGTGTGGAAGGGCCCCAAGGCACATTGAACTGCAATATTCCAGCAGCCCCAACACAGTATGTTCAACACACCTGGAAGACACATCTCAAAACAAATATACCAGCTTTGACAGATTTGTATATCTTGCATAACTGTTATTGTTTGTGACAGTTTCCATCATTATACTGTGTTGTTGATTAATATCCTACCTTTTTTCTAGTCTGGGACCCAAAAAAGTGTATGAGGTTTTAAAAGATACGGCTAAAAGGTTTTACCTACACATTCATCAAAATATTGGTTTTCCCTATAGACAAGTTTTGCACACTAGTCTAGGAAGTCTCAAGTAGTCTGGAGTTTACTGTAATATACCCTCCCCTTTTTGCTTGGATTTTTTTGTTGCAGCTTTTTCTCTCTCCTTTGTCTTTGCAGCTCTGTTCACCTGGAGGCTGAGCTGCCACCAAGAATTCGCAGCTGCTCTTTTATAATAGCTAAAGCTATGGAACTAAGTAACCTCTTCCTTTCCAGTCCCCCCAAGCTAAATCTGTGGTTTTGTATACATAAAACCAGGGCTCAGCGACTTTATTTTTCTAAAAGGAGCCTCTGGAGGCAAACACACAGAGTAAATGTTGCTGTTGGCGGCTGTATTTGCTGCTATACTTCTTGGTTTTCTTCCTCATGACTAGACATCACTTCTCTCTCTTTTTCCAGAACACTCAATGGCAATTCCCAGCAGGAGCAACAACATGGAAAAAATGATTCAAGGATATAGCACAAAAGAAAAAAAGCCTAAAGGACTCATATGGTTCTATACTTATAATGCAAACAGGTTCATTGGGTGTTCATCCTCTTTTTTGTTGGAAGGGAAACACAGATTCCCTTGCTAATACAGTAAAATATTTGGATTGCTGTATCTTTTAAAAAGAAGGCATGCCCATCCAGGGATCTCATCACATGGATGTTTGCTCCAATGTTCTCTCTGTTTTCACACAATGGCAAAACAGAGTCTCATGGAAGCCATCCCAAGGCATATGGCCACTGGAGTCCAAATTGGGATCTGGATGGATTACCTGGAGGGGTCCCTTGGCCACTGGTTGGAAATTCCAAGAAATAAATAGGGCTAGTACTCTGAAGTCCTGCCTCATACTTTTCATACAGTATGCACAATCACCACCATCTCCCCTTATTTGCTCTCTGGTCACCCATCGATCTTTCTGAGTCACCCATTTCTGGCAGCACCCTTAAACCGATCAAGCTACCCTCACACCCTTTTACCTGCATCATTGGGACCATCAGAGATCTTAGCACCCATTGTCCCTATTCAGATAGCATCATGGGACCCATATCCCAAGCGATAAACCCATCAAGTACCCATGATTCCTATGTCTCGCCCATATTCTTTCCCAACCCTTTCACCCCCAGAGTGGGCAGACACACCAGATGGCAAAATGCTTCTAGTTTAACCAATGACAGTTTATTGAAACTACTACCAGACCTCTGTGCCAATCCTCAGGTGAGGTGGATGGACCTTTTAAGCTTTCAGCCAATCAGCAGCCAGGAATGGATGGCCCTTTAAATCAATGGGACTGCTGATCCTGAAACTGCACCAATCATCATAGTTTCTCATTACTTTTAAAATCTGTAAAAGGTCTATAAAATGTCCATGCTTATAACAGCAAGGTGTATCGGATCTGGTATCACCTTGTCCCCAGACATCCGCTTTGGTCATTAGTGAATAAAGATATTTGTTCATGCCTTCATCCTTGTGTATCTTCACTGGATCAATCTGAGCTTGGCATGCCAGGATGAACCCTGAGATTTTGTACAACAACGTGGCCAAAGTATGATTATTTCTGCCTGATCATTTTGGCTTCGAGAGTTTTTTGGGGACAAATCTCTTCCAATCAACTTTCTTCACTCTGAGGTAAACTCACAACCTCTGAGGATGCTTGCCACAGATGCAGGCAAAACGTCAGGAGAGAATGCTTCTAGAACACGGCCATACAACCTGAAAAACCTACAACAACCCATTTTTATTCTTCCATGTATTTGAGAAACTCACACCTTTGATGCAGAGCATCTTCCCCCCCCCCCCAAGTATTTGTAGTTCGCCAAGGGCCGGACAATGGATTCTGCTGCTTCCTGACCCAGCACACATAACTGGGTTCCTGTTTCCTCTCTGTGAATTCTCTGGCTTGTGCACTGGACCCTGGCCCCTGATCAGGGAAATGTAGTTCTCCAAAGGACATTGCCCCACTCTCCACCATTTGCGGATTCCTTGCGGACCTTTCTGCCCTCACTGATTGACTTGATGCCCTATCATCATGAACTTCCTCTACGGACTCTAAACCAGGCCTCTTGGGGAGGATGGCCCCCGCCTGTGTGTGTGTGTGCCCTTGCCAAGAAGATCATACCTCAAGAACTCTGATGGATTGCTTTTATCCCTTGTTGTTGCTTCTAATAAACTTTGCTGGGATGGGAATGGGATGGGGACACCTTTATGAAGGTTTATGAAGAATGTATATGAAATATATGATATGAAATGAGATGTACCCTCACCCTCTTTCCCTACTCTTCCCCTTTGAACTTTACCCTACTAAAGTATGTGACCTGGGGCTACAGTAAGGAATCCAATTTCCTTAGAAGAAACTCCATTCATATTGACATTGCATGGACCAGGGCTGGCAATATCTTAAGGCTTTGTTTTCAGAGTCAGACAAACAGAGCCAAAGATTTGTCAGCCGATAACCCGGAAAACGGACTGATTAAATCAATCATGGTATTTGTGTACGCTCCTTTGTGACTAAGGACCCCCTTTGTCCACAAGGTTGAGATCCAAATGCCACCCATAGCCCTCCCTTTATGCCTATACACATCTGCTATCAGAACTCAGGAAATCCCTTTGTTTCCCCTGTCTGCCACCCTGCCGGGCCAGCAGCAAAGGCTTTCAGTCAGCTGGCAAGATGCCTCCCAGGCATCCTGCCCCCTCTGAGCTGTCTAGCCATGTCCCGCCTCCGGACTGCTGATTGGACCATCTTCGGAGGCGCTAGGGAGGCTCCGATTGGCCCCCTGGAGGCGACAGCGGCCGGCGATTGGAGGGAAGGCGGGACCAGCGGCCAAGCCTCCTCCCAGCTGTTCCGGAGCCGGCCAATCAGGACAGAGGGAACTGACAGGAGGCGGGCGGGAGATTCAAACCAGGATTTCTTTGTTTTGCCTGTATAAATATGCCTGAAATTCACTGTGCTGTATGCTTATGGTGGAAATATCCCTGTAACGCATCCTTTTCAGCTGAATCGCTAAATAAACGCTTCGGTCGCTGGGTACCTCTTCAGCCTCTGGTGAGATTAATTCTTAATATTTTTGCGTCTTTTGGATTGGCATTCGCTGGCAGCTCACCAAGGTCAAGACCCCATTAGAGGTCTCCAGGGTTCCCCCTCGCTGGGAGAACCCTCCAAAAGGAGCTCGATATCACCTTGGTGTTGCTCACCTCTTGGCCCAGATATGTCTGACCTACTCTCCAGGTTCTATTTGCTCTAAAAACCTGTTTACTTCATATTTGTCCTACATATTTGATTACATTGCAGCCATTTCACTAGTGGAAAATGGTCAGAATTTGGGGAATGGCAGAGTTCTTTAGTATAATATAACCTCCTTATCCTCAGATTTGACATCCATAGTTTCACTTACCCAAGCTCCAGAAATGTCCACCCTTTGAATGTTTGTGAGTTTCTCTAGGTTCTCCAAAGTCATTCTGTGGTATGTTTCTGGCTCAAGTGTAGTCAAAATATGGGATTTGTTAGTATTCGGGGGGGGGGGGGGGGGGGAGAGAGGGAGAAACAGCATTGGAAACTAACCATCACTGATGAGTTTTCATGCAAGATACATTGCAATTCATTTGATCACAAGAAAAATGTAAGGAGTGCTATGCAGCTGCTTCAGAATGGCAAATATCTCCAAAACATTTGGTTGCTTGAGCTGAAAGACAACACAGTGTCTCCCAAAATAAAGTAGATCAAGCTGTCAATTCCATCAATATTGGTGATGATATTGGGGTCAGAAGACCCTTTTAGGTGGTGCCCGACTCAGGAATGGGGATGTTATTGAAGTGCTATTCCCATCACACCTGGTGGGACTGGCAGATGAATGGCTTATGGAGGAACCCCACCCCACATTCCTCGTAAGGCTTTAATGAACCTCATTAAAATGCCATTTCTTTCTGCTGTCTCATAGTTTTTCCTTTTCCTTTCATGTTCCTATTCCTGGGACATTCTGGTGATAGTAAGAATGAGAATGGAGAAACCTTTGCCATGTTCTTTGAAACAGCAGCAATTACCGGGTTTGTCACTTTTCATGGTCCAAAAAGATGAATCGAGAGGATAATACAATGGCATTTTTATTTCAGTTTCACAGCTTCCTCATAAAATGTAAGCATTAATAATACAGAAAGAACTGTATTTTGGGGTGAACAAAAATTACTGCTGTGGCTTATAGACCCCAAAAAACCACAAAAGATTTATCATGCTTTAATTAGGTCTCTTGCTTTTAAGATATCCTACGCAAATGCAGGGGGAGTGGGAGGAGGGCAGAGGTTACGGATGACACACACAGAAACAGCTGAACTCCCAGAAAGTGTTTACTGATATGGGACAGTGAAATTGCCACTGGAGACCATTTAATGTGACCTGAAATGTTTTGCAGTATATGGCTAAGCTCCTGGGTAATCACACAAAATGTTTGCTCTCCCAGGATTCTGCTCTGTGCTTCTTCTAGAAACATATTAAACGTTGTCTTTTTTTCTATATTCACTTTTCTGTAACTATCAAATATTCATGCAAAATTTTCTGTCTGTGATGCTGCATCACAATTACGCAAAATTTCAACATCTTGGAATATTTTCCATTGGAGCGGGTGAGAATTAATCTGTTTTGCAAAGGAGAGGAATAATTAAAAAAATGAATATGATGTTCTGAATATGACCTGTGTGACTTATAGCCAAATTACTCAGGTTAGGTAATTTGTAATGCTATTTATTAGAAAAGGCCATTATTTGCTTTTATTTTTTATGATTGCTCCCATTAGAAAATGCATAAGAATGGAAGTGAACTACAACTCCCAAGATCATGGGTCTATTGCCCCCCACCCAGCACTAGTATTCAAAGCTGGTCAAGTTGAGTATGTGTGACAATTTTGGTCCAGATCTATTATAGGTGAGGATCATAGTGTTCTCTGATTGTGGGTGAACTACAACTTGCAACAATGTAAATCAATCCCCTTCCAAACTGTGGCAGTATTCAAAGTTGGTCATGTCAGGTATGTGTGCCAGGATGATCCAGAACCATCACCAGTTGGGTTCTTGGTGCTCTCTGGATGTGGGTGAATTATAATTCCCAATATCCAAGGTAAAATCCCTCCAAACCCCACCAGTAATTAAAGCTGGTCATGCTGGTAGGTGTGCCATGGTCGAAATCCATCTTTGGTGGTAATTAGAGGACTCTCAGTCTCCCAATCTACTTTGAGTGTGGATTTGTGTCAGCTGTTTGGGAAATAAGTATCAACTACACAGTGGAAAACAAATGACAAGCATCCTATCTACTCCTGTTCTTACCTCAAGCACATCAGCTATAGCCATTCAAGAAGTATAGTTCCTTTACGGCAATCTAACTAAACATTGCCAGGGCAGGCTACAATCCAAAGGGTTGTTTATACCAGTAAAATAATACAGCTGCAATTGAAGTATTCTGATTTGGAGGTGCCCCTGGTTCCCCTCCTTAGCAGGATATTGACATTGTATTGATAGTCACATATTTCTATTTTCCAAATTCAGATCAGAGCTGGATTTTTCTCTTATCTTTGGGGCCACCACCCACTTTTCATTAGAATGAGACCAATAGATTGGGAACTGCACTGTTGAAAAAGGCATAAATTGTGTCTTTCTCTTTGAGTCTGCTGAAGCACTACTGCTGCTTTTCCTGTCAAGAACATACCTGTCAAATCCCCACATATGAAGTTGGTTACTTTGCCATCAGGATGAGGGACCCATCCATGAGATCAATGGTGAGGGAGTCAGTTGGGCTATTGTCCAATGGTTGTGGGGCTGCAGTGTAACTGAGCCTGTTTTCCTGGCACCAGGAAACTTTAAAAACATGTTTACAATATATTTCAATGTCTGTGCACGGTGGCCTTTGTTTGTAATCATTATCTTCATTGCCACTCAGGACAGTCTAATCAGAAGCGTGCTTAAAAAGAAATATAAATAAGCCATTATTCAATTCCACGTTCATTTGGTAGAATTCTCCAAGCTGATTTCTCTGAAATTATTAGCTGGGATGTTGTACAATAATTTTTATTATCTTCTCCATTGTCTTTCCTGCTGCTTCCCCCCTTTCTAGACCTGTGATTCCCAATGCAACATCCTTGGAGAAAAACGAAGACATGGAAAAGGTGCAGATGCAGCAGCTGTTTTTTAAAAATATTTTATTTCCCCGGCCCTCCCTTTATTTTCTGTAATCTCTTTGCAAACCTGAAGGGAATGCAGTGTTTAAAGGGCAACAGGCAAAGCCGCTAACAAAACACAAGCTTCATTCAAATGTGAAAATGATGTTTATTTATTTGCAAATGAGAAATTATGCAAACCCTCCCTGCCTACCTGTATGCTCAAATTGCTTAGGGGCTAGTCTAAAATCACATCAGCAGTAAACAGTGTCTATCTGGCACCTCTGCTTAAATAGCATTGCATTGGGTATTTGCAAGGAAAGCGTGCAGGAATGTTTGTTCCATTAAAATGCCATTCAAGTTCTGATGTGGCTCTTTTGTGGAGTAACAACCAGTAAAGGGAGTGGGAAGAGAGCAATTCTTCCGACGGCTTTGTTGCTATTTATTGGTTTGCGCCAGCTTGCTAGGGTGGATGGGACAGGCACTTTGAGAAAGAAAAGGCTTTCACAAAAGCGGCTGATAAAAATGCATATAGTTCAAAAGATAACATATGGACTTTAATTCATCTCAGACAGTTAAACATGCAGTGTTGACTGCACTGCGTAAAGCTGTAAGCAGACATTTGGGTGCCCAGTGCAAAACGTGAAATCTGAGGCTGCGAGACTGGTGTCCCATTTATGTATCGCTGTTGTGTCCCTCTTGTAAATCTGTTACTCTTTGCGTAACATGTGAGTGCACAGATCTTGCAGCAGAAGAATCCTAGATAATTATGGTTTTTTAAAAAATATTTAAAGACAAAATTCAACACAACAAAACAAAAATGTGTAACATGAATCTTTAGCTATTTAGCAGGGCAAAGAGGAACAATAGACTATAGGAGACTCCAAAATTATTTTCATAGCCCGCGCAGTCTCTCCTAATATCATAGAATCATAAAATCATAGAGTTGGAAAAAGACCTCCTGGGCCATCCAGTCCAATCCCTTGCCAAGAAGCAGGAAAATCACATTCAAAGCACCCCCGACAGATGGCCATCCAGCCGCTGTTTAAAAGCCTCCAAAGAAGGAGCCTCCATCACACTCCAGGGCAGAGAGTTCCACTGCTGAACAGCTCTCACAGTTAGGAAGTTCTTCCTAATGTTCAGATGGAATCTCGTTTCCTGTAGTTTGAAGCCATTGTTCTGCGTCCTAGTCTCCAGGGCAGCAGAAAACAAACTTGCTCCCTCCTTCCTATGACTTTCCTTCACATATTTATACATGGCCATCATGTCTCCTCTCAGCCTTCTCTTCTGTAGGCTAAACATGTATATCCCATATACAAAATATTGAAGGAAAGCACATGTGTGTGTGTGTGTGCATATGTGCTACTGAGGAGCTCCAGGAGTGGCTATTTATGCTTCATCTTTCCCCATTTCCAAAACAAATCTTTCCCCATTTCCAAAACCCTGAAACTTTCAAAATCAAAACTGGATTTCATCGTCTGACCCCTGCAATTGTGATGTTCCAAATGTATTTATTCATTTATTTATGCCATTTTCAAATCTGGTATGAACTGTACTAGGTGCTGCTAAAGGTGAAGCATACTCTCCAACCTACCAAATGGGTTCAGCCATATGATGTTGAAAATGTCATCAGATATGCATTAGGTTTTTACATGGCCAAGTAGCAGCATATGTGATAGTCACAGAAATATATTATCTGCATTCCATGATTACTGGCAGTCATAGACTCAAAGCTCCTATAAAACTATTGACAATAAAGAACAGAGTGCACTTCCTTTTTAGGGAAAGCGATTTCATGTCATAAAACAGGCACATGTTAACTAGGAACCCATTCACACTACAGAATTATAGTGTTGTGATTCCATTTTAACTACCCTGGTTAAATCTTATGGAGTCCTGGAATCTACAATTGGTGAGGTACTAGAGGGGATCTCTGGCTGAGAATTATAGATGTGTCTCCCTAAACTGCAACTCTTGGAATTACATGGGATGGAACCATTACATTTAACCATAGGAGTGACTGGGCACTCCCTTTTTGGATTTCAAAATATTCTAGAATCTGAAATAGTCCACATGGGTGGCTGAGATAATGACGCCTTGGGTTTCTGGTGATTCAGTGTACAAAAACTTTGCCTCATGCACAAAATTATTTTTAAAATTATGTATGAAATTACCTCCAGGCAATGTGTATAAGGTGTCTATGAAACATTATGTATGAAATTACCTCCAGGCGATGTGTATAAGGTGTCTATGAAACATAAATACATGTTTGCACTTGGGTCCCAAATCTAAGAAATCTTATTCCAAAATCTGGAAACAAAATCCAACATCCCAAACACCTCTGGCCCCTGGCATTTCAGATAAGGCATACTCAATTCAATACAATATTTATTTAGTGTGGTTGGGTCCTGAATATCAAGAGGTAGTGTTATGCCTTTGACCATCCCTTTGCTTTAAAAGACTTCATTTTTCTGTCTAAATTATGAATCCAATGCCTGTCTCTTCTGCAACACAGACCTGTTTCCCATAAAGAAGTAAGAAGCTCATTCATAAACAGTGAGGACTTTACCAGGTATTTGTGTGTGCCTTAGTCATAATCTCATTGCATGACACAAGGGTACTTCAGATGGGACTCTGTGAGGCGCCATTTCTGCAGTGGATGAAAACTGAGCCCTACATCCATCTCCAAAGGAAGAAAAGTGGGAGGAAGTTGGGGGAAGACACGCAAATACTTGGCAAGGACATGAGATGGCTGGCTATTGCATAAGATGGGAAAAGCCAGGAGAGAATAGGGTAAGACGGTTCCCTCCACTTTCCCCCAGTATTCTGCCACTCATGGGATGAGATCCCAAGAGTTGGATCTCCTGCCACCCCATGGTCATGTAACAGCAGTAAAGGGAAAGCAGACAAATGCCACCAGCTCCAAGCAGCCTAGTTTTCCCATGCCTTCATGGTCCTTTCCTTCTACAGTCACTGCCATACATACATACATACATACTTATTTATATGCATCATAATGTATCACCAAATTTCCAGCCATGTGTATTTCAATTTACACATTGAAAAAGGAGAGTTAGCAAACCAAACAGTCACCACACCAACTCCTTTGCTCTTTTTGCATAGAATATACCAAAGTAGCGATAGGCAATAATTTCATTTTATTAAAGAATAATTTAACAATAGTTACAGGTTTCAACTAAATTGGGGGAAATGAGATTTAAATTTTGAAAGAGATCAAAGTTGATGTTTTGGTTCACCCAGATCCCCCCAAAATGGTTGAGGAAGAAATTTAAACTGAAATGGTGCTTGGAATTCAATGTGTAAAGGTATTCTAGGGAGATTACTATGGTTGTCCTTTGATTTTTATCACAAAGAAGTGTCTGGAGTCATGTAACATGATGTTAAGAAAAGAGCAATCTGAATTTTTTTTTCATGTCAGGAGCGACTCAAGAAACTGCAAGTCACTTCAGGTGTGAGAGAATTGGCCGTCTGCAAGGACATTGCCCAGGAGACACCCGGATGTTTTGATGTGTTACCATCCTTGTGGGAGGCTTCTCTCATGTCCGCGCATGGGAAGCTGGAGCTGACAGAGGAAGCTCAACCCGCTCTCCTCATATTCAAACCACTGACCTATTGGTCAGCAGTCCTGCTGGTACAAGGGTTTAACCCAGGGGTCCACAAACCTTTTAAACAGAGGGCCAGGTCACAGTCCCTCAAACTGTTGGCGGGACGGATTATAACTCGAAAAAAACATGAATGAATTCCTATGCACACTGCAGATATCTTATTAATAGTGTAAAAATATTTAAAAACAATGCAATAATTAAAATTAAGAACAATTTTAACATAAACTTATTAGTTTTCAATGGAAATTGTGGACCTGCTTTTGGCTGATGAGATAGGATTGTTGTTATTGTGGGCTTTCAAGTAGTTTCATACTTAGGTTGACCCAGAGCGAGGGCCGGGCAAATGACCTTAGAGGGCCGCATCCGGCCCCCGGGCCTTAGTTTGAGGACCCCTGGTTTAACCCATTGTGCCACTGGGGGCTTAAGGTTAACCATGGATGAAATGTGTTATGTTTGCTTCTCTTTTTATTCTATTCTAGCTGTATCCAGCCACACGTTGCTGTGGCCCTCAGAAAACCGAAGACTTCCCTGGGCTAGGGAACTCCTCCCACTAAAGATTTCCTGCTGGCTGGTAGAAGCCAGGCTTTTAAGGTGCTAGGCTATTCAAAGGTAATCTAGGTGGACAATTGCAACTTTTACACTTGACCCAAGTAGAAATGGAGAGGGGCAGGGCCCTGGAGTCATTTTCACGCATGCGCTGTAATGTCATTTTGTTTTTGGGTTTTTAAGTTCTTTCTGCTGTTTGCTTTTTTTGTTTTTATGAGTGATGGTCACTCGTTGGCCTGATAGATGTCTTGTGGCCAAATTTGGTGTCCATTTGTCTAGTGGGTTTTAAATTATGTTAATCCCACAAACGAACATTACATTTTTATTTATACAGATGCCATCTTCATCATGTTTCTTTTTCCAGAAGTTGCAACAGCTAATTATTAAGGGACAATTTGCTACTCACGATTCTTAATAGATACTTTATGACACAAAAATAAAGAGAATTTAACCACCTAGCACAGAATTCCAGACGTTAGGAACAAAGAGCTATGGTGGAGGTTCCTTCTTTGGAGGCTTTTAAGCAGACGCTGGATAGCCATCTGTTAAGGGTGTTTTGAATGCGATTTTCCTGCTTCTTGGCAGGGGGTTGGACTGGATGGCCCACGAGGTCTCTTCCAACTCTATGATTCTATGCTTCTCTCAGCCTGGCAATAGCCATATTTTCATTCTGGGATGCAAACTACCAACTTTTCAAAACTTCCTAACATTCCTGTGTGAAACAGAAAGAGCAAGAGAAAAACAACAATGGCTCTAAAAATAGAAGGAGGGGGAGAATAACGGGACCAAGCAGAATTACAGGACTGGAGAACATATGAAATGTTCCTTTCCTTCAAACCACAGACAAAGCTGACACATGACATTTGCTGCCTGAGACAAAGAGCAACATGACGTTAACTCTTTCATTCCTTGTAAAAGATATGATTGGATACAAAGTGGATGACAGAGCCTCCCCCTGATCAATGCTTTTATGTCACTCTGATATAACTTAAGGTGTTCATAGCCAAGATATTTGCAAAAATGCCTGCCTTGTGCTAGGTTTATTAATATTCCCCGTGATCACAGGGAAAATGTATTCTGCAAAGTTGCCAAGTTATGCAGAGAATATTTTTACAAATACAAGAAGCGTCAAAACAAGCCTTGATTCATCCTCACTACGGAGCTCTGATTGAAAGTATCACTTTAGGTGAGAAATCACAGGCCTGGCTCATTATCAGCTGGAGATGCACATCAGCAGCATTGTCTCACATTCAAGCAATCTAGACCAAGTACAATGCATACAGCATAGCTGTAATTAAATCATACTCCAGGGTGGAGATAATAGCAAATTATAAAATAGCTTCAGAACGTGACAATAATTACTCTTCAGGAGTCCTATTCTATGAGAGTTTATAGACTTTTAAGACTTGGCAGAAAATCTCAGTTTGAATGAATAACTGTAAAAGATCAAAGCAAACAAAGGATCTGAGTCATTAAGCAGTTTTAATCTTATCTGCCATACATCTCTTTGTCAGAGTTCCTAGTCTTGTGGCCTTAATCCTTTTGCATAGAACCAAGGCAATTTTTGTAGCCATAATTCATGACATTATCCCTGACTCGACATCCGCCCCCCTGCAAGGAGTCCTGTAATGGCATGTGTTAGCTTTGCAATTACAATTAATTAATTTTGGTTGGTTAAGCACAATTCAGAATGCTAAACATAAGCAGAAGGGAGAAGTCCGCCAACCAATGCCTTATGTATGCTTTTATGATTGACTATGGGCCCTTCCACACAGCCATACAACCCAGAATATCAAGGCAGAAAATCCCAAAATATCTGATTTGAACTGAAATATGTGGCAGTGTGGAGTCAGATATCCCAGTTCAAAGCAGATATTGTGGGATTTTCTGCCTTGATATTCTGGGTTATATGGCTGTGTGGAAGGGCCCTCTGTTGTTCCCCGCCTTGAGTCAAAAGAATGATGATGATGATGATGATGATGATGGTGATGGTGATTTGCCTAATATTTAGTAAAGCACAGTTGGGCAATATGGAATATCTGTGGAATTACAACTCCCAGAACTCTTCATTATTGGATAAATTGTCTAGAACTAGAGATAGTTCTATATGTTCTGGATTATCAACCATTCTTCGCTTCTCCTTTGTAGGAATATCAGTAGAACCCTTATTTTAGGTCAAAGTATTGGCCCATTCTTTGGTATTGTTGTGTGCCATCAAGTTCCTACTTATGGCTACCCTAAGGTGATTTATCACAGGGTTTTATAAGGCTGAGAATGTGTTACTTGCCTAAGCTTTTACCCGGTGGCTTTTCACCATACATTCAGACATTTCACAAATAAAAACTTGGATCATGTGTAGCCAAGCAACATCAAGGGGTGGCCAAGCAAGAAGAGGGCAAAAGGAACTTTGCAGGAGGAACATACAAAACATTGTTCTAAGCAGAAAATCCCTTAATTTATTGCCCGAGTTTATGGGAAAAAATGAAATATGAAGAAAAAATAACAAACTAATCTACTGGGAAAAGCAAGACTCCACTCTTTCCTCTCTAATCCCTCTTAACTGAGTGCAAACTACGTTTATACTTTGAACTCAGTTCGCAGCAACTCAATGGCAGCAACTGAAGCAAGCTGAGACTAACCTCATCACGCTGGCAAATTTACCCATCCCATGACACTTTCACCTCATTTCAGGGATGGAGCCCACTGGATCACATCAAATGATGTACATCTACTTCCCGCAGGGCTCCATCCCTGAACTGAGGTGAAAGTGTCATAAGAGGAGCAATGAGAACACAGGAGGCTTCCTGGGTTCTCATTGCCTACAATGGGACAAGCACAGGGAAAAGATGGATGGCATTCCCCTCCCCCACCCCTGTGGGGTAAGTAAGGGGCAATGTGGGCAATGTGGGGCACAGTGTGATGGGTTCTCTACACTGTCCACCGGATTTGCCATGTTGCAAGGCAAATCCCCCTGCTATCACCTGCCATGCATAGTCCATGCTTCCCCCCATGGGATTGCCCTCAAATAGAGCTGGGCAATGCTGGCCATGGGACACCGGGTTCCCCACGCCCTGCAACAATGTGCAACATTCTCAGCAGATCTATGCAGGTATTTTTAACCTGCTTGTAAATCAGTTTAAATAGTTTATCCTGGGTTATCGTGCATTAGTCTGGTGTATCATTTAGGTGCCCCAGGTTAATGCAATTACTGTCATACATTATGTGGCCTTGTAGATGGACCCAGAGATAGGAATGGTTTATGCCTAGAAGTGGCTTTCCTGATTTGAATTATTCCAAGCAACAGGTACCACAGGCATCAGGGTCAGTGTTCATTTGATCTGCACTGATGACTTATGGAGTTCAACGCGGCCTAGAAAACATGTATGTAGGCATCAAACTGCAACCTCATTCACAAATGAACTGATACTCCACTGATTTAAATTTTTGTTGGCTTTTGCCTGAGTTGATTAATAAACAAGTAGTATTTTATTTCCTTCAAAATGTTGTTACAGGGGAGAACGGAGATTATATTAGATAACCCACTTACAGACTGGTGCATCAAGACAGTTCAGTGGGATTTCTTTATTCCTAATCTAAATTATTTTATATGCCAGCCAGATTTGACAAGCAGTCCTGGTTCTGCCATTTCATTTTGGGAAATTAAGCCACCCTAATAACACTTTCATAAGCGAGTGGAGCCATGAATAAAGGCTTACAATGAAAGTGAATTTTAGAGAAGCCAAACTCTAGAGAAAAGAGAAAACTTCCAAGTAATAAAAATTCTACACATCCCATGCTGCCTTGAAAACCAAAATAGAAAACAATTCAGTCCTCCATTCTTTGAACACTCTTCTCTGGAGACAAAGAGAGTCTTTTTTATTTTGTGGAGGATTTTTTTAGTTTTTTGTAAATTACACTGTTCTGATGATACAAAAGTATTTCAAGTTGCTGTAAGCTGGCAGCAGTGCAAGAGCAACCTTATTAATATTGCATGGTGGAAGGATAAATGAGAAAGCAAGTGCATCAATGTAGAAGTTTAATGCCGTGTTGTCTGCTAGCACCCACAACAGGCAAAAAAACCCTAGAATGCTATGCAAGCCAAATCTGTATGGAGTATGGTAGGGGAGAGAATGTGTGCATCTGCATAATATTATATAATATGACTGTTGTGTTCCTTTGAGTTATTTCTGACTTGTGGTGACTCTAAGGTAAATCTATCGCAGGGTTTTCCTGGCAAGATTTGTTTACAGCAGTGGTTCCCAACCTGTGGTCCATGGACCACCAGTGGTCTGCAAGAACTAAAATATGGTCCACGGCCTCACCATTACTACACTGTTGCAACAAGAGTGACTGGTCTGGCGAAACCCTCTTATAGTGCCGAGGCTTATTAAATATGGTTTTCTGTGGGCGAGCAGGTGGTGACTACTGGATGGCATATGTTCTGTATCAGAAACTAGAGCTTATGTGGTCTATCTAATGCAATTTTCTGAATCAGCACCCCAAATAACCAAACCAAATCTAAAGTTGACCAAAAACAGATTCATAACCCTTTTGGTACTAAAGTTGGAAAGTGGTCCCTGATGAAAAAAAGGTTGGGAACCTTTAGAGGGACTGTGGTTTAGAGGCACTGTGCCTTTCTTTGAGGCCAAGAGTGTGTGACTTGCCCAAGGTTTCCATGGCTGAGTGTGGATTCTAGACCTGGTCTCCAGAGTCATAGTCCAGCACTCAAAACACAACGCCATGCTGGTTGTCTTAGAAAATATTGTTAAATAATATTACTTGGCAGCATTTGTTAACTTACCAGCTTTAGCGTCACAAAGAGCAGCACGTTCAAGAAAGAAATATGAGACTAACTTTTAGTGTTCTCCTAGATGGCTCTTCAAGTTACTCAGGTTCTATACTTCTGCTGTGACAAGAAAAAGTCTAATGCTTAGTAATGTCACTGATCTCACAGGTTTGGAGAAGGTTTTCGATAAGCAGGGACAATGGCATTATCTACCACCCTTTAATCTAATCTTAGCTGCTGTTCTCAAGATAGTGGTGGAAATTGAGAAGTCCGTTTTTCCCCCCAGAAACAAGATATCATGGTTGACTGTCCCTGTTGCATTTTGGGGTGACTAGGTTTCATTTAAGACCTATTAGCTTTTACCCTCAAAACAAAACAAAACAAAACAGAACCCAACAACAGCTACCAATGAAAATAAAACAAGATTCAGAAATGTTACTTTTGAAATGAGAGTAGTAACTTGACTCATTATCCAACAGTTCATGACTTGTTACTGTAGTCCAGAAATCAATTAACTGGAATGGCACATAACTGATATATTATCATAATGTCATACATGTTGCTTATCCCGTAGCCAAAATATCTGGGACTACAAGTGTTTTGGATTTCGGTTTTTTGTTTTTTTGTTGTTTTTTTTGTTTTTTTGGAATACCTTTATTTGCAAATACATACACACTGAGATAAATTGGAAATGGGATTAATTTATGCTTCATATACATTTTATATACATAACCCGAAGGTAATCTTAAAGACAATATTTTTAATAATATTGAGCATGAAACAAAGTTTATGTACATTGAACCATTAAAAAGCAAAGGCAATACTATTTCAGCCACCAACAGTGACAAGCTTGTGGATTTTGGATTTCCAGATAAGGCATACTCAACCTGTATTTCACCACTGTGTATATCTAGTTGCACACCTAACCCAGCATTGCCTGTTCTGGCTGGTAGCTGTTCTTCAGAATCTCATTCCCCATCATTCCTATCTGGTCTGTTGAGGTTGAGAAGCCAACAGGGAATACAAGTGACTCTGCTCTCAAAACATATGATCTACTAATGAGCCATGGCCCTTTCCTAGCTATTTGCTCAAATATGCACAATTTCACAGCTTGGACACTCACCTTCATGTCCTGTTAGTGAGCTTGCTAGAGACATCACTACTGAAAACAGGTCAGCCAACGAGATGGACCCTTGGTCTGATCCTGTGGAGATCTTCTTTGGCTTTCATGTACTTCAGTGGCTTAGGATGATTTTCTTTTTTAAAAAGAGGTCTGGCTGCCAACCCTTGAGCTCTTTGAATGCTGTCCTTTAAAAGAACATCTTAACCTTCTGTAACAAGTGCAAAATGACGAAGGACAGACTCTAGATACGAAGTCAGCCTGGCAATTAGGATTACATGACATGCTGTATTAAATTTGCAGTGTGCAGCTGAGACTACTCTCCTCTTTTTCTTCCCAAATTAGCAGCCAAAGATCTAAATCAGACTTCCCAAACATAAGCACCTAAAGTAGACCCATTGAGTCAATAGGATTCACCTATGTGTTGACTCATCATTCAAAAATTCACCGAATGGGTCTGCTCTAGATGGTAGTAACCAACAGAATTCCAGTCATCAATTTAAAACACTTAAAAAGTGGGTTGCAAACAATATGAAAAAAATACTGTTCATCCCAGTTAAACAATTTTTCACAGTGGCAAGTTGAGAGTCAAAGAACTAGATCAGTTTTCTCAACCTTCCTAATGCCGTGACCCCTTAATACAGTTCCTCATGTTGTAGTGACCCCCAATCATAAAATTATTTTCATTGCTACTTTATAAATGTAATTTTGATACTATTATGAATTGTAATGTAAATATCCAATATGTGGGATGTATTTTCATTCACTGGACCACTTTTGGCTCAAATACCACATTTAGTGGGGTGGGGGGGGAGATTGATTTTGTCATTTGGGAGTTGTAGTTACTGGGATTTATAGTTCACTTACAATAAAAGAGAATTCCGAACTCCACCAATGATGGAATTGAACCAGACTTGGCACACAGAACTTCCATGGCCAACAGAAAATACTGGATTTGGTGGGCTTCGGCCTTGAGTTTTGGAGTTGTAGTTCCAGAGAGCACTGTAGACCCAAACAATTATAAATCTGGACCAAACTTGGCATGAATACACAATATGGCCAAACGTGAACACTGGTGGAGTTTGGGGGAAATAGACCTTGACATTTGGGAGTTTTGGTTGCTGGGATTTATAATTCACCTACAATCAAAGAGCATTCTGAACCTCACCAATGATAGAATTGGGCCAAACTTCCCACACCGAACCCCCATGCCTTGAAGGGACTTTCTTGCGCAACCCTCCCTCCCACCTTCACACTCTCCCTTGCCCGCACATGCAAACTATGCTGCCATGTGCTGATCATGCCTGGTCTCCCCTCCTCACTTGGAGTCTTAAACAGCTCTTCCCTTGGCTGAGAGGCAAGCCAATGACAACAGAAGAAGGCTTTTGGTGGGAGGATTTGCCATCTGTTTCCAAAAAGGAAGAGGACAGGCAGAGAGATCTTCAGCCTGCTTTGCCAAAGGGGTTCCTAAGACCACCAGAAATATATGTTTTGTGATGGTCTTTGGCGACCCCTCTGAAACCTTCTTGCGACCCCCCCCCCAGGGGTCCTGACCCCCAGGTTGAGAAACGTTGAACTAGATAAACAAACAGCCTTAGCCAGCCAGCAGTTAGAAAGCAGTACAGGGGAAAATCTAGCCTCACAGAAAGCAGTCACTGAGAAGGTTGTGTCCCACATCCACACCAAATGTCCCTCTGATTGTAGTGGGAGTGAGAGACAGCCCTTCCCCAAGCTACTTAAAACTCAGGCAGGCTCATATCACGATATGGTCTGTCAGATTGTCTTGGCCCAGGCCATAGATATCCTTAATGTTTACACTTTCTTACTCTTCTCCATGAGAGATGCTCACAACCCACACTCTTGAGGCAGCAGCCATTGTGGAATGTGTTCAAAGCATTGGGCAATGTGTTTTGTCAATTCTACAATGGCCACTGACTCAGGAAAATGGGATTCATGTAGATTTCATTAATCATTCTGTAAGGATATCTAGGGGCGCTTCCAGACACCATTATAATCCGGGACAAATACGTGAGGCAAAAAATCATGGTACCTGACAGCAAGTCCAAACATAGTTCAATGCAAATGCTCCCCTGGCATCCTAACATGTTTATTTACAGTGGATTTTAGAAATCCACAAGATGGTCAGAGAACATCCGCCAGAAGTTTACTTTTATTTTTTTGTAATTGACTCTCCAAGATGTGCTGGATCTCATAAGTACTGATGCAGATATACGAATGTGCACACAAGCAGATTTCTTGTCATTATCTCTTCTCACCCTCCTGTGTGCCAAGTATGATTCAGATCTATCATCAGTGGGAGTCATAGTGCTCTCTAGAAGCCATCTTGGAAAATAGAAACATAGCTAGAAATATACATACATACATGTTTTCACTTCACTTTTATTAGATAGAGAGAGAGAGAGAGACAGACAGACAGACAGACAGACAGACAGAGACAGGAAACAAATATAATCCCTTCTTTAGTATAAGTATAAGGTTCTTTCTTGAAAACTTTTAAACAGAGGCTGGATGGCCATCTGTCAGGGATACTTTGTTCTTTTCTTGCATGGTAGTGGGTTGGACTAGATGGTCCATGTGGTCTCTTCCACTTCTATTATTCTATGAATCTATTATTCTTCCTGAGGAAGAAAAGTGTGGAGTCCCTGCTAAACTTTCTTGCTCAAATTCAGAAATGCAGAATGCATGCATGTTCCCCTAATATTATGCAGTTGCAAGGAGGTGATTTATCAAATGCACAAGATTCACAATTGCCGGATCCTGAATTTCATAGTTATCTCCGGTGTCAGAAGCTGCTAATGGGCCATAAAATTTAGCAACTTCTCCATAAGCTGTTGGTTAATGAAAAATCGGTTAAATTGTTCACAGATCACTTGAGGCACTGCCCTTTTGATTTGTTCTAGCGTTGCTTGGCAAAGGTTATATTAACTGAGAACAAGAAGCAAAAGGATAGAGACAGGGGAGGGTCTTTGCCCTCCAGTGATTTTTGGACTCCACTTTCTTTTTTCTTCATTTTTTTACAATCATATTGCAGACATTACATCTCTAATCAAGATCAAATACATTACATTGGTATGATTGCTTCTCCTCCAGTCCTCTCTCCCAAAATCTACTCATATATGTATATATAAAAACCTATACTTCTGAACAGTGTCTACAATCATTGTTCTCTATCTTTTCTCCTTCCAACCTTCCTGTTTCAGTGACCTCCCATCTCTTCATAGTAAAACATTCACTCATTCTTCCCTCTAATGCAGTGGTTTTCAATCTTCCTAATTCCACAACCCTTTAATACAGTTCCTCATGTTGTGGTAACCCACAACCATAAGATTATTATTGTTTCTACTTCATAACTATAATTTTGCTACTGTACGACTCACAATGTAACTATCTGATATGCAGGATATATTTCATTCACTGGACCAAATTTGGCACAAATACCTGGATACACCCAAATTTGAATACTGATCAGGTTGGGGGGGGGGGGAGTTGATTTTGTCACTTGGGAGTTGTAGTTGCTGGGATTTATAGTTCACCTACAATCAAAGAGCATTCTGAACTCTACCAATGATGGAATTGAACCAAACTTGGCACACAGAACTCCCATGACCAACAGAAAATACTGGAAGGGTTTGGTGGGCATTGAACTTGAATTTTGGAGTTGTGGTTCACCTACAACCACAGAGCACTGTGGACTCAAACAATGATGGATCTGGACCAAACTTGGCATGAATACTCAATATTCCCAGATGTGAACACTGGTGGAGATTGGGGGAAATTGACTTGACATTTGGGAGTTGTAGTTGCTGGGATTTATAGTTCACCTACAATCAAAGAGCATTCTGAACCCCACCTACAATAGAATTGGGCCAAATTTCCCACACAGAACCTCCATGATCAACAGAAAATACTGTATGTTCTGATCGTCTTTGGTGACCCTTCTGACACTCCCTAGTGACCCCTCCGGGAGTCGTGGCTACATTATATGAAATATAGAAGAGATGGGGATAATATGTCCCATTTCTACACTGATCTGTAGTTATTTTTTAAAAATCTGCATAAAATTCATATTTATATACAAATTTCTAGATCTATTGGGTAGACAAAATCAAGCATATTTTCTGGTGAATTTGCAGTACAATACTATCTAGATCTACTCGGAGTTCAGCTCCACTGACTTCAATGGGTCTTACTTCCCACCAGGCTTGTTTACCCTGTAATTGTACTATGCTGTCTTATTTATTGATTGATTTGATTTATATCCTACCTTTCTCCCAAATGGGACTCAAAATGGCTTACGGTATGGGTTAAAACAAAATAGCCAAATCAATATGTGATACAAAAATTTAAAAAGCATTAAGCCATTGATCCAATTAAAACATTGGCCGGCATCCAGTGCAGTGGTTAGGAGATCGTAAATTAGTCTTAAGATCTCATAAGTTTAAGGGCTTACCTTTTCAGCCAGGCAATATCCAAACTGAAGATCTTCTGATAGAAGCAGTAGGAAAAAAAATCTGCCTCATTGTCATCATCATGGGGCATATTAAGATATGCAATTGTGGTAGGACTTTGAGGGATCTTTCCAGCTGTCTGCTCACCCAAGCAGTAACAAGCCACAACTAAAAACTGCCAGGCCATCAAAGGCTAATCAAGGTGGCCAATTGAAACATTCACACCTACCTCCAAGAGGCAAGAGTTCTTTCTCCCACCCTGGACTTTCCACAGTTATATAAACCCAATTTTCCTAGTTTCCAACAGACCTTACAACCTCTGAGGATGCCTGTCATAGATGCAGGTGAAACGTCAGGAGAGAATGCTTCTAGAACATGACCATACAGCCCGAAAAACCTACAACAACCCAATGCTACAAATCACATGGTTTTGTCTGCACAGACTACAAGGATGTGCTGGTTTTGTTGTTCTTGCTGCTCGTTTTTTTTAATAGTTGCTGATATTGTCACATTTTTGGATATTTTAACTACAATATTATGTCATGGTATATGATATGGGAAGAGCTCCCTGTAGGTGACACCACGAGTACTGGGTGACACCAACCTAGTGATGCCACTGTTTCCCAGCACCTTGATCTGCAGCACCTTGGAAACTCTTCAACTGGGGCATTTCCTGGCTGAAAAACTAAGTTGAGGGTGACAATGAAGTTCATCATCATTACATTGGATGATGTATAACCTCATCTGTTAACTTGAAGACATTAATTTAAAACAAATAAAAAAACAAGTGGGATATTTTATACAAATACCCCACTCAAGTAGTACACTCAAGTGTATGCACTCCTACAAAGAGTGAGTCTACAGAAGCAAAAATAGCCAGAATCACATTAGAGCCCCCTATTTCATGTGGTTCACCAACTTCTGGTGAGCATTGTGGGTTTTTATTTAGGGTGAAACCAACTTTGCCCCAATTGGGCAAAGTTGGGAAATACTCAGAGCTTGCTTGAAACTCCAGAGTATCCTGACACTTTGAGGCAGTCTAGACAGCAGATTCATGTCAAAATTGGATCAAATCATTGTCCAGATGGTATACCGATTCCATCTTCCTGTCCTGCACTCATACTGGATTATATTCTTACTGGTGTCACTGCTGCTCCCAGTCAACCAGTGGGATGCAAATATCCCACTCCAGTAGAACTCTTGAGTAGGTATATGAACTCCTAAAATAGTGAGTTTATAGAGGGAACAATACCCAGAGTCACCTCAAAGCCCGCTATTCCATTATGTTTGCCAACTTCTGGTGGTTATTATTAGTTTTTATTTAGGGTGAAAGCAACTTTTCCCCAATTTCATAAAATTTGGAGATACTCACAGCTTGCCTGAAACTCTGGAGTATCCTGTAGCTTTGGGACAGTCTAGATAGCAGGATCGTGTTGAATTTGGATCAGTCCATTGTCCAGATGGGACACCAGCTCCATCACCTTTTCCTGCACTCACCATGGATCGCACCTGTGCTGGTGTCACTGCTTCTCCCTTCTGGTATCAGCAGAGCCACCTGCAGAATGGTGATCCTACAATAGTTCAGACAGAGCTCCAGGGTTAGTTGGGAGCAATGACAGTAGCACAGAGGGCAAGGTGAGACTTCAACACAATCAATGCAATCATGGCCTTGCTGAACCATGCAGGCTCCAATGCAATATCACAGCAAATTCCAACTGACCATGGATTTAGCAGGAAGTATAGACTAATTCAGAATCAAATGCTATTTTCATTGAGGCAAATCCTCCATCGGTTTACCTACAAAAGGTCTCATTTTTAGTACCTGTATATAAGATTACACTGCTGTGGGTTAAATTCTTAATATCTAATATAAAAGCTTTTCAGCTACACTAATCTTAACAGCAGCAATTTAAGTCTTTAGCTGATTTTTTTTTAAGCAAGGTTTTCTGATGAATGTCTTAATGCTGCATCCACAGTGCCTGAGGCAGATTCACCCTGCTTTCCAAAAGGCCAGGGTAAAATGTGATCAGTCTGATATTTATGCTAATCGCATTGTACGCATAGAAGGGGCCACAATATAAACTCATTACTTGTGCCTGACCTTGCTTCCATGGGATTTCTCTTCTATGGCTGTATTCTTCAAATTTGAGTTCCTTAATTAAAGTAATCAGTATATATTTTGTTAGGACTTCCGAAATCCTTGACCATAACCAAGATGGCTAGGATGTCTGCAAGTTGAAGTCCAAAACAGGGAATCCAAGATGGGGACCACTGCTCTCCTTGTCTCAGAGTTACAGGCTTCTTTCTTAGGAGTCAAGTAAAATTACACTGGGTCTAGATGATGAAGCTCCATCCTTTCAGTACAAGAGGCCACTTACTATGTGAGCTCATTGAACATGGTATCATTTATATGGGAATAGTTTTGACTACCATTAAGTGTTCTCTCTAGGCTTCCAGAGCAATTCTATGGTCAACTTCTGCATGACGTTCCACTGAATGTTAACCACAGAATCATAGTAGAGGCCTAGAGAGAACAGTTCTCTAGGCATGTTCTGGGTGCGTCAGGACAACTCTACAACATGCTTCAATCAGAAGCCAAAGACATGTCTCATTTCAAATAAGGCTGCCAGATTACATAAACATCATATCATACAAAAGGGTCTGCAACAGATGTGTAATACATGGGCCTAAGCTAAGGTTATTCTATAGTTGCTAGTACGGTTGTGACTTCAGGATTGTCCCAGTCCCTGAAATTTCCATGCCAAATCTGAGATATAAGATGACCTCTGGGTATGTCATTAAACATTATTCATTAAGTAGCAGTCACACTCACAGTTGCTCACAGCTTGCCCATAACACACACACACATTTTCTTTGCTTAAGACGAAATGGAGGGGTTTCCTGTTGCCTGTAGCTGAGCCCACCAGCCCTGAAGAAAATGCACCCTTGTCTTCCATTTGGAGATGACCCAGGAAAATTAGAGATACAGCATCAGATTTTGAGATCTAGCTACCCTAGATCTTTTCAAGTACAGAGCCACATAGGCTCTGTACTTGAAATATAAACATTTGAAGCCTGGAAATAAGTGACTAGTTAGTTCTGCTCTAGGCCCAATGCTGTTCAACACTTTTATTAATGGCTTGGATGAAGCTTTAGAGGGCATCCTTATCAAGTTTGTAGATGACACCCAATTTGGGAGGGATAGCCAATACACCAGAAAGCAGGATCACAATTCAAAATGAACTTTACAGATTAGACAGCTGGACCAAAATAAATAAAATGAATTTTAACAAGGAGAAATGTAAGATATTACACTTAGGCAGAAAAAAATGAAATTCAGATACAGGATGGGTGACGCCTGATTCGACAATAGTCCATGTGAAATAGATCTTGGCATCTTAGTGGGCAACAAGTTGAACATGAGCCAACAGTGTGAAGCAGGAGCAAAAAAAAAAAAAAAGCCAATGGGATTCTGGGCTGCATCAAAAGGAGTGATGTCCAGATCAAGAGAGGAATGGTGTCCCTCTATTCTGCTTTGGTTAAATCTCACCTGAAATACTGTGTTCAATTCTAGGCACCACAATTTAAGAAAAATGTTGACAATCTGGAAGGTGTCCAGAGGAGGGTAACTAAAATGATCAAAGGTCTGGAGACCATGCCCTATGAGCAGTGGCTTAAAGAGCAGAAGAGAAGGATGAAAGGAGACATGATTGCAATTTGAAAGGATGTTATACGGAAGAGGGAGCAGACTTGTTTTATATTGCCCTAGGGCCTAGAGACTTGGAGCAATGGGTTGAAGTTACATAATGGGAAATTCCACCTGAACATTAAGAAAAACTTCCTGATTGTAAGAGCTGTTCAACAGTAGAACTCACTGCCTCAGAGTGTGGTGGAAGCTCCTTCTTTGGGGGCTTTTAAAGAGAGGCTGGATGGCCATCTGTCAGGGGTGGATTGATTGTGTGTTTCCTGCATGAAAAAGGTTGGACTCAATGGCCCTTGTGGTCTCTTCCAGCTGTGATCAGTATTTCTATACTGCTGTGCTCTTAGAATCTTATCAGACTCAATCTTTTCTGTGTCTTCTCCTCATTTTTCCCCATTGTTAGAATGGAGTCCCATGGAGGACATTACATGACATAGGCTAACTTCCAGCAGGACATGTGGTTCCATTTTGGCAACATGGAGTAACAGAGCCCGGAGCGGCTTTGTAGGAATCGGTTAACAGCCGACTCCTCCAAAGGAAGGTGGGACGCAAAAAGGAAGTGGGGAAAGGACGGACAAAAGATGGGAAACCACATGGGATGGGAGGCTATCCCAGAAGACAGGGAAAGGAGGAAATGAGGGAGGCTGGTTCCCTTCGCAGTCCCCATTTCTATCCCCCCCCCCCGCTTTCCCCCTGCCCATCTGATGAGATCCTTAGAGAGCAACAAGACTTTTAAGAAAAGTTTTTAAAATCTTTGAATTGTTAAGAAATGTATAACCATATGTCAAGAATATATAGATATAACAACATTGGTACTATATAAGTAAGAAAAAGTAATCATGCTTTTTTGGGGGGCGGGGTGCTCATAACAAGATAGAAGAAGAGAATTATAAAAAAAATTCCAAAAAAAAATCCAGTTGAAATTGTTATTATATGGGCATGCATCTTTGTCAGGATAAACAATGAATGGAAACTATATGTTGGAATAAATAATAAATGGCTAGCTCTCTGTTGGATACACAATAAATAAATACAAAATCTGTGGTTTTGTTGCTTTCGCCAAATCAGTAGGTCAGTTTCTCATACAGGGCAATCCTTCAAATTCTGTCTAGCCAGATTTTGAAGTGTAGCCCACTGAGGGATCACCAGTGTTGAACAAATTGGAGGCAAATTGCCAAGTAATATAGAACTAAGCACTTTGTGATTCAATTCAGCACTAGGATCATGAAATATTTAAGGTAATTGTAAGCACTTGGCAGTGTAGTCTCATTACAAAGAAATTTCAACTCCCATGACCAGATAGAACTTGGAAAGATTACTTGTTTTCAACTTTAGCGTGGTCAGTAGCCATGAGTGTTGGGTAATTCTGGAAGCTGTGACTTTAAAAATATTTATCTCCTACTAGCTGTACCCGCCACGCGTTGCTGTGGCCAACCTTCCCTCTTTCTCTCCTTCTTTCCCTCCTTCCTTCACTCCCTCTTTCCTTCCTGCTTTCCCATCTTTCCTTCTCTTCTTCCTTCCTTCTCTATCTCTTTCCTTCTTCCCCCTTTTTCTTTCTCTTCTGTCTATTTTCTTCCCTCTTTCCTTCACTCCCTCTTTCTCTTCATCTTCCCTCCTTCCTTCGCTCCCTCTTTCCTTCCTTCTTTTCCTTTTTTCTTTCCTTCTCTCTTTCCTTCCTTCTCTAACTTTCCTTCCTTCCCCTTTTTTCTTTCCCTCCCTCTTTCTCTCCTTTCTTCCTTCTCTACCTCTTTCCTTCCTTCCTTCCTTCCTTCCTTCCTTCCTTCCTTCCTTCCTTCTCTCTTTGCTTCCATGCTTCCTTCTCCCTTTCCTTGTTTCTTTCCCTCCCTCCCTCTTTTTTTCTTTCTTTCTTTTTTCTTTCTTTTCTCCCCTTCCCTCCCTCTTTCTTCCCTTTTTTCTGTATTGTCATTTAGCTTTTTGGGGCTTTTTAAGTCTCTTCTGCTGCGTTTTGTTGTGTTTTTATGAGTGAAGGACATACATTGGGTTGTTAGGTATCTTGTGTCCGAATTTGGTGTCAATTCATCCAGTGGTTAATCCCACAAATGAACATTATATTTTTATTTATATAGATTCTGGCTAAGCCTCGCTCTCTACTTATTCCCAATAATATTCCCAGTAGTTAGAATACATTTTATTGGTTTAGGATCTCATCGCATTAGAGAAGAAATCTAATTAAAATTTGGTTTCTGGCTCCTGCAGAATTCTGGGGTTTGTAGTTTTGGGAGGAGCCTTTAACAGCCTCATTAAACTACAATTCTGCAGGAGGTAGAAACTAGATTTTAAGTGGATTTTTTCTCCCGTGTGATGAAGTTTCTAAAGAAGGAAATGGCTGCTTATGCCTTGGTTTTGGAATTTTTCAAGCACAACATTTTTCCGAGTCCCTCCAGGACATCCATCTCTGATGACTTCCACCCAGCACTCTGGACAGACCATCTCTTACCTTGAATGAAGAGCATTTGAGCACTGCAGCCCTTGGAGATGCCTTTAAGGGTCCATCTAGAATGCAGAATTGATACAGTTCAACACCACTATAACTGGCATGGCTCAATACTATGAACTCATGAACATTTACAAGGTCTTTAGCCTTCTCTGTCAAAGAGTGTTGGTGAGTCAACAAACTATAAATCCCAGGATGCCATAGCAATGAGCCATAGCATTAAAAGTGGTGTCAAAGTGCATTGATTCTAGAGTATAGATGCACCCTGAGTCTCCACTCTAACCAAAAACCACTTAACTGAGAGCAGTTAGTCCCACTGAATTTCCGCATATTTTGACTATAATGTATAAACAGTTTAACTGCATTGTTTTCCAACCCTTAGGCCTTGGTTGCACCCCCCACCTCTGCAGAGACAGTGAGAGAGCGCATTATAGAAAACTTTTCAGAAACTCTGACCTTATCTTCATTTATTTCCCTCTTGTAGCTGAGCAACAATATTTATTTCACTTTTCTGAAGAGTGCTGCACACACAGTGCCTTGGGCATCTTTACCTAATGTTGAGAAAGGCCAGGGCAGAAAATTGTTTTATGTGAATCTAAGGTGTTGATATGTATGACACGGTTTAGCTGTCTGAGTGCTGAAAAACCTAAGTTACTCGGACCAGAGCTTGTGAAAGTTACTTTTTTTAAACTAGAGCTCCCAGAATGGAAATCATGCCAGCTGCAGATTTCTGGAAGGAAAAAAAATGTAAAAACCTTCACAAGCTCTGGTACAAACATATGGGCAGTTTGATCCTCCTCCAAATACAGCCGTTTCCAAAACAGGTTTCCTCTCCCTCCTCTCCCTTTGCATTTTCCACCTTGCCAATTAGGACCTTTTAACAAGAGGTGCCAGGAACTGATCTTTGAAATGTAATCCAAGTGTGAGCTCAATTGATTTCTACTAATGCTTCCACTTGGCTCCACTTAATGAACCTGCTTGTATATGTCATTTGTAATTGCAATGGCTGCAAGATGGCAGGGTATTCAATTGGGGAACTTTGGTAAGACCAAGGAAATTGTTGTGGCACTGAGGTGGCCTCCATTGGACCACAGTACATGGTGGCCAAAGATGATATTTAATTATCTGTCATCTTACTTTTTCAGCTACTCTTAAAATATCCCCACTTCTCTCTCTGCCTTCCACTTTCCCCATTTGTCCTGGCTTATTTCAATAGCTGAAAACTGAACATGATGTGCAAAATTAATTTGCACCCAGTTAACTCAGTAGTGGGGAAGAGAAGGGGCAGAATCTTGCAAAAGCAAACTGCTTGGCCTTTCCTAAATTATGTGTTCCTGCTCTTTAATAACTTGGACCAATCCGACCACACTCTGATGTTGCTTGTCCCAGTTTTCCTACGAGAAATGTTGGAGGATACAAGAAAGCTGCTATATCTGACCTGGCTTCTTGGTTTCGACATCGATAGTTTAGAATCCAGCAAACTGAGTTCTCACTTTTCTCTTGTGTCTCGACCTCAACCCTGATGGAACTTAGAGATCAAAACAACACAACAGATCAGGAGTAAGATTTGACTCTAACCTTCCTCTCTATGACCCTATCTACACTAAGCATTTAATACAGCTTCAAACCAGTATTGAAGAAAGTGGTTTAACTGTGCAGATGATTACACAGGAAATACTGGAATTAGTTGAATGCCCTGATGGTAATTACACAAACACAGAGCACAAATGCACATTGTGAGTTTTCTATAATACTGGGTTGCAACACTGTAAACAAATACCAATTGCCATAGACTATGGACCTCTTCACACGGGGCTTAAACAGCTTCTTTTTGTTGTTGCTGATGGGTTGTGGATGGGGCTTGCCGAACGTCATCAGACAACATGCAGCAGTCCCGCCCCACCTCCATTCCTCTCAAAGTGGAGAGAAAGCGTTGCAAGACACCTCCTCCTCCACCATGGGGAGGAAAGTGTTTTTCGGGTAGCTCTGACTGAGTTACGTGCACTTTACTCCCCCTTTCCCCATATGATGGGGGAAAGGGCGATGGGGCAATGCGTGTTACCACTTTTCTTCTATCTGATGGGGACAGGGCACCAATGCGCCCTGCTTTGTCCCTACCATATGATGGGGGAAGAAGGGGGGCATGCCAGGCACTAAAACGCCTTCCCTTTCATCAGCGGCTGCCAGTCAAATGGCACGGCTCCAGGGGCCATGTGAAGAGGTTCTATATTTTAGAAGGAGGAACTGGCAAAACCACCTCTAAATTTTCCTTAGCTAAGAAAACCCTATGAAACCCACAAAGTCGCCATAAATGAACAGGCAATTTGAAAGCATGTGCACACATATAAAGGCACCAGATCTCTGAGAGTCAACTCTGGTTAGTAATTGCATAGAAGATCACCAATAAATACCAGGTACTGTAGGCTGTGTTTCAGAGGAAGGAACTGGTCAACCACTTTGGAGTGTTCTTTGCCTAAGAAACCCCTATGAAATTTATGGGTTTGCCAGAAGTCAGCGCACTACAACTTGAAGGACCATGCACACAAAACTAATAGTCTAACTGTACATGATAGATGCATATAAAACATTAAATCTGTATTATAGACTACTGCAACACACTCTACGTGGGGTTGCCTTTGAAAACTGTTCAGAAGCTTCAAATGGTCCAGAAGGTGACAGCCAGGCTACTAACGGGAGCAGCGCTCAGGGAGCATACGACTCTGCTGTTGCGCCAGCTCCACTGCATCCCAATTTGCTACCTGGCATAATTCAAAGTGCTGGCTTTAGCCTATAAAGCCCTAAAAGTTTCCAGCCCAATTTACTTATCCGGACGTGTCTCCTCTTATGAAGCTTCAAGGAATTTAGGATCATCTGGGGAGGCCCTGCTCTCAATCCCGCTTGCCTCACAGACGCACTTGGCGGGGATGAGGGACAGGGCCTTCTAAGTGGTGGCCCCTCAGCTGTGGAACTCCTGGGGATATTCAATCAGTCCCCTCCCTCCTGACCTTTAGAAAAAGAGTAAAAACCTGGGTCTTTGAGCAAGCTTTTGGAACCTCATTGTAACCAGATAAACTCAGTATTGTGAATGAATATGGACATGGATCTAAACCTGGAATTCATTGATTTTTTTTAGTTTTATTTGTTTTTTATATGAATTTTATTATGTGATTTAACCTGTTTTAAACAATGTATTTATGTGTGTTCGGCATCTAATTGTTGCCAGTCTGTATGCCGCCCTGAGTCGCCTTCGGGCTGAAAAGGGGGGATACAAATGTGGTAAATAAATCAATATATATTTTTGTGATTTCTTCAATCCTTGCTGGATAGAATATGATCCAAGGCATTAATATTGTGAGCAATACAGTTGTGAGAGTAGTTTATTTAATTGTTCTCCTTGTATATTAAATTCTACTCATGAGAAGAGATTGACTATCCTGCCTCTTGGTCCCTCACAATATTTCTCCCAACAAAGAAATTAATATTGGGATTGGTGAAGGGTTCTTAAATGAATTCATGTTTATCTTTAATTTTCTGGCACATACAGGAAAGTGGGATATTATTTTTGATATTTTGTTGAAGATCATTCTCATCTTTTTTAAAAAATACTTTCAGATAATGATTGCTGCATCTCAAGATAACAAAACTGTGCTTATAGCACCACTTACTGGCAAAGTCATGAAAAAATATGTTGTTTTTAGAAACTCATTTTGTACTCAGATACTGAAGCCCGTCTTCCATTAATTAACATTTTCACTGATGAATGTTTGGTATGACTTTCCTTTCATACACCCTTTGAATCAAAAGCATATGTATTTAATCCTGCTGAAGAAATCAACAAACTGAACATTCATTATCTAAAGTACCTGGGAACAGAAGTGTTTTTATTTTTATTTTTGGATTTTTGGAATGCCTGCATTTGCATATACGGTATGTACATAATGAGCTGTCTAGAACACAAGACTCAAGCCTAAACATGAAATGAATATATGTTTCTGATACATCTTATACAGATTGTCAGTAGGTAACTTTATACATGGTATTTTTCACTATTTTATGCATGAAGCAAAGCTTGCTTACCCTGGCTCTCAGAAAGTAAAGGAGCCACTATCTTAGCCACCAATGTGGGCCATTTCCGATTTTGGATTACTGGATAAGGGATACTCAACCTGTACTTAGTTGGCCCATTAAAGATATTAACACAATATGAACTTATGAATTGAACATAGCACTCAGCTGCAATTTTAACACATATGTTCTAGTTAGCAGTGGCACTTGGATTTTGAACAGCTATGAAATTCATGGTGTTGCCATAAGTCAACAGGCAGCTTGGCAGCACATAGGAAGGCACACACATCCACACAGAGGGTCCCCCAAAACACACTCTTAGGCTACAAGCTTTCAGCAGCAATTTTTGTCAGGAAATTTAAAATGAATTGTTTGCCTGTAGGGAAACATTTGACAGCGTGCTGTGAAAAACACATTCCCACCAGAGTGGTCTCTCGGCTACAGCTGAATAGACTATGCGCTGTTGGGATTACATTAGGACACAGAGGCAAATATGTGCCTTGTGAAAAAGAAATAGAAAGGTAGTATTTCAAATGTCAGCCCCAAGGCTTCCATTGTAAGCATTTAATAAGTGGAATACTAATTAAATTAGGGACACTTCCTGTACTTCTCGATATTAAACTAGTTTTCTCCCTTGGAATTGTTGTCTCCATCATACGAATGAGGAAGGATTCTACTGACTCTCACATGCAATACATTTCCTTCTAGCATTTCACAGGTGTATGTGACCAAGTAGCATCAGAGTGTGATCAAGATGGCAAAAGCTATGAACAATGGAGAACACATGAGTTAAAACAGGCGGCAGCAGTGTCAAAAGCCTCAACACCATTTACAAGAAGGGAGTTCATAAATGGTCTGAATTCAAGCCATAGAGTCCAGCTGAGAGGCAACAGCACTAAGGAAACACACTGGGGGAAGCTGTTCCAAAGATCCAAAGCTGAATCCAACAGGCGAGTCCAAAATCCAAAAAGGCAGAGCCCAACAGCAAGCCCAAAGATCACAAATCCAATAGCCAACAGTCTGAGGTCACAGCTTCAAACACTGACTTTGCTGCCAGCAACAAAGTGCCACACCTGTGACACTTTGCCTGTCATATATTTCTTGCTCTCCCCTTTTGTCATGGAGCCCATTACATGATGTACATCTACTTCTGACAGCGCTCTATGGCAAAAGGGCAAAGCAAGCAGCACATGCCGCTCCTGCAGCAACACAACATGCTTCTCGTGTTGCCTTTGCAACAATGGGGAAAAGCTGTGTAGTGGACATTTCCCCCTGTGGGATCAGACTGGTAGTAAGTCAGGCGATGTGAAGCATGGGGTGATGGATTATCCACGCAACTCACTGGGACCCCACAGATTTGCCACAACGTGATAAGGGCTTTGCTCTCCTTCTGTGTTCGTTTCTCAGGTATTACTTATTGCTAGCTCATTTCTGTGCTAATCTAGAGCCGGTGAAGTTGAGTCTTCTCTCTTCATAAAAGCTGGGGACTTTCCTCTGTCTGCTCAGATAAGCTTGTTTGTACTTGTTCTGCAGGCTGAGAAGTGGTAGCTTCCTCCATAGGTTCTTCTTCCAAGCTTGGCTGAGAGAGCTGCTGTTCTCTCCAGCTCCAACACTGGCTCTTCAGCCAGCATCTCCTCACCCTAGCTATCGGAGTTCTTCACAACAAGCAATTTGATTTTGCCATGCCTTACTGTGCAGGACTAGATTCCACACTCTTCTCTCCTTTACTTTCATCTCCTCTTGCTGAGTTTATTGAGTACAAACTACATTTAAACTTTGAACTGTTTGCTGCAATTGAAACAAACCGAAGATAAAATGAGAAAGGGAGAGAAAAGCTGGTATATTTTTAAAAGCAGTTGAAAAAGTGAGGGCGCATCCAGACAGCCCTTTAATCTGAGAACATTTGTGTTTTAAAAACATGAATGTTCCTGGATCCTAGTCTACACATGCCAGATGTGCTCCCAGAACTTTCCAGGAGAACACCTGGACACTCTAACCCCCTCCCCAACCCCCCAACCCCCCTTTAAAAACAAAAGAACTTACTCAGCCTACATTTGTGTGGTACCAGAGCTCTCCTGGCCTGTAGGAAGGACGCGCAAAGAGAAAGGGGGGGCAGGAGCAATTTTTCTCCTCCCCCCTTTCTCCTGGTATGTCATTCCTACATGCCAGGAGAGCTCTGGCACCACGTGAATGGAGGCTGAGTAAGTTCTTTTTTTTTAAAGGGGCGTTGGAGAGGGGTTTGTCTCCTCATGATTTTCTGGGCTAATTTAGCCTGGAAAACCACTGGACTACTGTTTGGACTGGCCCCTCAAAAGTTTAGAACTTTTGCGAGAGCAGTCCAGACAGTGAAAGTACTGGGTTTATCCAGTGCCTTCTAAGAAGGTACAGAATAAACTCACTAACAATTAAATTCATGACAAACCAGAATTTTCCTGATTTGCGGCAAATGAATACGTGCTCCTCTAGAACAGGGGTCCTCAAACTTTTTAAACAGAGGGCCAAGTCACAGTCCCTCAAACTGTTGGAGGGCCAGATTATAATTTGAAAAAACATGAATGAATTCCTATGCACACTGCACATATCTTATTTGTAGTGCAAAAAACACTTTAAAACAATACAATAATTACAATGAAGAACAATGTTAACAAATACAACCTTATTAGTATTTGAATGAGAAGTATGGGCCTGCTTTTGGCTGATGAGATGGGATTGTTGTTGTTGCTTTCAAGTCATTTCACCCTGAGCGAGGTCCAGGTAAATGACCTTGGAGGGCCGTATCCAGCCCCCGGGCCTTAGTTTGAGGACCACTGGTCTAGAACATCATCTGGATGGCCCCCTTTTAATTGCAGGAATTTGCACATTAAAGGGGCTGTCTGAATGTGCCCTGAGATGACAACAAACTAATTGGGACTCTCACTGTCAAAGTGGGATAGTTGGAGGGAATGTAATATGCTTTCCTTTTAATCTTACCCTCTTGGTCTTCATTTACCAAGCAATAGCTTTGTCAAGAGCTTAAAAATGACCATACTCAATGTTTGCTTTAGAAAGCAAGCATGGTATAATGGTTTGAATGTTGAACTAGGTCTCTGGAGACCAGGGTTTAAATCCCCACTTGGTCATGGATGCCCACTGGGTGACCATGGGCAAGCCACACTCTTTCAGTCTCAGAGGAAGGCAAAGATAAACTCTCTCTGAATAAATCTTGTCAAGAAAACCCTGTGCTAGATATTTCAACATAAGCTGGAAGCAACCTGATTTGCTTTTGAATATAATTCATGCTGTCTCCAAGGGTTCAGGGCAAACTGCTTTTCACATAGGGAGCATAAAACAATCTACAACAACTCTATAAGAATAAATATATTAATAGAGTAAATATCTATCCACAAATCCACATCAGTCTATGAAACAGTAACACTAAAATATACTGCTTAAAGAAGAACCTCTGTCTGCTCGCTTACAGCTGCACAAGTGGAAAGCTAGGTGTCAAGTGAATCTCCATAGAGCTCTCTCTCTCAACCTTCCCTCCTCAGAATTGAATTTAATGAGGATATTGTTTTTTTTATTTGTTTTTGACCTACTGCATTGAGAAAACCTCTAACAATATAATCCGAAGACAGCTATTTACAAATAAAAATACCAGGCATTAAATGAACAAATGTCATTGTTGCACCCCAGACCTGAAGCCACCTATGACCACAGCATCACACAAGAGTCCAAAACAGAAGCAAACAGTTTATTGTAAAACACACAAAAGATATATACAGGAAAAAGCTAGAAATAAGGAAATCAGGTATATAATCCAAGTAGTTGATAATCATTTTTTCTTGTAAATCCAAGGGTAAAATAGTCCAGAGATAGTCCCAGTACACCAAGGCAGCTTAGGTTCATAAGCAAAACTTGAACAGGAATGCAAAACATGAAATATTTAGATCCAAAACCATGAGCAAAACTTTAAACAGGAATACAAAACAAGACCATGAGATACTTAGATCCAAAACCAAGACTTGAAACGAGAGAGCCAGATCTAGCTGATAACTTGAACGCCATTTTGCCTGAACTGTAGAGCAAAGTGCCCATTAGCTCATTAATAAACAAACATGAAAGCATTATGTCTACCCTGGAATTTCTGCTTCCCACAAAGCCGTGATGATCTACAAAACTGGCCATCTGTTCAAATCTGCTAGCATGCCTCCTTGCTTAAGTCAGGAACATCAGGTGTGTTCCCATGCGAATTTCTCTTCCTTTCATCTTTGCTAGACTACTCATCTGGAGATGATGATTCCAACTCCTTTCCCTGACCTTGAGGTTCTGAAGCAATTACCATATTTTCTGGTGTATAAGACTACTTTTTAACCCAAGAAAATCTCAAAAGTCAGGGGTCGTCTTATACGCGGGAATTGTCTTATACATGGGAGTCATCTTATACGCCAGGAGTCGCTTTATATGCCGGGAGTCGTCTTATACGCCGGGAATCATCTTGTAGAGCAGGTGCTGAAACTTCCAATCCAGATTGGAAAATCTGTGGTTGCTGCATATGGTGGGGGGAGCTCAAAAATGGTAGTGGTCGCATCCCTGCCATATACATCAACTGTATGAAAGCATTAAGGGCAACGCTGTACAAGTACAGTAGAAGAAAATCCATTCATCAGGATTCATGGACTTAATGCGGTCCCGATGGTGAGGTGAAAAGGTGCCTCATCGGGAAGGTGTAAGTGAAGGGTGGAGCAAGCTTCAGGCGTCTGGGGCGCCCGGGGTATGGAAAAAAGAGATAGAGTGGCTCTGAGCCCAGAAAATCACACCTCTTTTACCTTCCTGGCCCGCCCTTGTATCTATTACCATACCTCCTCCTCTGCCTTTCCGATCTTGCTCCTGAAGACTGCAGTGAAGCAGTGCAGGTGCGCATGTGTGAGATCTAAGAGGCAGAGAAGAAGGTACAGTAATAGGAAAATTATCTTATTGAAATCAAATTTGATACTTTTTAAATTTTTATTTTGTGTGCGTTGGAAGAGGGGTAGCCTTATACGGTGAGTAGATTCGAATCTGGGGAGAATGTGGATGAACTCCCTCTATCAGCTCCAGCTCCTCATGCGGGTACATGAGAGAAGCCTTCCACAAGGATGGTAACATATCAAAATATCCGGTCATCCCCTGTGCAGCGTCCTTGCAGACGGCCAATTCCCTCACACCAGAAGTGACTTGCAGTTTTCTCAAGTTGCTCCTGACACAAATATATATATGGCATGGCACGGCACGGTTCGGTCAGAATCTTTGTAATTCAGAATAAATTCAGAAAGATTTTCTTTTTGAAGCAATTTCAAAGTTTTTAAGGAAACTGGAAGTCCCTTTGCCCTTCCGAAGCTTTTTCCACATTTCTGTTACGAAGCAGTAAGTGAGTTGGAAATGATTCAGCATTTCCCTGCTTCTCTTCCCTGGCCTTGGCTAAAGCCTGGGAAGCCGTGTTAAAGCTTGATAAATCCCCCCCCCTCCTTTCCCCTCACATTCTGCCTGGATCCTGGGAAGCCATGTTAAGGCAGCCTGGATGAATTTCCACCCCTCCTTTCCCCTCGCATTCTGTCTGGATCCTGGGAAGCCGTGTTAAAGCAGCCTGGATGAATTTCCTCACTTTGCTGTCCCTCCCGCTTCAGTCTTACACTAGGGAAACCATTTTAAACCAACGTGGATGAATTTCCTCCCTTTGCTGTCCCTCCTGCTTGAGTCTTACACTAGAGAAACCATTTTAAACCAGTGTGGATGAATTTCTTTGCTTTGCTATCCCTCCTGCTTCAGTCTTATGCCAGAAAAGCCATTTTATGCCAGAAAAGCCATTTTATGCCATCTTATGCCAGAAAAGCCTGGATGAATTTCCTCACTTTGCTGTCCCTCCCGCTTCAGTCTTACACTAGGGAAACCATTTTAAACCAACGTGGCTGAATTTCCTCCCTTTGCTCCCCCACTTTCTGGAGTAAAACAACTATGTTCAAAGTAAAGACCACCCAATGAAACAGGAAACATCACTTTCAAACTATTATTCGGAATTCAGAAGTCTCTGAAGTTTTTTAAAAAATTGAACATTATTTTCTATGAAAATCAGAATTGATTTCTGAATTGAACCACCAGCTACATCCGAACTACATCTGAAACGAAATTTGAACATTTTTTTTATCAAACCAGCCATATATATATATATATACTTGTAGCCCGCCATTCTCTATCCTGACAGGGGGACACAAGGTGGCTAAAATAACGAATTGGAGAATGCTAAGGACTGCCATCATCCAAGAAGTTACAATCTTTTAGACAGTCTGCATGAAACCAGCACCTCAATATCTGGAGGCTTGATGAAGTCTCAGAGCGCAAGGCACCTTTGGTTAACTACAGCTCTTATCTTGCTGAAGACATCTGCTTCAAGCACTATTCCCTTTCTGTACATAATGAAGAACTGTACTGTATGTCATTCACAGAAGAGCTTCGTTAACCAAGCTGGGACCCTTGTGAAGAGTGGCAAGAGCTCTGAAAGCGATGTTTCAGTCATTAACAATACAGAGTAGTACTAACCATCGCACAGAGGGGACATAAAGTGGATCATAACAGTGAGAAGATTCTATAGGCGTAACACCATCAGAGCAGAATACCCTAAGAAGCCTCATCATTAACATTCCTTCCCTAGACACCTGCCATGTTCAACTGTCAAGCTGCAGCAAATCACAACTAATGAGTCATTTGGAAAAAAAACAGCAAATACCAATGTCAGAGGAAATAAGGAGAAAAAAAAGAGATTGCTAACATCTAGGCAGAACATCCCAAAAAGGACCATGGCTACAATGCCAGAAAGGAATTTCAAATTTTATATTTTAAGGTTTGTTGACTTCAAGCCCAGGTGTCAGAGTTTCTCCTATTTAGACCAACCAAGGGCCCTCTTGTTTCTAAATGCAACACTGCCTGAGCTCTGCGAGTGAAGCTTTTTTCTGAATGAAGCACAGAGTGTTTCAGGACTGGGACATCCGTAAGGATACCAAGGTGCTTGTTTATAAAGCTATTGTCTTCCCAACCCTGCTATATGCCTGCAAGACATGGACTGTCTACAGATGTCACATGCAACTCCTGAAACGATTCCATCAACGTTGCCTCCAGAAAACCCTGCAAATCTCTTGGGAAGATAAGCGTACAAATTTGAGTGTGCTGGAAGAAGCAAAGACCACCAGCACTGAAGCGATGGTCCTCTGCCATCAACTCCACTGGACCGGCCATGTTGTCCAGATGCCTGACCACTGTCTCCCAAAGCAGTTGCTCTACTCCGAACTCAAGAACAGAAAACTGAATGTTGGTGGGCAAGAAAAGAGATTTAAAGATGGGCTCAAAGCCAATCTTAAAAACTCTGACATAGGCACTGAGAACTGGGAAGCCCTGTGCCTTGAGCGCTCCAGCTGGAGGTCAGCTGTGACCAGCAGTGATGTAGAATTTTAAGTATCATGAATGAAGGGTGAAGGAGAGAAACGTGCCAAGAGGAAGGCGCATCAAGCCAACCCCGACCAGGACTACTTTCCACCTGGAAACCAATGCCCTCACTGCGGGAGAAGATGCAGATAAAGAATAGGGCTCCACAGTCACTTATGGACCCACCGCCAGTACACTAATCTTGGAAGACTATCATACTCAGACAATGAGAGATCACCTAAGTAAGTGTTTGTACCCTAAGACTCAGCATAGGAATGGTAGAAATGCTTAGCTGTGATCAGATAGACTTAGTTGAATCCAAGCTAATTGGAAGTTCTTGGTCTAGTCAGTATTTCTTGTGGCCCATCCAAACCACCAACAAGGGTTGGTTCAACCAGATACATTTAGTGTCACTTTGGAATGCTTCTTCCCATTTCCACATCTACATACTCTTTGCTTTAAAACCAAAATCATGCACAGTTTACTCTTCCTTATTAATTATTGTACTAAATAAGATCACACATATGTATGACACCTCACACACGAGACAGTCAAAAACCCTAACAACAACACAAACACACTTTCTGCCATTTCTCTCCACAAAAACGGTTTTGCAAAACAGTAGGGATAGATGGAGAGACTCGTTCCTCTTCCTATCTTCTCCACTCGTGCAAGTGCATGTAAATACATGGGCACCACAGAGCACTACATAGGAGTACTTAAAGCACATAGGAGTGAAAAAGAATGAAAACTAGAAATATGTGTATATATATGCCTCTAAATCACTTGTTGACTTACGACTATTAGACTCAAATGTGCTTTTGAAGAATGAATAATTAATTCCCATGTCAGGTCCTGTCTCAGTGTCAATGGCACTCTACCTAATGAAAAAGCATGGGCTTTGTCAGAAGATCTTCTGTTTCTGCTGATCCTATGGAATTGTTTCTCTTGACCTCTCAAAGAATTTGACAGATGCACATAAGGAAACCTGGAAATTCATATGTAACTATGTTTAATCTCCCGTCATGATTCTTGAAAGAAATTCATTTTCATTGTACTCATACTGAGCCAAGAGTTTGCTGCATATGGATTTTTGGGTTTCCTTGCGTGTATCTGTCAACTTCCTCAGGACTCACCTTCTTCAATTGCAACTACTTCGGTATTCTGCACACACTTGCTTCCCCGATGCCTGGTTGAAGTGACATTTCTTTAACAGTTATGAGCATATCAGACTTAAATCATGTTGTTCACGTGTCCACATTGTCAGTTGTTTGTGCAGTGTGTCATCTGTCGCTTCATGGAGTATTCTGAATATTGGCATGACTTTTTCACCAGATAACACGTGGACCCAACGACTAACAGTACTGCTATTGACAGAGTCGTCTCCATACACCTTCTTCAATCTCTTGTGGATGATCGCCTCTGTCTCATTCTCACAAATTGGGAACTCAGTTATAGCACGTTGCTTCTGATGGATATCAAGAACAGCAGCCACCTTGAGTGCTATAACTGCACCATATGCAGGAGTGGATGGAATTAAATTTGAATAGAAGTGGAAAGGATTCTTCTGTGCCCTCAGCAAATAGCAAAGGTGTAAAATAAAATTTGGATTTTTTTTAAAAAAAATGTTGTGCATTACTTTTGGAGTGACTCTCATAACAACATCAAGGGTGACAACCAAGGAATGCCTGGGGCTGTAGGCTCTCTCTCAGAGGAAGACTTCGGCAAGCCACCTCTGAAAATTCCTTACCTAAGAAAGGCTTATAAAATTCATGGGAATAAGTCAGCTGGCAACTTGAAGGTGGGCATATACAGACATAGCACTGGCTTTTTCTTAGCTGAAGCATCACACTATTGACTTAATAACTCATCTGAAGCTGAATTATTCAAAATTTCAGTTATCAGAGATGAACCTTATCTGTGACAATCTGCACAAAATCTTTATCTTTTTAATCTCTGCTGTTACCAAGTGGCTTGATACCTTTTTTTTTTATTCCTATAGATGTCTTTGCTCTGAACACACCTACCTGCAGAGCACCTGTGGCAGATTCTGCAATGTAGGGTTGCCACCCGATCAGCTTCAAATAAACAACAAGTTAATAAGAGAACAACGTACTACATGTATCAGGATGTTTACAGCTCTTCATTATCATATGTTGGTCTTGCACTATACTAAATTAAAGATAATGTTTTGCACTCTAAAAGGTTCAGAAACAAACTGTTGTTTGAAACTGGAAACTGATACAAAGCCTTAAATGCATAGGTTGCTCTCAGAGAGGCTGCTGTCACCAGTACAGGTTTGCCTTGCAGCAGCAAGCTAAATGAGATGGCATTTTGATGTAATGGTCTTCAAAAGGCACAACATTGTTTCTCATTTACTGAAGTTAGGAGCAACTACTGCAAGGTGACAGAGTCACAATGCCACCTCCCCTCCGCAGAAATCACAAATACATTGCTTCATTCTGGTTACTCTCCCTTCGTGAGACAGTACCATATTTTCTCATGTATATGTGAACTTCATGTATAAGTTGAGGCAGTCTTGGAAGTCCAAATAATGGATTTTGCTATGACCTGTGCATATCAAAGGTCCTACTGCAAAGAAGAGAAAGTACCAATGTCATAATAGCCATTTTCTCACCCAGATGATGGACAGGGGAAAGAGGGGGAAAGCAGAGGGAACCATCCTCCTTCATTCCCTACCATCTTTCCCTGTCTTCTGGGATGGCCTCCCATCCCACCTGGTTTCTAGGTCTTTCTCTGCTTCCTCTTCATAGTCTCCAATAGGATTTGGGAATACCAGACTCACCCAAAGCCACTCAGGGCTCTGTTTCTCCACATTGCCAAAATGGAGCTCCATTGAGTCCCACTGGAAGTTGCCCTGTGTCATGTGATGGGCTCAGTGGGACTCTATTCCAACAACATGGAGAAATGGGGAGAAAATGTAGAGAAGACCGCATCTGATAAGGTCTATTAAAACAAAGAGAAGGAGCTGATGGGACAGACTAGGCTTTTCACCACTCTACTCAGAGAAGGTACTGTATTAAAGCAGCATTATATAACCCTTCTCCCTTTTTCAATGCCTAAAAAATCAAATCCCCCTTTTAATGGTTAAGGAATCAAATTCTAGTCTTCCCCTACTGTTCTGTGGAATCTCCAAAATATATAAGCATTTAGCAACCTGCCTTAAGTAAAACTGAGAACTATTTTTAATATAATTCTTATTTTACATCAACACCTTGTTTTCTATTAACAACTAAGTTTCTCTTTTCTTCTCCCTTGTCAAAGGCAAATAATTTGTAGGGTAGGAAGGGACAGGAAAATATAAGCATTGGCAAAAGAGTTGGCCATCAGAAATCCGATCTCCCCTTCAGCCAAAACTAGCTGCCATCCAAAGATGTAACTCCCAACTGCACTGGTATCTGCTTTAATAAAACAAACAAAAAGCAAAAAAGACAGACAGGTTCTGTAAGAAATTTAACAGCCTCGTTTTCCTCAGCAGAAGGGGGGACAGCAAGAAGGAAATTGTTTTTATGCCTCATGGGAGTTCAGATACATCAGTTCCTCTGTAAATCACACTGGCGGGAGGGAAGAAATTTCTTAGGGCAGAAAGGAGGGTGGATGAAGGAAGCTGACATGAACTGACAGTAATATATAAGCTTTATGTATAAAAGATTCTAAGAGGACACACCAGCGAGGAGTGGGGAGCATTACCTAGGTCCTTTCTTTATTAAAAATAACATAGAGACATATATTTCAGGGACAATTAAAAAGATGTTTCAAATTTCACATGTAACACTGAGTAAGGACCTCATCACATGGATGATTCCTCTGTGTTTTCTCTGTTTTCGCATGTGGGTGAAACAAAGTCCCACAGAGGCCGTCCCATGGCACACAGCCACTTCCAGTGGCCACCCATGGGATCCCTGTCTTGCTAGTGTGGGACAAGGGAGAGAAGACCCCGGTTTGCCTGACTCCTGCTTTCAGAAAGCGTGGGAGGCAAGAACAAGGGAAAGTGAAAAGACGACAGGCAAAGGTTGTGGGATGGCTGACCATCCCTGAAGATGGACCCTCCTGGGGGAAAATGGGGTAAGATGTTTTCCCCACTCTTCCCAACACTTTCTCCCGCTTGCCCCTGCTTCCCTCCTGCCTGTCTGATGAAGTCCTATATGGAGGGAGAATAAGAATTGTGTGCCGTCTACATATTTCATGTTAATATGGTATATGCATTGGGGTGGAGAAAATAAAACTTGTGAGCTGTATATAGCCCATGTTTGTGGCTCCCCCACCTCCATACATCTTCAAAGCTCCACACTCAAAATGTCAAGAGATTCATCCTGAGATTTCATGATATAAGGCTAGATATAAATATTACAACAAACTATTTAGAGCAGTCTAACCCCCAAATAGTGAGGAATCAGTTGAAACCATTAGCTACCAGAAATGGCATTGAATCACTGGGAAATAAATATCACAGCCTTCAGAAAGTCTGATAAAACCCAAATTAGAGCATGTTGCCCACCCCGACTTTAGAAATTTTACATAAACATTACTCATTACACATAAAAAGAAAAGACTAATGATGTTATAAATCATCATGTCATTTTGTAAAAATAATTCCCTTGTTAACATGCATAATTTCCAATTCTGGACAAGAGCTCAAGTGTACAGTAATATGGTATCGACAAAGCCAGTGATGTATAGGCAGCCTGTTTCTGGGAACATTTTTTTGAATGTAGCATAGTGCTTTGAGCCCTGGACTACAACTCTAAGGTCACCTAGTGGCCATGAAATCCACTGAGTAACCTTAGGCAAGTCATATTCTCCCAGTCTCAGAGATGGCAAATGCAAAACATACTCTGAACATGTCTTGCCAAAAAAAGTGATAGGATTGCTAAAAGCCAGAAATGACTTGAATACACACAACAATAACAAAAATAGACATGACTGCTTCTTTATGATAGATGGCTATCTAATTCTGCCTCAGAATAGATCCAGACCTAGTTTAGGAGGATGTTGCATAGGTTGTGCATTGCCCCCCCTCCCCACCTCGCCCCTTTGTAGCAGTTTCTGAGCATTGATTGGCTGCTACTGACCAGGCTTGCCCTGCTCTTCCCTTTACACAGGCCTTCAAAGAGTTGGAACCAAGTGGTAACATGTTAAAGACTGGCCACTGAACTGGTTGGCAAAGTGCTCTGGTACAATCTAGCAAGATACACTTTAGAACATGGACTATCAGTGGTCCACAAGAACTACAATATAGTCCGTGGCCTCACAGTTTCTACTCCATTGCAACGAGAGCTATTAGTCTTGTGAAACCCTCTTATATTGCCAAGCTTTATTAAATATGGTTTTCTGTGGGCAAGCAGATGGTGACTACTGGATGGCATATGTTCTGTATCAGAAACTAGAGCTGATGTGGTCTATCCAATGCAATTTTCTGAATCAGCACCCCAAATAACCAAACCAAATCTGAAGTTGACCAAAACTGATTCGTAACCCTTTTGGTACTAAAGTTGGAAAGTGGTCCTTGGTCAAAGTGGTTCCTGGTCAAAAAAGGTTGGGAACCACTGGTTTCGGAAAGGTTTATGTATGTTTAACTGCTCTGAATACACCAGGGGTCTAAACATACATAAACGCGGTTGTTTCTGGGGGGCTGTCCACACCCACCTCAGAAAGCACACACTTTCTGGGATGGGTGTCCAGACATTCTCTAGAGACTAGCGATTTCCTCCCCCCCTCCCCCCCTCTCCTGGTGTGTCATTTCTACATGCTGGGAGAGCCAGCTGAGGTTTATAATGGAGGGCACGTAAGTTTTTATTAGTTTTCTAAGGGGTCTGGAGGCTTGAGGGGAGGGGGTGGGTATTCCCACAGTTTTTTTTAGCCTGGTAAACTGTGGGAATACTGTCTGGACTGCAGTATTCTGCAGTTCACACCCAGAAATAGTGGATTTATTCTGCACCTTCCAGGGTTTTTTTTGGTTTGTAGCAAATTAATTCGGGATTGTTCAGAATGTTGTCTGGACAGTCCCTCCTTTATTGCGGAAGTTCCCGAATAAAGGTGCTGTCTGGACGGGCTCTCACTTCCTGTTGGCTCACTCCCGTTCTTAACTATGAGTTGTTTGTTAGTTGAATAACTCGAGGACTGCCTGACTTAGCTAAGTTGCAGAGACACTAAGTTACTGACAGTGAATCATGAAAATGTCTATCAGTGGGTAGTAATCTTCAGGCATTTAGATGTAACATTATAGCAACTCTCTACTGGATACACATAAAGCTATCCAGTTCTAATTCCCACATACTTAAATCCACTTACAAAGATGCAAGACCCCAACAGGATTCCAACCATTTTCTGCATTTATAGCACACCGAATAATTAAATGTGCTAAAGCTCTGCTTTAAGCTCAGTATCAACACTACATTAATCTGGTTGTGGAAATGAATTCTTTTGCCAGTGGAATGTATTAGGCTGACTGTGATATGCAAGCAGAATATAAGAAGAACCCCATTGGATCAGACCAAAGGCCTATCTAGCTCAATAATCTGTTCCCATAGAGACTAACCAAATTCTACAGAAAGCCCACAAGCAGTACATGATGAGTGCAATGGAATTTTTCATTCATTTTCCCCAGCATAACACTTCTGATACTGCAGATAAAATGTATAGTCGTCATGACTAATAGCGTTCAGTAGCCCTATGCTCCTCTAATTTGCCTAATCCCTTTTCCAAAATGTACAGATTGGCAGTCAGCGCAATCATAATTCACCGCCTCATGTTCCTCAGTATAACACTACCCCATGTGAAGAAACACATTGTCTCATTTTCTATCCTGAATGTGTCATTTTTTAGCTTCATTGGATAGATCCAGGTTCCAGTGAGAGGCGATCTTGGTTATAATAATTTTGGTTGTATACTTCTGTCCCTTCTACTATGAAAATGGGACACACTTAACAGCTTCAGGTTTGGCTCTGGATCACTACAGTCCCAGTCTGGTCCTCTTTACTCTCTCCATATAGGTGAATATACACTGTTCAGACATCTCTAGCCAGAGGGCCCCCAGGAAGCACCCAAGCAGAAAAGGGTGCGATTCAGTCAACTAACTTTAAATTGGTCATAAACTGCTTTAAATCATGCCAGCCAGAGCTGAAAGCCCTGGGGCAGGAGGATGGGGAATATAGGTGAGTCAAATGCTGTCGTTTCAAGCACCAACTAAGCACAAAGTTGAATAAAGGTCAGTTAATGCCACACTTGTGTTAGACTTGCAAAGGTCACATTTGTGTTAGACTTGCAGCTGAGACAAGACCTTATTGTAGGTGGGGAAAAAATCAAGATTCGTTCAAATTAAACAGTGGCACGTGGTGTCTTCCATGTTAGTGGAGCAAGAAACCCACTCTAGATTTTAATCTGAACCTGAAAAGTGCAATCCAACATGCTAAATACTGGTCCCAGCACCTTGGTAATGTATGCTCTGCAATTAAGATTAAGGACATTCTCACACGAGCTTGTTGTCTCACAGCAATTCATTTACTGAAGCAAATGGAAATATACCAGTATTGAAACAATTGCTGTCATGCTTCTCTGCAATTACACCACACTGCTGCTTTGATGATGCATGATCCCACAATCACTCTTTTGCCCTGCTTTGGTAAACCTGCCATCCTTCCAATCAGGCATGAAACCGGGGGGGGGGGGGGGGGGGGGGGGGGGGGCTTGAGGGGCTTCAGCCCCCCCCCCCCCCGAAATTCTCATGGTGGTTCGCGAAAAGGCCTTACTGATGCATTATTTAAACTGTTATGTTTATTCATATCATGATCTGATCACCATACTCAATATATCCCATATGCATGGGGTTATTGGGGTAACGATACAAAAGGTTTGCTAGGGTAGACCGTCTATCACTCAGACTCAGCCCCCCCCCCCCCTGAAACAAACTCAGCCCCTCCCCCGAATCGAAATCCTGGCTACAGGCCTGCTTCCAATGTATGCTCTACCCAGCCCATGCACACTTTTCAATTTTTTAATTTATTTTTCCACATGTTTGCAATGGCATCAAAAAGTTTCTCAAATTGCTCTTGACACGGAATTTTTTGGAAAAAAAGGAGATAAATACCAGCTATACACATTATTATCCTACTGTAATAGTGATTTACCAGCTTAGAGTGTTAAAATCTTAAAACACAGAATGGTTTTAAGTCATACCAGCCTACTGGCATGGAATTCACCAGCTGCTAATAGATCTCTTGCTGCTGTTATTAAGACGGTTAGCCCTTACAATCAGTGCATTAGCCAGATTACTGTCACATCCATAAGTGATGGGTCTTTGACTAATAAAGTTCATTTAATAAGGTGGTTGGCAGTAGATAGATACTCTAGGTGTCTGTTGTCTGTTTATCATAAAACAGACTTTTAAGTTGTTCTCGGTATTGGTTCTTATCAAAAGTATAAAAGATCCCAGGACTTCTAAGTAGAACAGGGAAACAAAATATTTTACACAATGGCAAGGAAATGCGGATCAGAGATCTCTTTCACACAACCCAGTTAAAGCACTATCATTTCACATTAACTACAATTATTCCATTGTATGGAATCCTAGATTTATAGTGCTTTGGTTGAGGGTTCTAAATGCTTCTCTCAACACTGCAAATTCCAGGCTTCCATGGGATGTTGCCACGGCAGTTAAAATAAAACCATAGTACTATCAAGGCCCCCAAGGGCTTTTTTATAGTAAAAATCCTCCCTCAAAGTTCTATGAGAAAACATCTGATGGATATGGGGAAACAATCACATACAAACAGCTTGCCACATCATGCAATTTAAAGGCTTTCATATGAATCATACGGTCTTCCTGTTTAAAATACAAAGAGGCACTTCAGGATTCCCCAGAGAAGAAACACGAGAAGAACATTATCAAAGAATGATGTACTTTACTATGACAGAGCTTGACAGACAGAACACTGACTAGATAGATTTGAGGATTATGAGAACTGTAATCCACCTCACTCTGGTGTACCAAACCCATGTAAATTAGGTTTGAAACTGTGTATAAAGTATTGCAAACTGAGGTTCTTTGTCTAAAACATGTCCCGCCCCGGGGGGGGGGGGGGTGTGAATGAGTCACCAACAGTAAACATTTTGGGTTCTTGTAGGTTTTTCGGGCTATATGGCCATGTTCTAGAAACATCCTCTCCTGATGTTTCGCCTGCATCTATGGCAAGCCTCCTCAGAGATTGTGAGGTCACAACCTCTGAGGATGCCTGCTATAGATGCAGGCAAAACATCAGGAGAGAATGCTTCTAGAACATGGCCATATAGCCATATAGCCTGAAAAACCTACAACAACCCAGTGATTCCAGCCATGAAAGCCTTCGACAATACAGTAAACATTTTTTTCTTTTCTTATGGTTCTAGAGACCTGATATACAGTAGGCTTGAGCCCAGATCCATTTTAGCCAATCCAACTTCTCTGTTTTGTTAGGGAGCCCAAAACGGCAATGGCCCAGCCGTCACGGATTCCCATCCGAAAAGGGACCACGTGGCAGCCAATCATGGCTCCTCTTCCCCTGTTCGGCATCACAGTTTAATCTTTTTGATATTCCTCTATTTTCCTGATTCTTTTTATTTAGTGGGACTGACTGGGAGTTGGGGACTTGAGGGGCAGTGGGTGCGGGGGGGGGGGTGAGTGTGCATGTTTGAGGGCTTTGAAGGTCACCCTTTTAGGAGCCATTTTAAGATCAGTTAGGAGCTTGGAGGGAAGGAAGAAGGAGCTAGGAGTCTGAAAGGAAGGAAGGAAGGAAGGAAGGAAGGAAGGAAGGATGGAAGGAAGGAAGGAAGGAAGGAAGGAAGGAAGGAAGGAAGGAAGGAAGGGAGTGAGGGAGGGAGGGGACAGTGTTGTTATAGTAAAGATACCTCTTTGAGGAATAATAGTTAGTAGGCCTCTATAGTGTTTTAGAGTGCCGAGAAAGGAAGAGAGATTTCAAAAGGTTTTAAAACATTTCTGTTCTATGTGTGGAACTTTGTTTAAAGAAACTCAAGAATATAAGTACCATCCTCTGTATTGAAGAAAAGCCTGACAAGTTAACCATTAAGCTTATCGACTGTTCTAAATAAACAACATTTTCCTGTTTTATTCCAACTGAAGTCTTGGTGTGGCTTTATGAACATCCCAGTAAAGGAAGTGGCCTAATGAAATAATAAATTTATGGCAACAGAAGAAAGTAATCTTTAATAAATAATTGGAAGAGGAAAGGGGCAAAATATAATATGCAATTCCCCACTGTCTTGCTTTCTGTGAGTGAGTGTGTGTGTGTGCTACGATTCCCTCATGCCCTATCTTGGGCCAAGCCTTGTATGCTTTTTGTCCTCCATTTTGAGTGTTGTGTGCCTGAGGCAAAGTTTGCCTATTGTCCCTCCATTGTTTGTCATAATTGGGGGCAGTTGGTTATAATTGGTGGCACTTGGTTGGATATCCCAGGTTGTTGGGACACATCTTCGCTATACCAACAAACAAAAAGAGAAGCCTACCTCTCCTCTAGAGTAGAATGTAGAAACAGCTTTAAGGAAGCAAAACCCCAAGCAGAAAAGAGATTGCAAGCAGTAGAGAGAGGGGATTTTTAAGATAGTCCAGGGAGGATCGCTCCACTGAGCTACAGGTCATTGTTCTTCCTTCCCTGTACCTCCTTAAAATGCCTTGTAATGCTGTGTGGTGTGCTGCTGGTGCTGGGAGAGAAAGCGTACATGCCTGCCTCTCCTCTAGAGTAGAAACAGCCTCAAGAAGCATTAAGCCAGGTCTCCTCTACAAACAGAAGGGAAAAGATCCAGAAAGAGTGGTATCTAACTCTTAATCCAGGTCTTTATGAAGGATATGGAAGAGGAGCCTGTAGGAAGTCCACCCCCACCCCCCAAATAATGGGCTGGATAGGCTTCCTTAACCCCATTGCTGAAGCTCCAGCTCCCTTTCCAAGTCACCCAGTCTTCTGTGTGCCCAGGAGGGAGTTTTTCATCCAGTATCAGCCATGGATTGAGGTTCCATGTTTTCACCTGCCACTACTGACATGCCTTCAATGTTAATGGAGATTATTGTCATGGTTGGTTCTGAAAAGATTTCTTTGTTTGGTTGGTTGGTTGCATACTGCAAGTCGCTTCTGGTGTGAGAGATCAGAAGCGACAAAGTCATTGCCCAGGGGATGCCCGGATGTATTAGGATCCTGCAGGAGGCTTCTCTCATGTTCCTCATGTGCCCAGATAATGGAACAGAACTGCTATTTTTTATCTCACTTCACATTATTATTAATTTAACAATTTCTTAGTGATTTCTTCCTCACTACTTTAACTGTCCATTCATTCTTTTATTATTCTCTTTCATGGATGCCATGTCCTTTGGAAGCTTGTTTAGAACAAAGTTAATGACCTTTTAGGCTTCCTTCACATGGGAAGCATTGGTCTAAACTTATGTTTACAAAGGAATAAGGTAAAGGTTTTCCCCTGACATGAAGTCCACTCGTATCCGACTCTGGGGTGTGGTGCTCATCTCCATTTCTAAACCGAATAGCCAGCATTGTCCGTAGACACCTCCAAGGTCATGTGGCTGGCATGACTGCATGGAGCGCCGTTAGTTGTTCCAGAATCAAGAGTTTACATCAGCACTAAAATTTCTTGTAAAATCTCTTCCTTGTCATTGGGGATGTTTACATTTGCAAGTCCAGAGTGTAGCTATATAGTTCCAAAGATAAAGAAAATCTTTTGATAAACTATGTATTTTCCCATTTCTACCACATTATAATCCCTGAATTCTGCTAACTCTCTGTAATGGTTATCCATATCCACGTATTCTACACCTTAATGTAGGAGATGGGTTGAAAAATTGGGTGTTCATAGCTCATAAAAGTTAATTCAATCATAATACTTTTGCCTGATTCTTCTTATTTCATAGCCAAAAGGCATTCAGCCAAGATCGAAAATAAGAGACACAAAGGCATTTTCTCTCTCTAGTAACCTCTGTCCATGGGAAACCTCCGAACAATTGTCAATCCCATATCAAAGAAGACTGGGATTTCAGTGCAGCCTTTTCTTCCATAAGAAGTGTCTATCCATCTCTCTCTTTCCTAAAATATGGCTCAGCGTAATCTTGCGCAACAACGTTGCTTAAGTGAGGGATTATCCTTTTGAGTCAAGTCCTGCCATATAGATCCATATGCTGCTCATCATCCACCCAATTCCACCTTAGAAATGGGATAATAACAGCCTAGCAACCAGATCTTGATTTGTGAGCATGGCTCAGAAGAAAGCCATTTTTGATACAAAAGGCTTTTTTTGTACCCTAACTATTCATTTTTACATTCTTTGCCTTTCATCCTAACTGGGTTCTCAAGACGCTTACAATCAATATAGTAAGACATGAAAGACACACAAAGTGGCCATTCCTTGCTTCTTTTGTTCCTCTAGACCACCAATGTTCAACTATTATAGGCAAACTCTCAAGAGAATAAGATACTTGTTAGAAGGAGGATGTAGGTACAATTGTGTTTTAAAGCTCTTACATCTACAGTCTTTCCATTCATTTTTATGTTACCGAACTGGGATTTCATATTCTCCAAAACTTTGCAAATGAAGAATGGGACATGTATGACCAAACTAAACCAGAACAATAGGGCAAAAGTTATTAACAACAAAAAAATAGAGAAAATGGAAGAGGCTGCAGCAGTTACTTTTGCCTGAGCCAAACAGAAAAGGCAAGTGTCCACCCCCTCTTCTACTCTCTCGTCTATTGAATTAATTGAGTTGGCTCTCCATATCCACAGATTCTACATCCATGCATCCAAGCATCAATGATCAATGACTTGAATATATATATATATATATATATATATATATATATATATATATATACGGGTTGTGCACAGATTTCATTTGCTCCATTTCCTTCAGTACCTTCAGTTCTTCAGAAGCCAGTAACGGTAAGGGCCCTCCCGGTACAAAAACCCGCCTGACACAAAAGCAAGTGGGAGCCAATCTCGGCTCCTCCTCCTCTAATCAGCATCACAGTTGAATCTTTGATTTTCCTTTATTTTCCTGATTTATTTTATGACTGGGAGCTGGGGATCGGAGGTTTTGGCTTCTTTGTCTCCTTCCCTTCCCCTCCTTCAGAAATTATTTCTAAAAGATTATTATTAATAATAGTAATCCCAGCAAACAAAAAGAGAAATCTATTTCTCCTCTAGAGTAGAAAGTAGAAACAGCTTTAAGGAAGCAAAACCCAAAGCAGAAATGAGATTGCAGCCTTGCAGGCAAATGGGGGGATTTTTAAGGTAGTCCAGGGAGGATAGCTCACCTGAGCTCCAGGTCATTACTCTTCCTTCTCTGGGTCACCTTAAAATGTCTTAGAAAGCTGCTTGTGTTGGGAGAGAAGAAAACTCGCACCTGCCTCTCCTCTAGAGTAGAATAGCTTTAAGAAGCACTAAATCCAGTATCCTCCTCTACAAACAGAAAGGAAAGGATCCAGAAACTTAAGAGTGGTAACCAGGCATGTAGCCGGGGAGGGGGGGGCTCGGGGGGCTTCAGCCCCCCCCCGAAATTTTCATGGTGGTTCGCGAAAAGGCCTTAATGGTGCATTATTTAAACTGTTATGTTTATTCATATCATGATCTGATCACCATACTCAATATATCCCATATGCATGGGGGTATTGGGGTAACGATACAAAAGGTTTGATAGGCTAGCCCCTCTTTCACTCAGACTCAGCCCCCCCCGAAACTCAGCCCCCCCCCCCAAAACCCCCCCTGAAAAAAAATTCAGCCCCCCCCCCCCCCCGAAACGAAATCCTGGCTACGGGCCTGGTGGTAACTGATGATTTTTTAAACCCAGGTCTTAATGAAGGATATGGAAGGGGAGCCTTGGGAAGTCCTCCCTCCCCCCATAATGGGCTGGATAGGGTGTTTTCTTAACCCCGTTGCTAACACCCAGGCTCCCTTAAAGGGAAAATAGGAAAGTGTCTCAGGAAAAAGGGCAGACTCACAAGTTCCCCATGCCGCCAATGACCCGAAAACAACAAGAGTTTTTTTTTCAGATGCTGCATGAAAATGCCCATTAAGCAGGGCACCTTTTTTTGGGAGGTGCTGAAAAACATATATGGGGGTCTTCCGATATCCAGCAAGCAGAAAGGGATAGTGACTCATCTGAAATGCACAAGCTCTCTCTCTTTCTCTCTCTCTCTCTCTCTCTATATATATATATATATATTCCAAAAAGCAAAGCTTGATTTTGCCATTTTAGAGAAGGGACACTGTTTTACCATGCCTTTGTCTATAATGGAATTTCTTTACCCACAAATTTTGGTCTTCATAGTGGTCCTGGGACAAAACCCCAGCAGATCCAAGGGCACACTGTACTCCTGCATTTTAAACTCAGATTTGTAGCATTTGAAGTAGGCAAAGGATAAAGAGGAAAGTGGCAGCAAGAACGAGAGAAAGTGGGGCATGTTATATATTTTTTCCAAGTTCTGTCTAGCTCTGATACTGTGAATTAAGATGCCCATAGACTTTACCCTTGTATTATCCCATTTATTACTCACATGCAGTTCATGAAAGGGCACTTCCATATCTCCCTTTGAGCCCTTTAAAGCTGTCCACTGCATCACTGCTGAGTTCATGCCCAGAGCTGCTGCAGTCTCAAAGCTATCTCAATGCTGTAATTTGCCACAATGCGATAACACATAAGTACTTACATGCCGTCCCAATGCACAAACCCAGTCAAAATATATGATGTGAGCGGTATGTTATTATTGGCATAGAGAATGAATATTCACAATTTTCCTTACACTGGGACACTGCATCTCGGCAGAGTCAAGCCTCTTAATCATGCTTTATTAGGGAAATATCACCATGTCAACATGTTGGTTAAATGAGTCATGGTATTGTAGATGTATATTTCCATAGCCTGCAGGCTACCCCACTGGAACATTACAAAGAAAATAGATGAAAGGCATTAAGCCTAATTGCCATGCAATAAATGGACCATACATTTTCATTAAATGCAAAACAGTGTGAAGGATTATCATGCAAAAGCCACAGACAGAAAACAAGATCAAAAAGCGATCTTGTTCCAAACGAGATCTCACTCAAGGTCAAGTTGCCAAAGAAGCCAACACAAAAAGAACACTATAAAATGAGTTCTATTCTTATTGCTTGAGGGGAGGAACTAAACAGTGACAAAACATAACAGATGAATAGTGTTGTTGCCTTCCTTTGTCCAGAATGATAAATGTTTTTCTATGTTGTTTATTCCCACCTAGCGCGAACATGGAAATCGAGTATGCTGTTTCCCATTCAAAGCTGAAGGCATGCATAAGGTTACATAGAACAACCTCCTAACTCAGAATGCATAGGCTAAACTAGCAAGACTACAATACGCTTCCTAGTGCCAGTGTTTGGCTGCCTGAGACCCTTTCTCCACTGCCATATAAAATCCAGATTATCTGCTTTGAATTGGTTTATATGGCAATGTAGACTCAGATAATCCAGTTCAAAGCAAATAATCTGGATTATATGTTGGTGTAGAAGAGGCCTGAAACAACATATGAAAATGTGCTTGCCTTTCATACCATATCTAGGAGATGTTCTCAATTCTTTAAAACTACAACTCTCAGAATACCATTCTGCAACCAGAAGCATTGCTTCAACCTGGGGGTCGTGACCCCTGGGGGGGTGTTGTAAGGGGATGTCAGAGGGATCTGCAAAGACCATCAGAAAACACAGTATGTTCTGTGTGGGAAGTTTGGCCCAATTCTATCATTGGTGAGGTTCAGAATGCTCTTTGATTGTAGGAGAACTATAAATCCCAGCAACTACAACTCCCAAATGTCAAGTCTATTTTCCCCACTCTCCACCAGTGTTCACATTTGGGCATATTGAGCATTTGTGCCAAGTTTGGTCCAGATCCATCTTTGTTTGTGTTCACAGTGCTCTCTGAATGTTGGGGAACTACAACTCCAGAACTCAAGGTCAATGCCCACCAAATCCTTCCAGAATTTTCTGTTGGTCATGAGAGTTGTGTGTGCCAAGTTTTGTTCAATTCCATCATTAGTGGAGTTCAGAATGCTCTTTGATTGTAAGTGAACTATAAATCCCGGCAACCACAACTTCCAAATGTCAAGGTCTATTTTCCCCAAACTACACCAGTGTTCACATTTGGGCATACTGAGCATTTGTGCCATGTTTGGTCCAGATCCATCTTTGTTTGTGTCCACAGTGCTGTCTGGATGTAGGAGAACTACAACTCCAGAACTCAAGGTCAATGCCCACTAAATCCTTCCAGTATTTTCTGTTGGTCATGAGAGTTCCGTGCGCCAAGTTTGGTTCAATTCCATCATTGGTGGAGTTCAGAATGCTCTTTGATTGTAGGTGAACTATAAATCCCAGCAACTACAACTCTCAAATGACAAAATCAATCCTGCCCCCCAACTCCACCAGTATTCAAATTTGGGTGTGGCGAGTTATTTGTGTCAAATTTGGTCCAGTGAATGAAAATACATTCTGCATATCAGATTTTTACATTACGATGCATAACAGTAGCAAAATTACAGTTATGAAGAAGCAACCAAAATAATTTTAAGGTTGGGGGTCACCACAACATGAGGAAGTGTATTAAGGGGTCACAGCATTAGGAAGGTTGAGAACCACTGTGCTAAAGGATTCTGGGAGTTATAGTCCAAAAATGTAGTTTTGCCAAACAAAGCACCATGGTAAAGCCATCACACTAAATGTCTCGCTGTACCATTCAGACATCTTTCCGATTTGATCCATCCCCTACATCCTATTGCCTTCAGCAGCCCCCTTGGCTTTGCTTCTGGGAGATCAATGCAACAGAAGGCAAAGCTAAAGCTGATAAAATGTGTGCCGCAGTGCTGTTATTTCAACAGCACCAACACCTCCAGGCTTCCTCCGTTCCCAGCTGGGTTTCCAAGCCCTGGAAGGAACAAGGGTCCTCTGACATTCATTTTCCTGGATGTGTCTTAGAACTTTCACCCGCAAATGGGATTACAAACACAGTCATTAGTCTAGATTCCCCAAGAAGCTTTCACCGTCTCACAATTAGATTTCCCATTCTAGCAGCATCTAAATCAATATGATATGATTAGTTACTCTCATGGATTACATGCTGCTGTACAAAACCTTCACACGCTCAAATCTGAGTAATTCAATCAGGCAGTAATGGATTCTGGGAATGCTTCCACTGTCTAGAAACTTAGAGTGATTCTATCTCGGTAATAACTTGCTATTATGCACCTGAAGCCAAATTGCCTGACAGGCCCGACGGTGGACAGCGGTGATTAAAAGAGGTCACTGCTCATCACTGGAAGTGGAAAGTCCTGTTGAATTCACTTTAGAAAAACGGATTCCAAAGAGAAGAAAAACAACAGCCCTAATTGCCTTTCATGGGAATAGTTAGTTGAATTTGCATCCATCTCTCTATAAAGTGTCTCTCTCCGTATGTATACATTTCAGCGGCATGCACCAGGTTTTCATTCACCACTCTCCTTATAAAGCATCGTGAAGCAGAAAATCACCAATGGCATATTAACCCAAACATCAAAGAATTTATCAGAATAATAGTGGCATTGTGTTGCCATAGTCAAAGGAAGCTCATCCCAATGCCAATGAGATTTTTTTTTCATGTCAGAGTGACTTGAGAAACTGCAAGTCACTTCTGGTGTGAGAGAATTGGCTGTTTGCAAGGACATTGCCCAGGGGACGCTCGGATGTTTGATGTTTTACCATCTCTGTGGGAGGCTGCTCTCATGTCCTTGTCTGGGGAGCTGGAGCTGACAGAGGGAGCTCAACCTGCTCTCCCTGGATTCAAACTGCTGACCTGTTAGTAAGCAGTCCTGCCAGCACAAGCGTTCAACCCATTGCACCACTAGGCACTCCATGCCAATGAGATGTGAACACAAATTGAGCATCCCTTATCTAGTGATATTCTAAAATTCTTGTTTAGATTTGATCCCATTTCCAAAAGAGCATAATATGTAGAGATATGCAAATACGGGTATTTCAAAATCCAAAATGTTTATGGCCCCAGCCATTTCTGATAAGGGATATTCAATCTGTATTGAAATTTCAGGATAAAAAATCCACAAACTTTGGTTCACTGTCTAAACCAGGGCTTCTTAAACTTTTTTCCACTTGTAACTTTTTAATGCAATTTTCCTGCTTCTTGGCAGGAGGTTGGACTGGATGGCCCACGAGGTCTCTTCCAACTCAATGATACTATGAACCATTTTCTCTGAGAAAAATTGACACAACTTCTGGTATGTAGGTATATAAAATAGGTATAAAATCAAATATTTATAGAAAATAAATCAGCATTTCCAAGGCTTGCTAAACAGTCTGATTTTCTATTTAGTAATCACTGTACGGCGCTCCATGCAGTCATGCTCACCACATGACCTTGGAGGCATCTATGGACAATGCCAGCTTTCTGGCTTAGAAATGGAGATGAGCACCACCCCCAGAATCGGACATGACTAGATTTAATGTTAAGGAGAAACCTTTACTTTACCTAGTAAACACTGTACATTGTTGCTAACATAGTTGTGCAAATGTCTAAAACAACCACTAGGTGGCATCTGGAAACCTTTGACCACTGCCAATTTTTTCATGACCCCAGTGGTTCTCAACCTCCCTAATGCCGCAACCCCTTTATACAGTTCTCTCATGTTGTGGTGACCCCCAACCATAACATTATTTTTGCTGCTACTTCACAACTGTAATTTTGCTCCTGTTATGAATCATCACGTAAGTATCTAATATGCAGGATGTATTTTCATTCACTGGACCAAATTTGGCACAAATGCCTGATATGCCCAAATTTGAATTCTAGTGGGGTTGAAGGGGAAATTGATGCTGTCATTTGGGAGTTGTAGTTGCTGAGATTTATAGTTCACATACAATCAAAGAGCATTCTGAACTCCACCAATGACTGAATTGAACCAGTCTTGACACACAGAATTGCTCTGACCAACAGTAAATACTGGAAGAGTTTGATAGGCATTGACCTTGAGTTTTGGAGTTGTAGTTCACCTACATCCAGAAAGCACTGTGGACTCAAACAATGATGGATCTGGACCAAACTTGGCACGAATACTCAACACGCCCAAATGTGAATACTGGAGGAGGTTAGAGAAAATAGACCTTGACATTTGGGAGTTGTAGTTAGTGGGATTTATAGTTCACCTACAATCAAAGAGTGTTCTGAACTCCAACAATGAGAGAATTGGGATAAACTTCCTACACAGAACTCCCATGACCAATAGAAAATACTGTGTTTTCTGATGGTCTTTGGTGACACCTCTGATACACCCTTGCGACCCCCCCAGGGGTCCCGACCCCCAGGTTGAGAAACACTGAACTAAAGGGATCCCATTTGGGGTCAGAAACCACAGTTTAAGAAGCAGCAGTCTAGACTAATCTAATAAAGTCTTCTGTAATATGTAACAGGAATTACAGCTATATCCAGGGTGAAACTGACCAACTGTGTGGATGATTACACTGAAAGTCTTGGACTGGTTTGGAGATCAGAGGAGGCTTACACACACTGCAGAAGCTGGTCATGAACCAGTTCCAGGATCCACAGAATCCCAGCATCCACAGTTTTTTTTTCACCACCACTCCCATGCCAGAATTCACATGCATGGATCATCAGAGTGCTTCAGGTGTCTGCACAGTGATTCACCTCTCACAGAATCCCTTTCACTGTGCAATGTAGTCTACACTAGAATGTGCTGATGTCCATTAAAGCCCTTACAGCACGCTGCAGCATCATGTAAAAACTGTGCATTGAAACTTTCTTTAAACTGCATTAAATTGTCAGTGTAGATGTTCCCTGAATGTAAATGCAGACATAAAGGCTACAACAAAATCATTTAGTCTAATTTTTATATGCCTCCTTTTCCCTGCCCACATCCTCATTTGTGTACTAGTCAGGCTAAAGAAGTCTAAAGAATCTGAATGCTTGTTTGGTATTTTGTAATATTTAATAAAGCTATTAGCCAAATGTGGATTTTAGTGAAAATATTTCCTCCTTAGCATGTGTAGTACATGCATGAAGAAATGTTTCATTCTGTGTAGACTTACTAAGGACCTCTTCATATGTCCCTGGCCTCTGTTCCATTTTGCTGGCAGTTGCACAGGACTTCCCCCATCAGACATTGGTGCTTTGACCCTATCACATGGGGGAATAGGCAGCAACATGTGTTGCCGCAATGCCCTTTTCCCCATCACATGGGGGAAAGGACCCAAAAATGCAAGTAGCTCAATTGGAGCTATCCAAACCCCGGTTACCTCTCCATCTCGCAATGCTTCCTTGGCACTTGAAGATAAGGCAGGACTTGCCAAGCGTCATGTGATGGCGCTCGGCAGGCCCCATCCCCAAAGTGCTTCAAAGACAATTTACCCCAATGTGGTGAGATAGTATGTCCCTCTTCAACAACCTACTGTCTGATTCCAGATACCCCTTTGCCTCACAGACCACCAGTAGCTGATGCTTTACACATTGTAGAAGAAATAGAGGAACCTTCTCTTCCTTGCTCAGGGCCGGCTCTACTATTTGGCAGACTAACAGCCACCTCAGGAAGCAAGTGTCAATAAGAAGCAGCTATAGCAATTTTTGTTGTTGTGTTCCTTCAAGTTTTTTTTTTTACATAAGCAACAGTAAGGTAACTCTTACCATGAGATTTTTTTTGACAAGATTTGGTCAGAGGGGTTTTTTTCTTTGCCTTTTCCTGAGCCTGAGAAAGTGCAACTTCTCCCAGACCTCCCAGAATCCCTTTCACTGTGTGCTGATGTGCGGGACTTCCCACAGGCTCCCCTTCCATATCCTTCATTAAGACCTGGAATTATAAAGGCATCAGAGTTACAACTCTCAAATGTCAACTGTGGTGCCAAATAGGGGAAGAAGAGCCTAGATCATCCTCCGCTGGCTTTCATGTCAGGCAGGTTTTTGTAGGGGGGCCCTACTGTTACGAGCTCCTGAAGTAACAAAGGTACCGAAGGAAATGGAGGAAACTGAGGAAACAAAATCTACACCCAACTCTACTGGCTACCCCGAAGATACTGGGACAAAGAAGCAATAGTTGTCCCCCATTGTCTGAAAACAAATGCTAGCTTTTTGACAGATTTATCACCAGCCTTAGGTAAAGGTAAAGGTTGTCCCCTGACATTAAGTCCAGTCATGTCTGACTCTGGGGTGTGGTGCTCATCTCCATTTCTAAGCCGAAGAGCCAGCGTTGTCCATAGACACCTACAAGGTCATGTGGCCGGCATGACTGCATGGAGCGCCGTTACCTTCCCGCCGGAGCGGTACCTATTGATCTACTCACATTTGCATGTTTTCGAACTGCTAGGTTGGCAGAAGCTAGGGCTGACAGCAGAAGCTCACGCCGCTCCCCGGAATCGAACCTGCGACCTTTCGATCAACAAGCTCAGCAGCTCAGTGCTTTAACCCACTGCGCCACCGGGGGCTCCTATCACCAGCCTTAAGTGAAGCATACTAGTCTTTGTCAGGGTGCAATTGCATTGAGGTGTGGGGAAAAATCAGTATATTTCTTTTTGCTTAAACAATGTGATTGTGATAAGATAATAGGCTATTCTGATAAAGTCCTTAGACTATGAAAGCTTATGCTACGAACTTCATTCTCTCAGACCCCATCTACACTGCCATGTAATGCAGTTTAACTCAATTGAACTGCATTATATGAGTCTACACTGCTATATAATGCAGTTAAAGGCAGTTAAACTGCATTATATGACAGCATTGATAGGAGCCTAGTCTCTAAGGTGCTATAAAATCCCTTTGCATACTGCAAATCCCAGTATTCCATAGGAACTTACTATAAGAATTAAAATAGAAGCATAGTGCTATCAATTTGTAATGTGAAATCTAGGAAAACAATTAGATCATCAATCCCTCAAAAAGGAAGGAAGGAAGGAAGGAAGGAAGGAAGGAAGGAAGGAAGGAAGGAAGGAAGGAAGGAAGGAAGGAGACTTAAACAAGTATGGTATGTGTACTTAGTAGAGGTCTTGACCATACTTGGCAACATGCATACATTTTATATGGCTCCATTGCTCTGTTGCCTGCAGTGTTTACCACCAACTGCTCTCTTCTTTACACCATAAATTCAGAGTGTTTATTTCTTTCATAGTCCTGAAACACCACAATCCCAAGACGCATCTTCGTCATGTGCTACCAAGCAGAAACCAACAACATGCTTTTCCTTTGGGAGTGTGACTGTTTAATGCAGCAGACGGTTAGAATAAAAGAGAAAAAAATAGCCTTCCATGGAAACTTTCCTTGGCAATAATCAGCAGTGAACTCTGCCCTCATTATAAAACTCAACATTGCCTGCCATAAAAAAAGAAAACTTTGCAAAAGTAGCATGTTATTTTTTCAGCCCTATATTCTCAGCAATATTCCTAGTTTTATTATTCTATTCTGATATGGTCACCATTTGGAAGGTGGATCTTCATACTTTTTATTATTTCTCACAAGACATTAAGCTGTAAAAGAGCTCCAAAATATTCTGTGTGCTGCAGTACTATCTAGTGTATGAATGCAGGTACTGCACTCAAAGGAAGAGTTGGAGGAATTCGAAGCAAGGAATTCAGATATCAGTCCTCTTTCTTGGGTTATAAAAATTCCACTTAATGAAAGGAACAAGAAATGCCTGTAATCAATTTTGTGATGGACTTTCATCAACACTTTCAATTGATTTCTTTTGCAAACACTTCCATTGAACAAGGAAATGACAAACGGATCACCTAAAGGCAATCTATAACACCATGTAACATGATTTATTTTCCTGAGTTATACATGTCAGTAGTAAGGAAGTAGTAAAAGACTCGATGGTTAGATGAGTTCAAAACATAGGTAAAGAGATAAAAATGGCCCAATGAGAAAAGACATGGAAAAAAGAATGAAATGCACGGCATGCCAAAACCTGAAGGAAAACATCTACAAAATGCATCTGTGTTGGTATCTCCCTCCAGGGAAGCTAGTGAAGATGTACAACTGCACTGACAAATGTTGGAAACATGGGAAAGGAAAAGGCACATTTCACCACATGTGGTGGAAATGCAGCAAAGTAAAAAAACTACTGGAAACAGATTCATGTATATCTCGAAAAGAAGCTAAATATAAATTTCAAAATGAAACCACCAATGTACCCTTTGAAGATGCTAGATAAAGAACTAGAAAAGAAATTTGGGGGGAAAATTACATGACAGTGGCAACTCGAATAGTATGTGCTAGATATTGGAAAATGGCCTATATCATGTGCCATCTTACTGTAAAGAAGTTCAAGTGAGAAAACCTATAATCATCAAGCACATGTTTGGTTAGTTAAATTTTATTTTAGTGCCTCGAATTCACTGTTGTGCACTCAGAACATTTGTCCACTAGGGTTGTGCATTTGGGGTAAACCTTGACCCATTTTGTGTCCTGGCTTTCATGGGGGCCCTGATCTATTTTTTGGGAGCCTCCCAATATTGGGAGGGCAGATATCTGTTTTCGCTCTGGGGTGCCAAAAGTTCAATTTTCTATTGGCCCATTATGAGGGGGAGGCTTCCCAGGCTTCCCTTCCCATCATTTTAGGAATTTAAGCTGTTTTACTCTAGAAAACAAACGCTCAACTGCAGGCAGGTGCATGCTTTAAGGAGGATACTTATCTGTTTCTACTCTAGAGGAGAGGTGTGGCAGGCAGGTGTTTGCACTTCCTGCATGCCACACACACATTCGCCAAGGCAAGGAGTAAGTTATTCTGACTTTCTTGCAAAGGGGAGGAGAGGTGCTCAGTTGTGTGCAGGCAGGTGCACATGCTTCTTGCATGCTGCACACACACTCTCCAAGGCAAAGAGACAAGTTCTTCTGACTTCTTACAGAGAGGAGGGAGGCACTTGGTTGTGCAGGCAGGTGCACATATTTCCTGCATGCCGCACATGGACTCTCCAAGGCAAGAGGCAAGTTCTTCTGACTTTCTTATAGAGGAGAGGCAGTCCGCTGTGTGCAGACAGGCATGCACACTTCCTGCATGCCACTCACACATACTTTCCAAGGCAAGAAGGCATGGAGCACGAAAAGCAGGTGAGGAGCCGGAATCGGCTCCAACTTGCTTTTGTGTCAAGCTGATTTTTATACTGGGAGGGGCCTTCCTGTTACGTGATCCGAAGGTAACAAAAGTAACGAAAGAATGATGAAATGAAATAAATGAATTCCACACACAACTCTATTATCCACAGATACTAATCTGTGGCAGTTTATTAAACGGGGGAGGGAAAAGAGTTGCTTCTTGTCGGGTTTGTAGTGGCTTAACATAAAGGGCAAGCCTGCCAAAGAATGCTGACAGGATTTCTGGGTTTGTTGATGTGACTCGCTTTCCTGACACTAGTCAGGTTTTCAGAATGAAAAAAAGAGCTGACATTTAAAGTACAAGCTTCAAAATCAAAGGGGCCCGTAACTATTAATAAACAATAAAGCTATTAAGGCAAATTAAGGCTGCACAATGAGCCCGTCACAACAGATGATGTATGAATCAATATAAATAATAGTGACATGCTATAATTGAATTCCACTAATCCCTCAGCACCTTCTAAACATGAATGAACTGACACAGACAGAAAGCTGGAAATCAAGGTGAAAATTCTCATCTAAATCTAATTGTTCTTTCCAACAAAAGTCAGACTCACTGAATCAATGGAGCTTACCATAATGTTGACTCAACATTCAACAATAGATTTAATTAGTCTCCCCAGTTCAGACCAACCAATAGGATTCAGGCTTCTCTGTGTACATGCATATGTTTTAAACACATAGCCACAATAGTCTCACCAAAGGACTGCTGCGCAGTTGGAAACTGTTCTTCTGAGAAAGCAACCTGCAATTTGCTAATTCTTAGTCTCCAGACTCTTTTTGTATGTTCTGTAACGAAACAGCAAGAGTGTGGCTGATTGCATCTCCTTTCTAAATGCACCCAGGACTTATCCAGAGAGTTTTGTCCTTACAGTCAGAGAATTAGTATGTTGCTACAGAAGGTATGTGAATTTCCCTGATTTAGTTGTAGACTCTTCATTCTTCCTCTTGTATTTTTTTCTTGTCATATCCAAAACAATCTAGAAGTGATATAGTATAGTATGTCAGGTAGGCCAATGAGTGCCATCTACAGTTGAGCTCATTAACTCAGTTTACTACTTATATATAAAGATTACATTTTCAATTCATTAACCCATTGATATTACTTTGGCTCCTCTGAAGAAGGAGGATGAGCATCTCCCCCATACACACAACCAAAAAGCCCTCGCAGCAAACTAGCACAACTTTGTGATACTGTATGTGCATACTGATGTATAATGCCAGTCTTGAACTGAACAAGTCTAGTCCTAAATATGTGTAGAGGCAGATCATTAGCACTATGGTAGACATATCCTGACCTATTTGATGGACTGTCAAGCTCTGGGAAATAAATCCCAGTAGATCTTTGTGAAGGAAACCATGGTCAAACTTCCATTCTCTCTTGACATGCTTACTCTTGTGAATGACAAACCACCCTTCCTTATGTCGGTCTTGAAGCAGAACAAAAATCCTCCAGAGCTTGCCAACTGCATTTATTAATGCAAGATGTGGGGATATCAGTCATGGTTCAAAAGAATACACAAACTATTTGAGTGTGCACGCACTTCAGAGTCAGGGTTTCTATCCAGCCCTGTCAATTCATACTTTCTCTTGTTATATCTCCCATTCTTGAGACATATATTGCTTCCTGATTTTGAAACACACTGATTCATGTTCTTTCCTGTCTGTGAATCATTCCACAATACTCTTTTAATAGCTGTCTTTTGTTCAATGTTCATAGAAAATCACCCTATGATCCTTTTTTAGATCCAATTTGAAGTTCCTTTGTTATTTGTTTTGCAACATATCAGGACCACAATGCCAACCTGACCAGTATGGACAAATAATTCCTACTATATCACATGTTGCCTATGACTTCCAAAAAATCTCAAGGTTTAACATATTTTTCAGATTCTGGATTATAGAAAAGAAACCATAGATCAATCAAATAACTTAGTTATTAGTTCCAATGCATTATTTGATATTAAAATACATAGATTAGTCCATACATCACTGTTGGTTTTCACCTTTAAAGCTCTACATGGTTTGGGTCCAGGTTACCCACAGGATTGCCTTCTCCAGTACAATATGCCCCAGACACTGAGGTCCTCTGGAGGGCATCAACTCTAGTCAGATCCCAGCTGACAACCGTCACCCAAGGAACCTTTTCATTGGCCACCTCAAGACTGTGGAATGACCTTCCAGGAGAGCTCTGGCACCTAAATGAGCTGTCAGAATTTAAAACAAACCATGGTGCATCTCTCCCGCCAGCCCTACTCAGTTTTAACTATGACTCTTAAATCATATTCTATGTTTATTGTATTTTGACTTTCATCTCAGGTATTTTAATATGTTGTTGCTGTTCTTGCTGCTGCTGTTGTTAGAAATGTGTATACGGATTATGTCCCATCCTTCCCTTTAACATTCACATGTCTCTAACATCTGGTTTAAAGGAACTGGGGAACATCTAGTTGAAGAGTGGGTGCCACTTTGAAGTGGCATTGTCCAAACCTTAGTTTACTGTCTCAATGAGAGCTAATGCTTGTTGGGAAACTTGATTAGAGATACCCCAAGAAGCTAGGTGTGGAATGTAAGCTTTTTGAAATCTATAAAAGCTTCCTCAAACACACACGTGCATGGAAATACCTAGCTCTGATAGAGACTGAAAAATGTTCAAAGTGTGCTGACAAATTATCAGAAAAGCTCATTATCAGGAAACACTATGTCAAAGAATCTTTGATCATACTTCAGTCTTAATCATTTATCCTATTTTTCCTTTCATTTCTGAAATGGTTTTCAGTGGGGAAAATAAGGGCAGTGGGTTAAAGCGCTGAGCTGCTGAGCTTGTTGACCAAAAGGTTGCAGGTTCGAATCCGGGGAGCAGCAAGAGCTTCGGCTGTTAGCCCCAGCTTCTGCCAACCTAGCAATTCAAAAACATGCAAATGTGAGTAGATCAATAGGTACTGCTCCAGCAGGAAGGTAACAGCGCTCCATGCAGTCATGCCGGCCACATGACCTTGGAGATGTCTATGGACAACGCCGGCTCTTCGGCTTAGCAATGGAGATGAGCACCACACCCCAGAGTCAGACACGACTGGACTTAATGTCAGGGGAAAACCTTTACTTTTACCGGCTTGAAAACGAGGATGAGGGGGAGCTTCTGAGTCAGGGGCAAACATAGATCAGCAGCACGAGCAGTCTGATACCAAGGAACCTACCTCTGCAGAGCAGGAGCAGCAGCCCCAAAGAGATAGCAATACAGAGTAAGGCCAGTGTGTGTGGCTGTTTAACAGTATTCTGGTGGGCAGGACTCTGACAGCAAGTGCCTTAGTAAAGATCAGACTCTCCTGAACACTAGACTCAAGGTCATCCACTAGATTACACAGAGTACAGTGGTTGTGTTTAGGAGGGAACTTTGAAGGATCTATCAAATCTTCTGAACCTATCTGAGGGAGAGCTCCCATAAAGGACCTCGGCTCCAGTTTGTAGAGGGGTGTGGGGAATCCAGCGCCCTGTGTCCCACATTGCCCAGATCCAAGTGAGGGCAATCAGATGGGGGAAAGCAGGAGCGTGTGTGGTGCATGTAGCTTCCCCCATAGATTGTATGGCAATACAGGAGCTCTTCTGTGTTGCCCTGCTGACACCATGTGGTGTCTCTACCCTTCTTCACCTACAGAGCTGGGACAGCATCATGTGTTGGGAGCCATGGGTGACCCGGGCTAAAATTAGAACATATCGCCAATTTTAGCCCTTTGTGACGAGGTGGCCAGTGTATGCTAAAACTTGAAGTAATTTACTACCTCACTGATGTTGAAATGCTACCAATCCTAGGTGCAGAATACAAGGGTTTTTTTTCCACATGGCATTTATTTGATTGGCAGAATCACATTCAGCATGGTGATACATGCACAGTTATGTTCACAAACAGATTTGTTATGCCTGCAGACTTGGTTAGACTTGCCAAAAAAAACAACAACCCTGGAACCATGCCAAATGGAAGGCTGATTTTTGCTGTGATGAACAGTAGCTTCTGATGAGTATCCAGGGATTTACATTGATTTTGTACCACTTTCTCTCCCTTTTCCTTCTGGTTGTGTGGGTGCTCTGTTCTGACATCAGCAGAGGCTCCCACAATGGCCCGGATCTCAGATGGAACTGCCTACGAGCAGCAGCAACACAGAAGAGGGGAGATATGGGCCATCCCAGTGGAGAGGATGTGCTCTTGGGCTGTCTGAACAGTGGTCCCAGATTTGGCACAAACATGCCAGATCCTGTGCTGCTCCAAGGCACATTACTACCAGACTAAACCGGTCAGTGAAGACAGTCCCTGTGTCAGGATATTTGTGTTCAGGAACAGAAGAGAACAGAACTGCTCAGATCTGCCATGAGTAGAAACTGTCTTATAACTATTTGGACCCAGATAAGCTGACAGAAACATAAGGGGGGATTATTTTGAAAAAGAAAATCCTAATGTTTTACATGCAGCGGTAATTCTCATCAAAACAGTGACCAGCAAACTGTAGCTGAAATTCACCAAATTGCATCTCCTACAGTGATTTAAATGAACAATTTCCATTGCAGCATGGGTATGGTCAGAACAGTGCCCCTTCAATTCCTGATCTAACTCCACTTGACATTCTAAGACCCGCACATTATTAAATAAGCATGGAATTATCCGTTTGCTACTGAGTCGGTTCTCTCCCGTGATTGGCTAAGCAGGTAGCCTTAACTTAGCCTGCCATGCAGAACACTTCAAACTATTTATTTGAAAATAATAACCTGCTCTAACCACAAGATGCTTCACTCTGGGAAGCTTAAATGGAATATGACAAAGGATAAACACATGCAATCCAGAAACCGAAAGCTGAAATGGAGTCCAGGTTTAGCGCACATCTAAATTTTTCACAAACGAAAAATGAAACTTTTCTGCCTTTCTTGGGGCTCTTCCACACAACCATATAACTCAGAATATCAAGGTAGAAAATTCCACAATATCCGCTTTGAACCAGGTTATCTGAGTCCACTCTGTCATATATTCCAGTTCAAAGCAGATAATGTGGGATGTTATCTAGCTATATAGAAGGGGCCTTGATCCCAACATTCCTTGGAGTTGACAATTAAAGCTATCATATTAATTTTTAGAGCAGGGGTGGGAATCATACAGACCTCCATTTTTTAATTTATTTTTTTGCTAACAATCCTAAACAATCTAGCTCAGTGATGCCCAACCTTTTTTTTTTTTTTTTTGGACCAAGGACCATTCTCCAACATTAATACCAAAAGGGTTACAAATCAGTTTTTGTTCAACTTTAGATTTTGTTTGGTTATTTGGGATGCTGATGCAGAAAATTGCATTGGATAGACCACATCAGCTCTAGTTTCTGATACGGAACATATGCCATCCAGTAGTCACCATCTGCTCACCAACAGAAAACCATATTTAATCATCTAGAGCAATGGTTCTTAACCTGGGGTCCCCAGATGTTTTTAGCCTACAACTCCCAGAAATCCCAGACAGTTTACAAGCTGTTAGGAGTTCTGGGAGTTGAAGGCCAAAAACATCTGGGGACCCAAGATTGAGAACCACTGATCTAGAACCACAGACCTTATGTTAGGTATTGTGGTCCACGGGTGGGGAACCACTGGTGTAGCGAATTGTGTGGAATGCTGAGTATGGCAACCTAACAACATCCAGAAGGCCTCATGATTCCTGCCCTACAGCATTTTTTGAGTATCTCCTCCCACATTTCAGGTCAATACTATAATCATGGAGGATCCATGAATTCAACATCCCATGTTTCTTTCCCCCACCTACTTTTTGTAACATCTTGTCCGATGAAGAGATCTAGAGAGCTTGAAACTTGAATACAATTTTGTATCACTTAATAATTTTTAAAATGTACACACGTTCTTATGCCTTTTGACTGATCTAACAAAACTGTTACAGTGGGCCCTCAATATCTCCTAGACTTTGGTTTCAGGACCCCATATGTTTACCAAAATCCAAGGATGCTCATCTCTAATAGTGTAGTAAAATGGTCAAATCAAGGTTGGCTTTTTTGGAATTTTAAATATATATGTATTTTCAAGCTGTGGATGGTGGAATCCATGGATGCAGAATCTGTAGGTATGGACAGCTGAGTGTACACTGATGTGGATTCTGGCACTTTTTACATCCCTCCTCACTTGGATTTCGAAGTGCATTGCTCTCCATGCTCTCAGTCCTGTCTTCTTTACAGGCACAACTGGCAGAGATGAAAGGGCCTTCTCAGTGGTGACCCCTTGGATGTGGAACTCCCTCCCTAGGGTTATTAGATCACCCCCTTCCCTCCTGAACTTCTGCAGAAAAGTGAAAACATGGCTTTTTGAACAAGCCTTTGGGAACCTAGTGTAATAGATAAACATGGAACTACGTGAAATTGAATACTGGAACGGCTTAGACGATGTTTTTGGACAACAAGGCTAATAGTGAAGGTAGAGGTACTATACGTTTTTAATGGTTTTAATGTATGTATTTTATAATTCTGTTCTAAATGTTTATTGCAATTTTTACATTGTTTTCATGGCATTGAATAGCTGCCTATGTTGTAAAGCCGCCTTGAGTCACCTTCAGGTACGAGAAAGGCGGGGTAGAAATATCGTAAATAAATAAATAAATAAATAAATAAATTGTTTTCCTCAACAATCATTCAACAGCTAAGTGCTATTTTCCTCTTTATAGAAGGATATGTTTGCATTTTTAAAACTTATGACAAAATCTGGATCTTGCCAAATTAAAACCTCCTTGTACGATGCAAATTTGAGGAACAAAAAATGCAACATCTGTATTTAGAAGACCCAGTTGTAAATTGTTTTAAGAAATGCAGGTAGATGCTAAGAGAGGAAAAGGAAGAGGAAAAGGAACAAATAAAGGTTGGAGAACAACCTAGAGAGCCGAACAAAGTAAACACATTTTTAATAACCTAATATCTCGACACACCATTTGATTTATAAAATGTGATTAAAAGCAGCAGTAAGACAGGGGTCACCTTTTAGGGACCCCTTCCCCCACTCCCAAAATCACTTTCCAACATGATAACTATTTTAGTCCTGAAAATAAAAATGAGATTTGATGGATGGGAAGACAATGATTGCTTTCACTTTGCCCTCTAATAAGAGGATAGAAGAAGAGCAATCATCAGAACTTATTGTACTCAGGGAAACAACATGTTTTCTTGGCACATAAAGAACTCGAACACAGAAGGAAGAGGTAAGTGCAGCTGCCGGTTGTGGAGATATTCGACAAACATGTGTCTTAGAAGTACTATACACTAAGTGCAGTGTAAGACCAGGGATTAACCAACATGATACAGGAATCAAATAAACACAGCTGCTTTCACATAGGATAGTTAAAACAAGGCAGGATGTAGTCTACCCATTTCTTAGGTAGACTACATTTTCGATCTGCACTTGGCAAAACTGATAAATGACCAACAAGCAGATTTACACCAAGAACTATACAGGTTGAGCATCCCTTAACCAGAATGCTGAAAACTGAAATACTCTAAAATTGTCTACATGAATGGCTGAGATAGTGAAACTTCTTGATGTTCAATGTACACAAGCTTTGTATCATGCACAATTAAAAAAATATTGTACATAAAATTACCTCCAGGCTAGATATATAAGGTTTATATGAAACTTAAATAATTTTGTGTTCATACTTGGGTCCAAGATGTACATATATGCAAATACAGGTATTCAAAAAAAAATCCAAAACACTCCTGGTCTCGATAATTTCAGATAAGGAATACCCAACCTGTACATATTGTGCAGTATGATTCTAAGCATCTTTATTTAGCCATTGGATTCTATGGTAGGCTAGTGCACAGATCAGTTTAAGCCGTTTTCCTCCCACCAATCTGGTTTCTTCAACTTGATTGGATGACAGTAATGCCAAGGGCCTGGCCATCACAGTTTCCCATCCATAATGGAACCATGTGGCAGCAGATCATGCCTCCTCCTCCTCTTTTCAGGAGCACATGGCACACAAAGAGGCTGCCATCGCATGCTCCTCCTTGCATGGGCCCTGCTTGTTGGGTCAATCACAATAGAAGAGTGACGTGTCTTGCGCAAGCTGCGTCTGCTTCCTTAACCCCATTGCTGAAACCCAGGCTCCCTTGAAGGGAAAAAAGGGAGAGAGTCTCAGGAAAGATACTTCCTTAGCTTCATTGCTTGAAGAGAAGAAAGGAAAGGGCCCCAGGAAGGTTGCTTCCTTAACCTTGTTGCTGAAACCCAAGCTCCCTTGAAGGGGGGGGGGGGGGAGAAAGGGTCCCAGGAAGGATGCTTCCTTAACCTTGTTGCTGAAACCGACTCCCTTGAAGGGAAGAAAGGAAAGCATCCCAGGAAGGATGCTGCCTTAACCTCATTGCTGAAACCCAAGCTTCCATGAAGAGAAGAAAGGAAAGGGTCCCAGGAATGGAAAGAGGAGCCTCGTATGTTCCCCATTGCTGCCAATGGGCTGGATCTAGCTGTATTTTTAAGGTGTGGACCAAAAAAGGCTATTTGGCTACCTGCCCGTTTTTGGAAGGCGTGAGAAAATGGATGTAGGGATCTACCGGAATCCTGCGAGCAGAAACGGATTGAGCTTCAGTGGAAATGCACAAGCCTATTCTATGGCTCTCCCCCCATTGTGTATTCAGTTTTGAACTTTGTGATTTTCTTCTTCCAGGTCTTCTGAAGTCTCAGCCAAACGTTTCCACAAAGGAAGTTTATTGTTTCACTACCAAAGTCTTCCCATTGTCACATATATGCTCCTGAGATAATAATCAGCTTCCATTCTCACACTCATCAAACCGTAACATATTTCCTTCAAATCTGTGCACTCATTCATGGCTTAAAATATGCATCCAGGTTCACTTGTGCTCCTGAGCAAATTAAAAACAGAGGCTGGGAGTCTACTTTTTGAGAGTTCTCTTGTTGTGTAAACTGTTAACCTTGGGGGGAGGGGGGGAAGCCAATTGGGGAGAGCATTGAAGACAACAGTTCTAGCTATGGGTAGGGAATAAAGTAGATGGAGTCAAAGCAAATTAGGTAAAGCCAGATGTTGCACATTTTCTCATAAAGCAAACAGTTCACTTCTACTCGATACTTTTCCTGCCCGTACAGCATTGTTGAGTTCAATTCAACAGCTTTCCTGCCTTGCAAAGCACAACTTGGTTCATTTCAAGGCATTTGAATATCTTTACATATGGTCCTCTCTTATCTTGAACCACTAATCTATGATTGGAGATACATCAAGAGTTTATGGGTTTGGAAAGGATCATCTGCGGGCTGTATTTGGTCCATGAACCAGAATGTCACTGCTTTAGTGAGAATTATCAAGATTTATGAACACAGAACTACAACAACAGTAAGTGCACTAAAGGTAGAGGTTTTCACTTGACATTAAGTCTAGTTGTGTCCAACTCTGGCGTTTGGTGCTCATCTCTATTTCTAAGCTGAAGAGCTAGCATTGTCCATAGATGCCTCCAAGGTCATGTGGCCAGCATGACTGCATGGAGCGCTGTTACCTATTGATCTACTCACATTTGCATGTTTTCAAACTGCTAGGTTGGCAGAAGCTGTGGCTAACAATGGGAGCTCATCTTGCTCTCTGGATTCGAACCACCAACCTTTTGGTCAGCAAGTTCAGCAGATCAGTGCTTTAACCCACTGCACCACTGGGGGCTCCTAAGTACAGTTATAAATATGACTATGTGTGTTATTAACAATACAACCATATTTGCAATAAGGTTTAAAGTATCTGCATGGTTTTGGGAGCCAATGTCATGCAGTGTTGGACCATGATTCAGGGAGACCAGTGATCAAATCCTAACTCAAACTCACCTTAAGCAAGTCCCCCTGTCTCAGTCTCTGAGGAAAGCAGGGGCAAACCTCCTCTGAATAAACCATAAGTCAGACTCAAACATAAAGCCACATAAAAATTATATTTGTATTGAGTTAATACAGTTTCTCAATGAAATTCTGCAGTAGATATTGCCATAGATTTGTCTCCTAAATTATTCCAATCTGTCCTCCTCCTCTTGATCGTTCTTGATAACTGAACTCTAAGGTCACTGTATGGACAATCGGATGACATTTTGTGCATCTGATGAAGTGGACTGTAGTTCACCAAAACGCATGCTAGTTGTTAAGATGCCACAAGGCTCTTTAACTGAATTTTCCTAAATCAAGGAGTGGCGCTCCATTTGATAGGAGACAGGTGTCCAATTAAGACTCAATTATACTTCACATTTTAAATGCACAATTAATGGAATAATCAGTTAATCACACCAGTTCCTAGTCAGACAGTGGAAAAGCCTCTCTCTTTTGACTGATTTTATTTATTCCTTGCATGCAAAAAAATATTAATTTGCAATCATTATAGGCTAGAAGGCGAGCCAGGAGCTGTCACAGACCCCAGCAGCCAGTGTAGATTTTATAGCCTCTTGGCAGCTGCTCTGGAAGCATCTAATTATCAAACTCCAGTGGTTGAAATCCAAAATCAATACAGCTCAAAACAAAAATGCCACACACTCTTGTAATGCAGAACTTTAGGAACAGATTAATGGAGCTAGGAGAAAACATACATAGGCGCCTGTAGGGTGGCAGAAGCATGATTCCTACAGTTTTGTGGACATGGCAAATGTAATCATGGGCATGTTGTCTCAGAGAGGAAAGCGGGAGTTACTCCCTAGTAAGCATATGCAGGATTGATGCTTTAGCAGATGTATTACATCTGTTTAGGCCATGCTTTGAAGGAGCATTTGGTCTTTCATTGTGTCTGAAGTGCAAATCTGTTCGTTTTTACCTTCTGGGTGGAAGGAAGGTACAAAGCTTTTACACCAGTTTGCTGGCACAGCAAAATACCTGAACAAGTTGGTTGGCAACAGACAGATAAATAGATAAGCAGGAAGGCTTGGGCTCTTTCATCTTTTGAACTTTATCGAAACTTGCTTCTTCAAGATATAGATCATTACTCAGAGAACTATTTCTTCCATCTCCTCTGAAGTTAAATGGTCTTTGTTCTTCATTTTAAAGGAGGGGTAGCCACACATACACCAGGTGTTGTAGGCTATATTTCAAAGGAAGAAACTGGTGAAACCAATTCTGAGTTGTCAAAGACTTTCATGGCTGGAATCACTGGGTAGCTGTGAGTTTTCTGGGCTGTATGGCCATGTTCCAGAGGCATTCCCTCCTGACATTTCACCCACATCTATGGCAGGCATCCTAAGAGGTTGTGAAGTCTGTTAGAAACTAGGACAAGTAAGGTTTCTATATCTATGGAATGCCCAGGGTGGGGGAAAGACCTCTTGCCTGCTTAAGGCAACTGGGAATGGTGCAATTGGCCACTTTGCTTAGCATTTAATGGTCTTCCAGCTTCAAAGCCTGGCTGCTTCCTGCCTGGGGGCAGCCTTTATTGGGAGGTTTTAACTAGTCCTGGAATTCCCCAGTTTTTTGAGTGTTTATTTACTGTTCTTTTTTTACTGTTCTGATTTTAGTGTTTTTAATACTGGTAGCCACATTTTGCTCATTTTCATGATTTCCTCCTTTCTGTTGAAATTCCCCACGTGTGTGGATTACAATGGCTTCTCTGTGTAGTCTGACATGGTGGTTGTTAGAGTGGTCCAGCATTTTTGTGTTCTCAAATAATATGCTTTGTCCAAGTTGGTTCATTTGGTACTCTGCTATGGCTTACTTCTCTGGTTGAGTTAATCTGCAGTGCCTTTCATGTTCCTCAGTTCATGTCTGGACAATGCTGCGTTTGGTGTAGACTTGTCCACAGCTGCATGGTATACACTAAACTCCTCCAGAGGTGAGAGGAACCCTCTTGTCCTTTGGTGAATGCAGCATTTGTTGGATTTTCTTAGTAGGTCTGTAGATAGTTTGTAAGTTGTGTTCCTTCCTCAGCTTCCCTACATGGTCAGTGGTTCCATTGAAGTATGGTAAGAACACTTTTCCTCTGGGTGGATCTTTGTCTCTACTCTCGTGGCTTGAATTCACTTTAATTGCCTATACGTCCTATGTATCCCATGACAAAATCCTGGAGTTTGTAGTTGGGGAAGGGACTAGAACCATCTAAGAATTCTAAAACGACGCCACAAGTGCAAATGAGACTTAATGGTTCGTTGGACTGGAATGCTGAAGGTCCATGAGCTAAATGCAATCCCTTGGGTAAGGTTGCACAAATCTTACTGTCCCGGCCTAAGATGTTGCTGAATGAAAACCTCCTCTAAATAAATCTTGCCAAGCAAACCCTGTGACAGAACCATTATAAATTGGAGTTTTTCTGAATGTACAACAACACAATGTAAACTTCAGGATTTCATAGCATATTACTATGGCAGTTTAAGTGGAATCCTGGTGTTACAATTGTGTGGTGTGAAAGATCCCCTATTGGATAATCACAAGCTCATGGCACTAGCCTACTTTATACTGCTATTGTACTATAAATGCTAAATATATGCAGCATGTTTATACTACTCACATTTCTGGACTACATCAATTAGTTTCACTACAGACGTACAATAATATTAACAACAACAACAACAACAACAACAACAACTTTATTCTTATACCCCACCACCATCTCCTTGAAGGGACTTCGGCAGATTACAGATAACACAAAGTACCAAAAATAAACACAAAAGTGAACACAATATTAAATACAATAAAATAAAACACATGCAGATATAAAAGCATCAATTCCAACTCAATCAAGCTGCGGCCCTCTAACCGTGGTGGTAAATTACTGCCACCATGGCCAGGCTGTAAACATTGGAATAAAATAAGTGCCAGCTGCAGTAATGGATAGAGGTCATGGGATAAAGTGCAGGATGTGTGACTACTGAATAGGACAAGAAAGGGCTAAATATTCTCAAAGGTTTGATTGAAGAGCCACGTCTTCAAGTCCCTATGAAAGAAGGACAGTGTGGATCCTATAAAACAAGTCCCACTAAAATCCAGATGCAATTTTATTAGAAATACAAGTTGAGTCTTCCTTATTGTAATGTTTACTTATGTTTATTTTTATGTCTTAATTTATTGTTCCTGTTTTATTTTATTTTGATGCTTAGTACCTTTGTTGCAAGTTTTCTGCTGTCCATTATCCTGTATTATTTTGATGTGTTTGTACCCATTTCAAGGCATTGAATGTTTGCCTTTTTATGTGTAAACTGCCCTGAGTCCTTCCAGGGAGAGAGGGCAGTCTAGAAATAAAGTATTATTATTTGAAACAAAACAAGATGAGTCCACAGTAGACAAGATCACTCTGCTGGCTGTTGTATTGGATCACATGTCGGACACTTCCCAAGTGTCTGGGACTATGTGATGTATCGGCGAATAATGCATGCAGATCCCAGTAAGGTGGCCTTCTGCATCTGGCAGATGGTGATTTTGTCAGCGCTGATTGTGTTTAAGTGCAGGCCAAGGTCTTTAGGCACTGCACCCAGTGTGCCGATCACCACTGGAACCACCTTGACTGGCTTGTGCCAGAGTCTTTGCAGTTTGATCTTTATATCCTCATATTGTGTCAGCCAGGCCCGTAGCCAGGATTTCGTTTCGGGGGGAGGGGGGTAAAAAATTTTCAGGGGGGGTTTCGGGGGGGCTGAGTTTCGGGGGGGGGGCTGAGTCTGAGTGAAAGAGGATCTAGCCTAGCAAACCTTTTGTATCATTACCCCAATACCCCCATGCATATGGGATATATTGAGAATGGTGATCAAATCATGATATTAATAAACATAACAGTTTAAATAATGCACCAGTAAGGCCTTTTCGCGAACCACCATGAGAATTTCGGGGGGGGGGGGCTGAAGCCCCCCGAGCCCCCCCCCCCCCCCCGGCTACATGCCTAGTGTCAGCTTTTCCACTTGTTTCTCTTCAATCCTGCTGTCACCTGGGATTGCGACATTGACAATCCATACTTTGTTTTTTAACACAATCGTGAGGTCAGGAGTATTGTGCTCCAGAACTCTGCCTGTCTGAATTCGGAAGTCCCAGAGTAGTTTGATGTGTTCATTTTCTGTAACTGTTTCCGGCTTGTGATCCCACCAGTTCTTTGTCGCAGGCAGATGGTATTTGTGGCGCATGTTCCAATGAATCCTCTGAGCAACGGTGTTATGTCTCTGCTTGTAGTCTGTCATCATCATCATTATTATTATTATTATTATTATTATTATTATTATATGAACTGCTTGGAGTTTGAAGTTTTTCAGGTTTTTATTTTTCCATTTTGGAATACCTGAATTTGCATATACATAGCGAATGCAGGATAAGGAACCCTGATGTGGGGAAAGAGAAGAGGGAGGGGGGAAAGGGAATACTCTACTTTTACAAGCCATCTGTAAAACCAGACATCCCAGATGTTTCCCCATTTATCCCCATCCTTCCAGTAAAGTACCCAGGAAGAGAAAACAAATCATTCCCTCGGTCTTTCATGAGTCTTTCTCATTCTTTCTGGGCTGGATACAGACAGAGACCAAGGGGGTAATTCTGTGCTTGCTCTCGCAGCCATTTTCAGCATATCTACTCATCATGTACTGCTGTTGGTCAGATAGAAGACAAGCACAGAAGCATCTTGTATGTCTGTTTTTTTACAGGAACCTTGTGAAAGTGGAATCGTCCAACCCTTCCCTGTTTTCCCTTTCCCCCACTGTGATTCTTTAAGGAAAGGCTCAGAAGGTGCTTGACATGTGACTAGCCCCCTTTTCCCAAAGCCAGAAATAGGTAGCTGGTAGCAAAAAGTTTCAGGTTTTGGAAAGTTTGAATTTCAGCTTTCTGAATAATTGAGATCCAACCTTCAATTAAAACCAAAGTACAAAAATTGACTTCACGAGATTCATCTCAACAATACTCAGAGCTCAATATGGGAAATAGAAAAGAAGCAATTGCATCAACATAGAACCATGGCTCCAGTTTTGTTGTTACAGCTCAGAAAACTGACTGCTTAACTAACGCCTCTAATCGGTGCTTCGCAGCCACGGAGAGACAGTCATCGGCAGAAACACTATTGGCTCTTTCATCTCCCTCCCTGGTTTCACTTCCATAGCAACATCCATCAGGAAAGAACAGTAGGTGCATATGTTGAAGAAATAACAAAGCAGATTCCTCTCAAAGAAAAGAGGCCAAAATCTGTACAGCATTTTTCCGAAGGAAGTAAGTAACAATTCCAGCCATCTCTCTTGTTGCAGTGTGTCTTGGTATTAATTAGGATGCATAATGATGTACCAGCCTTAAATACTGCAGAGGTAACAGGGAGGTTTCAGCTAATTAACTAGGCTGCTGGGATATTTCCGCAAGGCTTAGACAGGGCTACATGTTACCATTAATATAAGAAACTCTGAATAAGAAGTGCTGGCATTTCCCCCAGCAAATACATTAAGAAATAAAATATGCACGTAAATAGACTGCTAAACACCTGTACATACACATCTGGCTAGCCCCAGGAACCAACGGGTGTTTTCCACAATTATAATAAAGTATGGCACTTCCCTTAAGCCTACTGCAAAGACGACATCTTCTAATAGAAACTTGGTTTTCTTTACCAACAACACTTTGAGCCATATGACAGCTAAATGCCACGGGGATGTGATTTGTGCATTAACAGCCAACAAAGAATCTGAGGGTTTCAAGTTATGTGTTTGAACCAGTTGAAGCACAGCTGCTAAGAATGTCTGGGAAATGGTCAGGTCAATGAAACAAGGCCTGCCTCCCACATGGATATTTCCCTCCTTATTTATTTATTTATTTATTTATTTATTTGCAGCTTTTATATTCCGCCCTTCTCATGCCGCAGGGGACTCAGGGCAGATTACAGCGTACACATATATGGCAAACATTCAATGCCAATTTTTGACATACAAACATATACAGACATACACAGAGGCTATTTAACTTTTTCTGGCCACCAGGGGAGCTGTCGCTTTCATCGTCCATCTGCGACGCTGATGAAGCACTTCCGCATTCCCCGCATGCTTCCCCGCTGGAATGCTTTGCTGGAGTCTTCTTTATGGCTTCATAAATCAGTTAATTTAGCCTCCCCACACTTTAAGGTGGTACCTAATTTTCCTACTTGACAGATGCAACTGTCTTTCGGGTTGCAAAGGTCGACAACAGGCTACACAATTGTTTGGAAACCCACTCCAACCCGGGCTGGCTTCGAACTCATGACCTTTTGGTCAGAGTGATCTTAATGCAGCTGACACTCAGCCAGCTGCGCCACAATCCTTGTCCATAGCCTCTCTCTTTCTGTTTCATCCTAGCATACACACACGTGCAAACATGTTTAGTGTACAAAATAACACATGCATGTTGTTCAGTTTGAACAACCCCTATGAATACTGGCCCAGCAAACAATACCAATGAAAATAAAAAAGACCTCACTACCTCTGAGGATGCTTGCCATAGATGTAGGCGAAACATCAGGAGAGAATGCCTCTAGAACGTGGCCATATAGCCCCAAAAACCTACAACAACCCAAAGAAGACATAGTTTACGTTAAACCTGCCTGGAGGGGAGAAGAGCAAAACATCATAGTTTAGGAAAGTTACTTTTTCAATAGCCATGCATGATGCAAGTCACTTCTGATCACTGGGGATCACAACCAGATATGGTGAAGACATCGGCCCTTGTGCTTTGCTACTCTTCCGCTGAGTATGCATGCCCAGTGTGGAACACATCTTACCAGGCTAAAACAGTTGATGTGGCTCTTAATGAGACATGCTGCATTATTACAGCATTATTCACCACTGGAGAAATTATACTGTTTAGCTGGGATTGCACCACCTGACATCTGTTGGGATGTAGCAGACAATAATGAAAGGACCAAGGCAGTGACATCTCCGTCCTATCCACTGTTCAGATATCAGCCAGCATGCCAACGATTTACATCAAGAAATAGTTTTCTAAAATCTACAGAGGTACTCACAGAAACACCTCAGCAAACAAGAGTTCAAAAGTGGCAGACTAAAACCGGAACTTCAATCCATGGCTGATACCGAATGAGAAACTCCCCCCAGCCACACAGAAGACTGGGTGACTTGGAAGGTACTGAACAGACTGCGCTCTGGCACCACGAGATGCAGAACCAACCTTAAGAAATGGGGCCACAAAGTGGAGTCTACAACATGTGAGTGTGGAGAACAGCAAACCATAGACCACCTATTACAATGCAGTCTGAGCCTTGCCACATTCACAATGGAGGACCTTCTTAGAGCAACACCAGAGGCACTCCATGGCCAGCTTTTGATCAAAGGACATTTAGTATAATGTCAATTTTGAAACTCTGTGTTTTTTAAAAAAAAATACATTACAATTGTACCCTCAGTTCGTTTCTGATACAATAAATAAAAATAGCCATGCAGCTGGCAGATTCTGGGAATGGTAGCCAAAACTTTTCCAAGTTCTAGAAATTCACCTAGCCACAATCATATATAAGCTAGGCTCAAATATATGTTCAAAACAAATCTACATTTGTTTCTTTTATTTGTATGAAGAAAGAAAGCATGGGAACATCCATTCCTAAATTGGGGGGGGGGGTGTGTGTGTGTGAAAGAAGTCATACAGGGTCATATATTGTGTCACTTGAATTGGATGTGAAACATACCTGATATTAAAAGATAAAGGTTTCCCTGATGTTAAGTCTAGTCATGTCCACCTCTGAGGGGTGGTGCTCATCTCCGTTTCTAAGCTGAAGAGCTGGCTTTGTCAGTAGGCCCCTCCAAGTTCATGTGACTGGCATGGCTGTATGGAGTGCCATTACCTTCCCACAGAAGTGGTACCTATTCATCTAGCATGTTTTCAAACTGCTAGGTTGGCAGAAGCTGGGGCTAAGAGTGGGAGCTCACCCCGCTCCCTGGATTTGAACCACCAACCTTTCAGTCAGCAAGTTCAGCAGCTCAGCGGTTTAACCCATTGTGTCCACCTGATATTATGGTGTCCTTTTTATCACAGAGAAGAATTTTGCAGGAGGTAGTATTCAGTCTAGGTAAAGAAACAATATCAGAAAACATTTGAAAAAATATTTTTCAAGTTTTGAATAACTCTGGTGAGATGAATTCTGGACAGATTAGAAATTTCACCTTGGCACAAAATTCCCTACATAATTGGCTCGGCAGCCATGATTTTAACAGGAGTGGAGCGCAGGGAGCATACAACCCCCCTGCTGTGCCAACTCCACTGGCTACCGATCTGCTACCGGGCTGAATTCAAAGTGCTGGCGTTGGCCTTTAAAGCCCTAAACGGTTCTGGCCCAAGCTACCTATCTGACCGCATCTCTGCCTATGAACCCACCAGGACTTTGAGATCTTCCGGGGAGACCCTGCTCTCGATCCCGCCTGCTTCTCAAGCTCGGCTGGCGGGGACGAGAGATAGGGCCTTCTCAGTGGTGGCTCCTCGGCTGTGGAACGCCCTTCCTACGGACATTAGACTAGCACCATCTCTAATGGTATTCCGCAAAAAGGTGAAGACCTGGATGTTTGTGCAGGCGTTTGAGTAATTTAGTGCAATCTGGTAATGGAATATAGGAATGGAACAATGGACGACGAACCTGGACTACGCTTGGATGATGAGAAGATTGGGTACGGTTGTTTTTCGTAATAATTGTGCATTGTAATGGCTTATTGGTAATTTATGGATAATGTGTTAAGTCAATTGTTATATGTTGCATGTAACCACTGCTGTTTCTACTGTTTTACTGTTTGTGAACCGCTGTGAGTCGCCTTCGGGCTTGAGATACAGCGGTATATAAGCAAAGTAAATAAATAAATAAATAAATAATTGGATTAAAATTAAAATAGTTGTGTTTTTTTCCAGAAAATAATTTTGGCAGGAAAAAAACTGTTTTCTGCATGGAAAACGAGGTTTTCTCTGCAAAATAACCTAATCCCATACGAATTTTGCAGAAATTCTGAATTGTATGGTTTTCATACAATTGAGAAATAAAATAAATAAATAAATAAACTTTATTTATATTCCGCTCTATCTCCCTGAGGGCACTCAGGGCAGATTACAGAGGACACATACGGCAAACATTCAATGCCGTTATACAATTGACAAGAACAGACAATACATAAACAGATGTATAGACTTTCCCCATCTTTTTCCATCTCTGGCATCTGGAGGCTGTGCTTGATTCTGGCCACAGGGAGGTGCGGTTGCTCCATCTTCCATGCCGAGAAGTTTTTGTCAGCATATCCTTATGGGCGCCTTTTAATACCTCCTCACTTTAAAGTGGTACCTATTTATTTACTCACCTTGTTGTTTTCGATCTGCTAGGTGAGCAGAAACTGGGCTGATTGCCGGAAGCTCACCCCAACCTAGGCTTGAACTGTCAATCTTTCAATTGGCAAGATTTTCTTGACTCACTGTGCTAAAGCCTGGAAAATTGCTCAAGTTACTCATTGCTTTCTTCAAGAAAAAATTTAGTGACAAAGCACTTTCCTCCCCTATCATGGAGAGGTAGACAATAATTTGCATTGTATTCATATCTCCAAATTATGCTAATAATGAGACCAGGGTTGGAATCAAGCAGTCTTCCAGAGGTTGTTACACTGTATTCCTCACTATTTGCAATATTGGTCAGGCCTGATGGTGGTTGCAATGCAATGACATTTTGAGAGCTAAATGACTCCCATACCTGAACAACAACAACAACAACAACAACAACAACAAAGTGGGTTCACACTATTTCCTTGAAAGGTTTCAAGAGCTCTCAAATCTTTTTCAAAGATATTCAAAACCATGCTTTTTGGAAATGGTGTGCTTCTTCCACTGTCAAAACTCTTATTCCTGCATTGAAGATATTCTTAATTACAGTGATAAACTGGAGTTCTGAACTTTTCCAATAAGGCTTCGTGCAGCTGTGCTCTAAATCTTTACTGTAAAATAGAATAATGGAAACACCGCACTGCAATATTTTGCGCATTCCCATTTCCTGCCATTACTTACTATTAGTGTCTTGCCCACAAGGTGCCATCCAAATAAATACTTCAATTTAGAAATGAAAAAAAAAAAAGATTCTGAAAAGTATACATAATTTCCTTGGTGCTCTTTCAGCCTCTCCCCATCGCCTCTCATGGTTTTCCTGTTGTTATTATTTCAGGCTTCCTTTCTTCATCTTCACTTTACAGATGTTTGCTGTAAATGGAGTTGTTTTCCCACACAGCTTAGCTTTCCTTCTGATGATTCTGTCTCATTCTATTATCTTCACTCAATCGAGCTCTTGCTGCAGGTGGATTATCCATTGTAAAAGCCAATACTGCTCTCAAAACCGTATATGTCATCTTCCATACATGTCTTAAGATAGCTCAATGTTTGTTTTTGTTTTTTAAAAAAATGATTTTTAAAGTATGATTTTAAAAAATAAAAAAATTAGAAAAATGTGGAATGAAGAAGGGAAATACATAGGATATGAACAAGACCGAGGCATTTTTGTGTCTATGTGTCTTCAAGTCACCTGTGGACTGATGTTGACCCCGCAAATTTTTAAGTGTTTTCTTAGGCAAAGAATATTCAGAAGTGGTTTTGCCCTTCCTCTGAAATATAGCCTACAGCACCCAATATTTATTGCTGATCCCATCCAAGTACTAATCAAGGCTGATCCTGCTCAGCTTCCAAGAAGGGTCAGGATCTGGTATATTTAAGGTATATACATTAACATATTTCAAAAATACATTTTTTAAAAATTGACATCTATAAATATACATTCATGCATAACTGTAGCATTGTGATTTTCTGGCCAAGTTAAAAGCACTAGGATTTTCTAGGAAGTGGCCATAACAGTTTAAGCAGAATCATCTATCTATCTATCTATCTATCTATCTATCTATCTATCTATCTATCTATCTATCTAAAAATGCTCTGTGCATAATGAGTACCTTAAAAACAAAAGAACCAATGAACAAAATCACACCAAATTTGGCAACAAAACGTCTCACAACACAAGGAGTGACCATCACTCAAAAAATATGATTTTGTCATTTGGGAGTTGTAGTTGCTGGGATTTATATTTCACCTACAATCAAAGAGCATTCTGAACTCCATCAACGATGGAATTGAACCAAACTTGGCACACAAAACTCCCCTGACCAACAGAAAACACTGGAAGGGTTTGGTGGGCATTGACTTTGAGTTTGGGAGTTGTAGTTCACCTACATCCAGAGAGCACTGTGGACTCAAACAATGATGGATCTGGACCAAACTTGGCACAAGCACTCAATACGCTCAAATATGAACACAGATGGAGTTGGGGGGAAACAGACCTTGACATTTGGGAGTTGTAGCCACTGGGATTCACAGTTCACCTATAATCAAAGAGCATTCTAAATCCCATGAATGACAGAATTGGGGCAAACTTCCCACACAGAAGCCCCATGACCAACAGAAAATACTTATCCAACTCCCTTCATCAGGGCAAGAAAACGTAATCAAAGTCCTCCTGACAAAGAGCCATCCAGCCATAGATAGATAGATAGATAGATAGATAGATAGATAGATAGATAGATATGTTTCACACAGAGAGAGATATAGTATCATAGATTTGAAAAGGACCCTTAAAGAAGGACAATGATATGTTGCATGTTCCAGGGTGGGCAAACCAGACACTCTCCACATCAACACTGACAAAGAAACAGCAAGAAATACTGTTTACCCACAAGCATAAAGGAATTGCATATATTAGAAACCAACACTTTCTCATTACTTTATTGTCCAGATCAACAGACTGGGCCACAGCAATGCGTGACAGGGGACAGCTAGTAGTTATATATCTATGATTATTTATATAATAAATAAATAAATAAACTCTATGAAAGTGTCCATAGACAGATATTTGATGAGGAGCTTTAGAAAGTCCAGCTATTGTCTTGTAAGTTGTTACCTCATACTGTAGTCCTTATGCACAGGCAGGTGACACATACTCTAAAGCCTTCCTAATCTCAGACTAGATCCAAATATTCATCAAGGCATTATTTGCAACTTCCACAAATTCCGCCCCTCTGGATAGAGCTGCAATTCCTGTGACCAATTCCATGACTAATGAGCAGGCTATGAAGACTATATCAAAATTTGATCAAGAAGGAAGTTTATGAACAAAGCTCTTCGGCAGGGAGATAGAGCGGCAGCACACCCACCCCCCTCCCCCTGGTGGCCAGAAATGAGCACAAGCCTCCAAGATGCCCAAGATGGGAAAAGCCGAAATATACCTCTATCTATGTACAGTTGTTTGTCTTGTCAGTGTATAAAATGGCATTGGAAGTTTGCCGCATATGTGTGTTCTGTGATCTGCCCTGAGTTCCCTCCAGGTTGAGAAGGGCAAAATATAAATACTGCAAATAAATAAATAAATAAATAAATAAATAAATAAATAAAAGTTGTTTTAAGCCGCCATCCTAAACTGACTTTGCATTGTATTTTCAAAGGCTTCCATGGCCAAAATCATTGGGTTGCTGCGAGCTTTTTGGGCTGTATGGCCATGTTCCAGTAGTATTATCTCCTGACATTTCTCCTGCTTCTGTGGCTGGCATCTTCAGAGGTTCTGTTGACAGCTATTCAAGTGGTGTGTGTGTGTGTGTGTGTGTGTATGTATCTGTGGAATGTCCAGAGTGGGAGAAAGAACTGTTGTCTGTTAAAGCAAGTGTGAATGTTGCAATTAACAAGTTTGAATAGCAATGAGTAGCCATGATGCTGCAAAGTCAATCAGTGAGGGTATCTGCATAGATGTTGCCAGGCTTCTGTTGCCTGGAGGCATCCTCTGTTTGGGAGGTGTTAGCTGGCCCTTGATATCTTGCTGTCTGGTGTTCTTCTGTTTCTGAGTGGTGTTCATTATTTATTGTCTTGATTCTGATTTTTTTAAAATATTGATAACCAAATTGTATTCATTTTCATTGTGTCCTTCTGTTTGCTGAAATTGTCCATGTGCTTGTGGATTTCAATGATGTCTCTGTGTAGTCTGACATAATGGTTGTTAGAGAGGTCCAGAATTTCAGTGTTCTCAAATAATATTCTGTGTCCAGGCTGGTACATCAAGTGTTCTGCTATGGCTGACTTCTCTGGTTGAGTTAGTCTGCAGTGCCTTTCATGTTCTTTGATTTGTGTCTGGGCGCTGTGTTTGTTGGTTCCTATACAGAATTGCTCACAGCTGCATGGTATACGGTAGAGTCCTACAGTGGTTAGAGTATCCCTCTTATCCTTTGCTGAACATAACATTTATGAATTTTCTTAGTGGGTCTGTAGATTCTTGGTAGGTTGTGTTTCTTCATCACTTTGATTAATCTCAATTAATCTTAACATATGCCAACATCTATGTTGTGAGGGTTCTCTTGTTTTTTGAGTATTGCTCTTTATTTACTGTCCTGATTTTAGAGGGTTTTTTTAATACTGGTAGCCAGATTTTGTTTATTTTCATAGTTTCCTCCTTTCTGTTGAAATTGTCCAATGAACAAAATCTGGCTACTAGTATTAAAAAAAAACCTCTAAAATCAGGACTGTAAATAAAGAGCAACACTCAAAAACAGGGTAATTCCAGACAGGAAACAATCAGGGCCAGGTAACATCTCCCAACAAAGGATTCCCCCAGGCAGGAAGCAGTCAGGCTTTGACGCTTCATGGCTATTCAGTTCTAATCAAGGTGGCCAATTGCAACGTTCACAGTTGCTCCAAACAGATAAGAGTTCTTTCTCCCACCCTGGACATTCCAGTCAGAGGCAGCCCTAGGTAATTTTCAATGGTAAGCAAACAGTATTTTGCCACCGCTCCCCCCCCCCCACCACCACAACCAATCACACACACACACACACACACACACACACATATATATATATATATATATTGTTCGTCGTGGGAGTTCTGTGTGCCATATTTGGTTCAATTCCATCATTGGTGGAGTTCAGAATGCTCTTTGATTGTAGGTGAACTATACATCCCAGTAACTACAGCTCACATCTGTCAAGGTGTATTTTCCCCCAAGAGTGCCTCAAGAGCGCCCTATGGCAAAATCAACTATACTGCAAATGCTTACTTTGCGTAATGAATTGAGCCGCCCCTGATTCCAGTGATACATAAACCTCACTTGCCTAGTTTACAACACACCTCACAACCTCTGAGGATGCCTGCCATAGATGTGGGCAAAACATCAGAAGAGAATGCTTCTGGAACATGGCTGAAAAGTCACAGCAGTCCAGTGATTCCAGCCATGAAAATCTTTGACAACATATATATGGATTAACATGACATCAGGACTGGCCTTGGGATAAGAGGTCATTGCAAATCCGCCCCTAGTCCAACACTCAAAGCACTACACCTTGTGCTTTATTACACCAGCTTACCTGAGAGTAAGGCTCACTAAACTCAATAGAACTTCCTTCTGAGTATCAATTGGAGAATATTCACTGTTCTTATACCCTCTACATTCTCAGAGCGAACAGCATTACAGAAATCTAAGTAGATAAAACGAAAGAAATGGTTTGATGTGGTCAGTTGGAAATGAACCCTGCACTGGGAAATTTCAAAACAGTTCTTCCTTCTTTATATTTGAGGCCAACGTATTCCATATCTGACTTCAGAAGAGACACACTGCCTTGTTCCTGCATTTGCAGGGCAGAGTAATACAACCCCAGCTTGCTCTTAGTACGTAGCTTTTTAAATCCCCTCTGAGGCTATTTTCAATATTTTTAAAAGGCAGTATGGATTATATGGGGATTGAGAGACTTTATCCTCCTGTGGAAAAATAAAACCAGCTTCTCTCCACTTGTTTTATCCTTAACAAGCCCAATGCGGTTGCCTTTGCCGCCTTCTGTTTCTCAACTGAAGTCACAAGTTCTCTTTTATTTGCTTGTTCTGGCTTAGAATTGGCTTCCTGGATACACTGATACATCCAACTCCAATGGATGTGCTTCAGTTTGTATAAAATGGAGGCATTTCAGTTTATCCCAACTGTACAATTTATCAGCTGTTGTACACCTGTGATTCTGAAGGCGTTGTAGTTTTATTCCTTTGCATTTACTTCTCAACTTTAAAAACAATGACTATTTTTAAAAGACTGGCTGGGAAAATATTCAAGCTACACGGCTGATAACAATTGCAAGCTTATAACTCCGCAGTAAGCAGCACCCTTCAATTGCTGCACTAGTTAACCTGTCTTAAATGTCAGCTCTGTCAAAAGCAATTTCCTTCCTCTCTCCATGCCAAGTTTTCACTGAACATAATGGATCCCACAAAATGATTTTCCTGCAGCAAGGCCACTTATGTATTTACTGAATTACATTTCTAATATATCCCATATCTAGGGCCCTGAGATAACCTATCATTGAAAAATACCAACTGTCAGGAACCCAGGAATGTAGCTGATTTTTTATGCTGCGCATTCTTGAGGTCACCAAGGACTGGTATCAGAATTTGGGACATGCGGTTGAAAAACTGGCTCCTTGCCATAGTAAACCCAACAACTGCCTTCACTAATAAGTTACTGAGTGCCACTCATGTGGGGAAGATGTAGTGAAAGAGAAGGGAATCTTAGAAGGTGGGGGCATCTTCAATAAAGATGCCATTACATTGTTGGCTACCTCTGTACTATAGAATGAAAGGATCTTGACACCATTTAACTGTTAATGGCTCAATACTATGGAATCCTTGGAGTTGTTGTCTCGTTTAGCTCCAGCACTCTTTGGTGGAGAACATCTATATGAGAATTAATGCAGTTTGACACCACTTCAATTTGACATTGCTTAGTGCTATGGAATCCTAGGATATTGTAAATTGACAAGGCACCAGCACTCTTTGGCAGAAAAGGCTAAAGTCTTTGTGAAACTGTATCACTCACAATTCCATGGCATTGTGCTGAGTAGCATCAAGCTCCATTCATTCTATAGATCAGGGGTATTAGATTAATTTTCACCAAAGGCCACATCAGCCTGATGGTTGCCTTCGAAAGGCCATTTGTAATTGTAAGACTGTATAAATAGAAATATGTTGCCCTTGCATTGAAAACATAAGAGGTCACACAAAACGATGTGGCTGGCTAGATTTGGCCCATAGGCCTTGTGTTGCACACATGTGATGTAGATGCACCCTTATCAGGGATCCCACATTGCTCCTATGTCACAGTCTGCACAGTGCTCACAGTACAGGTGGCACACAAGTTTTAATTGTGCAAAGGCACTCCTGGCCACCGCTGACTCCTGAGCCTCCAGGGTCAATGATGAATCCAGGATCACCCCCAAGCTGCGTACCTGTGTCTTCAAGGGGAGCGTAACCGTATCCAGCATAGATTGTATCCCTAAAATCTGACCAGGAGCCACCTCTGTCTTGTCAGGATTTAATTTCAATCTATTCACCCTCATCCAGTCCATTCCTGTTGGCAGACACCGATTAAGGACCAGTACGGCATCCTTGACTTTTGGTGGAAAGGAGTAATACAGCTGCATATCATCTGCATAAATATGGCACTGAACTCCAAAGCTCCGGATGATCTCTCCCAGTGGTTTCATGTAGATTGGTGACAGAATAGATCCCTGAGGGACCCCACAGGCCACTGGACAAGGGGTTGAACAGGAGTCATCCTAGAGGTTCTTCTAGGAAAGAATGGAGCCAGAGTGGAACAATGCCTCCTAACCCCATCCCAGCAAGACGACTCAGAAGGATACCATGGTTGATTTATCAAACGCTGCTGAGAGGTCCAGGAGAACCAATGAGGACACACTCCCCTTGTCTAACTCTCTTTGTAGATCATCTACCAAGGTGACCAATTCCATTTCAGTTCTGTCTGAAACCAGATTGAAATGGATCCACATAATCAGTTTCTTCCACACAAAAAAACCCTCTGGAACTGAAAGGCCACCGCTCTCTCCAGAACCTTTTCCAAAAATGGAGAATTGGAACTAGCTGATAATTATTTAGTTGAGAGGGATATGTCACAATGTTTATTGCTTTGGTATTTATTTATTTATTTATTTATTTCACGTATTTCTACCCCGCCCTTCTCAATCCCCGAGGGGGGACTCAGGGCAGCTTACAAAGGCACAATTCGATGCCAGCATAAACATAACAATGGACAAAACATGTAAACAGCAATTATAACAATTAAGACAGTCATTATATACATCAAAATCAATAAATGTATTTGTGATAGTCTTTTTTATTTATGTTTCTGTAGGCGAGACTCTTCCCTTATGTATTTGTTGGCTCATATGCCTTGTACACACATATAGCTTACAAAAACATACACTGGAGCCTAACTGTGACCGGCAGCTCCCTCAGCCAAGTGTAGAAGTAGAACCCATGGAAGTTGCTACCAATTCTCAGTCTGCACATCAACTGCAAACAAGCTCCTCTAAGCAGTCTGAAGAAGGGTTAACCATCTCATCAAATGGGGGATTTTAGCGTCCTAGGACACTTTCACCCTGTCTGGAAGACTGATGAGCTCATTGCTCATCAAACAATGCAAGGAAGGTTCCTGTGGAAGCCCCACCCCCAACCAGAGTGAAAACATCACCAGGCACTTCCCCAGTGACACAAGAAGTTTCCCATGTTATGTTGGCTCCAATGAAGCCAGCACAGGACCTTCCCGCAATGGCGACGCTTTTCCCATGTGATGGGATAAGCGTCGCAAAGAGGGAGCTGCACATGAAGTGACAGATTGGCCCCACTGCTCCCTCTTTTCTCCCCAGAAGCCTGGGAAAGAGAAGGCTCAACTTTTCAGGTCCTCAAGATTGGCTGAGAAATGAGCCAGCAATAGGGAATGCCTGGGTACTTTGAATTTAAGGAGCTCAAGTGAGGCATCTTGCTATTTAATGTTTGTGATCTCTGGATTTAACCTTGGACTTTGGCTTTTGGATTCTCATTTAACCATGGACTGTGGACTCTCTTCCATTCCACTCTCGAATTGACATTTGGCTACTCTGTTGGTTGACTCCCTGCTGGTAATTGGGGTGGAGGCATTTGAAACATGGGATTTATTTCCACCAATGCTCTGGAAAAATCAAGACAAAGTCATTTCCAAATAGGAGGGCTTAAATTAGGCTTGCACAACCTGAGGCCCTCCACCTGTTTTGGTCTCCAACTCCCAGAAGCCCTAGCCAGCTTGTCCAATGGCCAGGAATTCTGACAATTGGGGCCCAAACAGCTGGAGGGCTGTTATTATTAAACATATTGGTTTTAAAAGTACTCAATGCAATTATGATTCTTTAGAAACTCTCCCTGTACTGATTCTCCGACATCCTTCAGATGTTTGTTTTTCTGAAACCGAGAGTGGAAGAAGAAAGGGGTGTGTGGTGGAATTTCCTTTGTTCTCCGTATCATTTTGAATCCTATAATTTGGATTACAAGCCTTTAGAGAGCAATACACTTTGAATGCTCCTTTGCCACTAAACCTAACATGTCTTCATACAAATATTTCTGTCAAAAAAAGCACAATGGTGAAAAGGAATTTGAATATTAGGAAAGGCCATTTCAATAGCATGCCTTGAAAGAATTCTTTTCTGGAAATGATAGCAGCTGAAAGCTCTGGGTGGAAGGTCATCTGAGGGCTTATCCGAAAAGGAAAAATGTCCCTGGGTGCATCTAAGTCTGTCTTGAAATATCCTGGGTTTCCCTCACTCCTGCTCCTTTGTGCCCTTTCTCCTTCTACTGATCAAATATCACAACTAGCCTCAAGCAACCTTTCAGAAATTGCCTTTTGCCAATTTCCACAGAGTCTTTTTAATTATTATTCAGGAGTTATAGTCAAAGCATTACAGTGCTCTGACAATATTACATTATTTAAATATTCAGAATTGTTTTCTTTTATTCTTAGTATTCATCCTCCTCACTCAGTCTCTGTAGAACCATCACACTAGAGAAAAAATCCACTTAAAATTCGGTTTCTGCCTCCTGCAGAATTCTGGGGTTTGTAGTTTAGTGAGGTTGTTAAAGGCTCCTCCCTCAACTACAAACTCCAGAATTTTGCAGGAAGCAGAAACAAGAAACAATCACCATGTTTCTTGGTGACAGCCATCTTTACTAACGGTGGTATAATGCAAATAGTAATGGAGAGGTACATTTCAGTTCAGGTAATACTGGGTTGTTTTAAACCTGAGGAGTAGGAATGAAAAATCCTTCAAAATAAAACCATTTTATACAGAAACAAAATCAGGGACTTTTAGAGACATTTGTCTTGTCTGGAGAGGATCTTCCAGAAAGTATATGTACAATAAGATCGCTTGTCCATGGGGGGAACACATTCCCATCTGGACCATTGCTTTCTGAAATGGTGAATATGACCAAACACCATTAAATCACTTGATTTCCAGTCGCAGAGTACAATATAGTTGTACTGGGGGATCTAGAGAGAAATGTGTACATCTTTCAATATGTCTCTATAGTACCTTGCAGTAGAATCATACCATAGAATTGCCTAGAAAACCTAGCAAATTCTTAGAGAGACCATTTTCCCTTGGGTTCAGAAACTACAGATATGGGTTCTAATGTAATGGAAGTCTGATCATGTCATCTCATTTTAACTCTCTCCAGTTTTCTTACTATGTTCGTGCACTGACAAAATGGAGTCCTACAGAGGCCATCCTATGACACAAAGCCACTAACTGTGAGAATACGTCATGCCAGCATATGAAGTCGGTAATAAGACTCTATTTTCAGGAATCAGGTTTTCCTGGACACCAGACTGACGAAAGCAACAAGAAGCGGAGGAAAGCAGGAAGAAGATGAGGAAACATCAGGGATGGCTGGCCACCCCCGAAGACTGACCTTGCAGTGGTAAGGCAGGTCACCACTCTTCAAGATGCAGTCCCTCGCTTTCTTCCTTCCCTTTTGTCCTTCGGATAACGTCCTGACTGTATACCTCTATGTTACTTCTCTGTACAGGCAGAGGCAGACCTACCAGTTATGTTTGACCAATCAGGAGCATCCCAAGACCTGAGATGTCAGAGTCTGAATGCAAAACTTGGGAAGGGGGGGGGGGTGATGATGGCAGAAAGTGAAGCCTTTCTTGTCAACAGCAGACAGGTCCTATTGATGTAATTCAGCATGACACTTTAAACAGTTTATTAGAGAATGCCTTTCAGATTTAAAAAAACACAAATTCTAACTGGAAAAATATTTTGCTAATTGGAAAATTACATTTGCCAAATTCTGCTTAGAACAGGGATAAAACTGAAATATTTCCTAGATATGTCTTAACATATTTGCAAACACTGCTTCTTACAACCCATGGGAGATGTTGTACAAGTGAGGCCAGTTTTCTAAGTCAAAAGTATGTTTGCCAAACTCTACCTTTAATAGGATTACTCTGTTTAATTACTGCTCTTTGGAGACCACATTAAGGGTTTTATTTTTTTACAGTCAGGTGATACTCTTGTCATTCCCAAAATAATTATAATGTTCATAATCACCACATATTAAAAGGAGGAAAATATGATGATAGTGATGACAAACTTAGACTCCAGAAGCCATTGAGACCAACATCTGCTAATGTAGCTAACATAATCCTAACAAACGGCAATCCAATTTCTCCCCACTACCTCTGAGGATGCTGGCCATAGATGCAGGCGAAACATCAGGAGAGAATGCCTCTAGACCATGGCCATATAGCCCGAAAAAACCTACAACAACCCAATCCAATTTCTGTTTTAAAAGGCAATTTATTCCATTGTTGAAAAGTTCTTACAATTAGGATGTTCTTCTTTCTCATCATTGGATTTGGTCCATTTCAGTTTCTATCATTTAGAGAGGTAGCAAAAAGAATTACAACTGAAAATGTACCTATCATCTTTAGCCATTTCATTGAAACCAGTGATCAACTTCTAAGTTAATGTGTTCAGACTGGCTAGACCAAATTATTTTTATTGGTTTTAGTGGGATTTAACCAAGTAAATGTGCAAGATTTCAACAATACTTTATGAGCATCAGCCTTTATAGACTGTTTAGTCTATAGGCGATCTGATCCTCCCCTTCCACTTCTACTAACCTATCTGGCAGAATGTTGTTATTGGCAAACACATCTCTTTTTCATTTGTTCAAATACATTGCTTCTAGCAGTCACCAAGCAGCTGCGTGTCCTTTGAGGTTTCTGTAAGAAATCCAGGATTCTAAGCCTATTTGATTTAAGTGTACACACCTTAGGTCATTTCCCTTAGATGCCTGCTCACACTTGGTTCCTTAACAGAAAGGATTTGTGGAGTCATTGAACAAAATACCCTAGACAAAAAGGGGAAAAAGGGAGCTTTATTTCTTACATTTTGCCCTTTTACGGGAGATGTTTTCCTCCCTGTTCATCTCGCAGATAGATCACTGAAGAGTCTTCTGTGACAGCTTACAAACATTTTTGCCATGCTGTGCTGCAGAGCACAGAGGAGTACGAAAAGGAGAGAGGAATGTTTAAAATGAATTATGAGAACCAAAAAAAGAATGGGAAAGAACAAGGCACCAAAGTAGTCAATAGCAGACTTGAATCCGAATCAGTTTGAATGAAAATTATTTGTAATATTCGGTGATCCGTTTAATATAATCTCTGAAAACAGACTGGGTAGGAAGGAACCGAAAAGTTCAGCTAAACAGATTGAGAGAGCCAGATTTTATTGGCAACTGTAGAGGGTAGAGTTAAGTGAAATATACCTGAGACAGGGGTCTGACGGGGCTCCCGGAGAAGATGGAATTATTGCAGCATATTTTACTCCCTACTCGGCAACAGCAGCATCCCTCCATTTTTTTTGGAAAAGTTTCCTAGGCTTCTCCTTCAGAGATGGCCCTGCTGGGGAAATTGCTTTCCTAGCAGAACTTACATGGGGAGGGCATTGAAATGTCTCTGCGTTCCTCTCAAAGCATGATGGAAGCTGAAGTTTTTTTCTCGCTTTGTTTCTCAGCCAATGAAAAGCCTAGTTGTGTCCATGCTCTGATGGGCTGAGAATGGACACAACCAGCGACTACAATTATCAGAACTCTCTCTTGCGGTTTATCTTACTTTAAAAAATGTTATGGTTAAAACTTAAAATAATTCTAAAAAATTAGTAGATTGGTGAATTGTTTTGAAACTTGGCAGGTCTGCAGTTGTAAATGGAGTCTAAAACAGAGGTAATTTTTATGCAGAAAGGCATTAAAAATGACTAAGGATTGAGTCTTTTAAGTTTCCCATTGTAGACAATGGGCTGAATCTTTGCTGAATGAAAACAACAACAATTCTCCCCTTTCAAGTAACTTCCCAGTAAGCAGAATGAGGGGTCATCTGACAGTGGGCCCCAAAACGGAATGCCTTTTGGTCAAATTGCACAAGCCTAATCAATAGATATACAGACTGCAGCCCAGGCAGTTAAATTAAGGAATGTTCAAGTGCCTCGTGAATTGAGATGAATTGAAAAAATGAAGGGCGAATGTTCTGCCATTTCAATCTTCAAAATGTTAACAATTATACAAAAAGAAATATCGTTAGCAAATAAGATGAAACTCAGCTTGATGAAGCTTATATTTTTGTCAAGTATCAAATAATATTATCTCAGAAAATCTAAGTGTTAAAAATTAACACATTTGCAGTAGGTTTGCTATCAGGACCTCAGCAATACCAAGATTTTGGATATCAAAATCCATATGGGCTCAAGTATCTTTCTCACCCTCAGAACCACCTCACACACAATAGAAAATGATATCTTCTGAATCTCCCAGGCCAGTTCCCAAAGGCCAAAAATGGCTGTGCTCCAAATATTCTGGAAGGTGTACTATGTTTTCATAATTAGAAATACTGAAAATACTGCCGTGTTGGAGTCGGGGAATCTTGGGTTATCTCCCTAGAACCCCTACCTTTTGTATTCATTTCTATGCCAATTTCATGAAACTGGCATCTTAACAAAACCAAATGCGATGGCACCATGTCAGCAGTAGGCATAGTTAACAGCATGTGATAAACCTTTTAAGTTCAAACGGTGAAGTTTTTTCCAGACATTACATAGACTTTGATTTTGTTTCACTTCTCAGTTACTTGTATTTAAGAAGCTTTTTCTTGGATGTTTTATTAATGGCATTGAGGAGCTCTTGTCACCATGGAGAAATGTAAATACATTTGAGATATCTGAGATTTCTTTTGCCTCTATCACCTTTATCAGGAAGTAGTTCTTCAGATGATGATAGCTTTCTAACAGGCAATATAAGAAAAAGGGCAATCAAATCTAAAAATAGGTCTGATTTCATAAAAAAAAATACTTTGCAAACTTGAGACATAGCACAGACTATAGCAAAGTAACAAAATGTCGATAATGGAACTACTCCGCCAACTCCAGGCCAGAATGCTGAAGATAAGATGTTCCATGAGGCCACCAAAAAAATTGAAAGCATTCTCTGATTGAAGGCATCTTTCTGGTGGAGAGAGACAGCTAGCAGGGGTATTTTAACAACCACTTAATCAGTTGTTCTCAACCTTTGGGCCTCCAGGTATTTGGACTTCAACTCCCAGAAATCCCAGCTATTTACCAGCTGTTAGGAATTGTGCGATCTGAGGTCCAAAACACCTAGAGCCCAAAGGTTGGGGACAGCTGATTAGATCAACTTGGATCAGTAGCACTGAAACTGGTGTTTCAATCTTCAGGTCCCCAAATTCCTGACTGTGGGTCTGGTGAACTAGAACTTCTAGACACTGGCATCCAAAACACCTGGAGAACCAAAGTTTGGGAATCACTGAAGCAAGAAAGGGAGGGATGTGTGGATCATGTATCAGCAAGAGTGGCAAACCCTTCCACGGTGCTAATGCAACAAGTGCTTTAGAATTGTGATTCCTCACTCAAAATAAAACCTTAAATAATTTATTCACAAATAATTCAAGTAACACTTACCACCTACTTATGGTTCCGAAGTGAAAATAGAGCAGAGTTTCTCAAACTGTGCTCCTCCAAATGTTTTTACTTCGGCTCTCACAATTCCTAAGGGCTGGTAAACTGGCTAGGATATCTGGGGGTTGAAATACAAAACAACTGGGGGAGCAGAGTATGAGAAATACTAAAATAGATATAGGTTCCTGTAGCTTACATAGTTGTACAAAAAAGAGAATTTGTGCAGGTGTTCCTTGTCATAAAAGCTTCAACTGCTAAAATCACACCTTTTAAACAATGATCAAAGGTATAGAAACAGTCTCATATTTCATCCAGCAACTCTACACTTCAGAAGTTTGTGTAAAGAGGATTAACTATCAGTGAAAGGCAGCATGATTCATTTTGCTAGAAGGGGACTCACACAACTGTTGAATCAATAAACCAAACAGAACTGTATATAGTAGCCAGGTCCTTGGCAATCCCCTATTTTTTAGAACTAGAAAAGAAAAAATAATTTGTTGTTTTGTGCTTCTGGCTGTCTGTCATATAAAGCAACCTTTGACTTGCATGTCCTCTCAACATTTCATAGCTCAAAAGAGATGCATGGGACCAAATAACAGGGAGATAGGACCAATTAAAGATCAACTTCAGATTGTAATGTTGGGTAGGATTCTGCATCACAAAGCATACCTTTATCATGTAGTAACATCTCCATAGGCTGCTTAATCCAAAAGATCTTTTGTAGCTGACAGAAATTGCAACTTCAGACAGAAAGGTATTCCCAAAGCTTGAAATCATAAGTGTTTTGGACTCCAACTCCCAGAGCCCTCCAGTCAGCATGAACCCTGGGAGTTATACTCCTGAAATGTAATTTTCCCAAGCTTAGGTTATATAGAGTTAATCCTCTCTTAATTCAAGCAAGTCATTCATTTAGAAAAAAAACTCTTACCATTATTTTCTTTTAGGTGTAAATTCTATTATTATTATTATTATTATTATTATTATTATTACCCCTCTTTATCTCCCCAAAGGGGACTCAAAGTGACTTGACACAAAAGCATTGGTAACCAATTTAAAATATACAAATATACAAACATTAAAACAGAATTAAACAGAATTAATAATTTCTGTTAAAAACCATCAAATCATAGGTTGTTGTAGGTTTTTTGGGCTGTAAGGCCATATTCTAGAAGTATTCTCTTCTGATGTTTCGCCTGCATCTATAGTAGAGGTTGTGAGGTCTGCTGGAAACTAGGGAAATTGGGTTTATATATCTGTAGAAAATCCAGGGTAGGAGAAAGAATTCTTGTACTGTTGGAGCTAGGTGTGAATGTTTCAATTGACCACCTTGATTAGCATTTGATGGCCTGACAATTTTTAGGTGTGCTCTGTTGCTACCTGGGGGAATTCTTTGTTGAGAGGTGATTAGCTGTTCCTGATTGTTTCTTCTCTGGAGTTCCTCTGTGTTTGAGTCAGGAGATAATACTTCTAGAACATGGCCATACAGCCCAAAAAACTTACAATAACCCAGTAACTCCGGCCATGAAAGCCTTCAACAATGCACCGTAATGTTAAAAACCTTAGCATCCCCTGACTAAACCTTAAACGCCTTCATCTTAAAATGCCTGTTTAAATAAAAAGGTTTTAGCCTGCCACCAGAAGGACAGCAGGGAGGGGGGTGTTCTGGCTTCCCTTGGCAGGGAGTTTCAGAGTCGAGGAACAGCCACCGAGAAGGCCCGCTCTCTCGTTTCCAGCAACTGAGCTTGAGATGGAGGTGGGACTGAGAGAAGGGCCTCTCCTGGAGGTCACAAGACCAAGGCAGGTCCATACAAGGGGATGCAGTCAGCCAAATAGCCCGGACGTAAACCATCTAGTCGAAACCAGCACTTTGAATTGTGCCCAGTTGCTGTAACATGGGGGGTTGTCTGCTCCCTGTAGCCAGCCCCAGTTAGCAAGCTGGCTACAGCTCTTTGAACCAGCTGAAATACAATGGCTAGCCCAAACTAGAGTATAACCTTCGAATCTGCAAAATGAATATAAGTTTTGACACTCAGCAAGTAGTTTAATAAAGCTAGTCTTGTTAAAACAGGTTGACTTTTTAGGCCCTAACATGTAAATATTTATTACTGTTTTTGTTCTACATGCAGAGCATCCTTTATCCAGTTGTCCACATGGGTGACTGAGATAATGATAATGGTTTTATATACACAAACTTTGTTTCATGCCCTAAATTGTTTTTAAAATGTTGTATAAAATTATGAAACAAATGAATGTCGTGTTTAGATATTCACGGTATCCTATCATGTGCATATATGCAAATGCAGGCATTCCAAAAATCAAAATAATAATAATAATAATAATAATCCAAATATTAGAACACTCCCAAGCATTTTGACTAAAGGATATTCATTCAGTATATAAGACTTCCAGAAACATGATGGAAAGCAGGGAGTCTAATGTAAAAATAGATAATAAAAGTATAAGATGATTTTAAAACTGTGGAGTAGGAGAGACAGCGAAGACATTTCTCAAGAGATGACTCCTGGGGCCGGTAGATGTGACCTCCATCTATGGGGAAGCCTGCCATTTTCTCTGCCTCTGATTATATCCAGAAGAGCTCTGTGCAGTTTGAAGAGAACCAACTCCCTTACCTTACTTGCTCTAACTGTTCCTCATTGCACAAAAGTGACCGGATGCTGTGACAGCTTATAGGCACTCTCCAAGTCACTTCAGCAAGGTTTTTCCAATGATTATCTTCCTCCGGCTTCCCTAAGGGTTATGATTAATTCATAGTGTGTCACCAAAGGTGCCTTGCAATGGCACAGAGAGAGAAAGTGTCCTCTACCCACTGCTGCCCTGGGATGACGGTGAAATTTGTACAGACAATCCCACCAGGTAGTCAATCTTGTAAAAGCACAGATATTACAAAGTAAATACAAGCGATCTATTTGTTTAAGGTTATTACTCTGACCGACGGGGTATTGAAACAATCTTTTGACTGACAAAAGATATCACACTGCTATTTTCCACTGAATCTGCCCAAATAGGTTTTCCTCCCCCTCTTCCCACTGCTTCCTCTTATTGCTGCCTGTGAGTGTTTGGAAAGTTCATCAGTTTTCTGCTGATATGAAGATTGGAATGCATAACGCATCCAATCCATTGAAATTCAATTCATACAGAAGTCTAAATTAGGGGGAATGGAGAGAGAGAGAAAGAGAAAGCCAACGGAAAAGAAATCAAGAAACTTCAGCCAGAAATTTCACCTTGATATGCAGAAGCATCAAATTTTAACTTTATCTCAAGTCAGCTTCCAATTACCCCATTTGATTTATATTTTATCTCGTAATACATCCAAAGGTGCAGGTATTGAATGCTGAACTCTATGGTCAGAAGTAATTAGAGTTGCAGCTCTTTGAAAAAGCTCCCTTTCTGAGCTCTGATCACAGCTGTATAGCTAGATCTTTCCACAAGATGCAAGCCTGCTCCCTATTGATCTGAAACTGAGATCAATGCTACTTCTCCCCTTTACTGGGAAGCCACCAAGTGTGAAGAACTTGGAAATTCAGACTTGAGAAGTACAAAAGTAGCTGTGGTCATGTAAGTCTCAATGTTCGAAGTTCCAAAGTTGCTTCTATTAGAAGTGGAGTGGCTGCAGAGTTCTTACGCAGTTGGCACTCAGTATCCACCGGGATTTGTATTCAGGGCTCCATGCAGACACCATAATGAATTTATTTATTTATTTAGTTAGTTAGTTAGTTAGTTACCATATTTATGTATTTATTTATTTATTTAGAGCTTTTATAACCCGGTCTTCTCGACCTCCGAAGAGGGACTCAGGCCGGCTAACAGCAGAAAATTCATACACACATAGAATAAACATAATAGCATCATAATACATTAATCCAAAAATACATTAAAATACAGATCATACAATTACAAAAGCCAGGTCGTCAGAGTAAAATCACAAATTCATCACCATCCGCCAGTGTTGTCAGCTGTTATTGACTCAATCATCATTCTGCAAATGCTATATTCCAAAGCCAAGATTTTACCAGCTTTCTGAAATGTACCGCCTCTTATGTACTGCCTCTCTCAACCCAAAGGTGACTCGAGGCGGTTTATAGTTGGCAGTCAATGCCCCCACAACATAAAATATAGTTAAAACATTACATATAATATAGACCATATAAAAGCAACAAAACAATAAAAGCCTTAAAACACAAGTCTTCAGCATCTCATCACTAAAATCATTTCTGTCACGTCGTCCAATCTAAATTCAGTGGATCTAAATTAGTCAGTTATACTGCATCTGCAAATGCCTGCTCAAACAGCCAGGTTTTAATTCTCTTTCAAAATGTTAGGAGGGAGGAGGCCTATCTGATATCCCTAGGGAGGGTGTTCCATAGCCGAAGGGCCACCACTGAGAAGGCCCTATCTCTCGTTCCCACCAATCGCATCTGCGAAGGGGGCAGGACCAGGAGCAGGGTCTCCCCAGACTATCTTAAGCGCCTAGTTGGTTCATAGGGAGAGATGCGTTCAGACAGGTAAGCTGGGCTGAGCATCCATGCATGAATCCATGCATGGATGTTCAAGCCGTATTATATACAATGCTGTACAAAAATGGTATCAACTACACTATGTAACGACATTTGAAAAATGTTTTGTTCCTGATTTGAAAGTGTTATTTCCTGTTTAACCGTGTGGTACTTATTTCAAAGGTAGTTGTTATCCAAAAACTTCATTTTTGTGGGTGTCACAAACTGGTTGAGACTCTAGTTGAGACTCTAAGATATTCATTGCAGCAACGATGTCCTGCAAAAAAAACAGTTTTTAAAGTTTTAAAAACTTTTCCATGTTTTTATGATAGAACCAATTAGTAAATGACATTTATAATGTAGGAACAAAAATCACATTACATAGTATGGTGAAAAATGGTGGAAAACTCAAATGAGTCCTGGGTTTTTTATTCTAAGATTTTCAAGCCTTTGGTTGGTTGAATACATGGATACACAAAACATAGGTGTGAAGGGATGACTAGTTACTAGTGGGAATGTGGTGGTGCCTGAACCACTGCCAGGGCATTGGTTACTGGCCTGCATGGAATTTGCAGGAAACAAAGAAACAATGGTAGACAATGGACTACAGATGGGAAGGCTTGAGGAAAAGTGGAAAAATTGGGGGGAAAGACAGTTTTTTCCCATTTTGTCCAAAGCCATTTTTCTCTGAAAAATTTGGGGAAAAGGTGTGTAGAAACAAAAAGTCTTTGAAATCTTTCATCAAGGTCTTCGTGTTATATAGTTTGGATATAATATTTATCATTGGAAAATAACATATTGTACACTTTTCCATTTTTCCACGGAAAATGGCTTTGGAAAAAAAACCTAGTTTCCCCTCCATTTTTGAATTTTTTTCCAGGCCTTCCTACCTCTACAGTGGGCATAAATATGGTATCAGTTCATCACACGTTAACAAAATAAATGCCAGTTCCGAGCCTTAGATAGTCAGAGTAGCATGGCTGCAGAGAACCGGGTGAGCTGGAACATTTATTTATTTGCTGCACTTATATCCCACCTTTCTCACTCCGAAGGGGACTCAGGGCAGCTCTCAACAAAACTACATTATTATTTCATTATTATATTTATTTATACCTCACTTTATCTTCCCAAAGTGGACTCAGGTCTAACTAAGCAGGTCTCAAACTAAATTCCCACCCAACTAGCAAATGCACTATTTCACAGTTTACCTCCCTTTCTTCTGAAACAAGTCTTCTCATAGTTTTTCCCCCAAAACATCAACAATCCAGTGAAAGAAAGATGGAGCTCTTGAAAGTCTTCTCCTTTACTCCCTAATCTGGGAACTGCAGTAGAATAATAATAATAATAATAATAATAATAATAATAATAATATTTTTTTAAACTTTATTTATATTCTGTTCTATCTCCCCGAAGGGACTCAGGGTGGATTCCAAACATAAAAGGCATTCAATACCTGAATACAACAACAATACATCCATAATAACAAAATTTAAACAACCCAACATATAAACATGAATTATAACTAGATCAAAAACACGGCCTGTTATAAAAAGAAATGCAGCAATAAAATACCTGTGTGTTGATCATTGCTGGGGAGAAACCAGTCACAGGTAGAAATATATTCTCCCAGGAAATAAATAAATACTTTCAGCATAGTTTGGATGTGTCAGGTGATAGGATGCTTTATAGCAGAGCTCCTCAAACGTTTTAAGCAGAGGGCTGGTTAGCAGTCCCTCAGACTGTGGAGGGGCTGTTCTATAGTTTGAGGAAAATATGTGAGAGGAAGCCACAGGGAGGAGGGAGCAAGCTTGTTTTCTGCTTCCTTGGAGACTAGGACGCGGAACAATGGCTTCAAACTACAGGAGAGGAGATTCCATCTGAACATGAGGAAGAACTTCCTGACTGTGAGAGCCGTTCAGCAGTGGAACTCTCTGCCCCGGAGTGTGGTGGAGGCTCCTTCTTTGGAATCTTTTAAACAGAGGCTGGATGGCCATCTGTCAGGGGTGATTTGAATGCAATATTCCTGCTTCTTGGCAGGGGGTTGGACTGGATGGCCCATGAGGTCTCTTCCAACTCTTTGATTCTATGATTCTATGATTCTATGAAAAACATGAATTGATTCCTATACACACTGCACATATCTCATTTGTAGTGCAAAAAAGGTGAAAGAACAATACAACATTTAAAATGAAGAACAATTTTAACCAGCATAAACTTACCAGTATTTCAGTGGGAACTGTGGACCTGCTTTTGGTTGATGAGCAACTCAAGTTAATTAGGATTGTTATTGTTGTGTACCTTCAAGTCATTTCAGACTTAGGGTGACTCTAAGTCTAAAGTTTAGTGTGGGGACTGAGTAAACGACCTTGGAGGACTACATCTGGCCCACGGGCCTCAGTTTGAGGACCCCTACTTTATAAAAACCAAGTGCTTGCAGGGGGTTCGTTTTGGGTGATGTTAGTCTTGCATGGTTCAAGATTTTGAAGAATCATGAGACAGCACCCTAGGTAATGTCCAGCTAGCTTTCCCACATCTACCGATGATATCCCAAATATGCTAATCCAAACAGGAGTCAAGATAAAGGCATAAAACAGTATCTCCTTAGCTAAAGTAAGAACCAAAACTGCATTTCTCCTTTGTTGAAGAGACTCTTCAGTCTGCTTCTCAGCTGGCCTTTTTCATGGAAGGATAAATGAAGACCTCCAGATTGCCACCTGTTCAATATGAGAAAAGCACTGATGTTTTTTCAAAGCTGCGCATTTCTTTTCTTCAGCTTGCACTTGTGCTAAGTGATGGCTCCTGTTTCTGGCAATAGATGTTTGCTTTGTTGTTCATTTTTAGAGTCGACAGAAAATAAAGGTCACTTTGACTGAAATGTCTGGTTTCTGGAGAAAGGCAGAACAAAGGGAGATCATAATTTCCTCCGCTGTATTGTTTTGCAAGCTGAATGCGCTCTTTCACTGGGCTCCTGATCTTTGAAACCAATGGGAGTGTGGCTATTGATTCCAGCGAGAAGAAGCGAGAGGCTGATTTACATATGCAATTAGGAGACAAATATGAACTGAGTCTGTCATACCAGCTTCATCATGAACTACATTTCTCTTGATGCCTGGTGCCATTTTCTATATCTATCAAAAGACGAGGTGCTGCAAAAGGATCAAGAGATGACAATACTCCTTTCTTTGTCAAGGAAGGCATAATGTTTCTGAGAAGCTCAATCTAAACTTTTTACCCAATGCTGCAAAAGAGCAAGTCACATTCTATTCAAAAGCTAGTAATGTCCGCTTATACCTGTGGTAAAACGCAGGTGTGCTTTGTCAGAGGGAAGCTGTCCTGCCATTTTGGCTAATTCTTAGATTTTTATAGCAGGCAAATAAAAATATATATTAAATTCCCTTTGTCATCTTATGTCCCCTATATCCTATAGACACTGCATAAGAAAAATGGTATGGCACATGCTCTAGCATGACGGCTGTCAAAATCAAGTTCATAAGGATGTAAGAATTGCTGCATTGTATCAGACTGAAGGTCTAGCTTAGGGTCCTCAAACCTTTTAAGCAGAGGGCTTCACATTGTTGGGAAGCCAGACTATAATTTGAAAAAAAATATGAACGAATTCCTACGCACACTGCACATACCTTATTTGTAGTGCAAAAAAACCCATGAAAGAATACAATGTTTAAAATGAAGAACAATTTCAACTAACATAAACTTGCCAATATTTTAGTGGGACGTGTGGGTCTGCTTTTGGTTGGTGAAATAATCAAATTAATTAGGATTGTTGTTTTGTGTTTTCAAGTCTTTTTGGACTTAGTGTCTAAAATTTGTCTAAAATTTGGGGGGGGGGGAGTAAATTACCTTGGAGGGTTACATCTGGGGACCCCTGGTCTATCTAGTCATAGAATCATAGAATCAAAGAGTTGGAAGAAACCTCATAGGCCATCCAGTCCAACCTCCTGCCAAGAAGCAGGAAACTTGCAAAGCACCCCTGTCAGATGGCCATCCAGCCTCTGCTGAAAAGCCTCCAAAGAAGGTGCCTCCACCACACTGCAGGCAGAGAGTTCCACTGCTGAACGGCTCTCACAGTCAGGAAGTTCTTCTTAATGTTCAGATGGAATCTCCTTTCTTGTAGTTTGAAGTCATTGCTCCGTGTCCAAGTCTCCAGGGCAGCAGAAAACATGCTTGCTCCCTCCTCCCTTTGACTTCCTCACTCAATCTTACATAGGAGCTAAACAGATAAGTATGAGAGGTCCATAATTTACAGGATGCAAGGATAGATGCAACCACCATTTGTTTAGGGTGTCTGGTCCGTGAATGTTGTCCATGTCTGCAAGAGATGTCTAGTTTGTCTCCTGTCACAGGAGTCTTATATCTAAGGTGGCTGCTATCTGCATATTGATAGGTCAAACTGGAATCTTAATAGCAGATTATCCCAACTTGATCCAACACTGTAGAGTAGAGTTGTGCATGGAATTTGTTTCTTCCGTTTCCTTTGTTCCTTTTGTATATTTCATTTCTTTGGGAACACGGAACAAAAAGGCCCCTCATTGAACAAAAAAGCAAGCAGGAGCGGGTCCTGGGTCCTGGCTAGTTTTTCGGTATCACAGATTAAGAGGTGCTCAACTGCAGGCACTGGCAAGTGCAGGCGCTTTCTGTGGCATGCAATGAGTGTGTGTGTGTCACATGCAGGAGCACTGGCACCTGCCAGTACCTGCACCAAGCACCTCTTGCTGTAGAGGCTGCAGGTACTGGGGAGCGTGTGCGCGCTGGGCCTGTATGCCACACACACACACACTTCTTGGAAAAAGAGTGCGTGTGTGGCATGCAGGCCCAGAAAGCATCTGTGCCAGCATCTGAACGCTCCTCTAGAGTAGAATCAGTAGGTAAGATGAAGCCTCCTTAAACTGCACACCAGAAAGGGAATTCTGGTTGGGAAGCTCCCCCGCACCCTTTACCATAGTGGGCTGATTGAAAATAGATCTTTTGGCACCAAAGAGCAAAATATCTGCCCTCTCAATTTTGGGAGGCTCCCAAAAATGGATGAAAGCCGGGACACAAAATGGGTCAAGGTTTACCCCAATGCACAACCTTACTGTAGAGCAGCAGTAAAAGAAAATGTGGTCCAGTTGTTTTCTAGTTATGAGCAGAATAGGGGAACTGATTCCTGTTGTGGTTTTATAGAAAAGTACCAACCATGCTTCAGTATAGGGGTATTAGAGATATGTCCTCCAACTGATCTGATTTAGCAAGGCCAATTCTAATTAATCTTCTGTTGTCCCATTTTTTCAGGTGATATTAAAATGCACAGTTTTCTTTCTGTTCTTCCTATTTCTACCCTTAATCCTCAATTTACTTCAATTACTGCAAAGTGAGTTCAAAGTGCAAAGGTTAAGAGGGAGCAGAAAGGAGGGAGAAGAACTTTACAGTTCCCAGTAGGTTCAGGCAAAAGCAAACTACTGCAGCCTCTTACACTTGTGTGTGCATCCTCATTCACAACCATGGCACTTAAAGTGGAAAAACAACACGATAGGCCCCAGTTATCCCTCTTGGAAATTCTCTCTCCAAAAATTGTGTCTTTCAAATAACTTGGAAACACACACAACAAATAAATTCATTTTCAAACTCACTGGAAACCGATGTGTCTTTTTTATTTTACAGATTCCTGCTTAAAGAAGCAGACCTTGTTAGAGATATGCTCATAGACATGCTCACATCTGACAGAGGAGGGAGATTCACTGAGTAGGTCAGTCTGCAAAGTGTTTGCTTCCACACCACAGTGTGGGCAAGGGGATTGTTGAACAAATTTCATTTATCGCTTTGCAAGCATCTGGGCTTGAGGAGTGTTTGCCGTGCGATTGATCATTATCCAGAAATGTCCAGGAATCTCAAAGTGTACATAGGATTTCACATCTTCCAGCAAACTGCTCCTGCAAATCTTTATTTCTGACACATCCTGCCGCCTCATACCCTGCACTTAGCTGCCTCTATCTTCAACTCTGCAGAGGTTTGAGAAGCTCTCCAGTTCCTTTTGATTAGCACACCTTACACCGAGTGCTCTGCACTGAATAACTAAAATGGTAGCAGTGTGCATCTCACAGCTATTTGAGAATGTGGACCAGCTCTTGCCTCAAAAGAAATAATTACCCCTTCCCCCATTTCTGGGAGAGACAGAAATGCTCCATGTACAGCAAATGTTACATTGTGCAGACATTTCTGTGGAGCCAGATACATTTATACTGTTCATTTTATTGTATTGTATAAATGTAAGCATTTGTAAAAGGTTACCTAAAGGAATATTGCTCCACTACACTTTAAGAAAGTTGTTCTGGGATAAAATGATAAATAATAATAAGGACTTGCAATACTAACAGTGCAATACTATCTAGTTGTGGGACCGATGGGGATATAAGGTGGCTACCTGTGCTCAATGGGGTGACACTCCCTCTAAGGACATAGTCCACAGTCTGGGGGTCCTTCTGAACTCCTATTTGACACTTGATGCTTAGGTGTCAGCGGTGTCTGGGAGGGCCTTCGCACAGTTAAAGCTTGTGCACCAGCTGCACCCGTACCTCATGAAGTCTGATTTGGCCATGGTGGTCCATGCCCTAGTTACTTCCAGGTTGGATTACTGCAACACACTCTACGTCAGGCTGCCTTTGAAGACAGCCCAGAAACTACAGTTGGTCCAAAGATCTGCAGCCAGCCTGCTAACAGGGGCTAGTTACAGGGAGCAGTCAACCCCCCTGTTTAAACGACTTCCAAAAAGTTTCCGGTCCCAATTCAAGGTGCTGGTGATTACCTACAAAGCCCTAATCGGTTTGGGACCTGCCTATCTTCGCGATCACATCTTCCCCTATGAACCAGTGCATACCCTAAGATCATCTGGGGAGGCTCTGCTCTCTCTTCCACTGCCATCTCAAGCGTGGTTGGTGGGAACGAGGAAGAGGGCCTTCTCAGTGGTGCCCCCCCCCAGCTTTGGAACTCCCTCCCTAGGGAGATCAGACAGGCTCCCACTTTGTCCTCCTTTTGGTGGGAAGTAAAAAACTGTTGCACAGCAGCGGATTTTACCCAGTGCCCAAAGTCCAAATGCAACAGACTCACAGACAAGAGAAAAATTGAACAGAAAAATCTTTACTCAGCAGAGATGAAACATAAACTTGCAATGTTGCATACAGAAATGAAACAGTGAAAGAAATTTACATAGTCCTTGTAAGTAACACAAAATAAGGCATCTTCATCTTAAATCAAATGAGAGAGCAAAGCATAAACGTTGAGTATATAGCTATTCTACCATCGCCTCCTTCAGAGTAGGTTCTCCATGCTGCTCTCCAGACCAAAGCCTTTGAGCATAGATCTCCTCAGAGAAGCTCTCGAGCACCCACATCCACACTGTATTCTAAAAAAAAACCATACAGATATACCCCATTGGGTGTGGTCCAAGCTTGCTGGTTGACCTACATTACCAGCTGTACATAATTACCATCATAAGGTTTTTCTTCAACATACACACACACTTGGTCCTGCTATGACTTACCCTTATATGCTATATAATCCAGCAGAGATCAGAAAATGCTGGAATGAGGAAGTCCTGATGGCTCTTCATCATAGAGGATGGAGTGACAGCACCCCCTGTGGACTCAAGCCCAACTGTCCATGGCACGACACAAAAACCCCCTTCTGTCTGTGTACTGTCTATACAAATGGCATTGAATGTTTGCCGTGTATGTGATCCACCCTGAGTCCCCTTCGGGGTGAAAAGGGCAGAATACAAATAAAGTGTTGTTGTTGTTGTTGATGATGATGATGATGATTTAAGAAAACTATTTCTTGATTAGGGCAATGGCATGCTGGCTGATATCCAAACAGGCGATGGGCCGGAGATGTGACTGCCTTGGTCATTTCATTATTGGCTGCTACTTTCCAGCGGATGTCAGGTGGTGCAATACCAGCTAAATAGAATAATTTTATTGCTGGAACCAATTAGGAAATGACATGTGTAATCCAGGAACAAAAATTGTGTCACATAGTGTAATGCTTGGGAAAAAGAATTAGGGTTCCACAGGAAAATCGGAACAGAATTTGGCTTCCACAAGGGAGATAGTCTTCTGAAGAGTTCCATGACCCCAAAAGTTTGGGAACCAGTGCTTTAGGGTATTTGGACTTCCTATTGGTTTGCAAACACTGGTTTATAGAAAATAAATGGCTGCCACCAGCTATGTCTACTTCAAATCCTTCAAAAATCAATGTCACCCTGGCAGCCTACTTGGAAAAAAGAGAAGGAAACAAAGTAATGTTTCCTTGAAAACGAACTTACAGCACTGGTGTGTTTTGATTAAATGTTGTTCTGTATTTTTCCCTTATGGAAAATTGTCTTTGTTCCAGAACAAACAGTCCCCTCTTTGTGTGTCTGCTCTTTTCTTTGGAACTTGGGTTCAGCTTTCTTAAGCCACAGGTTCCAGCCTCTAGCTTTCTAAACTTGGTCCAATGAAGCAGCCTCATCATTATACAGCACAGTCACGTCTAGGTCAAGCTTTAGGTGAGCTCCCTTTTATGTTGCCATTTTCAAGAAGATTTAGCCACAACAAACCGTTTTACAGATTGGCCATAAAAAAGTACCTTAACCCTTTAGAAGTGACATGAGCATTAAAACCCATCTGAAACGTAAACATACAAGGATAGTGTCACAAAATGAAATTACTTTACCTTTATTGTTCTTCATTGTCTGAGAATTGACCATGAAACTGAACTGCTTTCTGCAACCTGCTCAATTTGCTCCTGGAAGCTTCCCTAAATCAAATTTAAAATGTTTGAGGATTTCTCTGGAGGACAAATAAAAATAAATAGCATAGCAAACTACCTGGAAGTGTCCAGTCAAATAGTCATCAGATCTGACAGACAGAACAAGATGTTTAGAAAACAATAAATGTATCCTCTCTTGTTCCTTTCTGTAGTGCATTTGAGCTTTTAACTGGTACATATGTGTGTGTACATCAGCAGAAGTGCTCATCTTAACAAAGAAGTGGCTCTTAAGTGGGTTCAGACCACGTGGCTGCCAACCATGGCTACTTTTGATTTCATTTGGCTACACATGGAGCATGGAGAGGCAGCTACACGGGGTTTCCCTGTGAGCCCTGCCTATTGAGCCAATCAGAACAGAAGAAAAACATGAAGTGTCTTTTAGCCAAGCTGGGCCCCCTTTGTTATTGTTGCGGCCAGGTTTCTGAGAGAGACAGATCATGCTCAAGTCCACTGGTGATCTAAAGTCTCAGTGCCAATCACAGCTTTGCACTGTTCGCCTTGCTTTTTGATTCAAATAACAATAAATGTTTACTATCTACACCAGGGGTCCTCAAACTAAGGCCCGCAGGCCACATGCGGCCCGCCGAGGATATTTATCCAGCCCGCGTGGCCTGGCCTGGCCTCACGCAAAGCCCCTCGCTGCTTGCCAAGCCCAATTCCCTTGCCTGCCTCGTGCCGCCCATCGGGCCTGACAAGCAATGGAAGCGGTGAGGTGCTTCGCTCACGATACAACTTACCTGCCTCATGCTGCCCCTCGTGCGAGCCAGGCAAGGGAGCTTGAAGTGACTGGCTTGACTCTGAAGGAGCTGGGGGTGGTGACGGCCAACAGGGAGCTCTGACGTGGGCTGGTCCATGAAGTCACAAAGAGTTGAAAGTGACTGAACGAATAAACAACAACAAAATCTAGTCAGAACTATAGGATTTAGGCCATTCTCTAGGAAATGTATGTATGTACATAGATGATAGATGAAAGAATGATAGAATTTCCATGTTTGTACTTGTACACATTATACATACATGCACAAGGGAAGGTGTAGCACAGAGGCAGAAACAGTGTGAATACAGGGCTCCAGTCTCTGCACAATAAGCTGTTTGCTGTGGTTGTCAACAGAGTCCCAAAGGAGATCAATCCAAAGGAGATCAAGCATCTATCTAAAGGCATCTATCTGACTTTGAATCCCTCTCCCTGTCATATGGTTTTCTATACAGAACAGGCTTTTTGGGATTCCTCCACCTTCCCTATGAAACGTGCCATGCCAAATGACAGCTTATTATTTCAGCTGGAACAGTGCCTTCCAAACTAGTTTCAGTGCATATGAAAACATTTTAATGGCTGCTGAAAATGAAGGGAGATATGTTAATTTGACCTCAGATGAACTTCTTACAGCATTGTGATGGCGGTGGTGGTGGTAGTTGTTTGCTTTCAGTTTATTTCCAACTTATGGCAACTGTAAGATATGCCTACCACGATTTGTTCAGTGGACATTTGCCTTTGTCTTCCTCTGAGGCTTAGGATCCTTCCAAACAGCCATATAACCCAGAATATTAAGGCAGAAAAACCCACAATATCTGCTTTAAACTGAATTAGCTGAATCCACACTGTCATATATTCCGGTTCAAAATAGAAAATGTAGGATTTTATTCAGCTGTGTGGAAGGGGCCTCAGACAGCAATTTCAACCTTGGTTTAGGAAGTCATCGTTCAATGCTTAAACCACTACACCATGCCAGTTCTTCTACATCATATAACCTGGAATATATTAAATACTTTATATATTTGGTGGCACAGCGGGTTAAAGCACTGAGCTGCTGAACTTGCTGGCCGAAAGGTCAGCAGTTCAAATCCGGAGGAGCGGGGTAAGCTCCCACTGTCAGGCACAGGTAAGCTCCCACTGTCAGGAGTTGGAAAAATATAAATGTGAGTAGATCAATAGGTACAGCTTCAGTGGGAAGGAAATGGCGGTCCATGCAGTCATGCCGGTCACGTGACCTTGGAGGTGTCTACGGACAATGCCAGCTCTTTGGCTTAGAAATAGAGATAAGCACCACCCGCAGAGTCGGACTCGACTAAACTTAATTTCAAGAGGAAACCTTTTTCTTTACTTTTACTATTCACTTTTACTATCATGTATATAAGCTAAGAACCGGTTTTGGAGCTGAAAATATGGATTTTGATAAGTTGAGGGACGTTCTGCAAAGGATTCGCAACCCCAGCTCAGGGTCTCACCTTTTGCCATTCTACTCAGAGGGGAAAAATATTCCTTTTGTGGCATAAGAGTAACCTGTGAATTAGTCAACCTAATTTTTTTGGATCAATGTATTGACTAAAATTCCTAAACGTATAATGAGTAGATACAGTAGAGCTTTATAGATCACAACTGGCCTTTTGAATTACATCTCTCCATTTTCCAAGATGACTTTAGTGTTTAACAATTCATCCAAACTTCAGATGTTCTGTTTCTTTGTCAGAAAGTTCTGGTAGAAATAGAACGGCCTCTCTGCCACAATTATTTGCCTGCATATAAATTAGAAGCAATCAATTGCACTAAACAGCATCAAGTTCCTTTGAAAGGAAACGAATTAAATTGTTGAGATTTTCAAAGAAGCAGATTTACACTTTGTCCCTGTGCAATTTTCTTGCAAACAAAGGGCTTTTGCTACCGTCTGATAGTTTGGTTCCTCTTGTAACAACAGTAACAGCCAAACCCTTTTGTTATATATTTTAAGTAGATATGTTGTGAAGCTGGGATATGTTGGGAGGTTGGGTTTTTCTTCTTTTAAAAAACACCTCACCGATACAGGGCCTTTAAAAACATATATCTATGAATTCCTCGTGCTACCCATTATATTGCAAATTCTTCTGAACCTTGGTGAAATATATGTCATTCTTTCAGCTGTTTTATCCGGCAGATATCATTTTGTTGTTCATTTACTGCCATCAAGTGGATCTATTTGATAATACACTTACATTGACACAAAATATATGGGATTTAATGTGTTGTCGAAGGCTTTCATGGCCAGAATCACTGGGTTGTGTGAGTTTTCCAGGCTGTATGGCCATGTTCCAGAAGCATTCTCTCCTGATGTTTCACCCACATCTATGTCAGGCATCCTCAGAAGTTGTGAGGTCTGTTGGAAACTAGGCAAGTGAGGTTTCTGTATCTATGGAATGTCCCGGGTAGGAGAAAGAACAATTGTCTGTTTGAAGCAAGCGTGAATATTGCAATTGACCACCTTGATTAGCATTGAATTGCCTTGCAGCTTCAAAAAATGACTGATTCTTGCCTGGGGGAATCCTTTGTTGGGAGGTGTTTGCTGGCTCTGATTGTTTCATGTCTGGAATTCCCCTATTGTTTGAGTGTTGCTCTTTATTGACTTTCCTGATTTTACTGGTAGTAGATTTTGCTCATTTTCATGGTTTCTTCCTTTCTGCTGAAATTGTCCACATGCTTGTGGATTTCAATGCCTTTTCTGTGTAGCCTGACATGGTGGTTGTTAGAGTGTTCCAGTATTTCTGTGTTCTCAGATAATATGCTGTGCCCAGGTTGGTTCATCAGGTGCTCTGCTTTGGCTGACTTCTCTTGTTGAAGTAGTCTGCAGTGCCTTTCATATTCCTTGATTCGTGTTTGGGCAATGCTGCGTTTGGTGGTCCCTATGTAGACTTATCCACAGCTGCATGGTACACGGTAGACTCCTGCAGAGGTGAGAGGATCCCTCTTGTCTTTTGCTGAATGTAGCATTTGTTGGATTTTCCTATTGGGTCTGTAGATAGTTTGTACATTGTGTTTCTTCATCAGCTTCCCTAGGCGGTCAGTGGTTCTCTTGATGTAGGATAAGTACACTTTTCCTTTGAGTGAATCTTTGTCTTTACTCTTGTGATTTGTTCCTGGTCTTGCAGCTCTTCTAATGTCTGTGATGAAGTATCCATTAGCCTGTAGAGTTCAGTTTAGGTGGTTCAGTTCACCTTGGAGGAGTTGGAGTTCACAGATTCTTTTTACACAGTTTGCCAGGGCTTTAATTGTTCTTTTTTTTACTTGGGTGATGGATATGTTCGCATTTTGTATTTTTGCTCAAGTATTTGCTAAGTATACCTTTGCTTGTGGATTTATGCTGTACTTGTGGAGAAGAACAAACCACAGACCACCTATTACAATGCCGTCTGAGTCCCGCCACATGCACAATGGAGGACCTCCTTATAGCAACACAAGATGTACTCCAAGTGGCCAGCTACTAGTCAAAGGACATTTAATATAATTGCCAAGTTTTTAAACTTTGTGTTTTTTTAATACATTACAACTGTACCCTTGGTTTGCTCCTGATATGATAAATAAATACTGGACTATATTACATGGAATTTGCATGAGACATTTGAAATTATTGTCTGGTTATCACCTGGTATAACCCATTTTTGGATTATATCTTCTTTCCTTATTCCTGCTTTTTCATATATTTTATATGCAACCTCCAGTGGCACAGTGGGTTAAACCCTTGTGCCGGCAGGACTGAAGACCAACAGGTCGCAGGTTCAAACCTGGGGAGAGTGTGGATGAGCTCCCTCTGTCAGCTCCAGTTCCCCATGCGGGGACATGAGAGAAGCCTCCCAAAAGGATGGTATAACATAAAAAACATTTGGGTGTCCCCTGGACAATATGCTTGCAGACAGCCAATTCTCTCACACCCGAAGCTACTTGCAGTTTCTCAAGTCACTCCTGACACTATATATATATATATATATATATATATATATATATATATATAGTAAAGGTAAAGATTTCCCCCTGACATTAAGTCCAGTTGTGTCCAACTCTGGGGGTGGTGCTCATCTCCATTTCTAAGCCAAAGAGCTGGCATTGTCCATAGACAACTCCAAGGTCATGTGGCCGGCATGACTGCATGGACCGCCGTTACCTTCCTGCCGAAGCAATACCTATTGATCTACTCACATTTGCCTGTTTTCAAACTGCTAGGTTGGCAGAAGCTGGGGCTGACAGCGGAAAATCACACCACTCCCTGGATTCAAACCTGCGACCTTTCGGTCAACAAGTTTAGCAGCTTAGTGGTTTAACCCACTGTGCCACCAGGGGCTCATATTCACACACACACACAGTATGCACTTTTGCAATAAATGGTTTGCTTATACTCTAGACTCTTGTGTGGTTCTGTGGCCATAGGGTTTCCGGGCCTGGGGTGCAACAATATCTTACTTTTCTCCTATAATGGACCCAAAACAGCTCTTTGGCTGACCCCAAAAAGTGTTACCATGTATTGGTATTGACTCAACGGTACATAAGGATAGGGGCTTCGAGACCCAAATATTTGCCAGTTATAAATGTTTACATGTTACATCTTTAATCTGTTTATTGTGGCGTGGCTTGGTAGGATGCCAAACAGTGAAGAGTGTTTGCAAATGCACCTCAGGACCCACTTATTTACGAGATCCATTTATAGGAGCTATTTTCAAGCAACACTTGTTCATTTAAAAAGAGTTCTTCCTTCCAGCTGATGTCAAGATTCCCTATCCGGCAAAGAGCTACTGGACTAATATTTCACATTAATAGCGAGGCAATTAACTGGCTCCCAGTGTGAGCCGGCAAATCATTCCTGGAGTTCTCTGCGAAGTTCACTTCTATATTTATTCATTAGTCGGGAAGGAGTCACCAGAACAAATGCATGCAGCCTTCTGGGCTCACTCCAATAAATGGAGGAAGAACTCATTCAGCTTAACAGCCGTTGCTCTCCCTCAATGAGACATCAGCGAGAATAACCGTCACCCAGAAGTGAGTGAAGAATGAAATTACTGCATATAATGTAGTGATCCAATCAGGCTTTCGGTTTCAGAAAAGCTCCAAATAGCTCATTCCTCCCAAGCAAGATCGAATCAGCTTTAAGGTGTAAAACAAAGGCCTTGTCAACTCATTGTTATTGCCAACTTTAATAATTCCTTTTGTTATTTTGAGTTAGGACAAGCTCATTATTCCAGGAGAAGTGTGGTTCCAGGGGAGCTGAGCTTCGAAGCTCAAATCTTTGATGAGCTTTCATTCATGTGCGCTGAAGTATGACCTGCTATATGTGTTTGGAGAGTCGACCGCTATTCACAAAACGACTAAATCAAGCTAGAGAGAACCTATCAAGACCTTTCCTTAAGGAGCTGCATTTTTTCTTGGCTGCCTTTATCCAAAAAGAAGCGTACCTCCATTTTAAATCCCTTCACACAGGGAGTCAATCCGGAGCTTGTTAAAATTCACTTTTTATCTGTTCAGTATGAAATGGTACATTTTCTTCTGATGCCAAGGCAGCAAAAAGCATGCGTGTGTGCCTGCAATTTACCAGAACTAAGAAACCCATGCTCTACAAACATATGGGGAAATTTAGCCTCACATGTAGGTTATGTTACAAGGAAAAGAAGTCTTGCGTGTGTCAGAGGAAGGCTCTTTCCCCCTGCAGAGTCTTACGTTTCTTTCACTATATCTAATTAGAGCAGAAAAGTTGTTCAGTGTTATATTAATATTTGGTATATTCAAGTTCCAGTCTTCAGTGGGTTGCAAGACTCACTGAGTGATGTTAATAGCATTACACTTTTTCAGCCTGATGTACAGTCTGCCTTCTATATCTGTGAGGATTGCTTCCAGGATACCAAAAAATGCAGATGCTCAAGTTCCTTAGAAAAAGGAACTCAATTCATGTGCATTCAATGATCCTGCAAAACAGCATCTGCCGTGGTGCTCTCATAAGGCCACTAGTGGGGTGGGGGGATATGTCTATACTATTATTATTATTATTATTATTATTATTATTATTATTATTATTATTATTCCGCCCTTCTCCCTGAGGTGACAGAGAGTGGATTACAGCATATATACAGAGACAGGCAAACATTCATTGCCTTGTTACAATGAAATAAAATGAGATATAAATGCACAGACAAAGGCAAAGGCTTCTCCTTTCATTTCCTGCTCCAGAGGCAGTGCTCATCTCTGGTTCTGGAGGAATTGCTCTTCTCCATTTCCAAGCCAAGGAGCCTCTGTCCCCATAGACATCTCCTGGTCTTGTGACCAGCATGACTGTCTTTTTGCCTTTTCCCGCCGAAGCAGTACCTATTGATCTACTCACATTTGCATGTTTTGAACTGCTAGGTTGGCAGGAGCTAGGGCTAACAGTGGGAGCTCATCGCGTCCCACAAATTTGAACTGCCAACCTTTAGGTCAGCAGTTCAGCAATACAAGCATTTAAACCAGTGGTTCCCAACCTTTTTTGAACAGGGATCACTTGACCAGGGACCACTCACCATCATTAGTACCAAAAGGCTTACGGATCAGTTTTTGATCAACTTTAGATTTGGTTTGGTTATTGGGGATGCCGATTCAGAAAACTGCATTGCACAGATAACTTTAGCTCTATTTTCTGATGCAGAACATATGCCATCCAGTAGTCACCATCTGCTCGCTCACAGAAAACCATATTTAATAATTAGAGCTCATGTGGTAGTAGTAATCTTTCTTGGGTAGTCAGCCTCTCCTTGAAATTTCTCTCTGAGTGATATGACAATTGTCCTGAATAAATCTGTCAACCTTTTGCTTGTCAAACTTGGTGGTTTCTGTCATAGGACGTCCAACTCTTTTTTTGTCATGCAAGTCAGATATTCCCACCTCAACATCGTTACACTTACTCGCCCAATGACGCACAGTACTCATGTCAACACAATCACCATAAACAGCTTGCATTCTCTGATCAATCTCCTTTGGGGTGACACCTTCTGCTGTCAAGAATTCAATGACTGGACGTTGCTTAAGTTGCATTGACCGACCGTCTGCGCAAGGTTCCTTACTTCGCACTTTAACAACACAACCATTCAATGCTAAGCCTTCCTGCCAAAATGGAATTGTAGAAGAGAGTCTACTGAATAAGCCAGTACCTGCCGCATACCAGTACTGCCATCTGTTGAGGAGTTACAAAGGTGGAGGCATTACTTTTCATTCAACTCTCATATCTGCTATGCACACATTTCCCCCAGAATTATGTTCCTTTTGAAACAATTTTAAACCAGTGGGTCATTGTAGGTTTTTTAAGGGTGTATGGCCATGTTCTAGAGGCATTCTCTCCTGATGTTTTGCCTGCATCTATAACAAGCATCCTCTTGTATGTTTGAGTCAAGTGTGAATGTTGCAATTGGCCACCTTGATTAGCACCTCACAACCTCTGAGGATGCTTGCCATCGATGCAGGCGAAACGTCAGGAGTGAATGCCTCTAGAACATGGCCTGAAAAAACCTACACCAAGTTGCTGTGAGTTTTCCAGGCTGTATGGCCATGTTCCAGAAGCATTTTCTCCTGATGTTTCAGACACTTCTATGGCAGGCATCATCAGAGGTTGTGAAGTTTGTTGGAAATTAGGCAAGTGAGGTTTATGTATCTGTGGAATGTCCAGGGTGGGAGAAAGAACTCTTGTCTGTTTGAGGCAAGTGTGAATGTCACAATTGGCCACCTTGATTAGCACTAAATGGCTTCCAACAGACCTCACAGCCTCTGAAGATGCCTGCCATAGATGTGGGCGGAACATCAGGAGACTCGATGTGGCGAGTTCACACATCATTATGCAGATAAAGTCGCTCAACTGCGTTCCGAATTAGTCACCGGTTTTGATGCAGTGTCCATGGATGTAACCGAGGTACCTGTCTGTCTGGTTTTGATGGATTCGTTTCAAGCTGTTCAGCCTGATGACGTGGACAAGATTCTTGGAACCCTGGACCCTTGCCCTTCCTGGCTAATCAAGCTTGCCAGTACGGGGTTGGCCGAGTGGATCTTAAAGATTGTAAACCCCTCATTGGAACAGGGATATATTCCATCTAACCTGAAAAGTGCAATTGTGAGACAGTTACTCAAAAAGGCGTCCCTAGATCTCTCGGTCCTAAATAACTACCGGCCAATTTCTAACCTCCCTTTCTTGGGCAAAGTTCTAGAGCGGGTGGTTGCCTCCCAACTCCAGGGATTCCTGGATGACACCGATTATCTAGATCCATCACAGTCTGATTTTAGACCTGGCCATGGTACTGAGACAGCTTTGGTAGCCTTGGTGGATGACCTCCAAAGAGAGCTTGACAGGGGGAGTGTGTCCCTGTTGGTTCTCCTGGATATCTTAGCGGCTTTCGATACCATCAACCATGGTATCCTTCTGGGGCACTGTGAAAGAATTATGGATCTGGACCAAACCTGGTATGAATACTCAATATACCCAAATGTGAACACTGGTAGAGTTTGGGGAAAATAGACCTTGATATTTGGGAGTTGTAGTTGTTGGGATTTATAGTTCACCTACAATCAAAGAGCATTCTGAACCCCACCGATAAAATTGGACCAAAATTCCCACACAGAACCCCCATGATTAACAGAAAATACTGTGTTTTTTATGGTCTTTGGCCACCCCTCTAACACTCCCTTGTGACCCCCAGGTTGAGAAACACTGATCTAATCTATCTATCTGGGAGTTGCAGTCCAGGAATAGGAAATTGGAAATATGCAGGAATTGGGATACTCTAAAAGAAATCCAAGGAGAAGAAAGCTTTCATCTTGGAAGCGGTGCATTTGGATCCTCCTCCTCTCCTAAAGGGCCTGGTCTAGGGGATGCTGGGAGCTGTAGTCTGGAAAATAGTGTGGATATGCTATTGTGTGTTTTGTTTGCTGGGGAAGTCATTTTTGCACTTCTGTTGTAGCATCTTTTTGCTTTTTGACTTTTGAAGTCCCTTCCACTGTGTTTTTCAGTGTTTTTATAAGTGATGGTCACTCAATGGCCTGATAGGTGTATTGTGTCCAAATTTGGTGTCAATTCATCCAGTGGTTTTTGAGTTATGTTAATCCCACAAACGAACATTACATTTTTATTTATATAGATTATGTTTCAAGTGCCTTTGTTTTAAATGTGTCTTTAATATGGTTACAACATTTAATTGTTGTTAAATGTCTTATTATTGTTTTAAGTATACCTGGTTTTGATTCATACCATAAGCTGTCCCGAATCCCATGGTGAGATCAATGTAAAAATAAAATGAATGAATGCCCTTCTGTAATCTGTGTTTGTAGAAAGCATGATAACTAGTGCCAGAAAGGGCTCTGCAGAGGCCTCTGCCTCATTCACTCTCATACCGTGGTGGTTCTCCATACTGCAAATAAAACACTGCTCGAGACTCCAGAGTGCGATATAACTCCTTTACAACTGGAGTCTTGGAGATTGTGTGCCCACAGAGCTTCTGCGCTTTTGCCTAGGCTCTTCTGCTTTCTCTCTACGGAAATGAAATCTGTAACACTCTTGGCAAGGTGGTGGGTCATATATTTGCAGCCAAGCGGCTGCTCTCTGCTGGTGACAATCAGGGCAGCTGCCAACAAGCCGCGGAACAAAAGCTTTCTTGCTCTAATTAAAGTGCACAGGAACTAGGATCCCTGCTGAATAGCTCAGCCCAAAGCCCAACATCTGGCAGAGGTTGCCAAAAGCCTGTTTGGCAGGAAATAAGAGAGTTCAAATAGTCAAACCTTTTGATATTTCAGTCCCAGAGAAGGAGATATAAAATACAGTTCCTCTCTTAGAAGCTAAGCCCTGGTTAGTACTTGGGTAAGAGACCACCAACTGATATCAGGTACTGTAGGCTGTATTTCAGAGGAAGGAACTAGCAAAACTATTTCCGAATATTCCTTGTCAATGAAAAACCTATAAAGCAGTGGTTCTCAACTTTCCTAAAGCCATCACCGCTTAATATAGTTCATGTTGTGGTGACCCCCCAACCATAACATTATTTTTGTTGCTACTTCATAACTGTCATTTTGCTACTGTTTTGAATCGTAATGTAACTATCTGATACGCAGGATGTACATTCATCCACTGGACCAAATTTGGCACAAATACCTGATATGCCCAAATTTGAATACTGGTGGGATTGGGAGGGATTTTATCATTTGGGAGTTGTGGTTGCTGGGATTTATAGTTCACCTATAATCAAAGAACATTCTGAACACCACCAGCGATGAAATTGAACCAAACTTGGTGCACAGAACTCCCATGACAAAGAGAAAATACTGGGTTTGGTGGGCACTGACCTTGAGTTTTAGAGTTGTAGTTCACCTACAGCCAGAAAGCACCGTGGAATCAAACAATGATGGGTCTGGACCTAACTTGGCACACATTCTCAATATGCCCAAATGTGAACACTGGTGGAGTTTGTGGAACGTAGACCTTGACATTTGGGAATTGTAGTTGTTGGGATTATTGTTCACCTATAATCAAAGAGCATTCTGAACTCCACCAATGATGAAATTGAACCAAACTTGGTGCACAGAACTCCCATGACCAACAGAAAATACTGGAAGAGTTTGGTGGGCATTGACCTTGAGTTTTGGAGTTGCAGTTCAGCTACATCCAGAGAGCACTGTGGACTCAAACAACCAAACTTGGCACAAATGTTCAATATGTCCAAATGTGGTGGAGTTTAGGGAAAATACACCTTGACATTTGGGAGTTGAAATTGCTGGGATTTATAATTCACACGCAATCAGAGTCCCTTGAACCCCACTAATGATAGATAGAACCCCCATAACCAACAGAAAATACTGGAGGGATTTGGGAGGAAATGACAGTGATTGAGGGGAGAGCACGCCTGCTCTCCCCTTCCAACTTGGAGTCTCAGAAACAGCCCTCCCCTTGATTGAGAGGCCAGCTGAGGGGCCAGCTAATCACAGCAGGAAGAGGGCTTCTGGTAGGAGGATTCACAGTTGTTTCCAAAAAGAGAAAGGCAGAAAGATCTTCAGCCTTCTCTGCCAAATAGGTTCCTAAGACCATCAGAAATATGTTTTCTGATGGTCTTTGGTGACCCCTCTGAAACCCCCTCGTGACCCCCCCCCCCCCAGGCGTCCCGACTTCCAGGCTGAGAAACACTGCTATAAAGTCATGAGATCACCATAAGTTGACAGGCGACTACAAGGCACATGCTTGCATAATCCAGAGGGATGTTTTCTTGCAAACGGTACACAGGACCTATGCTACAGGATGACTCCCATTTGTTTCAGTGGAATTTGTACAGAACTCCCTGCTGGATCCTACACTCTTGGGAGATGAGCGCTTTCCTCGATCAGTGCTCAATACAAGCACTAATAGTTCTACATATCATAAATAGCACTTAGAATGTAGATTTAAATTCCATTAAGAGAGATAGGTTAACTGGAAATTCAGAGGCAACCTCTTATTTTGACAGTTAAAATAAAATGAAACTGAAATCTCAATTGGTAATAGTTCCAGAAATGTAAATGCTAAAGAAACTATGCAAAGCCTGAAACAATTTCAGTCCCAGTTCCCTCTAAATGCAACAGAGCTATTTAGGCGTGGGTTGAGATCATTCCATCAAATAATGTTTGTCAGTTGCTCCTCCACAATCTCTATGAATTGTAACTTGTATTTTCTAAGGCTTTCATGGCCGGAATCACTGGGTTGCTGTGAGTTTTCCGGACAGAGTTTCATCTATGCTGATGATCGTGTCATCAGTGCTTAAACAGGGAGCTTTGAAATGGTTGAACAGAAGCTCTACGAAGCTTTAGGTGCTCTTACCGCCTATTACAGGGAAAACCAGCCGATTCCAATTGCAACTTGGGCTGTATTTGGGAAGTGCCTATCGATGGCATTTTGACCGGAAGTTTCTGAATTCTTATAAAAGCAATTTAAAATGATCAAATTGAATGCAATTGCAAGATATAATGGATTAATTCTATCACTCATCATATGAAAACACAACGAAGACCTTGCAGAAGGAATCATCATAGAGATCTGAACAAGGGTCTCTGCTTTGCTCCCAACTCTTCTGTTATTTTTCAGCTTAAGATTAGTTATCTATATGTATGTGGACTAGAAATGTACTTTCACAGACAGATGTCAAAATTTTCACACATAGTTTACATGAATGCCATGGCAGTGGTGGGATGTCAGTGAAGACGCTTCTACGTTATTCATTTCTGTGCTTGCTTTTGCTTACCATCCTTATGCATAGATTCGCTATCCATCGTTTCACTTACCGATTTCTAGGTCCTCTAGTGCAAATCCATGGTATGCCTTTGGCGCAAGTATAGCCAAAATATAGAGTTTATTTTATCCATAGTGTGCATATATTTTGGAACATATGCCCCATGGATATGGGAGTCATACTGAATAGCATAAATAGGCAACTAGGCTGCCAGATTATATTGGGCTGAAAGTCCAGTCAATTCTATCCAACCAACAACTTATGAATTACACTCCACTATCTCTAGGAAGCCAGAGTTGCTATCTCTGTTGTGCAGGAAAACACAAATTGGCCTTAGTGGATCAGGGGTCACAAGTCACAACCCATCAGAGAAACAACTGAATGCCAGTAAATCCTAGCCTCTGAAATTTTCAACTAGAAACAAACACATATAGAACAAAAGGAAACACCAATTGACTTGCGTCCTGTTTAGTCCCAACTAGAATAGATCAATGGAATCAAGATTTACCTTTGGGTTGTCAACTTATGAGCCAACAATTCATTCAATATTGCTCTTTTAATTTCAACTAGCCAACAAGATGCAGGGTGGTGTATGTCGCCACTCACAAGTTTTGCATTTGAGATTATAAAAGTAAATCATGAGTGTGCGTTTGTGTATCTCTCCTACTATAACTATTTTGCATATGCAAATCACCACTCTGCTAAAATATATGCTTCCAGCCCAGCTCACCTCTCCAAAAGTATCTCCCTCTATGAGCCAGCTAGAAGGTTAAGGTGTTTTGGAGAGGCCCTGCTCTCAATTCCACCTCCTTCACAAGTGCGGTTGGTGGGAACGAGAGAAGGCCTTCTCAGTGGTGGCCCGTTGGCTATGGAACTCCCTCCCTAGTGAAATCAGATCTGCCCCCTCCCTCCTGACCTTCAGGAAAAAAAGGTTAAAATGTGACCAAGTGTTTGGTTACTACTCTATCAGTACAATATGAGAACATGGAATAGTGTAATTATAATCTGGAATGGCCTCGGACTATGATTGGATTGCATGATTATTTAAAAAGTTGTTTTTAATGTTTGCTATGTTTTTAATTATTGTTTTAATGTATGTTTATTTTACTGATGTATGTTCGAAGGCATCAAATCGCTGCCTATATATGCGAGCCGCTCTGAGTCCCCTACGGAGTGAGAAAAGTGGGGTATAAATATGACACATAAATAAATATGAAAATATCAAGAAATTATTTTTTAAAAGTCTGTCCTTGCCCTTGGAATACAGCTTAATTGGTGAATCTTAAGATCGTAGATTAAGATCTTCTGGGGAGGTCCTGCTCTCATCCCCACTGGCCTCACAGGTATGGCTGGTGGGGATGAGGGATATGGCTTTCTTGGTGGTGGCCCTACGGCCGTGGAACTCCCTCCTGAATGAGATCAGGTCACGCCTCCCCTCCCTCCTGACCTTTAGGAGACAGCTAAAGACCTGGCTGTAGAACCAAGCATTCAGCCCATCATACAAATTAAAGTCAACGTGAAAGTTGAAAGTGCAATTACTTAAGATTGTTTACGGAGAACAACTATGTCTTTGTGTGATATGTGATGTGTTTAATAATGTTTAATGTTTTATCGGGGGAGGATCTATTTTGACGTTTTATACTGTTTATCCGATGGCACTGACTTGTTGCCAACTCTGTGAACCACCTTGAGTCCCTTTCGTGGTTGAGAAGGGTGGTATACAAATACTGCAAATAAATTAAAAAATAACAGTAGACAAAATGGCACGCACCAAAGCATGTGTAGCACTATAGGACATCAATCAGCTATTTAAAAGTGATTGTCTCTTGCAAGTTGGAGCGAAATGTTTACTATACAGGCTTGCCATGAAATATCCCACCCGGAAGAACGTTTCCTTAGCTTCCATAAGGTGGCTACATTATGCAGCACAAAATCCCAGCAAAGTTGATAAGATATAATTCCTGCGAAGTAAAGCTGACTGACAAAAGGTGACATCAGAAGCCCCACCATTCAAAAAAACGGGGAGGGAGGGAGAGAAACACTGGCTGAAAAGGAGCCCCTGGTGGCGCAACGGATTAAACCCTGGTGGCGGCAGGTCTGAACACCGATAAGTCACAGGTTCGAATCCAGGGAGAGTGCGGATGAGCTCCCTCTGTCAGCTCCAGCTCCCATGCAGGGACAAGAGAGAAACCTCCCACGAGGATGGTAAAACATCAAAAACATCCGGGCATCCCCTGGGCAACGTCCTTGCAAACGGGTAATTCTCACACACCAGAAGCAACTTGCAATTTCTCACGTTGCTCCTGACATGAAAAAAAATCACACATGATGTCCATACTGAATGAAGAAAAACATATACACTTAAAACATGAAGGTTTTTTTTAGAGTTTATTTAAATAAAAATTATAATTTATACCAAGAGCCAGCCCACCCACCCACCCATTTTTTTAAACAAACAAGATTCTCTTAAAAAATGTACAGGGCAAATTGTTTCAGTTCAATTTTTCCATACAGTACAAGTCTCCTCTTGAACAAAAGTTACACTGCTAATGAATTATTTACAAGTTCAAAATATAGACTCAAACTTCAGACAAAAAAAATTATCTCACATCCATCCTATTTAACGATTAGTAGCAGAAATAAAACATCTGCCAAAAATGTACATCATTCATAAGAAACTACCAAGTTTGGTTGCTGTTGGGTTTTTTAAAAGTGTTTAATGTTCATCTTCCTGTCTCTCATCACCCAGTTTGGAAAATTAATGAACTGGTTTTGCTTCATTTTTGTGCAATGTTGCTACACGACTCATTCATAGTCAGCAAAAAATAACAGTGAAGTTACATATAAAAGAACCGATCCTACTACCAAATTAAAAAGGGAACACAAAAAGCGATCCGTTTTCATATCCCCTTTGTGGTAAACAAAGGTTCTCAAACGTGACCACTGTGCTTCCAGTTACCCAACTGAACACAAAGAATTCACACACAAAAAAGCCATAGATTGGATTAGAGTAACACAGCAAATGTATGGATATTTTAAAAAATGCTGTTGAAAAAATAACACTTACATTAAATAGCACTACTGAATTCACATTCAGTACTGCCAATGCATATAAGGAGATGGACTCAGAGTGGTTATATGAATACAGAATGGGCCGACAAATGATCAACACTTCAGGATACAGGAAATAAAAAGAATGTCAATCCTCAAGTATACCAAGTTATTCGTAGGGCATATATAAAACAATAGATGATCTGGCAGCTCAAAGTTAGAATTTGCCAAACAATGTGCATGGCTGTCAGCTTTATTAAACTCTTTTTTTAAAAAAAAAAACTTCAGTTCATATATACGTGATATTGGAATAAACTATCATTGCATTGTAATTTGCTTAACATTACGATTTGTTCAAAAGTTTGCTTTGTTCCAAGTGTGGTTATTTGGAAGCCACCTGTATTTGTGATATCCACATAAAGAGGGGGAAATTTTATAATCATAGTCTGTTCTGTAATCATATTACTAATGGTTCATTCTGGAAATGTATGTGGCAAATTGTTGTGGCACTGTCATCATATATCGGCCAGAAATGGACTTCATGGAACCACATCCTAGAACAATGCATCAGTCGGCCAGCAGGGGGAGGAAGAGGTAAGAAGTGCTGATACCTGATTTTCACGACAACGGTATTCTCATGATCCAAGTGAAGGTAAAAATTACACTTGAAAATGATACAAAAATAAGAAACAAAGCTCACTTTGTAAAAAAGGTATACATTTTTTCAAAAAATGAGAACTCTGTGAACGTCCGAGGGAATGTTCTTTAAAAAAAGACAAACTCAACGTAGTACAGGCCAACTTCAGGGCAGTAAAAATATTACACTAATTAAATGTTTTCTGATCCATCCATTATTCCATTTGTTTTCCTACTAGACTGGTGCTTCACAAAATCCTTGTATGGTAAGAAAGTTCAATTTCTGTAATATACATCCAGGTTTCTTCAAAAATGTTCTGAAAAATTACATAATTTTCGACCTCAAATGTTTTTTTCATCAATAGCCAATTGTTTCTGATACATTGATACAAGGAAATTTCTGTTTTACTGTAAGAAATTTGTGGCAAGCCTTTCAGATTCCAATTTCGGCTCAAAAATTAATTCCAAGTGAGCAACACTTTTCAATGTTCGTTGTTCATGGAAACCTGTTTGCAAAATCCTTCCAAGATCAATCCTCCCACAAATTTATTTGGGGTTATTTCCAAGACATAGCCTCTGTAAGGAAAGTAGGGAGGGGTTTTTTTGTCCCAACACAGACCAAAACTGACAGAAGCCCAGATTATTGTGACAATTGCCCTAATGGTTAGCTTTGGGTCATATGCAAATCCATGTTAAGAGAGGTCTTAGAGACAATTTTAAAGCGAATGATACCACGGTTTTGGGATGAAGCAATTGAGGTGGGAAAAAGAATGATAGATAACATTTTGTCCCACTATCTGTAGGGGCACATTTGAACCCTTAACAATAAACACATGCTTGGAGAAGGAGCTGATGGAGAGAGAAAATACCAAATGCAGAAGAGATCCCATGTTACTTCTCTGCTCAATACTTGTCAACTTTGGGGAAAACCTAATAGGTTTTCTTGCCTGAATAAAGGATTGTACCATTATCTCATTCCATGTACAAGGGCTTGACCAGACTAGAACTTGAATCTTCCTTGAATACTGACTACTTCTACTAAGAGAAGCAGACTACTTTAAGGAGTCCTGGGCAGGCTGAGGGATCCACATACAGCCCTGACCCTAACAATTCACGGCTTCTTCCCACCTTTTACTACTTTCTGCCGAAACAAGCTACCTTACTCTATTTGCTCCTAGGGCCAGCCCAGTCACTCCTGTGGTCATTTTTAAAGTCCCTCAGCAATACATTATATGCATTTGTCCATAATGCAAGATTAGCATCTTAAGACCTTGAGAGTCCATTTTCTTGGTGAAAGACTTCCACATTCAAAGTCTGTTCTAGTAGGAAAGAAGTAGAGACAAGAAGCTACAATGACCAGCAATGACAAATTAATTGGCATTTTTGTGCAAGTTCAAAAAGAACTTTAAGAAAAATACAAAAGGAGAAATAATCATGGACACGGCAGTGTGAGTTTAATACTCTGTGACCACAAGGGTCGGGAAGCCTTTGGCCCTTCAGATACCTTTAACCTTCCTCCATCATAATGCACCACCTGCCAGGCTCATTTGAGCTAACAGGAATGCAAGTACCACGACATCAAGAGGGGCATGGTTTTCCAGGCCCATAGTATAGAATCATATATATTTATACAACCTAACACCACCCACAGCATTTCCAATATATTAAAGGGGGGAAATGATCTCCCTGGAAGTGTAACACCCAATGCAATCCACTGCGGTATCTTGGAAGTGATCAAAACAAAGCATTAAGATATAGGTAGTTTGTACTGAAAGTAGTGGCTTCATTGGTGGTGTCCACAAAGAAGGTAGAAAATGAAGGACCAGGCTGAGGAATAATGATTTCTCACAACTGTCCTCCACATTTACATAGCCACTGAAAAGTTCAAGGAGTTGATAAGAAGGTTTGCTTGAATCACAACTAGATAGCACTTATACCTTCTGTTAGTATGATTTAGATATGAATTAACAAAATAGACGTCACCAAAGTGTGTTGTCCTTCACATGTTTCTCCAAGAAGGGTTGCAACCCTGTGCCCAGTTTGTTGTTGCCAACTGCTGACAAGTCGACTTCGACTTATAGCAACCCTATAAAATGAGAGACTTCCAAGTCAGTTTAAAAATGCCACTGAAATCAACAGAACCTGTGCAATAAGACCCACAGCAGAAGAGGAAGAGAATGAACTGCCAGACCCTGGGATTTTAGGGTAGGACAACATACCTTCCTTGGTCTATCCTCAAGCTGCCGTCGCCACGTATGTTCCTAAGCGTTTTAATGTCAGTAAATAAACATTAAAAGTGCTTAATGTGCAAGGCCAATAGTGATGATAGCACTTTCACTGTCTTTTTCTCTCTTTTTGTTGTTGTTTTTTTTACAAAAAGCTTTAAAAACAAAAATGGAAGGCATATATAAAATACACTTATGTAACGTAAGACATATGCAACAAAGAAAATTATTGCAGAATCGATGAAGGGTGTTCCTCCTTTTATTCACTACCAAGTGAGTCAAATTTAATAAGAGTCTCCCCAGGAGAATCAGCAGTGATGATCTACTAGCTTTCACTGGTGGATGCTGCAGAGGTTATCTTCATGTACTGATTGAAAATGGTCTCAAAAGCTTCATCTCTGTGTACCATGGCACCAAACACTAAAGGCTGGAGTGCGGAGAGGACAAAAACAGAATGGTTAGCAACAAAAATAAAGATCCCTACTGCATCCCAATCCTAAATTCAAAACTATGTTTCAGTGTATTGTCAAAGGTTTTCATGGCCAGAATCACTGGGATGTTGTGTGGTTTCTGGGCTGTATAGCCAGTTCTAGCAGTATTTTCTCCTGACATTTTGCCTGCATCTACGGCTGGCATCTTCAGAGGATCAGACTATACAGCCCGGAAACCACACAACACCTCAGTGTGTAAGTGGCCTATTTGTTTAAAGCAGGCCTGCAGTAGTAAATGGCCAAAATTAAAACAGGCTAAATCTCTTAGGGCCATTGATAGGTTTGTAGCACTTTGATATGAGCCCCTGGTGGCGCAATGGGTTAAACCCAAGATTCTATTCTCATCAAAGAAAGGTCCGATACTACTTAAAATGTCATCCCTGCTCCCCACTATTCTAACCTGATTCCCCATGTTGTGTTTCCATGCAAGACCAACCCTTCTAGCATCCTAATCAGTGGCGCCACCTTTGCCACAGATTACTTTGGTATCTTTGATGCAAAGAGAAAGGAAACATGTAAAGGTAAAACCCTTGGAGGAGGGAATGACTGTCCAGGTTATAGTCTAAAAGACATAACACAAAAGGAAAAATAGGTGCAGGAGTGAAGAGGAAACCAACTTAAGCACCAATTTTGAAAGTTACTCAAAAGTGCTTTGAATGCAATTTTCCTGCCCCTTGGCATGGGGTTGAACTGGATGGCCAGCAAGGTCTCTTCTAACTCTATGATTCTATACTCAATCTTTATAATAATCAAAAATGTCTGAAGCAATGTAGAAGAGAGAGCACTCAAAAGAACTGGTCTCTCAAGATGGCTGACAGAGAAGCCTCTGCTAACCATTTTCCCCATACATCTAAATGGAATGGGCTGCATTCTAAGTCATTCTTAATACATGCCTTCAAATTTCTATGAATCATCATGTCACTTCTATTATTACCAACCGAATGCACCAGTGTGAATTATTGCATTAAAAAAAAACTTAGTGCTATTGATTGTTCCAATGTCACATACATATCAGCAAAATTAAATACCCCCCCCCCCCTTAGAAAACAATGGATATATTCCCTTGAGTTACTAATCATAGCACATATGCTGTGCAACTCAGTAATACAATCTTTATTATCTCAAGTTAAAGGAAGTGCTCCAAAAACGGATGTGGCCATCGTATCATTAATATTTCAAACACATGTAAACTGATAGTGCTGCCAATATGAGTATTTTTTTCCTTTGAGTACTTACTTTTTGTGTAGATGGTGTGGAAACTGCAATACCCATCCCAGATCCTGGGAGAACAGACAGTACTTTGTACTAAAAAGAAATACAAAATAAATGATAGTATTTATCAAAAGCTTAGACGGGTTGGGAAAAAAATATATCTGAACTGTCCAGAAATCTGGACAGAAAGTATCCCATTGGTGTAGCTATTAGAAGCTCTGAAAGTTGCATGAGGCTTGGGAATGACCTAGGCTACGTTTACATCAGCCAAAAATAACCTGGAGTATTGTGCTCCGCAGCTCCCCTGGATACAGCACAGGAGCACTCTGAAGCCCTTTTTGAGTGCAGGCCTTGCCAACAGTGCATTGGGGTCACTGTAATTGGACCATTGGCCAAAAGTAACTTTGCTCCTGATGCTGCTTTTGATGAAGTGACAACAAGGAGCCCAGTCACGTGATCAGTAGAAATGATGTCACCAGCAAGGCTCTACCAGGAAAATACTTCTGAGAGGCAACATAGCAGATATTTTTTTGAGGTGTGGACTCTGGTTTTATTTTTCTGGGATTTGTTTGTCTGATTGTTTAAAGTAAAGTATTTTGATTCCTCAAAAATCTTCATGAAATCTATGTAATAGGCTTGTGCATTTCAGCCAAACCTCAATCCATTTCTGCTGGCCAGATTCCAGTGGACCCCTGTATCCATGTGTGCATCCTGAAAACGGGCGGGTAGTCAGATAGCCTTTTTTGGTCTGCGCCTGAAAAACATGGCTAGATCCGGCTCATTGGTGGCAGTGGGGAACTTACGAGGCTCCCTTTTCTGTTCCTGGGACCCTTTCATTTCTTTCCTTCAAGGGAGCCCAGGTTTCAGCAATGAGGTTAAGCAAGCAACCTTCCTGGAACCCTTTCCTTTTTTCCCTCCAAGGGAGCCTGGGTTTTAGAAATGGGGTTAAGGAAGTAGACACAGCTTGCATAAGACATGTCACGGCATTCTTCAATTCTGACTGGCCCAACAGGCAGGGCTCACAGGGAAATGCCATGTGAGCAACATGCAGAAGCCTCTTTGCACACCTCATGATGCCAAATAGGGGAGGAGGAGCTGTTATCGACTGCCATGTGGTCCTGTTACGGACAGAAAAACATGACAGCTGGAAACCAGCCACTACGAATCCATGCACAAGCCTACCATATAAAATGCATGTATGCATATACACACAGCTTCCAGGTTTTGGAAAAGCAGGATAGGTGTGATTTAATTTTTAAAAGAATGACCTCTACTTTAGAGTTTAAAATATCCGCATATTCTTGGCACACAGACTCCCCATGACCAAAATTAGGAACATTTAACTGAACATTAAAATACATTTTGATCACTTTTAAGTAAAACAGTACACAATGGGACCATTTGCCACATCTGTCCGAGTGAAAATTTAAGATTACAAAACACCATTTTTAATAATGATGAAATGATGATGAAATATTAGAGCACGTTTAGGAAACTTGGGGTTCAAGTGGTGAAGAATGCTGGGACTTGCACAAAAGTGATAGATTGCTGATGCCTCATCTTTTTCTTCAAGCCTAAAAAAAATGAAAGGATAAAAAAGAACTAATACCATGAACGTACCTTTTGAATATCTGTTATATCTGCCAGTTTTATAACTTTATTTCTTTTTGATGAACCAGATTTGGAACTTTCAAAGCATAAGTAGCTAAAAAGAAAAAGAAAAAAGAATTATTTATAAAACAAATCATTTGAAATCATACCTTTAAACTTCATGTTTTAATTTCCAGCAGCAAAAATACCTATGCTAATGTAAGCAATATTAAACTTCTTGATTTTTTTTTAAAAAAACCATAGCTTTTACATTTTTTACACTGAACTGAACATCAAAGCTCTACAAAATACCCCTACAATGTAAAAAAAAATACATGCATACACATGCAGTCATGATAGAAATTGGTCAGCTTGGCATTTTTAAAAATACTTTCGCATGTACATTTTTTCTCCATTTTTTTGTTATTAGGAGCGACTTGATAAACTGCAAATCATTTCTGGTGTGAGGGAATTGGCTGTCTGCAAGGATATTGCCCAAGGGATGCCTGGATGTCTTACCATCCTGAGGTAGGTTTCTCTCATGTCCTTGCATTGGAAGCTGGAGCTGACAGAGAGCTCACCCCACTCCCTGGATTCAAACCGCTAACCTTTCCATCAGCAGTCCTGCCAGCACAAGGGCTTAACCCCAAGTGGTTCCCAGCTTTTTTTGACCAGGGAAAACTTTGACCAGGGATCACTCTCCAACATTAGTACCAAAAGGACTATGAAAAAGTTTTTTGTCAACTTTAGATTTGGTTTAGTTATTTGGGGTGCTGATTCAGAAAATTGCATTGTATAGACCACATCAGCTCTAGTTTCTGATACAGAACATATGCCATCCAGTATTCGCCATCTGCTCACACACAGAAAACCGTATTTAGTAAGCCTCTGCAATATAAGAGGGTTTCATGAGACAGTCACTCTTGTTGTAACAGTGTAGTAGAAGTGAGGCCGCAGACCATATTTTAGTTCTTGTGGACCATAGGTTGGGAACCGCTGGTTTAACCCAATGCTTTCCTCCGTTCAGAACACAAAAGAGGAAAATCTAAGAGTCAAATATCACCAGGATGTCTTTGCAAGCTTTTAAGGATATTTTAAGAATTTAAAAAATGCTATAGAAGCACTCAGACATGCAATTCTGTCATTTTTTTGGTGGAATACATATATAAAAAACAAAGCTGGGAGAAAATTTGACAAAGAATAATCTCTTTTTGGTTTTTTTTTTTCCTGCAAAGAGATGATGGTTTTAATTAATGTTTTATGATTTTATTGTCCAATTTGTTTACTGTGTTTTGGCATATCTTGTTTGTTTTTTATATTGATGTACTGTGCTGTTATTTGTTTATTTTATTTCATGTATTTCATGTATTTTACTGTATTTATTCATGTTGTGAGCTGCCCTGAGTCCCTCCAGTATTTTCAGAGAGAGAGAGAGAGAGTTGCAGAGAATATTAATTATAGGCTGCCTTATGGGCCCAGCTAAAAACAGCATTAGCAGCTGTATGAAAATGCTACCTGAAGATCTGCCTCTGCTGTGCTTCATATTATACAGAGGCTGGATATTCAATTCAGTATAAAACTGGCCTAGTTATCAGGCCCGTAGCCAGGATTTCATTTCAAGGGGGGGGGGGGGTGAATTTTTTTCAGGGGGGATTCGGGGGGGGGGGGGGCTGAGTTTTGGGGGGCTGAGTCTGAGTGAAAGAGGGTCTACCCTAGCAAACCTTTTGTATCATTACCCCAATACCCCCATGCATATGGGATATATTGAGTATGGTGATCAGATCATGATATGAATAAACATAACAGTTTAAGTAATGCACCAGTAAGGCCTTTTCGCGAACCACCATGAGAATTTTGGGGGGGGGGGGGGGCTGAAGCCCCCTGAGCGCTCTCCCCCCCCCCCCCCCCGGCTACATGCCTGCTAGTTATATAAAGATGTTATTGTTGCTAAGAGAAAAATCTGAGAACTACCTATTCCTCATGTTGAAAGTATCTGGGTTGTAAAGGCTTAAGAGAGGATTATATTTTGGGGACCTTTTCAAGTTTTCTGAAACCACATTATCATACTAAAATGTTTACAGGATCTCTTTCTGTTCAGCATTATACAAATATTTTGACCTGTAAGTATAAAACACCCCCTGTAAAAGTACTAAATTTAAGTACTCTAATCTGTACATACAGAAAGATGCTCCAAACAGCTTATGTTAGTGATTCAAAGAGTTTCACCAGCTCTGAGTTCTGAAGCATTGCTCATCATGACAAAACTGCAGAAATCCAGACACGATTCCTTCTTTCTGTATCAAACTCTAACTTGTTTACACTAGAGAGATCATCATTTGATCCACGGATAAGCCCATTAAGTCCAATTCATGTTACATTTTACGTGGTTGCTATTTCATGAGGCCTTTGCCACATGTTAATTGTGAATTGGCCCTCTTTCAACAAAAAGGTCAATGTATCTGATGATCTCATGAGAAAATCTTTTCCAAACTCATTTGCAGTTATCTAGATGTATGCAGTTTTTTTCTGCAAAGGATCCTTTCAAAATATATATAAATGTATTTTTACACTGGCTTATAGGAAATGGTTCTCTTCAGTCTGCAGTCTGTCTGGTCTGACTCAGCTACTGTTGAAGGATCAGCAGCTTGTCTGGCCTGGTTCAGCTACTGTGAAGGAAAGCCTTCAGCAGAAGCTGACACTCTCCAGTATTTGGAGCAAGGTTAGAAGGGGTTGATCTGACGTCCTCCTCAAGGAAAGCATCAGGCTGTGAAGGGTTGCTGAGATAAGCAGCAGCTGACACCTTATGATAACAGTGCTTGGGGAAGAATGGCTCTTGGTAGCAGACAACGGTTGTATTCTGACTCCACATCCTGGTTCTGCTGATCGTCTGTTTGATTTCAAGGCTTCCTGCCTTTTCTGACTTGTAGACTCTCATCTTGGCTCCATTGTATCCTTGTTCTAGACTGTGGCTCTGCTGCCCTTTGCTTTGTCTCGAAGGGCTCCTAGTATTTGACTTTGTGACTGACCTCAGTTTCTGTAATCCTGAATCCTTGGCTTTGACTTATGGACTGACTTCTTGGTGTAGAATTTATGGTTTCTGATTCTGGTTTGTGGTAAGAATCTTCGGCCTTTGACCTTCTGACTGTGACCTTGACTTTGTCTGCAAGAAAACCTGTCATTTGAGCTTGGAACCCCAATTACTCATGTGCATTCGGACCAAAAGTCATACCGTTTTCCGGTCTGTTTCCATCTGATCCCTGATTTTGCTTACCAGAAAGTTACCCAAAGGAGAGGATGTTTTCTGTTTCATTTAGGAGAGATTCGGCCCATTGGCTACAATGGGAAATTTTAAAGGCTCAATCCTCAGCCATTTTAAGGTCTATCTGCATGAAACCTACCCCAGTTGTATACTCCATTTACAACTGCCGGCCTGCCAGGTATGCAGTTGTAAACAATTCACCAATGTACTGATTTTTTATAATTATTTTAAGTTTAAACACAACTTTTTTAAAAAATAAGACAAACTGCGAGAGAGGGTTCTGAGAATTGTAATCTCTGGTTGTGTCCATTCTCAGCCAATCAGAGCATGGACACCACCAGGCTTTTTTATTGGCTAAGAGACACACACAAAGAGAAATTTCAACTCCCATCATGCTCCGAGAAGAACTTTCAATGGCCATCCTATGATAGTGCCAGTGGGAAAGCGAGTTCTATGGACCCTCTCTGGAGGAGGTGGGAACTTTCCAATTAAAAATGAAGGAGGCTTCTTCTGCCAGGGAGAGAAAAAGACGTCACAGATCTCCCTGCTTCAGGTATTTTGTGGCCTTAACTCTTTTCAAACACATTCTCTCTCTGAATTCATTTCACTGGTCTTTTCATCTCTCTCTTCACCTTTCTGTTTTTGAAAATCACATTAAAATTGCTCTCCGAAAACTACAAATCTTTTAGTTAACAGTGATTCAGGCTGAACTCTAACTCTAATACAAACCCTCAACATTTGCCTTTTGGACTCTAACTCCCGTTTGTTGAAAATATTCTTGGCATTTGATCCCCCCCCCCCCTTTTGATATTTCTAATTAAAACTTTTACCAAAAAAAAAAAAAACCCAGACACAAATAAACTTACCACAACAATACTTATGCATAAATCCAGGATTTAACTTTGGCTTTAGTTTATTCCACTCTGTTTGAGGTTTGTATTTCTGCTTTCCAGCAAAACTTTAAAAGGACTTGATAGTTGAGCTTTTGTGAATGAACTCTTGATTCTAGCTAGCCGTTAATTTGTTTAAGCTTTATGCCTTGATAACCAGGATCGTGGGAAAATGAGACATCACCTGGCATTTGGTTTAGCGTAATTTCGCTACTTCGCTACAATTTACAAAAAAATAATATACTTGTTCCAAAGTCACCACCAATCCCCTTGGTTTCTTAAGATTCTGCTGGAAATTTGATGAAAACTTACTTTTCTGTAACATAAAGCACACCATTTCGGATGTAGTCTGTGGGCATCTTCCGGTCTCTGTTGATCAAGCAGCAACGCCAGCCATTTTCACACACTGTCAAAATAGCACAATCACATTATATTTCACACAGTCCCAAAAACTCAGAAGTGCCGACAAAGCTTTTCTAAACACTGAAGTATTTGTTTCAAGCCTTGGGTTAAGTTACTTCTCTCACAGGATTATGCGCCTTTCCTCCCCTCTCAAATTCATGCTGCCACAAAGGCAAACCAGGCTATGGGCATCAGGTTCACTCAGAGAATCTTATGGATATCAGATAAAAGATTAATTTGACCTCCTGTCCATAGAGCCCAGCAGCAGATAACATTACACTGCAGTTCAGTTCTAAATACTGCTGCTCTTTGCACAATTCTTTTAAAACATGCTTGCATTTAAGGCACTGCCACCTTTTGCATTCAGATCAATACCTGCCAAAGGACGCTCATTTTCTGACAGATTAAATACTTCATGGAAGTTGCCTCGCTTAGTTGTATGAAAACGACTAGTCTCTTCCTCTCTGCTGATTCCTGCTGGGGCACTTGAGCCTACACAACTTCGTGAAGCTGCTGTTTGAAGCTGTAGGGAAATAAAGTTTGAATTACTATTACTACACAATTAAATGCATGCGTTGCACAAAATGTAACAATATTATGCCTCCACTGGACAAACATACTGCCTAAACTCTTCAAAATGGGTGTTTACTGCTAGAAAGTTAAATCATAAGATAGCTGCAGGCTTCACCACTCTATGTTGTGTATTGCTGTAATTAGTAACAATATTAGCTAAAATTAGAGCCAACAAACACACAAAGAACTCTATTGGTTCTTACTGCAGGCTAGTGAATTGCATGTTAGAATGGTCATCTACCAGAGAGCTAGAGATAAAAATCTCAACTCCATAGTCATATGGCTCTGTGTCACTAAACAATTATAATGAGATTATTCTACTTTAATGCCGTGGCTGCATCCTGTGGAATTCTGAGGCTACTACGTCAGAGGACACTGGATATCTGTGGCTGTGAATTCTAAATTCCTTTCCCAAAACTGCGAATTGCAGGATTTTGTAGGATGTTGCCATGCAGTTAAGAGTGAAATCACAGTAGAGGCAGTAACCAAGTTATAAACAAGATAGGTTTGTTCTTAAGTTGTAGGTTTGTTCTTAAGTTGAATGTGTATGTAAGTCAGAACAGGGACATTTTTTCAGTGCAACTCCAGCCGTTTGTGTGTGTGTGTATGTGTAAGCTTCCCTTCCAAGCTTTCCTTCCTCTTTCCAGTTCCTCCCCCTTCCCCTGCTTCCAAAACCATATTTCTTTCCCAACACTCAGTGGGTGCTTTGATTCAGGACCTGCCTATCTTAAAGACCACATCTTCCTTTACAAACCCACAAAATCACTATGATCTACTGGGGAAGCCCTTCTCTTGCTTCCATCTCTGTCAAAGGTGCAACTGGTGAGGGCAAAAGAAAGGGCCTTCTCAGTTGTTGCGCCCCCCCCCCCCCCCCCAGTGTGACTCTAGAACTCCCAGGGAGATTAGGCTAGCACCCTCCCTATCCACTTTTTGTAAAGATCTAAAGGCATAGACATTCTGCTGTGCATTTGACTAGACAATTCCCTTGACAACTGGCCCCTGCTGGGACCCAAAATCTTGTCCATGCACTTTACTATTGTTGTATTCAAAGTTAGAATGACCCTTTTTATATTGCTCTATTTTTAATGCTGCAATATGACCTATGTACTTTACTCACCAGCCCTATCCTCTAAACTGTTGTGCACCAGTCTGCCTACCCAGTCTGCCTACCCATAGTGAGACCTGAGTTATACTATTGTTGTTGGTTTTGATGCTTGTTTTATATATTGTTATAACGTTTTTATATTGTTCTAAATTGATGTTATGCATTCTAAGGGTTACGTTTTAACTCTGTTGATTGGGCTTGGCCCCATATAAGCCGCCCTGAGTCCCTTTGGGGAGATGTTGTTGTCACTGTTGTTGCTGCTGCTGTTGTTATTATTATTATTATTATTATTGTGCTTTTCCTGCATGGCAGAAGGGGGTTGAACTGGATAGCCCCTGGAGTTTCTGCCATTATTATTATTATTATTATTATTATTATTATTATTATTATTATTATCATCACAAAGGCTGGATGGCCATCTGTTGGGGGTACTTTAATTGTACTTTTCTTGCATGACGGAAGGGGGTTGGACTGGATAACCCCTGAGGTCTTTCACTGAAATACTGTTAAGTTTATGTTGGTTAAAATTGTTTTTCATTTTAAATATTGTGTGGTTTTTTCTTTTTCTATGCGCAGTGTGCATAGGATTTGTTCATTTTTTCCAATTAGTTCACACAAACACTCTCCATCCATCTACCACTGGCCCGGCCTGACTGTCAAATTTTAAATCGCAATGAGTCCAAAATTATATCCATGCCTGATATATATACATTATATAATACTTAATATAATATATAAGCATTCTTGGAGCTCCACAAGAAACTTTTCCTTCAAAAAGGGCTCTGCGGCTGAAAAGGTTTGAGAACCCCTGCTGTAGAACAAGGTCAGATGAAGTACTAAAAGGTCCGGAAGTCATTATTCCGTGTGGAGACTGCAACGCCTTAAGAGAACCAGAATATAATGAAGAGAGATGCCAATATAACCTAAGATACCAATATCTTTTTAAAAACGGATGCTTTTCATGGTTTTTATTTTAACCAAGGCCTACATTATTATCTCAGCTATAAATGAAGTTTCAGGAGCTTCTATGATGTAACTATTTTCCTTTTTATAAATATCAGCTGTGATGCAAGCACTACATGAACCCAGCAGCCTTTCAGCTTCTCATCTAGTGACAGAACTATGCACAGCCTTTCCCTGCTAAAAAAAAGTTTGGGGATTTTCTGGAAGGTACTCAATGTGCTTTGAAAAAGAAAATCAGCAACCTGCCAGATGTGAAACCATGCTTTGGAGTTATAAAATATAGAAAAAAGTAAAAATTATAGTAAAATCCTTTTTTTTGTTGTTGTTAAAGTTAGGGAAAACTGGAAATGGGCTGTTCATTATGTTGATTAGTGAGGCTGTTGAAAGACGGAGGGAGTGGGCAAGCAAATCTCATTTAACTTTTACTGCTATGCCACCTTGATAAACTGGACTGGAAAGTCATATATCAAACTTGATAACAAGGTAAATACTTTTATATGGTGCTTTCAGGCAAGGTTCCAAGAAGGAAAAGCTAAGATCTATTCCATTTTAATGGCCGTGTGACTTCAAGCAACCTGTCAAATTTCATAGGGCTTCCACAGGCAAGGAATATTCATATATAGTTTTGATATAGCCTGTAGTATGTGATATTTGTGAGGAGTCTCTCATCCAAGCACCAACCAAGGCAACTCTGCTTAGCCCCAGGTTGGCGTGAGCTGTCGACTGTCAAGCCCAACTTACTGTTGACCTAAGCAGTTCAAAAACAGCTTGTGCTATAATTAGATATATTAGATACCGCTAAATCAAGCGAGGGGGGTATTTTACAACACCATAAAGAAAAAAATCAGAAAATGCTGGGCGACCAAAAGGAAGGAGGAAGTCCTGATGGCTCTTCGTCATAGAGGATGGAGCGACAGTACCCCCTGTGGCTGGATTTTGAGCACAAACCTTCCAATGTGCCAAAAAACTGGACGTTGGTTGACATACATACCTCCTTCTGTTCTGTGTGTCTGTCTCTGTATTGTTTATTTAAAATTGCATTGAATGTTTACCATGTATGTGTACTGTGATCCGCCCTGAGTCCCCTTGTGAAGATAGGGCGGAATATAAATAAAGTGTTGTTATTAATAGCTTCTAAGAACAGGCAGGATCTGGTTCCTTCAGAATATTTAGGTGTTAACTAATAGCTAAGATACTGTAAATACATTCTAGGATATCTACATGCATGAGAGGTTGGCTATAGTATTAATCTACTGCAAGCAAGGATAAAGGGGAATAGGTATCCCCCCCCCCCCACACCTGAACCAGTGAAGACAGCACCCTAAACAAACAAAACAAACAGCAAAATTGCAAAACAAACCACAGTTCTCTTTTAAAACAAGGTACAATGAAAGGATACCACTTGTTTTTAAGCAAAAATGTGCTTTTGGGAAGCCTCAGAATGTGATTGTGCTTGTAAACAAGGTGTGTTCTTCCTGCAGACCGCGTTTTAAAGAAAAATGGTGGTTTGTTTTCCTGTTCTAGTTGTGGCAAATAGGAGAATGGGAGTCTGGCAGGGGCTACGACCACAGGACGGGACATGTGCAGACCAAATTGCTTGTCCCTGTCTTATTTCAATGTTATGTTTGAAAAGAAATACTTTTTTGTTTGTATGCAACCAGCGTTTCCTAAAGAAGCATCTAGAGTACTTTTACCAAAGCACATTAGAGAATTCCTTCAGTTACATGTCAAAATAGTACACCACTCAGGATCAATCAATTAGTAGGAATACTCCCAGGAAGAACATTAACTATATGTCTCCAAGAGACTTAAAATACAAGCCATTTAATATCACATACAGACATACGGATCAGTTAGATAAATGCACAAGCTTACACACATACACAGAGAAGAAACACATCAGATCATCATGAGTACAAATGATCAAATTGAAAGGAAGAAGTAGTTCCACGCTAAGATCCATACCTTTTCATGCCCTGACAGCTAGCAGGAAAAGAAAAAACAAACAAACACAAATGTGACAGTGACAAAAGAAAAAAGCAAAATCTATTTAGCTATCATATACAGAATAAAAAACATGAATTGAGTGAAGTTGCCAGATCTTTCTCACATACCAAGAGATTACACACAATGATTGCAATCTTAAAAAAAAACAAAAACAAAAAAACACCCGACGTAACAGTGGTTAGAGCACATCATTTTCATTCATTAAAATTATATTTCACTGACTAGAATTCCCATTTCTGTTGCCTGGCCTATAACATTTCCGGTTATAATACGGAGGCTAAAATAAAACTGATTCACAAAAGTGGTTGATATCGATCTTCCCTGGGGTTTTTTTTTTTTTTTTTTTTTTTTTGGCCTGTTTCAGGAGAGACTTGAGAAACTGCAAGTCGCTTCTAGTGTGAGGGAATTGACCATATGCAAGGATGTTGTCCAGGGGACGCCCGGATGTTTTACTATCCTGTGGGAGGCTTCTCTCATATCCCTGCATGAAAAGCTGGAGCTTACAGACGGGAGCTCACCCCGCTCCCCGGATTTGAACCACTGACCTTTCAGTCGCAGTCCTGCTGGCACAAGGATTTAACCCATTGTGCCACCGAGGCTCCATCTCCCCTGGTGATAGCTATATTATTATTAAAGAGGGTTTTGCATCTAAATGGAATGGATACAATTCACACTTAGTATATGATTTTTATGAACCGAGGAAGTATTAAATAAAATTACTTTGGGATACTTCAATTCAAACTACTCATAATTTATTTTAAACAGTTAACTGAGAAGAAAAGGACTGATGCATATGTACATAGTACTCAATTGGTTAACTCCCTGATGCTAATTTGAAAATTAGAGGAAAAAAGGTTAAGACAGCAGGAGCTAGAGGTTTCCTTGCTACTATAGCAATGAATCTATATTAGGTTTTAGTCTGGATTTTAAAGCAGCTATTCAAGGAGATGCATCCTATTCCAGTTGGACTAAAACTGGAATCAATTCACAACCCGACCAACACCGAAGGCTCCAGCTGCCACTTCAGTATTAAGGACTATGGACAAAAGCATCTGTCTTTTTCTGGTATCACAATTTACCACTGGTATAAGGTATAGCCGTATATGCTACAATGCACATTTTGATGTTCCTCCAGATGAAAAAGATCCTTTGGACAGAGAAAATAAGTGTCTCTGAAAAGAGAATACAAGTATAGCCTTTCTGAAATTTTAAGTGTTTCAATTGCAGGGCCCCTTCAATATCAATCACACATTTAAAATGCATTCCTGCATTCAGTAGGATCGCTGTTGTGACTTTTTAGACTTAACATTGAATTCAAGGCAATCAACACAGATTAACCATAGGTTTCCATGGAATAATCCATTCAAGATGCAACCTGAGTGTTTTTGGGTTCAATGAGTTTAGGTTCAATGAGTTTAGGCCATTAACTTTCATCCTATGACTACACCTGAGTTGTAGTCTTTACATAACTTCATAAAGGAGTTCTGGAGGCAATATTTAAGTTTGCATCTTGCCTCACTTCTTGACAAAATAGACTCAACTTTCAGGATCAAAGCAGAAAGTTGTCCAGAGAACAATAATTTCCTGTTCCTGAAATTCCCCATTTCCCTTTGTCCGGACACATATTAAGGTTGGGTAGCCCTGCTTTCAATAGGATCAGTGATTTTCATAAATATTTGGCACTAAAGGCCTACGGTAAAGGTAAATGTTTCCCCTGACATTAAGTCTAGTTGTGGCCGACTCTGGGGGGTGGTGGTGCTTATCTCCATTTCTAAGCTGAAGAGCTAGCATTGTCCGTAGACACCTCCAAGGTCATGTGGCCAGCATGACTGCATGGAGCTCTGTTACCTTCCCACAGAAGTGGTACCTATTGATCTACTCACATTTACATATTTTGAACTGCTAGGTTGACATAAGCTGGGGCTTACAGAAGAAGCTTACCCCGCTCCCCGGATTCAAACTGCTGACATTTTTGGTCAGCAAGTTCACCAGCTCAGCGGTTTAACCCGCTGCACCACCAGGGGGACTTGAAGGCCTAAACCCAACTGTTATTCTCAACTACAGCAGACATACTGAACAAATTGAAATTTACAGTAATATCTCATTGTTCAATGGGACTGCTCTATTTTGGATTAACAAGTATATTTAGGCTTGTTTAGGCAGGTTTATGATTACTGAGAATTCATACAATTGCTATGCATGTTATAACATGGATTTTTGCTGTATTCTTTTAACTGCTACAGAGCTTAAGTTGTGACTAGTTTAAGGAAGCTGAAGCTACAAGGGAATAGTCAAACATGTTAACAAGGCACTGGCTTGCATCATTTTTATTTTTTATTTTGTTTATGGACTTCTGATTTATTATCGTGTTTAAGGTTCTTATCAACTCTTTCAAAAGTTTTAGACAATTTCTTTTGTCTAAAAACTACCAACACATGCAAATTCCAGCAAAGACAATTATTCTGGAGGATGCTCTCTTCATTACCAATGAAAACAATGATTTTGAAAAATCTGTCAATTCTTTGTGTGTAAGAGGAGAATGAATGAACCACCAGTTTAAAATAAAATACGTATACAGGTCTCAATATATCCCTCCCTGCATGTGCTCTAGTCACTGAAACCACATGATCTGTTGTAATAATTTAAAAACGGATTTAAATTATTATGTATTTACCCGTCTTGACACTGTGGCATTAGCCCTCTCTTTGAGTTGAGGATCCGTGGGTAAATTTAACCATATGATGTAAGGAGTGTCATACTTTGCTCGTAGCCTTGGACATCGTTTGAAGACAAAATCAATAAGAAAAAATTTGATTCCTGCATATAGTCCTAGATAAGCAGAAAGACAAAAATTGGCGTTTAGCGAAATGACAGTTTGACAAAGTCGTGGCATTCCTCTTATACCATCCTTGCTCGTACCCCCAAGGTGCTTTGCCACTCTAACCAGGTTAACCCCTGGATCGAAGCTGGAACTGAATAATCTACATCAAACATATAATAATAATAATAAAATAATAAAACTTTATATAGTAATAAAACTCCATTTCCCCCAAGGGGACTCGGGGCGGCTTACATGAGGCCATGCCCATCGATACAGAAACACAATACAGTAAACACAAAGCAGGCTTTCGTGTTGAACAGATTTTCGTGTGAGGAGGGGGCTTCCCATTTTGTGCTTTCGAAGAAACGGAAGACACGAAAGAAATGGTAGAAATGGTAGGAATGAATTCCTCGTACAACTCTAGCATGTAGGTGATGAATGACACATCTTCTCTCACTTGCAATTTCTTAGAGTATATATTGTGTCCACAACACTGCTGCTCTGTGGGATGGCAATAGGAGGCACAATGTACATATGCCCCATGGTATCTGTGTGATGTGAGACAGTTTTACAGTAGGGTGTTGTGTGGTTTCCGGACTGTACGGACGTGTTCTAACAGCATTTTCTCCTGGCGTTTCCCCTGCATCTGTAGGACCGAAGATATCAGCCACGGATGTAGGTGAAATGTCAAGAGAAAATGATGCTAGAATACAACCATACAGCCCAGAAACCAGACAACACCCCAGTGATTCTGACTGTGAAAGCCTTAGACAATACAGTTTTAGTGTAATTCTACTCCTATCTATAGGGCTGAATACATAGAGTACATTGCAGATTCCTGTTTAGCTCCATGGGTATTAAACTGTGGAGAACAAACAAATAAAATTTCAACTACAGCCCATCATTGCATAGTTGGTCCTCTGTATCCACAGATTCTTTATCTAACGTTAAATTCTAACATTCAAAAGTATATCCACTATAAAATCAATATAGCTTTACCCAGTGAAAGCCCTATGATCCTGTATGGAATACAGCAAGATGCAATAAACGCTGCCCACAAAGCAATATACAGCTTTTGTGTTACTTCAGGTTGGACCCACATAAACAAGCTGTTAAAAGGAAAGAAAAAAAAGTTAAGACATTGCAGCAGTTCATTGTCTTACATCTCAAGTCTGCTGAATTCATGCATTGTTAGGAAAAGAAAAAAGAAACAGAAGGATACTTACTTCTTAATTTTTTCCAGTATGTCTGACATTTTGCCAAACAAATTCTGTATAGCAAGAAAAAGAAGAATATAAATTTGGAATGTAAATGTAATTAGAGATGAATCATTTGTGTGTTTCTGTTTTGTCTATGACGTAATTATTCTGAGTCACCCGCTATTTTTTAGCTCCATAATCAATTATTTCTAGCTTCATGTCACAGATTGGTGTTAGAGAAGACCCATCACATCAAAACACATTGATGGGTGATCAAATTGAGAGGAAAAACAGTGATATAAAGTGAATTATATAGCCCATTGAAGAATGCAGCTTGTTTCGTAGATCATAAAAAAACATGTGTAGTTCTTTAGCTCAGAGGGACCAACAATCCCATCACAGCAGACACTGAGAAAGAGCTTCAAATATCAGATTCTGCCCACATTATCTTAAGGCCAACACAGGTTCTTTAGATTCATGCCAGTTTTCTCCTAGACTGAGACCAAAGTATGGATATTATCTCAAATATCAAAGAAAGAACCAGGATAGGCAATTGCATTAGAGATGGGGATCAATTTTTGTCCCACATCCTGCCACCACTGTTTGGACCATGTCCAAGTGTGCTAGAAGTGAAGTCACATCACTTCCACTCATCATTTTTAGCCAAAATCTCCACAAATCTTTTCAGATCTTTAATTCTAGGGCAGTTATGAAATTAAAATAAAAAAGGGAGAACTGTGTGTAATGTCGTGAGCTCCTTGGGGAAAAGCCATGATATAAATAAAATAAAAAGTCCTAAAATTACATTTGTTGTGTTATATCATTTCTCTACTACTAGAGAAAACATCCGATATGATACATATGAAACTGCTTTTCAATGAGTCACACAATTTGACCATTCAAGCCTTCATTCTCATTGACAGAAGTATTCTTCGGTGAGAATATTTTTAGGCCCGCGATTCTGTGGCTGGAAATGCCAGGGATAACATACCTGTGCTTTTTGTGCCACATCCAGAACAAGCTGGAATTTTTCTGACACAGTTAGGTCTTCCTTTGGGGGTTCCTGAAAACAGATAAATATAGGAATTGAGCCTTTCAGATTAAATATTTCTTCCATAATTTAAGGCCAGTCAAAAATACTTTGTGAACTACCTTCATTCAGATCATGGTTATTCTTAACTTTGATTTACAAAACTAGCCAACGTCATTAACCAAGTTCTGAAGATGGCTTGTTTCGATAAACTATATTTAAAACTAATCACAGATTGACTGGTTTGTACATAATGCTAAACACAATATTCAGTTGGTTAGTTAACAAATGAAAAAAAAAACCCTTGTGGCTGCAACAAAGGAGAGAACACATGACCCTGAGATACACAAAGGATCGTTCACATAATAGTTTTGGGGTTCAAATATAGCCTGAGTATGTGAACACTATTTACAATCCACACCTTAATTTTAAATCAGTCCTTTTGAGTCCCAGAGGTGAATTCACAGTAATAATTCCCTGTTACAGAGATCTGACTAAATTAATCTCATTCATACTGGGGTTTTTTTTATTGAGTTCACACCTACATTCAGGAATTCAGTTTCCTTGTTTGGGTGAGTCACAAACTCTCAGTTTAAACTAATTCATGGGGTTGTAGTGATATAATGACAATGGCGAGGGCATTACACATGACTGAACTATTAGACTATCACAGTATATTCTATATAGGGTTATGCATGCTTCTCTGAGAATTCTGGAAGAGTGACACACTTGTTAAACTGAATTTTTAAATGGCTGCATTGATTTAAATTAATTACACAGCCCAACCCTCCATTTTTTCTTGGTGTCTTGGTTTTTAAGTCTGTCTTGGGATTATTTGGGACGTTGATTCAGAAAACTGAATTGGACAAGATTGCATCAGCTCTACTTTCTTAGATATGGTTATCATGATTTTCTATGGGCAAGCAGATGGCAAATAGTATATGGCATGTGTTCTATATCTCAAAAACTAGAGCTAAATTGAGGGGAACCGGTACCCTTTTTTTCAATCAGCAGGTCAAATATACCCAGAAACAGGTCTAACATTTGAGACATCAAAATGTGTGTTGGCCAGTCTTATTTTATTGCATATGCTTAAGCAATAAGCAATTCAGAAAAAATTACTTATTGTTAAATAATAAGTTGAGTAATAAGTAATTCATAAAAATGAATGATTTAAATGAATATTTTACTTATACAAATTCCTTATTTGTGTATATTTCATATTTAACATGACAATTCACTTAGGTTGTTCAAAGAGAGATTCATTTTTGTTCTATTTCTGTATTCTTCAATCTTATAGAAATATATGAGTCCAGTTTAGCCAGTTCTGTCTCAGTTATTTACAAATGGAAGGAAAATTGTGTTCTCTGTCAATTAGCTCCAGAGAAAAAGAGAGAAAGCCTAAGGGAATTTAAAGTCATGCCCAAATCAATAGACTAACTATACATTTACAGAATTTTGAAACATAAAAAATGATTTAAAGATTACATTGTTCTTCGCCTTTACTTTCTAAAATGAGGATTATTTGGATTTTTAGAAGAAATGTAAAAGGATGCATTTAAGATGTAAATCTTTTTAATATTACCTAATTATATTAAAATACTAATGTAGGTTATTCTAAGAATTAGAAAAGTACACATCCATAAGATATTAATTCTATAATGCTTTGTAATTTTCATATCAAAATTCTCAACGTTTCAAAATTATTTTGACTTACAATGGGCTCAGAAACTTCAGGCACAATACTCCACTGTATTCTCCATCCTCTAAAAATAAACAATACTTTATTAAACTGAGAAAATGGCTTTTCTACAAGATTCTGCAAAAATGGAACAAAAGTATGCTTGTTTGCTGGTTTGTACATAATGCTAAACAAGCTATTCTTGTGGATACCAGACAATCTTTTCCAATCTATTTTAGTATTTCTGCACAATCAAGTAACACATAATCATATCATCCTGAATCTTCAAAAGGTTGAAAGAGACTACAAAGGATGTCTGTTTGTAATTAACAAAGTATGAGGACTTCAAAATGAACAAAGTGAGGGGAGGAACATTTTAAAAACACAAATTCAAATTCAAATGATGATGATGATGATGATGATGATGATGATGATGATAAACTTTTATTTATAGCCCACAAGGAGCAATTGTGGGAGATGTACTGTCTGAAACAATTAAATAATAGGGAAATAGTGCAATGAAATTCTTTTTTAGAATACACATAGTCAAAAACACATATTTTCTCCTGTTTAAAGCAAAAAAGTAAGAAATAAAGTTGCAAAGTTAAATCTCAAGATAGCGAAAAGCAGTATGGTTACCTGGCTATGAGGTAATTTAGAGATAACCTCAAAATTGCTAAAAATAAGAACATAGGAATGGCCCAGCCATGCCATACAGCATTCATGTAGATCTATGGATAAAAGAAGAAACAAAACTTTACCTGTTACAATACATTACAAAACACTACAACAGGAATGGTTTTATCCCTCTGTTAAAAAACAATCTCCAATGATGGGTATGTATTGGCCTCCCCTACAATACCCCCTCTCTCTCTATACATATATATATACATTGAAATTCATTCCTAGTTAAGTAAAATCGGTTTGGATATTTTAGTCTTCCATGTAGAACAGCCAGGTAATAAACAGAAGCAACAGCAACTGTTACATCCTGAGATGCCAAGAGCCATTTTCTGGACCCAATATAATACATGCGGACTGGACTGGGCCCTCCACTTTCATCATAACCTTATTTCCATGTTAGTAATTTCTGACATAAAATATATCCATCTTTAATATTTATATCAGGATTCAAATAATGGAAGCACTATAATTATTCCATGTCTGGGAGAGTATTTTGATCTGAGACTTTGATCACTCTAGTTCTCCAGCATGGTGTAGTAGCCTGAGTGTTGGATTACACCCAGAGTTCAAACCCATATTCAGCAATGGAGGCCCACCTTGAGCATATTACACTCTGAACAAATCCCTTCTGAACAAATCTTGTGTAGGAAATCTTATGATAAGACACCCTAAGTTAGATTCAACTTGAAAGCAAATGACATGTACATGTGAAGCATAATTGTGATTTCAACCATTGACTAAAGTACTGACAGGTGGGAAATGGACTCATTTTTCACAGATTAATTAGAATGCTGCCTGTACATTTCACTTTTCACCTCTCGTTTTATAAGAAGGACAGATCCACTCTTTTAAAATGAAAGCTCAAAGTTTGCCTCCCAGGTCTCTTTCTCCAGGTGACAAAGCTCAGGTTTCCTAGTTTTCCATATCCTAATTTGACATTTAATGCACTGCTTCTCAAACACTATGTCAACTGGGCACAACTGTTTCTTACTTAACTGGAAACATGCCAGGCAGCTAAGGTACTGGCATCGGTCCAAGGCCCACCTGATTCTCCTCCACTTTGATTTGTGTTGATTTAATAAATCCATAAAGGACTCCACAATGGTTACCCATTAATTTACAGTTATAAAAATATTAAAGTGAAGGATAATATTCCCCTTTCAAAACTTCCCCATATGTTAGTTTTAATAGTGTTGAGAGTTTGTTTTTATTTTTAAAAATGCAGTGGATATGACATAGAAATGAAAACAATACAAAAGACTTAAACAGCTTTTAAGACAATTTTGTAAATATATGAAAACACTGAAATATTGCATAACAAATTAAGCAAGCTGTTGCCTTCTGGGCTCATTTGTCTCAATAGATCTCAGAAACTGAATAAGTCTAAGATTATATTGTGCATTTATTTTAGAAAATCTGGCAGCCACATTTAAAATCAGAAAAACAAATGGTTTCCACAAAGCATGTTTGTAAACTGAGCAAAAAACCATACTGAACAAAAACCATATTTCGCTCAATGGAAGAATGGCAACTTACAATAAAGGCAATAGCAGAAGTGTAGACAGAAAACCAGTCTGATAAGGCAGAAAGATTCTTCACAAAATTTGTAACGGGTTTGGCACCTCTCTCTAGGTAAAAAGGAAAAGGAATACATAGTTTTATGTATTTATATTTTAAAGAACATTCCCTCATAAGCCAAGACTTGATGCCTAAAAATGTCAACATCCCTATGTGAACAAGTGATGTATCATAATCTGTTTCATCTTTTGTAAACATATAGCAGACTCATAGTTGAAACCACATCTGTCAGATGGATCTAGCCTTAGTATAAGAGTACAAGAGAGTGCATACAATAGTTGACGCCACACTCAAATTCGTAAAGAATGAGTGGGAACTTATCAAGACAATACCTACATATTTCCTGTTCTTGTAGTGAGAGATGCCTCAGTATAGAAGTTTGACAACTTCAGGTTAATTTAAAGCAACTACAACTCTTGGAGATCATTTATGATGGGTGCGGGATTAAACATAATCAGACCATTCTAGCTTGGCTGCTTAGGAGCTCGAAAAAAATATTTTTGGGCTGCAACTCCCAGAATCTCTCAGCCAGAATCCCAGGTTGTTTAAATTTCTCCTCTCACCAAACCAAAGAATCCCTCAGTCATATTGACTGGGTGTTTTTGGAAGTTCGCATCCAAAAACAAAGATTTTCAAACACTTTGATGAATACATATGAGATTCTGATGATCCATATCTCTTCTCTAATGAGACTTGAACATCCATAGATTTTGGTATTCATAGGAGGTCCAGAAACTAAGCCCCAGCAGTTTCCCCACAGCACGAATACATTTTTGAGGTTTTGTTTAAAGGACAAAATAGTAGCATTATTTGTCCACTTTTCTTTGGTTTGACAAAGTATGGCACTTTTTGTTACTTTGAATAAAGCAAACAATTGTGGGTGGCAACTTCTATGGATAATAGAAACCAGGTTTGCATGTCACACAGAAACAGGAAGAGCAAGGGGAGTTAACAGCATACTCATTGTTCTTCTATTTCTCCACAAAAAGTACCATATGAAGAACCAAAGGTCATAGCTTGAATGATAAGCACAAATTGAAGATAACTAGAGAAATGTCAACACCTGGAAGACTTACTAATTTCTATAGTGTTCAAGAAAAATAGAAACTATACCAGCCACATCTGTTTGCAAAGTTATCTGTTTGTTTTTTAAGTAATTTCAGACATAGTTTGCACCTCCAGTTCCTCTTCCTAAGAAGGCCGAAAGACCAAGTTTAGATCTCCAACACTCAATAACCAACCATTTTTTATAAATGCAAGAAATACTTCTCATCTTTTTCTCCTTCATCTCTCCTTCCCTCCTTTTCTTACAGACCAACATTTCATTCTACTTTGGTTTGTTGCAAAGTTGTGCATGACTTTCAAACCATGAAAGCGTTGTTTGATGGTGACCTATAAGTCAGGATAAGCCCATGATCATGGACACACTGGGCCTGGGAGTACATTTACCATTTGTTTTGCAAATAAATATATTAAAGTGACTTCAAGCTTCTATTGCTATTAAGCATATCACATGATTGGAGTGTCATTAGAATTATTCTCAACTGGATTAATTATCACTGTTAGTATATATGCTGCAAAAAAGAGCAAAAAAATTTGTACAAGTTACCTGTTAATGTCAAAAATTGCCATTATTTTCTTTTTATATATTAGATTTCTAAAATACTGCAGATTTAAATTATTTTTAATCCATTAGGTACTTGTTCTACATTCTTTGTCTGCATGACTGTGAGATAACAAAATTGCACCAATTATATCACTACAACACCCGCTTCAATGTCACTCACACTTTTTTGCATGGTATAAAATTGTATTGTGCAAATATCAAGTTAGATACTTACTTAATCTTCTCATATTTTCTGTGAGTCTGGAAAGTAAATGTTTGAAAATGTAATGTCTCTTTGACAAATGAACACATTTTTGTTAACTACTGGCATATCTGAAAAAGACCTGATTCTAAAATGGCATATTTTGGAAATGCTTAATGCTACATTTAATACTAAGTCTTATTTTGGAAACTGCTTTTTTTTTAAAAAAATGTGGAATTCATATAAAATACCAGGAAAACAACAGTGCTGAAATACAATTCTAATACTAATGAAATAATAATAATAATAATAATAATAATAATCACCCAAAATGTGGAAAATGTGACATATTGATAATATCAATTAGCATTAATTCTTTCAGGTCAGTTTAAATATGAGAAGGCAGAGGGGTACGCCTACCACAAAGCAGCACTCTGCATATCATACACACCAGCATCTCTGCACAAATAACAAATGAAGTTGTGATATAAAACTACCCTTATTTACACATAAGATGCTGCATATTGCCAAAAATGAAACTGTAGTAAGAATTATGAGTTGTCTGAATGTATATTAAATAAAATATAGCTGACACTTTTATTCTTTGTGCACATACTGTATGTCAAATTGCATTATTTCCTCTCATTCCAGAGAGTTCTCAATTATTCCATCCAGAGACACTGGCATAATTAAAGAGACACACAGAGCTTTTAACAACACTCTAGAGGCTGTGATCAGTATAAGCAAAGAACAATGTGGCTTTTCTGTATTTAATTTGTATAATAATACAACAGGCCATCCAATATGATTTACCTTCTAGCACTAAGCGGTTCTTCCGTTTCAACTGTGTTCTCTTCTGGCTGAAACCTGAAGTCTTCTATATATTCCCCAAATTTGTCATAGACCCATTTCTGAACTCTTGAACACACCATGTGGCTGCGTTTATCTAAGGACAAAAATATGTTACAGTTTGTTACTTACAAGGATCAGTTTAAAACTGCACGCGCAAGCAATAATTCTATAGCACAGGCAGACCTTTTCAGCTGGCAAGCGAACTTTTACTATCAGTTGTGCTATGTGGTAACCTGTTTTTAATGAAGAACCAGTAGTACCATAACGTACAGTTAAGAGACCAGTGATGAACAGAAGAGTGCTCTGATAGCTTTAGCTCCCAATGTCTTCCCAAATGTTATGTCTTGATTCTCTCACGATCTCTGGCATAAATAGGGGGATTGCTCCATTAAACTGATGGTGCAAATGCAAAATGGGATACAACAGGAATACCACTAACACAGCCTTATGTCCAAGTAAAACACACCTATTGACTCAACTGAACTGAATGCTCATTTACTAACTTCCCACTGAGGCAATGGATTTACTCCACCGGGGACAAAGAACTGAATATTGGAGATCTCGTCTATTTATGCTACCAATATGTTACCATCTCTTTTTTTAAGGTGAAGGTTTCCCCTGACATTAAGTCTCGTCATGTCCGACTCTGGGGGGTAGTGCTCATTTTCAATTCTAAGTCAAAGAACAGGCGTTGTCCGTAGACACCTCCAAGGTCACGTAGCTGGTGTGACTATAATAACCACTACAGCAGGCAAGGGCAAACCTTTTCACCTTGGGGCCGCATTGTGGGCCCAGCCGGGCCAGGAGGAAGGGGGCCGGGCACACACTAGGTAGGGAGGGCCTGGGAGAAGGTGTGGCCAGGAGGTGGGAGGGCACGGCCCAGATCATCCTCAGGTTGTCCTCCCAGCATAAGGATGGGACTGCTCACCCCATCTTAATACCGGGAGGAAGGCAGGACACACAACGACTGCACCAATCCTTCTCCCCCAATTTTTTCAAAATAAATAAATAAAAATTCTTGGGTTGTCCTCTTGGCATTATGCTGGGAGGAGAGCAAGACAGGCTATGGCTGAGAGTGCTCCAGGGGTCTCAGCCATCGCTTGCCTTCCTTGAGTTGTCCTCCTAGCATAAGAATGGTGCTGCTCTCACCGTCCTAACACCAGGAGGAGGGCTAGACACACAGTGGCTGAGAGTGCTCTAGAGGGTTGCTACATGCCTTCCTCCTCCATTTTTTGCCGTAAGGACACAGTGAGCCACTGTGTCCTTTTCCCAAAAGAATGGGGAAAATAAGGAGGGCCTGAGGTAAGCGCCCAGGAAGCCGCATCCAGCCCCAAACCTTAGTTTGCCCATGCCTGCTCTACAGGATACTAAATTCCTGCAGTGTTTGGAAGTTCCAATTAGTGCAAAATGTAGCAGTCAGATAGCTGACATGTGTGCGCTTGAGAGACGGTATATCATTAGTCTTGCAGGAATAGTTCTTGCTTGAGATTTACTTCAGAGCTCACTTTTGATTTACAAAGTCTTGAGCCTCTTGTGGCCTGGATATCCTCTTTATGAGATTGCCCAAACTTTTGAGATCCTCAGTGATGATCTTGTTACATGTCCTATTGTCTATTAAAAGGTTAGGATGATGGATACCTGTGACAGGGCTTTCTTGGTATCCTCATTCCAACTGTACAATTCCTGCCCAAGAGAAGTCCAGTCTGGCTACATCCCTATTTTCTGATAGGCAACCAAGGCTGCATTATTTTTCATGGACTTCCATCCAGCTATTATAACTATCTGGCTTTTATATTATATTTTAGTCTGTTTTAAAATGTTTTTAATTAATTAAGGTAATGGTTTTACAATCTGTCAGGATCCTGGAGGGTTGAGAATTGATAAATAAATACTATAAATCAATGAAAGCTGTAGTATCTTGCTTCCCACATCTGATTCAGTTCAAAGATCATGAAGAGATTTGGTTAACAATCGTTTTTAAAATCTCAATGTACAATGATGTCAGAATCCTTTACTGCTTCCTCTGGTTCTTTTAGCTTTTGCTTCAGAATTTCATTCTGCCTCTGTGCTGCATCAGCATCTGAGCACAAAACTATAGTCTTACCTACTGTTTGCCAACTCAAATTTCATGCCGGTTAGCACAAGTCCCAGTTTGCATAGCCATTCCAAGCAGCTGCTTTGGAGTTTGATTTGCTATTCAACTGGAAACAGTAGTTTGCCAGTTGAGACATCATGGAAAATCCCAGTTAAACGTTCTTTGTAGAACAGTTAAAATTAACCTGAGAGTACAGTCGGTGCTATCACATTTTACTTAAAACTGTAAACCAAAGAACATTTCACAATCATTATACCAAACCACTTCATATGTTTCAGACTATTATTGTTTTTACACCTTCAGTTTTTATTTTAGCTATGACAAGAAAAGTGCTGGAAACATGTTATTTTCCAATGCTTATGTAACCAATGTTTACAGAAAAGCAGGGTCTCGATAGAACAAAGATTTGAAAACGGAGAAAATGGGCCAGATAGAAAGAGAGAGATGTTCCAACAAAAATAACACAAGAGAGGACTAAAACATTTTTAAGGAGGTAGCTAAGAGGAGGCTAGATATACAGGGGGGGAAATGTATGCAGGTATAACTTCTAAACAGCTTTGCAATGAAGTTAAATGTGCAGTGAGCCTGACGTTGTACTCTCATAAATAGTCTTCACAATATCTTGATTTTAAACAATAACTAATCTATGTTTACACAATGTCAGATTATAAACCTCAACACCAGTATATGGGCCATATTTATAAGCATTCATTCATCCTCTTATTTCACATGGAGGTGTATCACTACACATAAAACACTTTGATTCTACTCTTGGCTCCATCCAATGGACTCTTAGATCTGTGTAGTCTGACCGGATACTTAGGGCTTTCTGCTAGGGTGCTCCACGGCACTCCTGCTAAGTTATATCATCAGTTCTCTTGCCAACCCAAACTATGAATTCCAGGATTCTGCGAGTCAAGAGACATGGCAGTAAGATGGTATCAAACTACTATAATTATAAAATATTGATAGGCCAGCAATTAATTCTGAGCTGAAGAGTACATCTCCTCCTTCATCTCCTTCTCTGGAGTTCATTGTTCACTGCAAACATGCAGCATTCAAGGACATCAGAGATTCTGATGAGAACAATTGAACAGAAATGTAATGCTTGCTTTAAAGCCATCTCTGGTGGCAACGTTTTGGTAAAATAAAAATTGCTTCTTTTTCACTCGCCTTTTGAAAGTGGGCCATATCAGGTCTCTTCTATCGAGACCCTACTTTTCTGTAAACACTGGCTACATAGGCACTGAGAAAGATATAAATCATGGAAATAAGTCAATTTTCCCACTGAACCTTGACGCTTTTTGTAAACATTATTGAAATTTGGGGGCACTATGCAGAATTCTTCAGGTGCCACAAACCGCCTACAGTGTAGGTTTATAATTCTATATGAATTCAACAAGAACTCTGGAAAACTAAAATGTCTCATTTTGTTGCATGAGGAATCAAATGCCCTACTCCAACCACTGCTGCTGGAAGTTTTAGCCCAGCACATCTAATGGCTGCCAAATTGGAGAAGATGGCTTCAAAATATTCCCATGTAGAGGTTTCCTAATTCAAGATGTTTATAAGATTAATTATGAGAATACAGGCCTGTCTTCATCCAGCCCTCTCTGTACACAAAAGTATTTAAGAATTAAAATAAATTAAAATTAAAATTAACTGAAGGAGCCGCAGTACTGCAATGGGTTAAACCCTTGTGCCGGCTGAACTGCTGACCTGAAGACCTGAAGGTCAGCGGTTTGAATCCACGAGACAGCATGAGCTCCCATCTGTCAGCCCCAGCTTCCTATGTGGGGACATGAGAGAAGCCTCCCACAGGATGGTAACACATCCGGGCATCCCTTGAGCAACGTGCTTGCAGACGGCCAATTGTCTCACACCAGAAGCGACTTGTGGTATATTCTCAATTCGTTTCTGACACAGTAAAAAAGGATTAACTGAAAACACCACCCACATTCCAGAAAATATTTCTGTTTGCTAACTCATTAATCAGAGGTTTTTCCTCTCTGTTCATTTTAAATTTCCTTTCACATTCTTCTTGTGGAGAAAACTTGGCTGAAGTCACTAAAAGTATAATTAAGAAGCCAAATGTACCTGTTCCATTGACTTGTGTCTGTGCTTTTGGGGGCTGCTGAGTAGGTGGTGGTTCTTCTGTTCTAAAGAAAACCCAAAAACAGAAATACAGCAATTTAGAACAGTACATTCCTCAAAATAAAACAAAATTAATATACACATCCCATATAAGTATAGATATATTTTATTAGCCTGATGGGAGATAAAGGCTTTTTAGTATTCCCTTTGAAAACAGACATATAGGGAGAACATAGTCTTTCTATGATATATGATCTACCATAAATAAAATTTCATAAAAAGGTTTATTACTAGGGCTGTTTTTGCTAATCTTACTTATACTCTGCGTTTTCCTCAAACTACTATTTAAGGCAGGCAGCCAAAACTTCACTAGGTTTTTTTTTTCTCCACCAACCCTTAGACCATATACATCCAGGCTGCTTAAGGCAATGATAGTTCCTAGGCTTCCTGGAAAGAAATCTGAGTTATTTACAGGCTGTATAGCAAATTATTTTGCTTGTCAAAGTCCCAGTCTACAGAGCTGAGGCATGTTTCTGTCATTCCCTTTTATTCCCTGAACAACCACCTCTAGGAAAGAAAGAAAAAACCCTTCCATTTTCCACTTGCATTTATAAAGTACAGGTCAGTTCTGTATTATCATAGGCTTTCGGTATATACCAAAATACCTACTAGATGGCTGGCTGCCCCAAGACATTTTGTTATTTGAGGCAAAATAGCACCCACTTGCTATTTCCTGTACAGAAGATATGTTGACAGGCTATGAACTTTGCAACACTGGTGATGAGACAGGTTTCACAACCGCCAAGGCATCAGGCCAGTTTAGGCGGCCCAAGAAGAACAAAGAGCTCTCAAACAGTGACCACTAGGGACATCATTTGCTACCCGAGGTTTGGTTTTGCCTACGGTTTTGATCTGCCCATGCCTAGTAGTAAACTGCACAATAAAAACGAGCAAGAAGCTGTTTTAATTTAATGTACTATTCAACATGAAAATGGAGTCTAGGATTGGATTTACACTGCCCTATATCCCAGGATTTTATCTCAGATTATCTGCTATGAACTTGACTATGGGAGCCTACACTGCCAGATAACCTGGGATAAGCAGATAACATTATGTGCCCTTCCAGACAGGTCCTATACCCCAAGTTTTCTACTTTAAACTGGATTATATGAGTCAGTACTGTCAGATAATCTGGGATAAACAGAAAACCTGGGATCAGATCCAGGGATATGGGGCCTTTCTGGAAGGGCCCTATGCAACGCAAATTTTGTTCCATGGTGAAAAATGTCATTTCCTAAATGGTTCTATCATAAAAACATGGAACAAATTTATTAAACTGCAAGACATCCTACAGCACATTTTGCTATAGTTTTTCAGTGAATATCGCATAGAGCAGTGGTTCTGAATTTGTGGGTCCTCAGGTGTTTTGCCCTACAATTCCCAGAAATCCCAGCCAGTTTACCAACTGTTAGGATTTCTGGGAGGCCAAAACATCTGAGGACCCACAGGTTGAGAACCACTGTCATACAGCCTCATTTAATTCAACATACTAGTTTGTGTCAGCCATAAAAATTGAGTTTATGGAGTATAACAACTACTTTCAAAGTAAATCCTTAACAGCGTTGCTGTAAGTTTTTCAGGCTGTATGGCCATGTTCCAGAAGCATTATCTCCTGATGTTTTTGCATGCATCAATATTGAGAGGATGCCCCCAGGAAGTAACAAGCCACACCTTGAAAACTGCTAGGCTATTAAATGCTAATCAAGGTGGTCAATTGAAACATTCATACCTACTTCAAACAGACAAGAGTTTTTTTAACCACACTGAACATTCCACAGATATATAAACCCTGTTTTCCTAGTTTCCAACATACCTCACAACCACTGAGGATGCATGCCATAGATGCAGGCAAAATGTCAGGGGAGAATGCTACTGGAACATGGCCATATAGCCTGAAAAAATTACAGCACCCAGTGATTCCGGCCATGAAAGCCTTCAACAACACATTAAATACTGAACAATTAAACACTTTCAAACCAGGAAAGAAACATTTTCAAATGTTGTTACATAGAGTAATCTGGGGTCAGAACCTGGGATATAGAGCTGTGTAGATCTAGCTTAGGTTTCATAAACCATTCAAAATGCATAAATGAAACATCATGCATTCTCTTGCAGCTGGGAAGGAAATTAGTCCCTAATTTGTGTCTTTCCATACCAGGACCCCCAAGCTGAGCTAGTTTCTTCATTTCAGTCTGTGCAGTTAAGTTACATTGGTATTCTGGTCTTTGTGCAGGTCATATCTGATAGTAAGCACTCCAGATGTGTCAAGTAGCATGCACACTAAATAACATTCCTGTAGTATCTGCCTATGGAGAACACAGTACTATCAATGAGGTAGGACTTCCCTGAAACTAAATACAGAAGCAAAATATGGCAGGAGAGACTGAATGCGCCATCCATTAACAATAGATATTCAATCTATTGCAGCAGAATGACATATGACGAGCAAACACCTTTGAACACAACCAAATCTCACACACTCCAAATTCTCATGTATTTTAAAAAGAGTCTCACAACACTGCATCTGTGTAATGCCTTAATTGTCTTTAATTGATAAAATGCTGTTTCTATCAAGCATGGCACTAACACCAGCTTCAACTAATTTCTGTTTAGTCACACTGCAATTAGAGTACCATGAAAAGTCATTTAGAGCTGGCCATGAATGGCTAACGGCATATCATTTTGCAAGCAGCAAAGTACAGGTTTACAAACTTACCATTCAACTCCAACCCAAAGGAGCACCCAATATTCTGTGCCAAGGAATTAGCAAACATTTTTACAGCTGGGAACCATGATGCACAAAAGGAAAGGAAAACCTCTCCGGAGATGCATTTGTTATTTACTTAGGCACCTTGACAGTGTATTGCTGGGTTCTAACAAGGTTTGCAGTCAAGTATATGCTTGTTGCATGATGACTTATTTATTAAACTGAGTTCAAAATTACTTTTTCTTGCTCTCACCACATACTCATACTCACCACACACAGGGTTTTTTTTAAAAAAGAACAAAAATCCCACACAATCACTACTGTCATGATCACAAGAAACAATATATGTAATTGCTCCCTTAAACAATTGCATATCCAGCCATTAAGCTTCTAAGAATCTTTGTCCCTTTAATATTGTTTATATCCATATCATTTCCAAATTATGGCAGAAAGATTTCTTTAGAGGAAATTATCTACAGCTCTCTTCTGTAGTCAAAATAATGGAACCTGTCCAAAGTCACATGATGGAATTCCCTGACTGAGTGGGGATTCAGGCCTTGGTCTCCAGGGGCAAAGTCAACACTCAAACTATTGCACCGCAATGGCTTCCTATACTACACTGGCTGTTCCCTAATACAATTGAAAAGGGTAGACAAGGGGAGGGGGGTGTATTTCAGCCTCAATATATCCAGAGAACAGAACTCTAGAAAAATGAATTGTTGGGCTAGTTGATGATGTGCCACAAAAAAAGGAGCAGAACTATATCTTGAAAAGTTAAAACCACCGAAGCAGCCATTCCTCTATCTATAACAATGAGTGAAAGAAGATATCAAGAGGAACCCTGGTATGCCCTTACACAATCCACAGCATAGCAGAAACGCCAGCTATTGAACAAAGAGTGGTTGGAACAATAGACACCCATATAATAAACTCAGTCCTGGAAAACTTCCCAAACATTAAGGCACAAAGAAGAAGTGGTGGCTGGCCTCAAATCTCCAAACAGCTTGTCCACATCCTGAGGTTGAACAAACAGAAGATCCAAAAGTCTATGTGCAGATGTGGTCCTACCTCATTAATCTCTAACAATTAATGAGGTATTTATTCCATAGCATTAGTTGGAATAAATACAAACAGCTGAATCTTAAAAATGCACCGCAAGCTGTTCACAATAATCCTTTCAGGTTTTATCAGCTGATTCTCTTCAATGTTAAACAAAAGGTTCTTTATCCATCAAAAGAGAAGTAGTGTTTTGGGGCTTCCATATCAATGAGGCAGTGCATTCACAATGGGCTTACGATTGAACTTTAAAACACCTATCCGAGGTGCTGACCCCTACCACCCCATATGTTAGGTTCAGCACTTTGAACAGCTCCTTCAAAGTTTACTCTAAACTCAGAGCACCCATTGTCTCATTTTACAGGCATTTTACAGATGTGAAGATGGCAGAAAGGCGAAGTCTCATTGCTCCAGCCACCACAATATAGTATAAGAGACTCTTTTTCATGTTTGATTGTTATCGTCACAAGCTGTTTCATCATCTGCCAGAATATGAAAAGGCTGACACAGGTTTGCAACTGAGTCAAGGAGATTTGCAAATGATTATCTTAAGAAACTGAGCTGTCCAGGGTCTAGGCAGAACAAATGCAAATAGCTACCAAAAAAAACCCTACCCAGGACTTTCAGCAAACACCCAGATCTAACTGTCTGTGAGGGAAGACCATTTATATTAGTCAAGCTCGTTTTTGGTTATAAGATCCATTTGAATCTGACAATGAACTGACCATGACAATAAAGTACCTACTAGCTCTCTTACCCGAGTACAAATTTAGGACATGTCCTGCTACATGGGTCAGGAAATGCGATTTGAAACAGGCCAGAAGTTATCATAAAGTTTATGAATTCCAACTACTCAAGGCAGACTCGTTGTAAGTATTAAAGTTCCAAGGGCCAAAGGCTTGGTATCCTCCACACCATATCCAAAGCCACCTATAATATCACAGCTTACTATATCTCAGTACAGTACTCTGCATTTGAGGATCATACTCTCAGCTTCCTCTCTCAAAAGGCTTAAAGTGACCTCCTCGCTGTAATTTTCTCCTTCCCCATTCGCATTTTTAAACTTGGCCAGACCTGTTTTCCAGACAGGTAGACACCATCCAATTATTTTCTGTTTAAAAGGAAGTCCATTAAAAAATGAGCCTGTGGAGCATTCCAAAAACGTTGAAATGGCCCATAATGCTGGGGGAGACATATCACTCATTTTGAAGCCAAAACAATTAATATTCCCCAAATCTGGAAACTAAAGATCTTTGAAGCAAGCAAAAACAACCTTGGGGACTACATATGGCACACATTTTACTCACCCCTGCTCTAGAGAAACGCCATTAGATAAATATTTCACCATCTACATGTGATGTAGCAAATGGGAATGATAAAAGACTTGCATATGACACATCAACCTATCCACACAATCAACCCAAAGACAGTCATGAAAACTATACGACTCACTTACAACTGCCAGCATTTCTAGCAGTAATTATAGTTTTGTTATGTGATAAAACTAACCCATAGCTATAATAGAGACAGAATGCAATTTATACCAATTAAAACATTCTAAATCATTTTGACATTTAGACATTTGTTCTACTGGCACAGAGCCTCTTGCAGCAGATGTTACACTCAGTGCAAGGCAGTATAAGAACATCCTCGTGGAAGAATACATAAAACAAATGCCACACTGCTGCTCAGTATTTCTTTTTAGTATGATAGGAGATTGAGAAATATATAAGGAAAGAAATGCATTTTATTTTTATTGATTAATTCAATGCATTTATATTCTACCTTTCAGAAACAGAATAGTAGTTCACATACAACAAAAAGACAGGCACAAACAAATACATATATAAACAACACAATCCAAACTAAGCAAACTTGACGTTTAAAGTTCAAAGACCAGTCAACATGAAGCATTCTGAAAGATTTCTTAAAAGTTGAAGGTGCAAAGCAGAAAGAAAGGAGTTCTATCATTGAACTAACTTGCTAAAAGTCATGAATTATCTTTTCTCCTTATTATATACATAGGTTTCAACAATATTCAGTGTTTGCGTATGTTCTGATGCACTTCCTGGAATAACATATCTTGTTCTCGGCATCAGAATTCAAGGAGGATAATGGCAAGCTGGAATGCGTCCAAAGGAGAGCAACCAAAATTGTAAAAGACCTTTGAAGAGCTGTTTAGGGAGCTGGTTATGTTTAACCTGTAAAAGAGGTTAAAATATGACATGATAACCATTTGTTTAAATATCTGAAATGATGTCATATGGAAGATGGAACAAGCTTGTTTTTTTGCTGCTCCAGAAACTACAACACGAATCAATGGATTCAAATTATATGAAAGGAGATTCCAGCTAAACACAAGAACTTCCTGATAAAACAATCTGTCTGAGAAAGCAATATGGTGCCTCAGACTGTGGTAGACCACCTATTGACATCACTATAAATTTTTCCTAGTTGATGTGTATATGTGCTATAGATGTTGCAAGTCTCCAATACCCATCAGCCCCAACAAGCACAAATGTCCAGGTATGACAGAAGGTAATACAAGAGTTCTACAAGCTCCTTGAGCCACTTAGAATTCAAGTGGAACAAAAAAAAATTGACCGATTCAAAATCCCTATAAAATCTCCAATGGTGAATTTCTCATTGCTCCATCATATGGCAAAGCCAAGTGAATACTGTTTGCCCATTGTTAACTTGCTATCACCATCTAAAGAACAGATTCTACTTTCCAAAGCCAGTAATAGTATATGTTTTATATGATAGATTTTTCTTACCTTGTTTTAAGAATTTCATTGACTTTTTGTTCCAGTTCTATCCTCCTGAGGCGTTCTTTTTCTAGCTCCTGTTTCAATGTTTCAGCATTGGTTTCTTCTCTCAGCTTCCTCAGCTCCTCCTCTGTTAAGAAGGGAAAGTGGAGGGGGAAATGATTTTACTCGCTTCAACAAACTAAATCACCCAGACTGGAAAGAGGAATTCAAGAGGAGTAATAAACAGATGAATGGATGGCTCCCAAATTTGAAGAGAGCCCGATTCTGGACTCTAGTAAACCAATGTTTTAACTTTCAAATCAGTAGTACATCCCTGACATCAGGGCAGTTCTGACTAAGCAATTCCACTCCTATGGGTGCAAAACAGTATTATTTGACTACCTCACCAGTTTAGGAAAATCCAGTGACAGAGTGGACTCATAAATAGGTTGCTTTCCCAAGTGTGTTATGCTCAATAATCAATGAAGCCATGCCTATCTTCTGCTCATTAAGTCCTATTATGACAAAACATAAGTGAAACTACATCCAAGTTGCAAATTAAATCCAAGTTGCTGCAGGTGATTTCCCGAAACCCAATACAATAGCAGGGACAAAGCATATGCTCTCTATGCCTACAATCAACACATCTCCAAAACCACCACCCTCCCTTCAAATTCACCTAACGCAGAAGTCCTAAACCTGAAGCCCTGGAGAGCTTCTGCTAGTAAGAGAAGAAAGTACTACGCTGGGAGGGATGTTCAAATACCTGGTATATGATGAATTCCTATATTCCCTATCTTAGACACTAGTTGCCAGTATCAAGAACTTGCATTTTACATGAAGAGCAGCTGTTGAATATGCATACCATGGCATATCAAAGATAGTGTTCTGATTGAGTTATGGAAGCAGCTATTAGCATATTAATCTCATTCAGGAATTCCTAAATTAGTACTAATATCTTCTGGAAAGATATACTCTGGTGCGTCAAGAAGTTGTAACACATTTAAGTCCAATGAAGCAGATAAACTGAGATCCCATGAAGGTAAAAGTGAAAGGTGCAGTCCCAAGCCTGAGGTTAATCACTATGAACAGTAATGATTCTGTATAGTAGTAGTAGTAGTAGTAGTAGTAAAAAGAAGTCTGGTATAGTCTTCAGTTTCTTACAGTTGATAACATGCTTTTTAGCACATGCACAGGCATTCCCTGAGTTACAAATATCCAACTTAAAAATGACTCATAGCTAAGATGATAGTAAGTGACCTCTCAACCTCTGAGAATGCCTGCCATAGATGTAGGCAAAATGTCAGGAGAAAATGCTTCGAGAACATGGCCATACAGCCTGAAAAACTTACAACCCAGATAGGAAGTGAGATAAATCTACCCTAGGAAGGGAAAGTCCCTCCTGAAAGAGTTAAAATAGGGGAAAGGTGTCTCTAATGAAGCTTTATCTCCAATCCTTGTTTCAACAACAAGCCATTTTTTTCAAAATCCAATTCTCACAAGGAACAGAAAGTGAGGTGAAATCTTCTAAACAGGGACACAGACAGCAAAACACCCCACAGGGGTGTTCACCCTTCCTTATGCTATCAAAGAGATACACTTTAAAATGTATCTGTTCCGACTTACATACAAATCTCACTTAAGAATAAACTTACAGAGCCTATCTTGTTCGTAACTTGAGGACTGCCTGTACTGTAGTTTTAAAAACCTGAGTTTAATGACAAATATGATCACTCATATCTGGCCTGTTATCTGACTCTCAGACTTAAAAGTCTGACTGAGCTTCAGCAGTTATGTCAAGTGACACCATGAAGCAAAATAACTATTTATAACACTTAATTATATACCTGTAAAATCCACTTTTACATATGATTCAAAGATGCAAAAACCCAAAACTGAAGGCTTCAAACCACACGGGAAAGTTTTCTGTGTCCGTAAAGGAAATATATTTGTTCAATGGAACATTTTAACAACCTCCCGTGTTATAGTCATGACCACCAGAAGCTAACCTGAACCACAGCAGATAAAAAGGAACCTGAGTTCTGTCTCAGTGGCTTATCATTATGAGAAAGTCTAACCTCTAAAAATATACCTTCTTTTATACACCATGCCCACAATATCAGTTTTAGTTTGCATTCTGGATTATCTGCAGTTTAGAACATTGACCAAGACTTTAATATCAGTTAATCTTCATTATCTATATATATAAAAATGCTCAGTGCATAATGAGTACCTTAAAAACAAAAGAACCAATGAACGAAATCACACCAAATTTGGCAACAAAACGTCTCACAACACAAGGAGTGACCATCACTCAAAAATTATGATTTTGTCATTTGGGAATTGTAGTTGCTGGGATTTATAGTTCCCCTACAATCAAAGAGCATTCTGAATTCCACCAACAATGGGATTGAACCAAACTTGGCAGACAGAACCCCCACGACCAACAGAGAATACTGGAAGGGTTAGGTGGGCAGTGTCCTTTGGTTTTGGAGTTGTAGTTCACCTACATCCAGAGAGCTTACTGGACTCAGACAATGATGGATCTGGACCAAATTTGGCATGAACACTCCATATGCCCAAATACAAACACAGATGGCGTTTTGGGGGGAATAGAACTTGACCTTTGGGAGTTGTAGTCACTGGGATTCACAGTTCACCTACAATCTAAGAGCATTCTGAACCCCACCAACAACAGAATTGGGGCAAACTTCCCACACAGAACCCCCATAACCAACAGAAAATACTTAAGGCCATCCAATCTAACTCCCTTCATCAGGGCAAGAAAAGTAATCAAAGTCCTCCTGACAAAGAGTCATCCAGCCACAGATATAGATAGATAGATGGATGGATGGATGGATGGATGGATGGATGGATAGATAGATATGATTCACACACACACAGATATAGTATCATAAATTTGAAAGGGACCCCTAAAGAAGGACAATTATATGTTGCATGTTCCAGAGTAGGCAAACCAGACAATCTCCACATCAATACTGACATAGTAACAACAAGGAATACTGTTTACCCACATGCATAAAGGAATCACATATATTAGAAACCAACATTTTCTCATTACTTTATTTTCCAGATCAACAGACTGGGCCACAGCAATGCGTGACAGGGGACAGCTAGTAATTAATAAAAATGTGCCACTATCTTCAACTTTTTTTCTGCAGACTGTAGTTTAGATTAACCAGTTTCTTTAAGTTCAAATGACACATCAGGTTGAAAACTGCAGGTTTAAAAAAAAAAGAATGGGAAGTTTTTACACTCCTTCTCACAGCAACAAAGGAGGGGAAAATATGAGATACTAGGGAAGGAATTCCTGGTACTTTTGACAATTGGCAAACATTTATTGTTTCCAAGTTTTGCTACCTTATTTTTAAAACTATACTGTCATATTCTCTTTCCTACATGTTTTAGGTGAGTTCCTTACTTTGGCTCTTACTTTTTATCAATAATTGTGTGCTCTGCTATCTGAACTGATAGTATAAACCCATTTTAAACCAACTTGAGATCGTGATTTCAAAAAGAAGTATGAATGTCTGAATCTTTTACCCTAGCTATTGGGAAAGTTACTTCTGGGCCTCATTCGAAAGGAAGATCAGAAAGGCAAGCTCAGATCAAAATACAAGGTGAAGAAAAATCCATGCTACATATGTCCATCATCCTACTCCAAGAAATATCCTTTATTAAGAACAGTCCCTGCTTCCATTTCTAACAGGACCAGTTAAGACATATGATGGTCAAGAATAGGGCACTACAGTCACCTACACATCCACTGCCAAGACACTACACTTGGAAGGACATCATACTCTGACAACGAGGGACATGTGAATCTGTTCTGAAAGTCCTGTAGAAGTTCATCCCTTTCTCTTGGGCATGAAGCAACACGATTGAAAACAAAAGCCACAGTCTAAGTCTGTAAAACAGTGCTTCCTTATCGATGCACTTTTTAGTGGCTGGTAAGAAGTACAATTTTATGAACAGAGAGTAATATGATTCATCTACCTCCAAAGAACAAATGTTAAGGGCATTCCTTACCTTTAGACTGTTCGTTTTCTCATACAAAATACAAGAGTTTTCTATGTAAGTATCCCAAAATCTATACATTAGGCTGCACAAATAACGCAAGCCAACAAAATCAAACTTTTTGTAATAATCAGAAATGAGAGTAGCACAGTTTAAATCAGTTTTAATGCTGATGTTAAATCTGTACCATGACGGCAACTTTTAAAAATATAACAAATGGTACATTGCAGCAGACTACTGTAAAGTCTGTACATTTCACAACATTCTTGTGCATCACAAGCCAACAAGTATTTTCCATCAGATATGATTTTAGGTCATTCTTTTAGCTTTATGTGCTAAATTCAAATCTGTGTTTCTTTTTTCTCTATCAGGTGTAGTTTTTGCGATGAGGCTAATGAAATAATTAATACATTTATGCTAGATATCAATTAGATTCTATTGATATCAGTGTGTAAATGCATTAATTATTCAATTAGGCTCATTGCAAAACTACATGTGATAGAGAAAAAATAAACACAGATCTGAACTCAGCATAAAAAACCTCTCTAAGAATGACCTATAAGTAGTATATCTAATGAAAAATACTTGTTGGCTTGTGTAATCGAACTTCAACACATCTTCTGAATGCATGACAGGTGCATTTCAGGTAAGATCTGACTCTAAAGCGGTGGTTTTCAAACTGTGAGTCCCCAAATATTTTGGCTTTCAACTCCCAGAAATCCTAACAGCTGGTAAACTGGCTGGGATTGCTGGGAGTTGTAGGCCAAAACACCTGGGTACCCACAGATTGAGAACCACTGACTAAAGCAAGGAGATTTGGCATGGTGCCAGTCATAAAGATCATATGTTGGTTCAGGATTATTATATCCAAAAGATAGAGCAAGAAGACTTGTTAAAAAGGTGTAGTCATAATAAAAAATATGCATGAAAACTACCTGATGTTCTTTTCCTCCTCTACAGACTTTTATCTCCCTTCACGGAACAATGAGGAAAGCTTTTGATGCCAACAAGCCATCAGAATAATTACCTAGTGCATCAAACCCTAGGTTGAATCAAAGGTATTCCGTATTTCTGTCTGACACTTTTATAACCCTAGTGACTGTGCAAACAATTCTTTCTTAAAGGTCATAAAAATGAAAATAAAGAACAAAGAACCCTTTCAGAAATTGAGCACACTCTACAAACTCAATATATACACTACAGTTCATTGCACCCATTACATTAAATAAGAATAAGCATTATTAGTAAGCAGAGTGAATGCCTAAAAATGTCAGAAGCATTCTGTTTCTGACAACAAAAAGGTTAGCATATTTATGGCAGAAGGAAATTCCTCTTAGCAATCCATCTTAGATACATCCATGTCACCTGGTTTATGAGATATGAAGTTCACAATAGGTTTCTTTTGAGTAATTAAGAATAACATTTTAGATTCCAACAACATTCAGAAATACCCAATTAACTATTTCTTCAAAGCAACATCCAGGCAGAACTGAGACTTGTAAAAGTATTTAATAATTATTTAATTTCTGTTTCAATAAAAATTAGAAACTTACATCCAGAGATAAGCCAAAATCCATGTTAGGTGATATTAAGGAACATGTTTTCACTGCGTCTTTAGTTGTCTGTGCTTTAAATCCAAGTGGTTTAAAATCTTCTTGCTCTGAGTCCTGCTACTACATTAATTGACTACATTAATTTCTTGGCTTTTTTTGGCTTTTCTCTTTCCTCATCCTGCTTTTTGCTTAGATGCTTTTGCAACGTATCACCTGATGAAATGATCTGCACACATACTAGTTTCTTCTTGACTAATAAAAGTATGCCCCAGTTGGGATTTTGTTTCATGGCCAGCGTAGTTGCGTTTGCTCTTGTATGGCCCAGAGATAACATATTCCACAATACCAGATGCTGGGGACAAACAGTTTATGAGCAGCCCAGAACCATCTCGCTGGATGTCTGTTGAAACTGCATGAGAAGCTAGCTCAATCTACCAGGGCTTAGAGATGCCTCAGGAATTCAGTCTTTCCACATATGAGTGTAAACTGACCTGACCTAGAATCATTCCCCATAGTTAATGCATGGAATGCCTGAGATTTCTGCTATCCACAAGAGTTTATACTTCCCCAGATTTTAGAACACAAGGTTCTTGCCTCAAAAACAACAGAACGTCTCATTTTATGGGAAAGTAATTAAGAAATGTATATTTAAATGAAAATGTTCCTGAATACTTTTTTTAAAAAAGTTGCCGATATGAGCAGAAATGGCAGAAGAGACATATAAGAGTAGACATTATCTGATTCTATTGAGATGCAGCTAGGTAACTTTGGCTTACTTTCACATAGCCTTCCTCATGTTCCTCTCAATGAATTAAGGAAAAGAGAAAACTACTATACAGTGGCAGAAAAATTACTGTGTATTGGAGTGACTAAAAACAACACTTAATTCAAGTGATTTTTTTTACATTTTGATGCAAACAAAAAGCCAGCGCTGAATTAACCATTAAGTAAATGATTAGAGCCTAAAGTGAAGAGGGCCTTACAGAAATTTCCCATTGCCAGATTTACCATAGACCATATGGTGCAAAATTGCAAATGGGGCAGCTGAACTACAAAAAGGGGCTCCCACAATAAAAAAAAGAGTTTGTAATTAGAAAAAGGGGGATAAACTTTTCAAATATAAACAATGGAAGTATACAAAAATGAACATTATTTTCCATCTTGCCTTATGGTTTGTTTTATTTTGAAAAATAAAATACTATTTTATAATTTATTATTTTTTATATTTTGTATTAGAGATATAGAGGGCATTATTTGTTATTTATTTACCACACTTGAACCCCACCATTCTCACCCCGAATGGGACTCAGGACAGCCTCACAAAGGCAAAATTCAATGCCATATATACTTATACATATCAGTAAATAAACACCAAAAATCAACGCAATTAAAAACATAAATATTAAAACATCAGTTAAAATCACAAAATCCAAATGATATTCCATTATTTATAGTCTCTTACTTCGCTACTTATTGACCAAAAGCTTGTTCCCACAGCCATGGCTTTGGTTTTTTCCTGAAGGTCAGGAGGGAGGGGGCCAATCTAATTTCACTAGTGAGGCAATCCCACACATGAGGGACCACCACTGAGAAGGCCCTGTCTCTCGTCCCCACCAGTCGCGCTTATGAGGGGAGTAGGACCGAGAACAGGGCCTCCTCGACGATCTTAGACTCTGAGGTGGATCATAGAGGGATCATTAGGGACCCTAAGAATCTTAATCCAGTTCTACAGCGAGTAAGCAAAGAATGAGTAAGTATGATGTTTCCATAGTACACCTCAAAGATAAAGCTATGTGGACATTTTTATATCAGCCACCAAAGCAGTCATTGCTTATACACTTTTGCATACCTGTGCATTCTCTCTCAAGTGGAACAGAAGATGATAAGCTAATTAGCATTCAACAAACTGTTGGAGCTGAGCCAATAAGGTTAAATCTACACTTACCAAAGCAGAACACAGAGAATAAGATTGCTTTGTAAGAGGCCGTTAAATAATTAGGCTACTGGCAAGTTTAATGCCATCAGCTGGTTATATAGCTGACCACTATTTTTGTATGTAAACATAAGGCTGATGCAGCGTGACTTAGTCCATGTTAATTATGGCAAATCTCTTTATAGTCTCTTTCCAAAATAGTGTTTTAAATCAAGTGTGTTGTATAATTGGTGGTGAGCTGACTAGTCAAACCTTAAGTCACATGCTGTCAAACTGGTTCATGTCAGCTTCGTGGGGAGACTTTATCAGCAAACAAGCAAGCATTTGTCACCTTTTCCAACATTATTTTCAGTCATAACTTGTAGGTAAACATATGGTTAGAGAATATACATATTTTCTCATTATAACTGAGAAAGTATGTATATTAGGACCTGTAGAATTAAGAGAAAATATTATGGGGGAAGGTATTATGTGGGAAAACCTACTGCTCCAACCCCCTTCTAGCACAGACACAAAGAAGCACTGCAATTTGGATTCATCTCCTTTTATTTTGAATTAACCACAACTTTTTGGTTCGCTTTTTGGATTTTATATATTCAAGCCACAGGTGGCAGAATCCATGGATACAGAATCTGTGGATGACTGTATATGATACCAGCATAATCAGAAAACATGTAATGCAGATAAAAGCCAAGCTAATTAAACATCTAATATTTAGAATGCCTGGACAAACAGATATATTTTAACCTTGCACTTTTTGGGTAAATTCATAACGTATTTCCTGCACTGATAATACACACAAAAAGGGATTTCTCCAAAGAGCCTAGCACATGGGCAAAGGTAAAAGAGAGGCCACAGTCCTCCAGCTGTATGGGCCCAAGGCTATGTAAGGCAGTGGTTCTCAATCAGTGGGTCCCCAAGTGTTTTGGGGACCCACAGTTTACCAGCTGTTAGGTTTTCTGGGAGTTGAAGGCCAAAACATCTGGCGACCCACAGGTTGAGAACCACTGGTGTAAGGCGTTAAAAAAACGAATTGTTTTACAGCTTATCTAGAGAAGAATCCACGAAGCTTATCAATGCATGGCAAAGAGTTTTATTTAGCATTTGCTGTTCCTATTTCAGTCAGGATGTGTAGGTGGATGCATCTTGCCTTAGGTTTCTACGAGATGATACATTGCTTCAAACACTACAGCTACCAACTTTTCTTTAATCCTCAAGTGAAAATTCTAATGAAACAACAACGAAAGTGCCTTGCGTCTTTAAAGTGCCTTGCGTCTGGTGAAGTGCCAAGTATTAAAGAACCAAAAGGTAATGTAGGTCAGCATAGCTAGTTTCATTATGATTGGTCTATTGGAGACACTTAACTGTTAATCCATCCACTGGAGAGCACCACACAGCATGAACTACTAAGCCAACAACTCAGCTTCCACAGAAATAATAGTGTAAATATAAAGTATAAACAGCCCAAAGATGAGCAGCATGTTACCAGGAAAAATCAGATCAGAATATTCCTCTTTTATTTATCTATTTCCATGGCATATCCCAAGAAGAAGCCCTTTTGGAGGGGGGGGGGGGGGGAGTTATGAAATTCAAAGTCCTGTTCACTGCAGAAATCACCAATATAGCTTCTCTGAAAGTCTGCTGTCCAGTCTGTGCTTAAATACTTTTGAGTCTAAAAAAGTGCTAAGATGAGGGCCAGAAACAGTCCAATTGGTGTGCTAAAGGCATTAAGCAAATATCTATCTGGGTTAGCTGGCCATCCAAAAATTAGTGAAAGCTGTTTGTCAGGACTCAAACACCTTTCACTAGTTAGAAAAGTTACCCTTTTGGACTACAACTAACATGCTAGGTGTAGTTACAACCATAACATCTTCATGACCTGTTTCTATGAATGGGGGCACTGGGTGACCTTGGGCAAGTCGCATACCCTCAGTCTCAAATGAAGGCTAGGACATCCATCCTCTAAATCAGTGGTTCCCAACCTGTAGTCCGTGGACCACCAGTGGTCCCCAAGAACTAAAATATGGTCTGCAGCCTCACTGTTACTACACTGTTGCAAAGAGAGTGACTGGTCTAGTGAAACCCTCTTATAGTGTCAAGGGCTGTCAAGAGAGGAAAGGCTGACTACCCACAAAAGACGCAACAACAAGACTCATGATTGCTGCTTCTCCTCCTCCCTCCCTCCCTCCCTCTGAGGCGCCTGGAAGCGGGGCCCCCTTGGTGTCTTCATTTTTAGGCCTGTTCCTGAGGTTATTTGGGGTGCTGATTCAGAAAACTGCATTGGATAGACCACATCAGCTCTAGATTAAAAAATATGGTTTTCTCTGGGCAAGCAGATGGTGACTACTGGGTGTCATATGGCCTGTCTCAGCACCCCAAATACACAAACTGAATCTGAAATTGACAGAAACTGATTTGTCACCCTTTTGGCACTAATGTTGGAGAGTGGTCCCTGGTCAAAAAAGGTTGGAAACCACTGCTCCAAACCAATTTTGCCAAGAACCTTGCTGTGATAGATTCACATTATGGTGAGAAGTGACTCCAACAATAAAACAGGCTAGAAAGGGACACCATATTCCACTTCTTTCAGCACAAAGTCATAGCTCATTTCTACAGTCATTGCATGGAAGAATAGAGTGCAATTTTTTTCAGCAGTCTGCCCAGTGAATAACATATCTGCCCAGCTTTATGCAATGGCACTTTGGCATCCTTGACTTATAAAACTAACAATACAAGAAGTCGAAGACCACTGTTACATACTAGCAAAGCTAAAAAGGCTTTTCCCCATTTGTCATTCTTTGCCTCCAAGAATGGAGAGGGAGAACAGAATAAGAAGTAAAATACATGTGTGGGTTGGCTCATTACCTGGTGTGGTTAACAGTTCTAGAGCCCTATTTTTCCTTCAGCCACCTCTTTCCTAAACTACAATTGATAAATCATTAGAACTAACCACAATTTCCTTTAAATATAATCTAAAATGCAATTCAAGTGGAGTAATGTGGTAAGTAAAGAGGTGCATGAGACAGTCACATTTTCCACAGGTTTTTTTATTTCTAAGGTGTTTGCCCCTGTTTGCAAGGCTTAAAATGAACTGTCAATCTTCTTTTACAGGAAGCCACTACAGATAAGAGAATGTGAAGTGTTGTCACAAGTTGTGGGTATTTTGCCCAGCTCTGTCTCTAGGATATTTATAGTAATCTGAGTCAGCTTTGGGTTCAGCTTCTGAATAAGGGACATTTTTGTTGACTGTGACAAATTACAAATCATTATAAGCAAAAGAACGAATTATTATTAGAATGAAATGTCAAACTACTTAACTACAATATGCAGGTGAAGTTTCAGTAAACTACCAGTAATAATGTGACTAATTATAACTGCAGAAATGCAACCCCCTTCACAACACGACCTATGGTTAGTTTATGTTATATAAACCAGACAACCAAATCACAAATAAGGTATGGCTGAGCCTCCTTTATCTGAAATTCCAAAATCAGAAATACCTCAAAATCTGATACGCCTCACATGAGTGGTTGAGATAGTGACAAATTTGCTTTCTGAGGGTTTAATGCACAGAATCTTTGTTGAATGCATAAAATTGTTCTTAAAAATGCATAAAATTATCTCCAGCATATGTTCATAAGGGGTATATGAAGCATAAATGAATTTCAAGATTACACTGGGGTCCCATCTCTAAGGTATCTCAGTATGTGCAAAAATAGATATTCCAACCCTCTTTACCAAAATCCGAAACACTTCTGGCCTCTAGCATTTTGGATAAGGAATACTCAACTTGCATTATAACACAATTCAGACAAAATTAACAGGAAAGATTTCATTTCTAACTCTAAATCCTTAGGAAGCACTGTTTTTATAGGCTATCTTACTCACAGCCTCCTTTGTTCATACTTTTACTCATGGATCCTTGTAAAACTGGTGACAATGCTTTCCAGGAACTTCCCCATGTTTGATATCATTTTTACACTGGAGGCAGAGCTAAGGGTTTAAGAAAGTTTGGAAAGACCAACTGTCGTCTGCAAGAATCTAGACCTGTTGGTCCCAGAGATAAATACGGAAAATTCATTAACAGAATCTTGAGTTAAGTGATGCAATCTTATTGGGATGGATAAAGCTAGGTTTTAGTTCAGTCGGAAAAATTAACTATTTCTGGAGAAGAAGAGTGAACATAAAAACAAACCTCCAGTAGTCCTGAATTTTTCTTCTCTTTTGTGTTGTATAAAAGCAGATTGTTACGGCTATAATACTCATAAATTCACCTAAGACTGTTTCGTAGATGATGTTTCATTATGGAGCAGATTGCATTGTTCTTTTTAAAGTAGATGGCAGATTACTTATTTTAACAGAGCACTGTTCAAAAGGGGAAGCGAGTGCCCTATCCATTTTTCCAATTCACTGCAAAAAAAATATATTGGCAAACAGCTGTATATGACAGTAGTCATTATTCATACTGGGGAAATGGCTCTCTTAACATTTATAGTTTTTTTAAGGGCTAAATTATTAGATTACAGATCTAAAGTTGATTCTTGACTTTTTTGCAACCCAGACTTAGCTGGCAATATGTGGCAAAGTACCCTTTAAAATCTGAAGAGGGACCTACACTATACAGTTGGCCGTCTGGGGTTCTGCATACACAGATTCAACCATCCAGAGTTTGGAAACAGTAAAAGAAAAGAAAAAGAAAAAAAGAGCAAGACTCCTTTTTTGTTTTTTGTTTTGTTTTTCATTTTAAATAAGAGACACCATTTTACTATGCCATTTTATATATATACTCTGTTCAAAAGTTACAAACAAATAGGTTGTGTAGGTTTTTTCTTAAGTTGAATTTGTATGTAAGTTAGAACAGGTACATTTTTAAGTGTAACAACACCAACCATATCTTTCTTTCTTTCTTTCTTTCTCTCTCTCTCTCTCTCTCTCTCTCTCTCTCTATATATATATATATATATTTATATATAACGCTTTGGTTAACATAGGGAATATGCTGTGGTGTTTGTTTTGCTGTCTGTGCCCTTGTTCATAAGATTTTCCCTCACTTTCTGTCCCTGTGAAAGTTTGATCTTGAAATTTTTCACTTGTTGTAGAAACAAGGATTAATGGCAAAGCTTCAGTGAAGGCAATTTTTCCTCATGATAACTTTTTAAAGAGTGGATTTCCCTTCTGAGGGGGAGATTTCTCTCATTCCCTGTTGCCTTTGGCCCTTCAGGTGTTTTGGACTTCAACTCCCAGAAATCCCAGCCAGCTTACTGGCTGTTAAGAATTATGGGAGGTGAAGTCCAAAACACCTGGAGGGCCAAAGATTCTCCATGCCTGCATTAGAGGACAGATCCACTTTAATTCCAGTTTCTGCCTCCTGCAGGATTCTGGGGCTTGTAGTTTAGGGAGGGGCCTTTAAACTGCTCAGCCAAACAGGTACTGGGCAAACCCTAGAATACTGCAGTTGGCAGAAATTGGATTCAAAATGGATCCATCCTCTAATGTGATGAGGCTGCATTACATGGGTAGGAGACTGCCAATGAATACCAGGTAATGTAAGCTAGATTTCAAAGAAAGGAACTGGCAAAACGACATCTGAGTACTTCTTGTCCAAAAACAACCACGCTGGAATTCATGGAGTCAACAGGAGATAACAAAAGTATTCTAAGGAGAAGTGAAGAAGATGTGTTAAAAGGATATAAGAACATTGACTGCTTCTCCTGCCATGTTGCTCTGCCACTCCTCTATGTCCTCTGGCTCAAAGAGCATATGAAGGGATACGTGTGAGAGAAAAACATACCATGTCTGCAGCCCCTTTCCTGCCTGGTATACAGTTGGCCCTCCATAAAACACAGATTCTGCATTCACAAATTCAACCATTATTGGGAAACTTTCATTTTGCTATTGTACATATGGGTCACCACCGTATTACACCATTGTATGTAATGGTACATGAGCATCCACAATTTTTGGGGTGGGCCTGGAATTAAACCGTAGCAGATATCAAGGTCAACAGTACACAGCTGATTTATGCACCTCAAAATATGTACACCAAGTGAAACAGTTCTGAATTTTGATCCACAAAAATTCTGACATACCCTATAGAATGAATAGTTTTAATGTTTTCCCCCGATACAAGAACTGTTCTTACAAAATATTTAAACCTAACTAGAATTACTGGTATAGTATCTATTCAATTTTAGCAGAATTTGTAACATTCAAAATTGTACTTGAACTTTACAGTATTTTTCATATTAGAATCACAAGCACAATCTTATAAGCTAAAAGCAAATGCATACTGAGAGCAAATGCATACCTAAAGAATAACCACCCAGGGTCCACAAGCAAGACTGAAATAAACCCAAAGTTTGCATAGTATTGGGGGGGGGGGGGAGAGAGAAAATGACTCTGGGGTAAATAGGGAAAACCCCTCCATCCCAATGACAACTGAGCATGCTAAATAGGCACAAAATGCTGCCTGAATGTTTGGAGGACAAAGAAAGGAGGGTGATGGAATGACATAATGGCTGGCAGGATCACTGACAATGCTGAGCAAGAGCATTCCATCACACAACTTTTTGTTAACAGGTTTAGTTTGTTCACTAGTCTCTGAGTTTTCTATGCATAGCAAAGACATGCAATGCTTCTAAAAATATAGGCCTCCCTTTGTATTGTCTCTATGCCATATTTGGAAGCAGAAATATACCTTTCCTATTTTTAAATCATTTAGCCAGCATTTAACATATTCCCTAAGAAGAGTAATGTATAAGTTTCATTAAAAAAATTAAAAGGCCTGAAATCTATATTTAGTGTTTTATATTATTCTACGAACATTCTCTGACATTCATATTCCTGGTGCAAGTATTGTATCGCAAAAAAGAAAAAATATTCTTGCAGCAATCCCAAGCACAATGTTTTATTAACATTTTATTATTCTAACTTTCTGGCTCCTTTCACTTTTTGCTCCACAACTGGAGTAATAAACTGAATAGCTACAACTGTCCAAATTTCAGAACTCAGATTTTTAAAGAACCAAGAGGAAAATTGTAAATGACATATGCTACTGAAAAGTGACAAGCGAAAGTATGAGTATAGACAAGTGCACTTGCAATGGAGGGAAAAGGGGGAAATGCAGGGGAAATGTTTTTCTTGCCCTCTGTTAAAACAAGCCTTGGACTCCATGCAGCCACCAATTTTGGACACTGCTACTTAAGGCAATCATGGTGGCAGCTTCTTCACCTTGTCAAAGTATGTCAAGATGCATTTGTTAGGTATTGCTAGGGCATGCCCAGATCCAGACCACGATCACTTTGATAGAATCTTGTCAACCAATTGTCACAGCATGAACCTAGCACTGAAAGTGAGAGGAGAACTGAGAGTACAACAACTGTACATATACATACAGAGAGAGAGGCTGAGAATAGGCTCTGTATATGTGTTCTGGTGAAGTATCATAACCAGCTTCATTGGGTGGGGAGCATGAAAGAAAACATCAGGTATTCTCCCCCATGAACCATCAAGGACATTAATATCTTCCTGAGAGGCCCTGCTCTCGGTCCCACCACCTTTGAACCACCAGATAAAGAAGTGAACACCATAATCCAGCTAGAGATTGTGTACATGTGAAGAGATACACGTATGAAAATGTTGTTTTGGAGTAGAAACCATACATGCCAGTAGCATCCTTTCTTATTCACTTGCCAGGCCTGCATCCATGCTTTATTTTAAAACATCTCATTAAACAAATATATAATGGTAAGCATGTTGTTAATGTCACATGCCAGCGTAATTCTACATTACACCTGCCTGTAACTTTATGAATGTATTCTCTTCTACCTTCTGTAATGACCAAAGTTCCACCAGTACTCATAGTTTTCTAACAGCAGCCCTGCTGAATGGCTATTCTATGGCACATGGTATTGGAGAACTTTCTGATTATAATATCTTTGAGATATCAGCTAGAGGAATGGTTCTCAATCTATGGGTCTCAATTCCATGGCAGTACATAAAGAGCAACACTCTCTGTGGTCACTACAAAAAAATTAAACTCCTACTACTCCTTATTCGCTGTGATGACTAAAGACCCTTCCATACAGTTGTACAAAATCCACATTGAACTGGATTATATGGCAGTGTGGACTCAGGGCAGATATTGTGGATTATATGCCTTGATATTCTTGGTTATATGTCTGTAGAAGGGGCCTAAGGTATCTAGGAAGATGAATATCCCTTCTAGCCAACTCAGCACTTTCTATTGAGCAGGAAGGTTGCTGGCTCTCTGCCATGAGATATTGAAGACTTCCTCTCATGCACCTTGATATGCTGGCTCTGCATCTTTAATGTTGACAAAAAAAAGACAGAGGGAAGACAAATGGGCCTACCATACCTAAATCATGTAAACAAGCCCTCAAAGGACCTTTAAGCGTCCCACTTCACTGTACAGCTGCTGCTTCTCATATCAGATGTGTCTTTCTGAGAGGTAACTAAACAAATTAAGGCTGCAATCATTTTCAGTTGCTCACAACAATTTGTTCTGTGCCTTCATTCATCCACTGAATAAATTCAAATGTATAGCAGTGTCAATAAGTAGCAACACTTGAAATCCAGCAATGATTTTACCTAAGAAATGATCTTATCCAGATAATATAAGTGTACATACCAAAGTTCTGCAGCATACCTATCCTAAATATGTATATTAATTAACTTCCAACTATAATCAAAACAGTTTGAATGAGTTGCAATTTCAAGTACCACAATGACTCCAGTGGCCTCCATGCTTTTTCAAATGTATATTTTAGTTGAATGCCTCACACATATAAAATGATATGTCATATGTTCTATACATTTATGAACTTACTATGTGATGTGAGTCTCGGAAACCAAATAGAAATTCAGTACATATAGCTGTGGTGCACACACAAAATCAATGAAACCAGGCCAATGAACATGGCCATAAGCCACTATGCAATTAGACAAAGGATCTTACTCAGCACTCCAATGCCTCCACCTCATCTTCAATGGTTAAAATTAACTGAATGACATGGGATCCGACACACTGAAAATGAACTAGTTTCTATGTTACTGCTGCCATAATCCTTTAGCTAGACAAAACATTCATACAAAGGGGTCTCTCCCTCTTCCCAGCTGATTTCTAAACAGCTTTACAATTATCAACTCCAAAGCGGGAACTTTTTTGTGTCACCATTGTTAGAACAAAACAAGCTGAGTTGATTTTTTTTATTTAAAGACAAAAGCTTATTTTGAGATTAGTCAGCTTTCGAAATTCATTATTTCCAACACACACACACACACACACAATTTGCAGCATCTAATCATTGCAAAATGTAGCTCAACCATGGCATAAAAATGTTCCTTTGTACTTACGTAGAAAGTGTTTTTCCAGCAAGGCAATTTCCAGATGGCCTTTGATCTCATTTAATCTATCAGATTCCGTTCTGCTATAATCCGGGACTCCTGAAGCCATGATGATGGTCCCAGGACCAGCCTATTGAGGGGGAAAGAGGAAAAAACAGAAACACGGTGAGCTCAGAAATCAACCTCTCTCAAGGAGGGCCATTTATGCATACAGACACATATGCAATACGTAAGACAAAGATACATTTCATAAAACCAAGCCCCAGGCAGGTGAACAAACCTCCTATTCTGCATTAGCTTGGTGAAACGAATCAATAGAAGCTAATGAAAAGAAGCATAGCTTTCTCTTAAGCATCTCAGAGTACTGCGCCTGCTCAGAGCTCCAAGAGTCTCCGGGAGAAAGCGTTTGGAGTTCTGCAGCAAAAATCATCGTCATCTGAACTCCCTCCTATTGGCTGGAATCACACTTTAAATAATGGGGATTCCGAGTCAATAAAAGCCAATTATTTCACAGTAACCGTTTGAGTAGTTATTAGGAAAGTAGAATGAGTTTAATGAACACTGGGCAACCCTGCATTAATCCCTTCTCATGCATATGCAAATACATATTGCAGGAGAGCATAACAAAGAAGAAAAAAGACTGCAGTCTTCACAAGACAGACAATAGAAGGGAGGAACTATGATCAGAACAGATGGGAAAAATCTTGCGAAGTTTAAAGTTGTAATATATAATATTTTAAAGACTTCATGCTGTGCCTGTTCTGAACTTTGCAGAATTCTATATACTGTTCCATTTATTTTATTTTACAAAAATAGAAAATGGTGTAACACTATTAATCTCAATTCATGTAAAATTAATGGATAAAGCAGCAAAGATAATGCAATGGTAAGGGCAGGCAATACATCTTACATAAATCACATTATATAAATTTGGCCATAAACTGTTGAACTGTTGAAGAAAAAAAGAAGATACATTTCCAAACAGTGAGAGTAATACAACAAAAAAACAGTATGACACCATTTCCAAAAGGAAATCAATAAACATGTCAGAATAAAAAATACAACATGAGATAAACAATATCAAAGTACCCTGGTTGCAAATTTCCTTTACAGACTGCTTTTGAAGCTGCCTCTAACAGAATGCAGTAGAATGCACTACATTTTGTCCTACATCTTTCAGAGGATATTGCTATACATGCTATAATATAAATAATGCATTTGTTGTAAAACAAGGTAACATCACCAGTTATTTTATTTCCCCCTATAAAACAAAATATAGCCAATATACAGTATAAAGGCAGCCCCAAGTTACAAACATGCAAAGTACAATGACTCCTTGTTAAGAACAAGGGTGAGACAACAGGAAATGAGAGACATCTACCATGCGGAAGGAAAATTCCCTCCTTAAAGAGTTATCACAGGGAAAAGGAGGCTCCACTGAAGCTTTCTCACCAATCCTTGTATCCACAACAAGCCAAATTTTCCAAAATACAATTATCACAGGGACAGAAAGTGAGGGGACATCTTCTGAACAAGGGCACAGACAGCAAAGCAAACATCATGGGGGTGTTCACCCTTCCCTACAGCTGTTTTGACTTACCTACACATTCAATTTAAGAACAAACCTACAGAACCTAATCTTGTTTGCTGTCCTGATTTCGGGGGTTTTTTTAATACTGGTAGCCAGATTTTGTTCATTTTCCTGGTTTCCTACTTTTTGTTGAAATTGTCCACATGCTTGTGGATTTCAATGGCTTCTCTGAGTAGTCTGACATGATGGTTGTTAGAGTGGTCCAGCATTTCTGTGTTATTTGCTCAAATAATATGCTGTGTCTAGGTTGGTTCATCAAGTGCTTTCCTATGGCTGACTTCTCTGGTTGAATTAGTCTGCAGTGCCTTTCATGTTCCTTGATTTGTGTTTGAGCAGTGCATTTGGTAGTCCCTATGTAGACTTGTCCACAGCTATATGTGACAAACAAACAAGGTGGGAGTTTTTTCTCCCACCCTGGGCATTTCACAGATATATATAGAAATCACACTTGTGTAGTTTCCAACAAACCTCACAACTGCTGAGAATGTCTTCCATACATGTGGGTGAAACATCAGGAGAAAATGCTTCTGAAACATGACCGTACAGGCAGGAAAACTCACAGCAACCCAGTGATTTCGATCATGAAAGCCTTCGACAACACAACTTGGGGACTGTCCGTATATTCATCTATAAGCTGACTTCAAGTATTTGTTAAGGGCAGGTTTGGAGCCAAAATTATGGATTTTGATGTGACCACTGGATAAGATACGGGTCATTCTGCAAGGAGGAGAAAGCAGGGATACTGTCTCAGAGAGTCAGCTGCCCTGTCAAGGCATTTAAAAGGTCAGAAGTGGCATCATGGCAGAACAAGTTGAAGAGATTTGTAACATTCCCAAGATGGATTAAGCTCTTGACTTTAGCCACTCTACCCAGAGAAGGGGATGGTTCCCTTTTTTTTTTTTAAAGAGTTAAGGTACAATGAAAAAAATAAGATTATAAATCCAAGACATAGTTTGGCTTTAAAATGAATGGGAGGGAGGAGGTAGTTTGTTACAAATCAAGACCTATATGACAAGAAAACTCATTATACAGGTTGAGCTTCCCTTTTCTGAAAATTCAAAATATGACCACACAGGTGTCTGCAATAGCTACAGTTTTGCTTTCTAGGATTAAATGGAGACAAACTTTGGTCATGCACAACATTATTTAAAACTTTGTGAACCAAATTAGCTTTGGCGTATGTGTAGAAGGTGTACATAAAACATACAGAAATTTCATGTTAAGACTTGGGTCCCATCTCCAAGATATCTAATGATGCATGTTCCAAAATCTGATATAATTCAGATGTTCCAAAATCTGATATAATTCAACATCTTCTGGTCTCAAGGATTTTAAATAACCCTTTCTTTCCATAGCCTTAAGACATACAGTCACCTACTTTATCTTCCTCTGTCTTTTCACAGTCTTCCTTTATGTTACCTTCCACCTTTCAAAGACCCACCAAGTTTTAGGCAAGCTTCTCTAACTTGGAATACAAAGGTTTTCTTTTCAGTAAATTATTGCAACAGCTGCAGTCATTATTTCCTATTAAGTAGAAGTTTTTGGACATTTCAAGGAACTAAAGGAGCATGTTTTCTCAGCATCATTATTTTTCTGAACATCTGCAAAGGATGCATATTCATTTAAATCCTGGCCTGAGGGCCAAGCTAGATATCATGATGATTCATGAAGGCAGTGCTTCACTCTCCCCCTCCTCTCTTCCTTGCAATACATACAATGCATATGATGATATACACCACAGTGTGCAATTCCATTCCCCAATCTATCCACAAGGAAAGAAGCATAAAATATATCGCCCAACTCACTGTGTACACTTTCTGTTACATTCCTTGTGTTGAAAAGAATGAAAACAGATATGGAGCACTGGCAGCTTCCCTTCTCCAATTAGTATCTAGACTCTTCTTAAGTGACTTATTTATGCATACTCAGCTGCCTAACTCATTTATTCAGTATGGCACACATCTCAGTAAATACATGCAGGCTAGCACTGTTAATACAGCATTCAATGGCAGTCTGGCGAACTCTATGCTAATATTTTTATGAAGAAAATCCCTCCCCAGTAATAACAAAAATATCAAATCCTACATCTTCCACCACTGCTCATGGAAAACATTTGCCCTTTGCACTAGGTCTGATATGAGTGTACTATATCTTTTATCTGCCTCTTTCACAAGTCCTCACGGCACTACTGACAACTTCTGGTTTAACAGTAATCACATTGTATGGTTGCTAGGCACCCACACATCCAAGCGGCCTCTTAATCTTTCTTAACCTTATCCACATTGATAAGTGAAAAGTTATGCAACTAAAGATTCCATTGTAGACAGTGAGTGGGCAAATAAGGTGATTTTCTTTACTCTGTAGTTGCCCACTTATATCAATGCTGGCCCTCCACCAGTTTGAAAATGTTTATTTTTTTTTTAATCAAAATTTGATAGTGAGGGTGCCTTCCTCTCTGACAGATTCCCAAAACAGAAAGGATTGCTTGCTATAAGGCAGTGTTCCTCGACTTTCCTAATGCTGTGAACCCTTAATACAGTTCCTCATGTTGTGGTGACCCCCAACCATAACATTTTCATTGTATTGTCGAAGGCTTTCATGGCTGGAATCACTAGGTTCTTGTGGGTTTTTTCGGGCTACATGGCCATGTTCTAGAGGCATTTTCTCCTGACGTTTCGCCTGCATCTATGGCAAGCATCCTCAGAGGTAGTGAGGTCTGTTGGAATTAGGACATGGGTTTATATATCTGTGGAATGACTGGGGTGGGGCAAAGAGCTCTTCTCTGCTGGAGCTGGGTGTGAATGTTTCAACTGACCACCTTCATTAACATTTGAAGGCCTGGCTGAGCCTCCATTTCCTAATTCCAACAGACCTCACTACCTCTGAGGATGCTTGCTATAGATGCAGGCGAAACGTCAGGAGAATATGCCTCTAGAACATGGCCATTTAGCCCGAAAAAACCCACAAGAACCTATTATTTTCATTGCTTCTTCAAAACTGCAATTTTGCTACTGTTATGAATTGCAATGTAAATATCTGATATGCAGGATGTATTTTCATTCACTGGACCAAATTTGGCACAAATACCCGATATGCTCAAATTTGAATACTGGTGGGGTTGGGGGGGGGGTTGATTTTGTCGTTTGGGAGTTGTATTTGCTGGGATTTATAGTTAACCTACAATCAAAGTGCATTTTAAACTCCACCAATGATGGAATTGACCCAATCTTGACACACAGAGCTCCCATGACCAACAGAAAATACTGAAAGGATTTGGAGGGCATTGACCTTGAGTTTTGGAATTGTAGTTCACCTACAACCAGAGAGCACTGTGGACTCAAACAATGATGGATCTGTACCAAGCTTGGCACAAATACGCAATATGCCCAAATGTGAACATTAGTGGAATTTGAGGAAAACAGACCTTGACATTTGGGATTTGTAGTTCACCTACAATCAAAGAGCATTCTGAACCCTACCAACAATAGAATTGGGCCAAACTTCCCACACAGAACCCCCATGACCAACAGAAAATACTGTGTTTTCAGATGGTCTTTGGTGACCCTTCTGACATCCCCTCGCAACCACCTCCCAAGGATCCCGACCCCCAGGTTGAGAAACGATATAAGAGAAGTTGTACTAGAAATGCCTCACATGTTTGTGTTTGTTTTTTTTTGGGGGGGGGGGGGAGATAAGGCAGACTGACAGTGAGTAGAAAAAATGTTGATAACAAATTTAACAATGGAAAATAGAAAAAAGTGAAACATGGGATGTAAAGGAACAGGGCTTGGGTTAGGGGAAAATATAGAGTAAGACTCTAAATCAGGCATTCTCAGGCCCTCCAGCTGTTTGGGCCTTCAACTTTCAGAATTCCCAACAACTGAACAAGCTTGTTGGGGCTACTGGGAGTTGAGACACAAACAGCTGGAAGGCCGCAGTTTGAGGATGCCTGCTCTAAATAACCAAAATCATGCAGCTTATCCCTCTTTCCCTTAATAATGTGTTGACCAGGAGTCACAAGTGTGAGGTAGGGGGGATTTAAACCAACTTTCCCCAGCCACTCATTTTCTGAAACCTAAACACACACTCAACCCTTAAATCTTAATTAATCTTACCCACATGAGCTAGTGGAAGTGAAAGAAAAAACTCCTTCCTAAATCTTTTCTGAAGACACTTCCCATGTCTCATATGAAAGAGAGACAAGCAACAACATGAACAAGTACAAACATGCGTGATTTTAATAGCATCACAATACAAGGTCAAAGACTTTAAAAAAATATTAAGATTGAATGGGTACATAAAATAGTGTGGTTGTTAGATATGTAATCTTTTAAAGAAGAATAGCCATAGGGTGAATCTGACATTCTTGGTTCCTGCTCTATCACATGTTGGGATGGGGAAGCAGAAAGGATGCAATGATTCATTTGTGAAGTAAATTGTTCTGCATATGATCAGAACTTCAAAAAACATTTCTGATTAAGAAGTCTCGACCCTTAAGCCAAGGGATAGAGAATCCGCAGCTTTTCAATTACTTCTGCATTTGCACTAGGTAAGTTTCTTTAAGTGACATACCCTTAATAACCTTTAACAAACAAGATGTTTGACAAGTAAGTGAAGCATGCATGTTGTCAGAGGAAGAAAGGAAAGGAAAGGAAAGAAAGCATCAGATACATGATAGGCCTGGGCGGTTTCGTTCGTTAATTTTGTAATTTGTTAAATATTCGTTAATTTTAGCAATTACAAAACGATTACAAAACTTATTTTTAAACCCGGAAGTGTTTTTAAATATCGAAACGGCATGCGCCAAATATTTTTGTATTTCCGTCCATTTCGGAAATACGTAAGATGGCTAGATGCTTGCTGGGAGCTCTGGGAGCCAATCAGAAGAACCCACAGAGCTGATTGCCCTGTGGGTTCTCCTGATTGGGCGGGCTCAGGGGCGGCTCAACCATTATGCAAAGCAACTAGCAAGTAAGCCGTTGCGGAACACTTTATTTTGCCAGGGGTGCCGAGAGCGAGGGACGCGGGAAGCTATCAGAGGCCAGAGGGACCCTGCTGCTGGTGGTAAGCCTGCTGCTCCTCCTCCTCCCATCCTCCTCCTTCTCTGCCTGCAGCAGCAGGGTCCCTCTTCCTCCCCGCCCCCACCGAGCGGCGCAGCCTGCTGCTCTTGCCCTGGCTGCTCTTGCCCCACCCCTGTGGATGGCCCCTTCCACTGCCGGCGCGCCCTGTCACTCCAGGCTTGACAGGGAGCCAGGGGCGGGGACAGCTCAGCTGGTCACCACCCCGCCAGTCTCCCTGGTCATGGGGCCTTCCGTTCCTCCCCCCCCCCAATCCTCCGACCCTTTCTCTTCCTCCTCCTCCTCAGGCCGCGCCGCTCGGAGATGCCGAGGGCGAGGGGGGAGGAAGAGGAGGAGCGGCAGGCCCGGTTATCAGGGAGACTGGTGGGGTGGTGGCCAGCTGAGCTGTCCCTGCCCCCGGCTCCATCTCAAGCTTGGAGTGACTGGGCAGCGGCGGCAGGAAGGGGCATCCATGGGGGCGGGGCAAGAGCAGCCGGGGGCGACCTCTCCCGCCGACCTCCTCACTCCACTCCCAGCCACCCACTCCCCGTGAGTATATGGCAGTGGAGAGGGAGGTTTAGGGCAATCTGCACAACTACATGATCCAGAATACCAATGGCAGGGGGATGTACAAAAACAAAAAAAAAACACCCCAGAGTTGATTGGATTATCACAGGGCCCTTCCAGGCAGAACTTATATCCCAGGATCTGATCCCAGGTGTTCAGTTTATCCCAGATTAAAAATTAATAATTAAATTAAAAAATATTGAAAAAATATTGAAAAAAAAGGCGCCATCTTTACAAAACGTTTTGTAAATATTAACGAAATTTCGTAAATACCGAACTTTTTCAAGGGAAAATTTTGTAATTATTTTAAATATCGAAACAAAAAAAAACCCCAAATACAAATCGATTTTAGAAACAAATTTTTCCGTAGTTACCCAGGCCTAATACATGACACATTTACATTGAAGAGGATGTAAGTGAGATCCCATGCCTTAGGACAGTCCTTTGGGTAATGTGACAGGCACTACACATGTTGCAACTGCACCATTCCCAGTCAACAAGCAGTAGAAGCTTTCTAATCTATGTTGGGGAAAGTCTAGGTTGAAGTTCAAATTGACAAAGAGAGCAAATAAGAAAATATTCCCCCATGGCTTGCTCTGTAGAAACCTTGGTGTATCCTAAAGCTAACATTTTACACAGACATCTAATGATTATTTAACTAATTAAATTATTTCAATTATTAGTGTTGATGGCAATCTGCCATCAACACTGTGTTGATGAATATTAACTATGCTGTCGAAGGCCTTCATGGCCGGAATCACTGGGTCGCTGTGAGTTTTTCAGGCTGTCAGCCATACATAGCAGAGCACCTGATGAACCAACCTGGATACAGCATATTATTTGAGAACACAGAAATGCTGGACCACTCTAAGGAAAAGGACTGTCTGGAGCATTAGGAATTCTAATCAGAGGGAAGTCTGCTAGTTTCCTGAGGGAGTGAAGAACTGTTTTGGGAACCAAGTATTGAACTGTTTTAAAGTAACCATAAGCTTCATCTCATTATTGCAACTATTACGCTTAAGTGCCTATATTGTTGAAGTTCACACAAATAAACAACTTTGTTCTTTGTTAATCAACAACTGTCTCAAGAATGCCTCTATGTGAAGAAGTTCCATAGCATATTGGGGAAAGAGAATTCCCAGATTGGTGGCAGCGACATTTCAAAAAAATCTCATTGTTATTTACCTCAGAGTTCTGAGCCCTGAGTGCAAATTCAGCACATTCCAGCCTACTGAAAACCTCTTGCCAAACCAAAAGCTGAACATTCCTTTTAAGTGTGGTGGTAGCCAGTTTCCTCAGTAAAATTTCCTCAGAATACAGTGTATTGGTGGCAAAGTCTCTGCGGCTTCCAAGCATCTAGGTCGTTTTAAAATAATAATCCTTTACAGAGGGACTTGAATTTTAAAATACATTGCCTCAGCCATGTATATAGTAACACACACACACACACACACTGTGTGTGTATCTCCAGAGGATGCATTGCAGGACTTTGTGTGGATATGTGAAACTGTGGGGAATATCACAGAACCATAGAGTTGGAAGAGGCCACAAGGGCTAACCAGTCCATCCCCCTGCCATGCAGGAACACACAATCAAAGCACTTTCGGCAGATTGCCATCCAGCCCCTGCTTAAAAACCTTCAGAAAAGGAGACTCCAACACACTTTGATACAACATATGCCACTTCTGAACAGCTATCATCATCAGGAAATTCTTCCTAATGTTTAGATGGAATCTTTTTTCCTGCAATTGAAATCCATTGATCCATGCTCCAGTCTCCAGAACAGGAGAAAACAAGCTTGCTCCTTCCTCAGTGTGACATCCTTTCAAATATTTAAACATAGCAATAATGTCCCCTCTCAGCCTTCTTTACGCCAAGCTCAACATAACCAACTCCCTCAGCCATTCCTCACAGCACTTGGTTTCCAAATCCTCCATCATTTTCGTTGCCTTTCTCTGGACAAGTTCTGGCTTGTCAATATTCTTTTTGAATTGTGGTGCCCAGAACTGGACACAGTATTCCAGGTAAAATCCTACTGAATAAACAATGTCCGGCAGAAACATACTATAGAATCATGCTGGAGGACGCAGAAAACCTCTGTTGTGCTGGAAGATCTAGCAGTGCCTAGAGGATATCTCTCTAGGTATCGCTAGATCTTCCAGCACAATACTGTAGTCAACTTCAAGAGGTAGTTTGATAGAATCACCTAGAAAATGCCAAGAGAGGACATATTTTGAAAATGATACTATGGGCAACAGTCCCATGGATATGGAGGTAATATTTTACTCTCATAGTCAATCTCTGTCTTATGCACTCCTTATTCCTCTATCTGCATATATAACTTGCAAAAATTCCCAACTGTTTTGTTTAGTTGTTCATTCAGTGACATTTGTACATATACCAAACCATACCAACCAAGACATAAATTATTCAACAATGTGGTCATTTCAAAAGTACAATTCCAGCTACTGACAAAAAGAATGAAATGTAGGCATTTGGCATGAAGTATATATGAGCCAGAACACAGAGAAAACAAAATGAAGTTGGAACAACAATACACCCAATGTAATGTAGTGGGATTTCAGGCTTGACTGAAGTCTCTCTCCAAACCAAATATTACTAGTGTCCTCATTTTTTGGAGTCTATTGCAGTTGAACAACTGGTTTCTGTCAGCATAACAACATTACTCCTGAAAAAATATAGAAGCATCAAATGGCTTTACTAAGGATACTAGAATATGATTTTACAAGATACAGTGAAATGATATTATTTTCTCTTTGAATAACTGTATGCTAAAGTAAGAAGCTGCAGAGCACAGTGGCATGGGATAAATAATATTAATGCATCATGTACAGCTAAAACAAGGATGAGTACTTATGGTGAGCTGTAAACATCTCAACCCTCGAATTATAAGTCATTATCCACTGCTTTACTACACTTAGACATGCACTGAGTCTCTGTATCAGGAGAAAAGAGGGATAAATTTATATCATGAGTGTATGATTTCACAAACAAAAACTGGCACTATCATTGTCCTGAAATCACTGTTAAATGGCAAGAGTTGAATGATCACTTTAAAAAAAACTGTTTGCTCTGCTGAATAATCTGGAATGAATATTGCAGGTGTCCTGCTCCGATTCCACTTTGTATTGACTACTATAAGAAGCTAAGGCAATAATAATAATAATAATAATAATAATAATAATAATAGGGAGATGCTTGACAGCCTGCCACAAAGAATATGCACAGCATTTTGTAAATAAGGTCGCTAAGATTCGTTCCAAACTGGATGTTGTAGTTGATCCAGTTCCAGTGGATGGAACCTTAATTCCTGACTGTTCAGTATCGTTGTGTACAATGTGTACAGCCTGAGGATGTGGGCAGAATCCTTGGAAAAATGAGAAACACCACATGTGTTGGTAGACTCTTGCCATTTGAGATTTATAAAAAGGCCAGAGGGAAATAGGCTGAGTTAGTATGAAGGAGATAGTCAAAACCTCCTTGCAACAAAACAGCATTCCAACTTGCCTAAAGCAGGCAGTTGTGAGGCCTTTGATGAAAAATCCATCCCTGGATCATTCTGTACTAGATAATTATCTGCAACTGTCCTGCCTAACATTTTGGGGGAAAGTACCAGGATATGTGATAGTCTTCCAACTCCAGGTTGTTTCTGGATGCAACAGATAATCTAGATCAATTTCAATCTGGTTTCAAGTCTGGCTATAGGACAAAGACACTGTTTGATACCCTTGGTGGATGATTTAGACAGGAGACTGAGGAGGGGGAGTGTGTCTCTTCTTGACCTCTCAGCAGTTTTTGATACCACTGACCTTTGTATCCTTCTAGGCTATCTCACTGAGATGGGACTTGGAAGCACTGTTTATAATTGATCCACATATTCCTGGAAGGGTGAACTGAGAAAGTGGTGCTGAAGGACTCTTGCTCAACTCCCTGGCCAATATCTTATGAGATTCCCCTGAGAGTTCTGTTTTATCCTCATGCATATAAAACCCTGGGATACGTCATCTGGAGTGTTCAGATATGGTATAATCAATATGGAGATAACATCTTGCACCCCTTTCCACCCCAAGCGAATATGTGTTATCGGTAAGGACTGGATGAGGGTAAACAAACTGATACTTAATCAAGACAAAACTGGGACACTTTGTTGTGAGGAAGATCAGGGAATAGGGATTTTATTCAATGTATTGGTAAGGCAAGTAGTAGTGGGAATACATGTTGATATACTCTTCCTAGTATTAACTCTTTTCAAAAGATGTTGAAGTAGTCATATAATATTTTAGATGCAGCAGTACAGAACTCTTAACAGAGAGGTAGAAATGGTTTTGAATTATAAATGAACTGAATGATTCTAAATGGCAGCTGAGAAATAGGATACTAATAGTGCAGCCATAGTCAGGTTTACCTGAGTTGGAAAGCTGACATAAGTAAGTCCACCTGTCAGGCAAGAAAGACATTAAAAAGTATGTCGAAAAGGTATCATTTTAAAAGCTAGATATAAAATGTTATAACTAACTTCAACAATATTTTTAAATAAAATATATTGAACTCAGAGGGATTTATTTCTAAATAAGCATTCAGAGCAAGGAGGGGAACAATTACTGGGTGTCAGAGGACCATATTGTACACTGGAAATGATTGCACTGCAGATTTCTTCCATGAACTGATTTAAATGAGGAACATCTTTCTAAGAACGATGTAACAAAACCCATATTACTACCAAAAACAAATAGTATAATGCTGAAAATTGCCTACTATTGCTCACAATCACTTGAAATAGAGAAAAAACACAAACTGTAAGTACTCCTCAGAAATTCAATTTTTTTGTGTTTTCTTATGTTAAAATGCAACAGGAATGCTGTTTGATGACAATTAATGAAACAGGAAGAAACTTATTAAACTATATTCTGTCCTAAAACAATACAACACTATGCAACACACACACAAGCAATCAGAGCCAATGAAATTACCAACTAAAGACAATTTCAATAATAGAGAGCATGGCAAACTTAACAGGCCTTTTCCTGCCACTAATCGAGCCTCCTAAAGGGGGAATTCAACATATAGGTTTCCACAGTTAAACATTTCCTTTTCTCCACTTGCTATCCACTGAAAATGCATCTATGCACTATGGCAATGGGGGAAGGAATTATTATCTTTATATATAGCTACACAGGCACAAAGAATTACCTGCAGCACTGTGTGGGAGCATCTACAGAACAGCACCTACCATGTAACTGGAGGAAATATCAATGACACTTCAGGCAGCTTTTGAAAAGGATTACAAACAATCAAATAGGATAGAGCCATCAGTGGCTGTGATCCAGGATAGCTGCTTAGACCTCCAAAAGTAATATTCTATAACGTAAAAACAAACTCATTTTTCAAATATGAGTCTTTCTGCAGCCAAAAGAACACTTTTCAAGCACAAGGGTAAGTTATCAGCAGTCCTGGGAAACTGCCAAGGTTTGCAAAATCTCTTAAGAAAAGCCTTAGAAACACGGAGTGGAAACAAAGTCCAATAAGGGATTGAGTAGACACAGTGTTAATAGAAATATGTAGGATTGGTAAGGTGGGAGGAGATGGGAATGGAGAGTCCCAGAAGAGAACATGGCTGGTTGCTCCACAACATGAGCATTTTGCAAGGCAAAGTTTTGTGGCAGCTCCCATTTTTAAAATGGCATGGACAAAGAACAGTTACATATTTGTAACTGGTCACCATCAAAAACAAAACATTTCAACAGAAGAACTGTGATCTGACCCAGGAAAAGCTATGCCCCGGCATATTTTCTGATTGCCAATAATGAACAACAATGCAGTATGCTTTTATTTCTATTTTCAAATAGCTTATGAAATCCATAATTCAGCAATTCTGTATTATCTGCAATTAACTTCCAGAGCTGTCCAGCAAAGTAAGAAAGCTCAGACTACAAAAGGTAAAAGAGAGGAGCCCATACCCCAAATATGATGTTCTGTCTCCTGTTTGCTTTTCCTCCTTCGAATGACCACAGGTCAGGAGGGAGATGAACTGAAATCAGACACTTATGCAGCTAAGTAGGCAATTCCCTCATTGCCTGGTGCTTTGGAGTCTATATTTGACACTGAGCCAAACATTTGATTGAAGCATTGGCTGAAGGAATCTTCCTCCATATCTGCCCTTCCTTATGCAAGAAATAAAAACTGGGTTCCTGGATGAGTTATTAAATACAGATAGCATTCTGGTTGGGAAGTTGGTGGCATGAAGAGCCACATGCCTTAATGACTGAACACTCCAAACCAGTACTCTACCCCTGTCTTAGGTTTTGTAAAGTTAATACAGATAAAAAGAAAACAGATGTTGGCCATCACAGGGGTGGTATTGTTTATGTCACCACAGCTGTGGAGATAGGGAGGCATGGGAGACAGCAGACTAGTCATCAACGCATGGCAGGCCTTTTGCCATGGGCAGTTACCATGGGGGGACAGTACCACGTTGGCCGCCCCGGAGGGAGGGGGGTGGCAGCACTCCCCTTGTCAGTCACAGTGCCATAGGTGGGCCCAGGAATAGGGACAGCAGCCAGTAACTCTTTAAAAAATGTACCTATTTCAACTTACGTACAAACTGAACTTAAGAACAAACCTACAGAACATATTTTGTTCATTACCCGGGGACTGCCTGGATATTCTGGATCTTTTTCTCCTTAACAGATAATTTTATATTTGTAAAAGATGGAAGATGCAGTGATGCATAAAAGATCTACAAATGAAAAGTTGCATCATTTGAGCCCCTGTTCAATTCAGTGTTTGAACTGAAGTGACAGCCTTACAAAAAGACCCTAAATACCCACATTTATTTTACTAAAAGTTCATAAGTAACAGATCAATAAATATAAAGTCATAAACAGAAAGGCTTAAATGGTTACAGTTCACAACACCACCAGCAATAGTGTTGTAAGTTCACCTGATACACAGAGAGAATGCCAAAGTTATTACAAAGTCCTCATATTCTACGGGTGAACTGTGCAATGTAGGTGAACTGAAATATTTCTCACTGAGCTGCCTTGACCAGCATCCTAATTCACATAACAAGGTCAAGCTACAGAATCAATATAACAGCTCAGCTATCCACTCTCTTGCCATAACACGGAACACAGTGCTGGGAATGACAGTAATGGCTGGATAATTCTTGATGGGAGAGCTATTTTCAGAGCTCAAGTTTTAACCCTCGTTCTACACAGTCATACAAAGGAGAAAACGTGTGGCTTCACACAACAAAATATCAGGGCCTGGGGATCATACCATACACATAATACATGGAGAAGAGTTGAGTGTGCTCTCCTGTAACACTAATCATGTAAGTCAAATACTTGTAAATTTCATTTTCTTTTAATAAAATCAGGAGTGCTGTGATATCTGAGAATGGACTGTCCATGTTTTATCTGTTTTGGTCCTCAGAATAATGCACTCTATATCCAATCAGTAACATGCTAATATATTCTTACTAGATATATTCCAATGATGTAATGTGGCGTGTATTAAGCACTTCCAGATTCAATATGTCTTTCAATGTTACATTACCTCACTTCTCAGTGCTGGGAAAAGCAAACTTATATGAGAGAAAGTCAAGTAGACAGAAAAGGAGCAGAGCAAAAATCTGAGCCCCCAAATTCTCTATTTTCTTTCCTTCTCTTTTTCCTGTCTCCCTCCAAGAAATCATTATCACAGCTCTACTGTATTCCAACTTTAAAAAGATCATCACACAGATGGGGGTACCAACTCAACCATTAAAGGACAATGATTACTACGTAGTATCACACAAAGACTAAAATCCTATTGTTCATCTCTAGAGCAGACCCATTGAATCAGTGGTATTTTGGTATATTCCAATTTACTATTTGTAGATTTTTTTAATATCCATTATAAAATTAGTGAATTTTAATGACAATGTCTATTATATATAAATACAATGTCTATGATATATAAATACAAGCCAATATAGACCTACTCAAACAAGAACTATCAACTGCATGCCAAGAACATAAAATTACTACATTTTAATGTAATTCTGAACAAAATATCTATTTCATTTTCAGTGCATACACACAATTCTGAACAATAGTGTGCGAACAACAAGAAATTTGATTTTTTAAATATTTTTAAAACTTATATATATATATATGCTCCTTAAGAATAAGTTTTCTTTTCCTATTCAAAGATTCATTTCTATACCAGGCAAGGCATATATGCTTGTTTTACACATTAATAAGAATATTGTATATGCATTTTAAACTGGTCTGCCTTTTCACAGGGGCACCAAAAATTCATAGGGTCCAAAATTTCTTCCAGAAAACTTGACTGAAGGGAAAATCTTCCACTGCTCATTTATAGTTCCTCCAACATCAGTGAGAACAAGATGCCAGTGTGTTCTGAGTGTATCTCCAAAATTGTGGGAAGAATACTAGCCCCAAGGTTATTGTATGAATTCACCTCCCATCAGGAATAACAGAAGAGAAAAATCTAACAAAAAATCATAGAACACTGACCAAAGGTGGCAGGGAAAATGCCCATCAGTTGTTTGCCCTCACTCCATGGGCCTGTTCTGCCTGGTTTCTTGAAAATGTAACACTGAACATAAAAAAGTGCACATTGGCTTGCTGTGAGTTTTCCGGGCTGTATGGCCCAAAAAACTCACAGCAACCCAGTGATTTTGGCCATGAGAGCCTTTGACAGCACAAAAGTACACATTGTTAATTCAAATTAGCTCAAATACTTACAGGGTCTCTCAGTTCATCATTGTCTTTGCCTGATGTACGAGGTATTTTCATAGGGATTTCATCTCCACATTCAGTGTCTGAAGCATTGGGAGACTCTGCTAAATCAAGGAACTCATCTCTCTTGTGACCTCTGAATCTTATTTTGTCTAACCTCTTTAGCATGTTCAGCACTGCGCCTTTCTGCTTTATCTTAACATGACGATTGGAGTCCCTGTGAAACACAAAGGGGAACAAGATGAGGAATGCAGAAGACTATTTTCAGGACATTCATAATATGATAAAAAAATTCTAATTACGCAGAGTGTTCTTATAACCACTTACTGAATGCCTGATGCAGAGGCAGTAATCTCATTTTAGAAAGGAAAAAGCATACTAAAGCTTGTATTTCAAAATCCATGTATTTTAGCAAAGTAGCTAGATATGGAAGCATGGCTATTTTTGTTCATAGAAGCATCCAACTGTATTCAGACACGTTGAAAGTAAACTCATTGAAAATTCTGAGACTCAATTAGTTCATGACAAACGTAAGTTTACTTCAATGGGTCTACTCTTAAATATGAACCCAATCCATCAAGAAAGTGATTGCTTATGGAAAAGCATGATGTTTGCTTCTCTTATTCATTCAGATATATACTGCTGACAATAAAGAAAATTCAGACAGTCCACATAATTTAAAAATATAATTACTGATGGTAGTCTGTTAAGTACCATAGTTCAACCATATCAAGTACCATATCATCAATTATAAGATACTAAGTAACATAGTATCATCATATAATAGTCATACCCTCATTTTCAGCATGCCCAAATCGGAATGTTAGTGTTCCCCGCATAATAGTCGCACTTGCCCAGGTAAGTAAATGAAGGGTGTGACTACTACCCTTTTGGTGCTACTCCCCAACAACCCTGCCCCACGCCCTTGGCACTACTAGGTTTCACACGGCTGGTTGCCAGCTAGACAAAGCCCCATAGATAGAATTTTTCACCGCATAATAGTTGCACCCTCTCTTTTTTATCCAAAGAAAGGGATAAAAACTTTAACTATCACACGGTAAAATACAGTAATCATAACTGTGACATAAAGTTGTAATATCACGTAATAAGGGGGCTCTGAAGGTAACACTCAATATTAAACCACTCATTTGAATTACAGAAATAATGGTTTGTACCAATAACAGGATCGTGAACAAGGAGCAAATGACTCCAAAAAGTTATAAGTATTGACTATTTACGCTGAAAAATCTAGTCCCTCAGTTTATAGACAAATCAAGGTTATTTATTATTTTACTCTGTTATTAATATTCTTTCATTACATTTATTATTTTACTCTATTATTATTGGAAGGATATGTAAACACATTTACATTGAAGAAGGTTAGAATAATAGTTTAATCTGAGTTGAGCAGTCTTATCTTAAATTACAGTTGTATGTATATATTCAAAAACATTTAACCTACTGATGCCTCAATTAATGTAATTTTATTGTTTTCTATTTTTATTTTGAAATTGACCAGTACCTGCTGCATTTCCCAGCCTCGGCTTATACTCGAGTCAATACATTTTCCCAGTTTTTTGTGATAAAATTAGGTGCCTCAGCTTATATTCTGGTCGGCTTATACTTGAGTATATATAGTAAGTTAGCATTATATCCGTCACTAATGACTTTTCAGTAACTTTGAAGCAGAGGTTCTTTTTATTGCAATTTCCAGTGTGAGAGGGTATATCAGATTACAGCAAAACACTTAACACAAAGAATGACATTAGACATACAGACACACAGATTCTATACAGATTCTATGCAACTACACTGGATTTACAATTACACTGGTTAACAAACGAACAAAAGGGAATTACATTTTCACTCAACATTCACACCACATGTACACGCATTCATCCTCAGGCGTTCAAGTATTACCATATCATTTTCTCCCTTCTTGGAGAAGCACCTGTTAGGCTAGGCCTGGCTTTCCTGCAGCCTGCCAATATATAGTTCCATAACTTCCATAACACCATAACTTCAAAATGCCAAAACTTCTTTCCTAAGAACAATGCCAAGGACCAGATCTCTGTTTTCCGTACAGCAAAACTTGATTCCCTGCACAAAATCTAAGACTCCAAAAGCACACTTCTTCCTTTTCCCTTGAGAAAGAAGCCCCAAAGTGACCAGACTGCTCCCTTGCATATCTGCCATTCTCCATACGTACACTATCTCTCTCCTTCCCATGGAGCAGAGCATAGCAGGTGGAACAGGCTCCTCAGGTCTGCCACACTTTGAGCATTATTAAGACTGAGTCTTTTATAGGAATATTCTGCTGATGTAGTCCCAAAGTTGTAAATTAATGATAGACGTCTTCCATCCTGGATCCATCTCAGTTTCCTGGCCAGATGTTGATCTTCTTGATTGGCGTTGACAAACACAAGGCTTGTGTTGACTTCCTTCTTAACATAAGAAATGTTGCAAACATTTCTGTTATCAATGTCCAAGTTCTTATCAGAGTTTACTTTCATTTCTCATTAGCAACTTTTAATTATAGTCCAGCAAGAAGGTTTAGTAATTGCAGGCCTTAATATTTTACTGATGTTTCCAAAATTATTAACTGCATCCATACATCCTTCCATTCTTCCAGTCATTCCCACACATCATATTAAATTCACATTTCTCAAACCTGCATACTAAATTTTGTGACATAATAATATGAACTCTAGTAGGCAATTAATTAGTTCATGGGCAATGTGATACCCACCAAGCATATAAGAAACAAAATTAAACAAACAGAATAAAAACACATATATGAGACATTATCATACAAATATTACTTCTACCATAAGAAAATGGTAATCCCACTACCACAAGAAAATTAACTCCCAAAATTCATACTATAAGATGCAGGGCCTAAGATGCTAAGCTGCTATCAGTCACAGCTGAAACTGAGTGAACTGGACAATTTTGGTTTCTTGGTGGCTACAAGAGGCAAACCAGACAAACTACATAGTGGAGGAGGACAGAGAAGAAACGTGGAATATAAAAAATTAAGAAATGTGTGACCTCAGGGACAGCATGGTAGATGCTTCCTGCACACGGTCACAATATCAAAAGGGAATTTGATGGAACCAGAGGGAGTCCTGAATTCAACGCATGCATATAATTTTTAGATGGTACATTACTAGATTCTAGCTTTCTATTCCAGTTTCTTCCCACCCACCAACTAAAATGACATTCTCTGTCCTTTCAGGTGGTTTTAGAAGAATCTGTTGTGACAAAATGGAAAGGGGGGGGGGGTAATATGATGAAATAAAAAGGGTTCTTGCTACTAACTAAACAGTGAAAGACTGCTCTGATGTGATTGGGATTTCAACAAGATTGGTTTACAAGTAGAAATAAAAAATCTCTCTAAAGACACATATGTTCTCTCTCTAAAAGAAAAATTGATTCAACAGTATGAAACAGAAACTATTTTTAGGAGACAAAGGGGACTCTGAAATATACCTTTCCTGGGGTCTCTTTAAATCTAATCTCAAAAAAGAACTAGAGATAAGGAAATTCTCTGCAGCTATGCAGTAATGCACTTTGTCTATTATATATAACTGGAAATCAAGCTACATCCACTTAATAGGAGATTAATTTACCAATGAGCGTGGCAGCAGGTTATGTAAGATTAGAGGAGATCCCCTTTGTCAACTAAGCTTCATGCAAGCTAGAGAGGTACTAAGTATCTGGAACCTTCAAACCATGATAAACCCATAGCAAGAACAACAGGATGTCAGCAGGAACCAACAACTCCAGATGAAGATCAACAAGAACAATCTGGTGCCAAAACCCTGAATATATAAACTACAGCTGATCCAAAGAAAAGAGGGAGAGCACTCAGTCAGGGGAGGGAAGCAAGTCATGGAAAAAGGTACAGAAAACAAGGAAACTTAACTAAAGACATTTTTGAATTTCAGCTAAATCAAGACCTAATCTATCTTCTTTCCAGTTATGCCAATTATGGAACATGAACAGGACAGAGGTCCTCCTGGTCAATCGCAAGGTTGAACAGAGTATTGGGTTACAGCCTATGCTGGACAGGGTTACACTCCCCTGAAGGCGCAGGTTCGCAGCTTGGGAGTGATCCTGGACTCATCGCTGAGCCTGGAACCCCAGGTCTCGGTGGTGGCCAGGGGAGCTTTTACACAGTTAAAGCATGTGCCCCAGCTGCGCCTGTACCTTGGGAAGTCTGACTTGGCCACAGTAGTCCACACTCTGGTTGCATCCTGTATAGACTACTGCAACGCTCTCTATGTGGGGTTGCCTCTGAAGACTGCCCGGAAGCTGCAGCTAGTCCAATGTTCGACAGCCAGGCTACTCACGGGAGTGGGGTACAGGGAGCACACAACTCCCTTGTTGCACCAGCTCCACTGGTTGCCAATTAGTTTCCCAGCACAATTCAAAGTGCTGGCTTTAACCTGCAAAACCCTATACGGTTCCGGCCCAGTTTACCTGTCCGAAGTATTCTCCCCTATGAACCATCAAGAGCATTAAGATCTTCCGGAGAGGCCCTGATCTCGCTCCTGCCACTTTCGCAGTCACGTCTGGTGGGGACGAGAGACAGGGCCTTTTCTGTGGTGGCCCCCCAGCTATGGAACTCTCTCCCAGATGAGGTTAGGTCTGCCCCCTCCCTCCTGACCTTTAGGAAGCTAGTGAAATCCTGGTTGTGGAACGAGGCATTTGCAGAGTGATGGCTGAGACCGGTAATTGACTAAAGTTATTGACCACAATGTGCAGACTGAGTTGGACATGATTTTATCTTGGCAAATGGTTTATATGCACTTTATCTTATATGTATTTTTAACTGTATGATGTTTTAACTGTATGATGTTTTAAAAGGTTTTTATGGTTAGCATTGAATTCTTGCTGTTAGCCAGTCTGAGTTCCTTTACGGAGGTAGAGAGTATCAGGATATAAAAGTTTTAAATATATAAATAAATAAGTATGTAATGCATTAGTTGGATATCTACTACTTGGATGATGGTCCTCAAACATATTTTTCATTGAACTGAATCATTTATGATAGTAAAAAATCCATAAACATATTGCTGACTTCATATCCTCTGGGTACTCAATTTCAAAGAGGCTTATACTAGTTGGGTTAAAATTAATCTTGGCCCTCTTACATTCTTATTTGCCATAAGTCCTAGGCCACAATGGTCTTCCACATGGGGATAAACATAGGATTTCAAGGCAATACAGCACATGTCCAGCTGGCTTTTAAGAGACAATTGACTTGCCCACAACTAGCATTGCTGACATTCTTAAGGAACTTAAGTCAAGAGAGATCCATGTATGCTTACAGATTTAGTCCCATAGCAAATAAGAACATATGATCATTCACTTTTCTGCGCTCCTGAATTCTCATACAGACCTATGTACCTACTAATATTTGATTCACATAAATCCCAGCATTCTAAAAAAAAAATACTTATAGTTGACTAGCATGTTGATAAACAGTGCTACTTATTCCTCCTTCTGGTCCCAGAGGCAGCATCCAGCCAACTCAGCTGGGCTTAAATTGGTTCAGACCTATTGGACCATCACTTTGCTACCACTGTTACTGTCACCACTGCCAGACAGCTACAGAGCTCCATGTAAGTTCCAGGTCATTGCAGAGGGATCCCGTGCTTCCAGTCATCTATCTCTTGGATGCCAGAAATGTTTAACTATCTTAGTATCCAAAATGTTAAACGGTATTCGTAACAACTCAGCTGGAAAGATTTTGCTGCAAGAGACCAACATGCCTACCCTGCTATGAAATAAATCCATTATTATCTCAACAAAGCATTCTTTGTCACCAGTGTTTAAGAGCATGGATTAGATCTACTTGATTTAAGAATCTGAAGAGCAGCCAAAATAATTCGTAGGTTCATTTCTGCAATGTTTACAGAGGTCTTTATTTGCAGGCTCTAACTTGGGTCAGTTTCAACATTCCTCCAGACTGAGCAATACACTCATTTAGAATCAACAACCACTAATCAATTTATTATAAATGGGAAAAGATCATTTACATGTATACTGAGAAATAATGTTAATTACAGTTACTTCCTATCAAGCAATGGCGACTATCAATAAGTTAATGAATTGTTGTTCTCATGGTCCATTTTAATTGGCCATGATAGATAGGGATGCTGGAAGTTGCAATCCAAAAATATATGAAAGACCAGTTTACAATAGCTGGTGTACATTCTTAGGGCTCATTTGCACTGTCCACTTCATCCATGGCCAGTTCAGAGCTGTGAGGCTCCAGACTGGTCCCAGAAGTGCTCAAACTGCAGGGTTTCTCTGAAGTTTCAGCCAAACTTTCCTTAACACAGCGCTAAACAGGATTAACCTGATTTATGCCACCATAGGGACTAGATGTCCCTGAATGTCATGAACACAGTCAAGAGACTAATGTCCAGTGAGTTGTAGTATATGGCATGGTGGTATGACAAGTTAGTTTATAAGAAGCTTGGTTCTTTCAACAGCCCGTAGTAGTTTAAGTTGTCCTGCCTTATTTAATTTGACATGCAATGAATAATGGTGAAATTCAGGATAAGAAAAAGTCTATTTTGTGGTATTTCAACTTAACCTAACAAAGCCCTTTTCAACAGATTATTCTGAAGCCAAGAAGGTTGTCATTTCCCATAATAATAAAAATGACGCCATGACATACAAACTATCCATATCTAATCATTTAAGCGTGAAGAGAGATGTCCTTCCCCAGTAACAGATGCGTGCATCTTTTAAAGTGAAAACACATGTAGTGTAAGTGTATTTACATGGACACACCTAAAACAGCATAAAATTTGTGGTGTCAAGGAGGGGTATATTTAACATCCATGTAGAAATCCCTCTGCCTTCATAATAACCATGGGCGTGAAGCTTCAACAAGTCTGTGACCCAATTGTCTGCTTGTGTGTGTAAAATATGTAAATCAAAACTACAAACAGCTAGAAGTCCATGTCTGTTTTTGAAAAGTAGCTGGGGTGGTATGCTAAACTGTAGAAGAGAGGTCTGTTATCTACATAAAAGTGGTCACTCTCTTCCAGAGATGTAATTCACTTTTCAGGAGACAGTCATATAGACCTATTGGCCAGAAAGATATGAAAGTGGTGTGTGTTTGTAGGTAAGTAAGTGAGAGAGAGAGAGAGAATGCACAAGTAGGAAAGGAGCTGAAACTATATTGTTGACAGACCACAACCTTCATTAACAACATTGGTCATTTGTGGTAAAGTGTGAATCCCAACACAGATTCAGAATACAATAAGAGCTTGAATTCCAAGGATACTTGTGCACTGTCAGCTCTCACTTTTTGAGAGGTGCTGGGACTTAAGTCTTTGAGTCTCCTCTTGTAGTGATCAGCTGCTTACTGTGATGACTTAGAAGGGAGTAGAAGATTTCCAGCACATGAGATCAAACTGAGTTTGGACGTTTCAGCTGGAGAAAAACAGAAAACGACACAGAGTTTCCTACTGATTTCAGTTTCCACTGAAATAAAGAGTGCTGTAACTAAGTTTTGTAAAAAGCTTAGGAGAGTGAAGAATTCTCACAAAAGTGACAAAGAAATGAATAAGAGAAAGTGAAGGCTGGATCCTACAAGAGAGCACAATCCACGTGAGGAAGAACAAGAGAAACCTGCTCTCAGTCCTCTGTGGTAAGCCATACACCATTTGCCCCTCCCATTTTTGCATATTTTGATGATTATTTAACACATATTTTTCTACCTCTATCACAAATCTGAAAATGGGACACACAGGGATGACTAAGGAACAATAAGTCCTGGAGCAGAAAAAAGAGGAGACAATGTATAGTGCAAACTATCAAGCCAGAATTTCAGCAATATATACCAACAAAACTCCACAAAGCTAACAACAACCTGGTTCTGATCACCAACTGTATTAGCTTGGATATTGCATTTGAAAAAACATAGAACCCAACAGACGGACGGATGAATCCTACATACAACAATAAGCTTGCTAGATTCCAAGCAAATTTTATGAGCTACGTTCGGTACATTTCTTTCTGGAGTTGGAAGTCAAACAAAGATTACAACACTCCCTTGACCGCAGATCCTCTGTGCTGTGCTTACACACTTTGGCAATTTGACACAGTAATTCTAAAGGTCACAAAACCATCTTATAAATAGAATACAATGTGTGCACTATGGAAAATAACATTGTAATCAACAGAAAACATAAAGGTTCCAGCTGATATCATGAAATGAGAGCAAGGGGGATTGAAGGAAAACAGACTAAGGAAGAAAGAGAAAATGAGTGCAGAAGCTATTAACAATCTTCTTGAAAAGTCACTGGGGCCTATCTTTTTTTACAGTTATCATCCAGGAATCATTCCACCATTAGGAAAAGGGGGAAATATAAAGAATTTACCTTAGTGGCTCAGCTACTAGAGATAGGATCCTTTTATCTTTGAGCTCTTCCTAGCTTTAGTGGTCATAAAAGTAAGGCTGACAACATTCAGATACATTAGAGCATTGCCTAAACAAAGCCTTTACCTTTGTTATGTCTATTTGTGTGTCATTGTTATTTCACTGTATTGAAGGCATTGAATGTTTGCCTATCTGTATATGTTGTAATTTGCTCCAAGACCCCTCGGGGAGATAGAGAGGAATATAAATAAAGTGTTTTATTATTATTATTATTATTATTATTATTATTATTATTATTTCATCTTCATATGAACTTCATACAGCTGAAGTACAGACTATCTGAAAGACACAAAATTATCTAACCCAAAGTTCCACAAAGCAGACAAGAGCAAAGCACACAGAAATCTCCCAAAGCAGACAAGAGCACAAGGCACAGAGACATGGAAGATGCTCCCTTGAAGCCCTAAAGCCCTGTGCTCTCGAGCTAGCACTTCCTCTGGCATTAGCGCCCTCTCTGACACTAGCTCTTAATTCAAAATGCTGCTCATTTCAAAATGGAACCTGGGCCGAGAGACAGCTCTTAACTCAAAACATTCTTAAGGTGGGACGATCTTAAGTATAAGTTCCACTGTATGTTAAATACAGGTTATATTTATTTATACCCCACTTTTCTTCTCTTGATTGAGACCCAAAGCAGCTCACAACCTTAAAACAATTCAGTTTAAAAACTGCAAAATATAAATATTGAAATAGAATTAAATATAATTATTAAAGCAAATCAGTTAAAATCACATTAAACAAGTACAAACAATTAAAATAATTAAACACCCTCAAAGCATTATGATTTTTTGCCTGACTTTTCTTGCTTACATTTCCTCTATAATTTCCTTTCTTTTGTGTTGTATCTTGGTTTTATTTATTAGCCCTCTCTACCCTTAACCCCCACCCCCACCCAATGGGAAGGCTTCAAGACTTCCTCCAGCTGCAAAAATGTGGAACAAACACTATAAATACATACATATGAAATACAAAGTACTGTATCCACTGCTTCAAACATGACTGGAACAGCTCTAAATATAAAAGAGCCCCATTAGAATCTCAATGGCCTAAACCTTATAGAAAAAATAACCAAGAGTGGGCAGCAGCTGTGAAAAAATAAAAATTTCCACATACAGACAGAACTTGAATATTACTCTTGTGTCTGCTCAACTTTTACTATTTAAATACATTGAGCTTCAGAGTTATTAAGCGATTTGGCAACATGCAATGTGTGTATATCTACATGTATGAATCAGCTCTGTACAAATAAGAGAAGGTGGAGTTCTCTCATCAAACATGAGGTTAAATAAACAAATAGCATAAGAAAAGCAGGCGGGGGCTTGTATGTTTGCTTTACACTTCAACATTCAGAAACACAAAGGGCCATCTTTCTCATTTTATTTTCATCAACCTCCTTTGAAATATTTATGTATACAGCTTGTAAAGCAATATCACAAAGCTTCTGTGACTCTGAAATGAGTACACCGAGACAGATCCTTTCCCTGGGATTATTCCTTCCAATTAAACAGTTCTCTGGTTCCTTTCCCATCCACTCCCCCCCCCCCCCCCGGGTTAACAAGCCTGTTTTCCCTGCAAACTGGACTGCATGGATGCAGGATAAGTCCCTCCTTCCCTCTTTTGCTGAGACAGGAGCCAGATTCTTTTAGAGCTTGTTTTGTGCACTTATCAAAATGTTCCTAACAACAGGGCACAAACAGGGCAGAGCATGGAATGGAATGCAATTAGTCAAAATGTATTATCACCAGCTTTATTCTTCCTGAAAAACTGAAACTCAAGACAGCTGTCAAATTAAAACTGCAATGTTGCTAAAACAAAGTTACAAAAGAGGAACAGAATTAAAGGAGTCACAATATTAAATCAATATGAAGTAGTTGCAGTCATTGTGTGCTTTCAAGTCACTTCCATCTTAAGCAACTCAAAGTCAAAACTATCACAGGGTTTTCTCGGGAAGAACTGATCAAAGGGGGGATTGCAGTAACGAGACAGGGTGTCTCAAGAGAGCAACAGGGTCAAAGGTAATACTCTCATATTAGCATGCCTGTGAAAGGGCACATTAGTGCCTCGATGCCAGCACACACTGTTCTATTTTAGGGTGCAAAGGGATCCCAATAATTACAAGGAAACTCTTCAGCAAAACTGCAGAAGGATGTGACTCAGCTCAGAAACAGCAGGAGAGGAGCAGTTGTGTATCAGTGCTTCTTTTTTTAAAAAAATAACATCCTCCATCTCTTCCCACTACCATCCTACACCAATATTATTTCAGTGTTCAAAAATCAGGCATTCTTCACAAAGAAATATCAGTCATTCCAGCTTATGTAAAAGATTCATTGGCAATCACTTCTATATTTTGATTCAACTTCATTTCATTTAGTAAGGGTGTCCTGTGACACCTGAAAAGAAATATAGGATGGCAAAGGATGTCCTTAAAACATGCAATTTCACACTGCTGACTTAGCAATGCTACCTGACTAGACCAGACTGCTCTCAATTTATATTAGCTAGTGAAAGCTGGACAATGAATAAAACCAAGAAGAAGAGAATTAATTTTAAGTGTAATGCCAGATGAGGGTTCCACAGGTATCAGAGACTGCTTTAAATGGGTCCTGAAGAAAATCAAGCCTGAAATCTCATTAGATTCTAAAACGATCAAACAAGCTATCATAGTTTAGCCCTATTGTGAGCCAACAGGACTCATTAAAAAGACAGTAACAGTGAGTAAAGTGAAAGGCAGCAGAGAAAGAAGAGGATCACATTACAGATGGAGAGACTCAACCAATGAACCCTGAGTCTACAAGGGCACAGCAGGACTGCTAGTTTATGGAGGGCTCTGATGTATATGGCCACCATAAGCTGAAGCTGACTTGAAGGCAATTAAGAGCAACAAATGGACCTCTAAACATTAAATCTTTTTGATATTTCTATCCAAGTAAAAAATCAGCCAAGAAGCGGCCTTGCCAGTTAGTGAAATTTAAATTGACTTTGCCTTTATTATCTCCAAAGGCGACCAACACAGAATTTTCCAATGTAGCATTTCCAAACATTTCAAGCCAACATGGGTAGTGGTTTGGGCACTGGACTATGACTCTAGACACCAGGGTTCAAATCCCCAGTCAAACATAGCACCCAATGGGAACCGTGGGCAAGTTACACTCCCTCAGCTTCAGACAAAAACAATGGCAACCCCCTTCTGAACAAGATCTTGTCAAGAAATCTCTATGATAGGTTTGCCTTTGATCAGGGGTTCCCAAACAAAGGCCCATGGGTCAGATGCAGCCCTCCAAGGCTATTTACCCAGCCCCCAGCCTAAACTTTACATTGAGGGTTGCCCTATGTCTGAAACGACTTGAAGGCACACAACAACAACAATCCTAACTAACTTGATTATCTCATCAGCAGGACCATACTTCCTATTGAAATACTGGCAAGTTTATGTTTGTTAAAATGCTTCTTCATTTTAAATATTATATTGTACTTTCATGTTTTTTTCCAGTTTTGGTCTTGTTTTTTGCACTATAAATAAGGTATGTGCAGTGTGCATAGGAATTCATTCGTTTTATTTTCCTAATTATAGTCCACACACCCCCACCCCAAACTGTCTGAAGGGCTGTGAACCAGCTCTCTGCTTAAAAAGTTTGAGGACCCCTGACTTAAGGCCCTTCCAGACAGACCCTATATCTCAGGATCTGATTCCAGGTTTTCTGTTTTTTTTTTTTCCAGATTATCTGGCAGAAGGGACTCAAATAACCCACTTTAATGAAGAAAACCTGGAATCAGATCCTGGGATATAGGGTCTGTGTGGAAGGGCCCTTAGCGTCTCCATAGGTCAGAAATGACTTGAAGGCACACAACAGCCAACATTTCTATGGACTTATATGAAATGGTCAATTCCATTTATGCCAACAAAATACCGGAATCTCTATGCATAAGTATGCACTAGGACAGAATCATTCCAATCCTAAAGTGTTTCCCTCCTTTCTAGACACAACACAAATAACCAAGTGGTAGCCATAAAGCACAGTGCCTAAGGAAATATGTGGCCCTCAGATACTTGCATTGTCACTAAAATAAAATGTGAACTACAGGCTACAGAAGGCAAAGCATTTTTGGCAAAGAAGGTGGCTCATTTCCCTTAATATTACTAAGTCAGGATGAATACTGTAGACAGACGGGCTTGTATTTGCACTCACCCTCCTCCCTTAGGTGAGGTCCCAGCCAGACAATCTGTGGAAGCCTATGCTTGACTGACACTGCATAATTAGAAGGGCACTGCTGCTAGTCAGCTCTTGGATTTCTTTAGCTGCCACCAAAGCTGGCTGACTCATGCCAAGGCAAATCACTTACATTTTGCAAACAGCAGCATGCTCTACTATATTAACAGTAGGACGCACATGCTGATAATGGAGTCATTGAATCACACGCCTGTGCCCCCCTCTGCCACCATGGCGCTGCACTGAAGCATGCCAATGCTGAGATATATTTACTAGGCTTGAGCCCAGATTTGTTTTTAACTGTTTCCTTGGCCAATCTGGCTTCTTCGGTTTGTTCAAGTGCCCGTAACAGCAAGGAGCCAGCTATCACGGATTCCTGTCCATGACAGGACCACCAATCTCAGCTCCTCCTCCCCTATTCAGCACCACAGTTTGATCTTTTTTGTTTTCCTTATTTTCTTGATTCTTTTTATTTAGTGAGACTGACTGGGAGTTGGGGACTTGCAGGGACGGGTGGGTGGGTGCACACATTTGGGGGCTTGGGAGAGTCACCCTTTTCGTTTTTCTCCTTCCCTCCCTCTCTTTAAAATACTTCTAAAAGATTATTATTATTATTAATCCTAGAAAAAAAGAAAAACCCCAGTATATGAAAACCACTACCACCTAGTTACCTCTCCTATAGAGTACAAAGTAGAAACCACTTTAAGGAAGCATTAAACCCAGAGATTGAAGCGTGCCCACTCCAGACAGGGCATGCAGAAGAGAAAAGAGGAGTTTTTAAAAGAAGCCCAGGGAGATAGGTCCAGATCGATTGCTCTTTATTTCCTGGGAAATGGGAAGCCTCCTTAAATGCCTTGGAAAGCTGTGTGCAGGGAGAGAGTGCGTGCCTGCAGCCTGTCTCCTCTAGAATACAAAACAAAAAAACAAAAAAAAACCCACACACAGTTTTAATGAAGCATTAAACCCAATCTTCTCTACAGAAGAAGGAAAGGATCACAGAAATAGTGTTATCTTAAGTCTGATGCTTTAATCCAGGTTTTAATGAAGGATATGGAAGGGGAGCCTGTGGGAAGCCCCCCCACCCACCCACCCATAATGGGCTGGATAGGGTGCTTTATTAACCCTGTTGCTGACACCAAAGCTCCCTTGAAGGAAAAAAGAAAGGAGGAGCCTAGTAAGTTCCCCATTGCTGCCAATGATGCAGATATAGTGCATTTTTCAGCTATGGACCAAAAACAGCTACCCACCCATTTTTGGGAGTCATGAGAAAACAGATATGGGGAATCTACCGGTATCCAGCCAGAAGAAACAGATTGAGGTTTAGCCGAAATGCACAAGCCTAATATTTACCCAGAAATACTGACAAGACTACGCACACAAAGGCAACAGTAATACCAAAATATGCCAGCCAACCAATGGCAGTTTTCTTTTTAAAACAATTTAATATACAAGACCACTGTAGCACCAAAGACCGATATCATACATGCATGGTCAATACCTGAACTCCAAAAATTATTTTATATTAACAAAAATGGCAGACAGAGCAACAAAATGGCAGGACATTAGGTATTACGTGATTGCTTGATTAATAAATTTTATTTACTGTACATTCCTATATAAATCTTACCAAAAGCCAAGCCCTGTTGAAAAAAAAAATACTTAGGTTAGGTTCTTGTGGGATTTTTTAGGTTTTTAGGTTTTAGGTTTTTACCCACCACCCCCAACAAACTATCATGTAGCTTTAGCTTTTGGGCAGGAAACTTTTTTGACTATGGATATCTGTATGTTTTCCCTTCTGAGATAAACAAAAGGTTGGAGAACTAATTTAAGATGGGACAAAGGGAGAAAGATTTTAAAAGCCAACACAACACCACACAGCCAACATTAAGTCATCACAACTATTAGGAAGGGGAAAATGGGAGATCAGAACAAGGATTTCTTAGGAAATGATGTTTGGTTGCAAGGGAATAAAAGGAAAACACAGACTCATACAAACCCAAGTCCCCGCAGAGATCAAGCAACAAGGAATGAGCTTTGCTCCTTTAATTAATCCAAACACAATGTCGATTGAGCTCTTAGAGCCCTGAATGTAACTATCAATTTGAAAGTATATTATATATTCAATACAGTTAGAGAATCAGCCTAAAAGAAGCCATATTAGCAAAAAATCAGGAGAGGCTAAATGTGATTTCTGTCCAATTGTATGCAGAGGATTTACCCAAATGTATATTTTTGTTCCTCCTAATTAAGTTTTACTTGGGACTTTTGACTGCTTGACACAGTTAGCTACATCATGTGTAAGTGTTCCACTTGAACTTTAAAACAAATTTGCTTTTTGGTTGTGAGTTGCTATGGAATCTTGTTCAGCTACATCTCTCAACCCATTTCCTACTATTGCCTCCTCGTAATATGAAATACATGTATCTTCATGACCGCACTGCTCATTTTCTCACCCACACTGTGAATTATCACATCTACTATCTTAAAAATGTGAGAGATCTTTGATATTGCCTCTTTCACATTTACCCACTTCCTTTTTGAAATGTATGTTTTATGGACATTCTTAGTAACCGTCCATCATTCTCTCTTACAGACTCCCTACATGCTCTACCTATACTATTAGAGGAGGCCATCATGAACCACCAACCACAATTGGAAAAAGATATGGAGGAAAGGCCTGCTAACTCCAAAGAAAAACATGACATTCTGAACAGGGTAGGGGTTTAGTAAAAGCCTTGATCATGCCACACACACCAGATATATGTTGGAGAAGTAAAGCCAGAAAAACTTCTATCCATTGAATTAAACTTGAGGAAGTAGACACGAAACAGAGACGAATTTAAGTCAATGGTTTGCCTTAGAAGATGTGAAGTGGTTTCATGTCTGCCCTGGATAGGTGATGGGAGGGGCCTGGAATGGGGAGGCAGAGAAGGAAGATGGCTGTTAGGAACAGTTGAGAAAGTGGAGAATAGGCTGTGGGGGGATCACAAGTGAAAAAGGACAGTCCAGGCAAAGAAGCATGAAGAAGCAGCACAGTGAAAAAAACTCAGCATGAAGCCTTCAAACCAATGAGAAAAAGTGAAACCACAACAAGAGTGGTGAAAAACAACAGACTGAGAAAGTGGCAAGACAACTGTTGCTGGCCTGAGAACAGTAGTACTGTGTTTTGTAATCAACTGTGACTTAGGATTTGAATTATTAGTTTCTAGTTCACATTATTACATTTGTTAAATAAATGTTATGAAAAGTCTAGGAAAAACTATGTTTCATATTTAGGGTATTTAAGCCAATATTGTGGTGGTTGGAGATACATATTTGAAAGCTATTAAATCACTAAAGAATGAAGGCACTTGATCTCATCTGATCTTAGAAGCTAAGAGGAGTTAACTCTGGTTAATGCTTGGATAGTAGACTACCAACAAATACTAGGTGCTTTGAGCTATATTTCAAAGGAAAAAACTAACAAAACCACTCCTGAATACTCCTTGCCTAAGAAAACCCTTTGAAATTCATGAGGTCATCCTATATCGATAAGCACATAGACATTACAGTACGGGCCCTTCCAGGCAGGCCCAATTTCCCAGGATCTGATTCCAGGTTTTCTGCTTAACCCAGATTATCTGACAGCGGGGATTCATATAATCCAGTTAATGCAGAAAACCTGGGATCAGATCTTGGGATATAGGGCCTGTCTGGAAGGGCCCTACATTATCTGTTTTCCATCCTGTGAAAATAAAAACCTGCTTAAAGAGATTAATCCAAATCCTCCTGACAGCTGGGTTATTGAAACGAATAATGTATTGAACCCCACATTTCATAAGCCATTTTCCAGTTCTTTCCTACACTTCCTAGGAACGTTATTCTGAATTTTCTCCTATGGAGATTCTGGCATACAAAGTTTGGAAGAATTGTATTTGATAACATTAACACTGCTTTCTGAAAAAGTAATTCATTGTTCTCATCCACTGGGTGATATTTATAAAGTGACATATTAATCATGAATAATACTTTACTTTTCCGGGTAATTAAATATTACTATTTTAAAATGTTAATTTAGCTATATTACATTATTTAAAACTTAACAACTACAATGAAAGAGAGGTGATGAGTAACAACATTCTCTTTTATAAACAGATACATAGACCTGTCAGTCCCGGGATATGACCCCCCCACCGACCTCAAAGTCTTCTTTTGAAGCGGTTCAAAATGACGAGTGGATGGGGAACATCTGATGGAAGTTTCCTTTTTAAAAAATCACTTTGTTATGTGATGGACTGTATATGTGTACACGCAAATATGTTCACATAAATATAAGCAGATTCACATGTGCGCATATGATGTCCAGTTGATAATGGAGGTATTTTTTTTAAAAAAAACTTCTGTTGGATCTCTATCTTTCCCCAACTGTTAATTCAACCTCTGTTTAAGATTATAATGTGTAAATGAAAGAAGTTCAGATAGTTCAAATTGCTTTCCATTTCTGCTTCCCTTGAACCACCTGTATGTCCATTTGACAGCCTGATCAGCTGTTTTGGGCTTTTTAAAAGCACACGTACACTGAAGCAGTCCACTTAGTGAGGAGGGAAAGAAACCACATATTTTGCATGACTGCAGGGATATACAATCATGCACATTTTTCAGCCAGAATTGTGTTATAAGCATACCTTTTTAACACGTGTTTTCTACCTCTTAACTTGAACCCTCCTGCCCTTTGGACGTTAATCTAGTTTCTTCCCTGTTTTACAGCATGTGTAGAAGGACCCTTTCTCTGTACCATGAGAAGGGAAACTTCCCCAGAACGTAAGTAAGAATGAAGGAATGATCAGAAAAAGTAATTGAAAACTCTATCATTGTAACTGTTTATTTTTTAATACTGATAATATGTAATTCTATTTTAATGTTTGTATACTTTTAGGTTTCAAATTGTATTGTATTCGTTTTACTGTAAGCCATTAGGAGTCTCTTTTTTAGAGGGGACATAGCAGAATACAAAAAAAAATAGGAGAAGTAGCATATTATGGTTTAAGATTAGTAACCGTAACAACAGTTTGACCATGAATGAAAATAAACCCTTAATAACAAAAGTTGCATTGGCACCAATCCATGAATACATTCAAACAGTATGTGACAATAAGAACCAACACAATCAAACTTGCTAAAAATTAACTCTTTAACATATATGTGACACATGGTGGGATGGAGAAAGGCTAGGCTGAGCTAGGTTGTATATGAAAGCAAGCTGCAAACAAACTGTTGTGCTATCATCACAGCTGCATCTGAAATATCAGAACCACATGGATCCTTCTGACCTCAAACACGACCTGATCCCTGGCTGTGAGATATAAAACATTCATTATTTATCCAAATACAGAAAGCTTGCTGGGTGAGCCACATGGGATAGAAAAATCTAAGGTCTAAAAATACTTGGTGTTATCACTTAGAAATCTGAAGAATCTTTCTAACCACTCCACATGTGTGAAGGTGGCTTAAGGCAGATGACCATGACTTCTACAGCATACATGGCAGCAACTTATAATGCAAGAATGGGCTACCAAATTTCAAAAACACTACTTTCTCCAACATGTGAGAAGGTCCTCTAAATGAAGGCCCAATATCAACAATTTTTGTTCTGATTTTATGCCACATAGATGATGTGCAGGGCTTGACGAATGCAAGGCTGGGGTGAAAACTGCTGGAAGAAACATTAACAACCTCAGATATGCAGATAACACCACTTTGATGGCCGAAAGTGAGGAGGAGCTGAGGAGCCTTCTAATCAAGGTGAAAGAAGAAAGCGCAAAAGCTGGGTTGCAGTTAAACTTCACAAAAACCAAGATTATGGGAACAAGAATGATTGACAACTGGGAAATAGAGGGAGAAAACGTGGAGGCTATGACAGCCTTTGTATTTCTAGGTGCAAAGATTACTGTAGACTGCAGCCAGGAAATCAGGAGACGCTTACTTCTTGGGAGAAGAGCAATGTCCAATCTCGATAAAATAGTGAAGAGTAGAGACATCACACTGGCAACAAAGATCCGCATAGTTAAAGCAATAGTATTCCCCATAGTCACCTACAGATGTGAGAGCTGGACCATAGGGAAGGCTGAGCGAAAGAAAATAGATGCTTTTGAACTGTGGTGATGGAGGAAAGTTCTAAGAGTGCCTTGGACTGTGAGAAGATGCAACCAGTCCATACTTCAGGAAATAAAGCCTGACTGCTCATTGGAGGGAAGGATATTAGAGACAAAATTGAAGTACTTTGGCCATATCATGAGGAGACAGGAAAGCTTAGAGAAGACAATTATGCTGGGGAAAATGGAAGGAAAAAGAAAGAGGGGCCGACCAAGGGCAAGATGGATGGCATCCTTGAAGTGACTGGCTTGACTCTGAAGGAGCTGGGGGGGGGGGGGGGGTTGACAGATGACAGAGAGCTCTGGCGTGGGCTGATCCATGAGGTCACGAAGTGTCTAAAACGACTGAACAAATGAACAACAACAAGATAAAACAGAAAGTTCCTAGAATACAAATAGCATTCAAGACATGCAAAATGAATGTATCTTTTCTTTAAAGAACATTAGGATTTTTTTCTTTGCTGTTTCCATTACCTTTGCAAAATGCCATGATGCAGAGATGAGCTGTTCCAGATAACAAGTGGCCTACTTAATCCAGCCTGTTGTCTACTGCCTGTTGTACTATTTTACCATCTAAACTATAGAAGAAGACCATCCATGGTTGATGGGTTGAATATGGGATCAGAGTTTAAAATAAAACTGTTTCCTGTATCCTGATGGGAAAGTACCACTTTCCAACGACACAGTAGGTATCTTTGATGCCAACAGAGAATCAGATCCAAGTTAGTCCCGTGTCTATCCTGTTCAGTGAAAGCCTGCTTAGATAAATAGGGCCCTTGGCCAGCTAGGGTGATCAATTTGTCCCTTCAGAGAAGGCAGAAAGCCAGATGGATACTAATCTGCAGTCATTTTGGAATCTGTTCAAAACTGGATGCCAATTCCCCAGCCAGTTATCCATTCAGTTCCAACCTCTTCTTTATGGAAAAGATTTCCAAGCAGGTGATCCCTTTGTAGTTTCAGGTACTGATTAATGCTCCAGGTCCTAAGTCCCAATTATTCTGGCTTTCAATTGAACACAAGTCAGTTTTTAGAAAGAGATAGAAACTGACAAAAACAACAATATCCAGCCGATCTTGTCAGGTATTCCTGCAAACCTTAATAACTGATATAATGAAGCACAAGAGAAGCACAACACATTTTTCTCTCTTTCAGACCGTGTCCATACTAGCATTCTAATATTTCTTATAGCTGCAGGGACTTGTCCAAGAGGCGAAATGCTATGTTCCCCTTATTCCAAGAGCCAAGCATCTAAGCACCAATAAATATGATACAGTTTGCCAGGACATAAGGAATGGCAATAACATAGAACCCTAACATAAACAGGCCAAACTCCAAAATTGTACAACAGAAGACTGAGCTCTTAGAATAAGGAATGAATTGAGGAATTCTATTATTCATCAAAGGAAAGAGATGCAGATTTATTTTAAAAAACTAATCAAAAGAAAGATCTGATAACAATCTTTAAAACTTCTACTGCCTAATAGGAAAGTTAGCTTCGCAATTTCAGAAGATATCGTTATGGGGCAATTCGGTATGTATGTACATACCAGGCATGCAAAATAAATAAACTCATTTTGGATAGGAAAAAAATAACAGGTCACAAACTCAGCCAAATTCCAAGATAGGTAGAAAACACATACTGTGCCACTTGATTCCATATTTCAATAAATATGCTTAAATGAGTGAGCACAAAAAAACTCTACTTCACAAATACACATGTATCAGGATTCAGTCACAAAGCTACTCCACCATATATGTTTTTCCAGTTCACTCAATGCACAAGACTGTAGTCCTAAGTTCAAATTGTGAAAATAAGGAAATAAAAGTATTGTCAGCCCTCCACATTCGCTGGGGTTTGGGGCACAGGGCACCTATGAATCTTGGAAGACACCATTTTTTTAAATGACTGTTTTCAGCAGACATTGACTGTATAGTGCTAGAAGACCTAATGATTCCAAAACAAAACATATTAACTGAATCTGTTGAACAGTCAAATCCACAAAAGTTAAATCTGCCAACATGGAGGACCAGCTGTAAATGAAATTGAAATTGCAGTGGGAAAAACCTATACAAACCAAATGACTGTGTAATTGAAAAAAACTCAAAAAGCCTATATAGTGGACCTTGTTCTGTATTGATTCTCTAAGAAAACGTGACTCTGGGGGCCCAAAATGTCCTGTCGAAATGTATAAGGGTTAGAATCATAATTCCAGGAACAGAAATGAGTAATAAGACACGATAAAATAAAACATAACTTTTGACTATTCCTCAAAGGCTTACACAAATAAATGTTTTCAGCTTGAGCTGATGCCTACACAATAATGGTAAGAGGATATGGTGGGGGGCACATTACATGGCCTCTATGGAAGAACAAGGGATCCGGCTTTACAACAGACTATGCTATATATAACTCAGGTCTGCAAAATTTATAGCCTGTTAAACTGAATGTACTCCATTGTGATAACATTCTATTTTATTGTATGCCTGGAGCCACCATCAAGGATTTCAAAGCATGAAAATATGTCTGGGAGGCTCAATTTGAACTGGTGGATCACAAATTGTGTAGGCCCAGCACAAACAGCGAGAAAAATTAAGCAGTGGTCTGGATTTTTTAAAATTGCATTTTTAAAGGAAACATCCAAGACAGAACACGAGCAATTTCTGTTGCCTTTACTTTGACAACGTGACAAGGGACAGTCAGGGCACCATCCTTTCCTATTTAACAGCCTGGATCTATGCCTGCACCAACAGTGAACTTTCTCTGCCAATTCATTCATTACAGATGCACATGGAGAGACCAAAGCCATTCACTGTTTGGTTTGGGGAAGCTCCAGATGATAGCTTTAAGAACATGCTGTCCCAAGGCAGCCTTTTGTGGAAAATAAAGTCTTCTTTTTTTCTCATACAAACGCAACATTGACACAAACGTGTGCCTTAATCAGACCATTGTTTCTTCATGCTGTTCAGTCTACTGATGGGGGAGTCCACTTTACCAATTTTATCTGGCCTGCTCCACAAAAACCCACAAGAACAGCTTAATTGGAGAGCTACATTGTCTACAAAAGTGTTCATTCATTTTGATGGAACTCGGAACTACGGAGGAATTATTTCTCAGACTACAGATCCAAGATTCCTCAACCAGGAGACAAGAGTTAACTTCCAAAACGTAATTTTGCCAAGCTATAGTAAAATGGGCTGCCATGACACTTACACCTCATTAGAATGGCAATTGCAGCATCAGTAACTATACTATTTATGGCACTATTACTATAATGCATTTATTGAAATCACATGCTTTGTCCATTTTAGAACAGATGCACTGGCAATCCCAATTAGATACACCCAGTGAATCAGTTCTTAAATAGTGACACAATACTTACGAAAAATCCAATTATGCAATGGTATACCCTAATTGGGATTACACAGGCCCCAAAGCAATGGGATTTAACCAAGTGTTGAGTAACCATTCAGCATTTGATGCAATTATTCTACTCTAGATGAGGACTTCTCTCCATCGTCTTCTCTTCAGGTGGACATGGCAGCACCAACTGCTTCATTTACTAGAACTTAAACCCTAAAACATGTTTGACCCAAATGCATGCAAGGGAAGTCCAACAATCCTAACTATTCTTTAAAAGTTACTCCAGGAACAGTAGACGACTATATTGTAATGTATGCTGCTGTAGAGCATATGGGGGGAAAACTGGCAGGTAGAAAAAGGATTTAGGACTCCTTTCTCCTCTATGACATCTGGGCTTTCAACTGCAATCTCCTCACAGGTTTGAAAACAAAAAGCAAGTAGAGAGATCTAGGGTGATGTAGTAGTTTGAATGCTGTACTTTGGCTCTAGAGATCAGAATTCAAATCACTCCTTGGCCATGTGATGCTGAACAAGTCACACTTTTAGGGGATGGCAAAGACAAAAAACCTTCTGGACAAATATCACGAAGGAAAGCCCACTACAGATTCTTCTTAGCATCACTGTAAGTCAGAATTGACTTGAAGTCACACAATAAGATAGGGGGGAAAGTGACACATACCAGCAACGTGACCCACACTTTTCCCCTTATAAGGCATTAATAAGGAGGTGATGTACACATATAAAGAATAGCAAAAATAAGTATTTACTTCTGCAATAGCTGTCTATTCTCCTGTGGATCTGTTGCAAGTAAAACACCTACGTAAAACAGTAAGATGTCCATGGATGGGTGAGTGGGTGCTATATAAATATTTTAAGAACAGCCATCAGCTGGTAATGCTGAAAGTGTGAAACATTTATGTAACATTCAAGTTTTCTATAATAAACTATAGCATGGTGTAGTGGTTTGAGTACTGCACAATACTCTGGAGACCAGTGTTCAAACCCCAATTTGGTCATAGAAATTCACTCACTCGATATCAGATAAAGACAAAGGCAAGCAAAGGCAAACCCCCCTCTGAACAAATCTTGCCAAGAAAACTCCATGATAGCCTTAAATGGTTGCCATTAACTTGGAAATGAGAACATAGCAGCAGCAACAATGTAATAACTACTAGGTAAAGTTTTCCCCTGACATTAAGTCTAGTCGTGTCAGAATCTGAGGGATGGTGCTCATCTCCATTTCTAAGTTGAAGAGCCAGCATTGTCCATAGATGTCTCCTAGGTCATGTGGCCTGCATGACTGCATGGAGCACTGTTAACTTCCATAGAAATGGTACCTATTGATCTACTCATAGAATCATAGAATCATAGAATCATAGAATCAAAGAGTTGGAAGAGACCTCATGGGCCATCCAGTCCAACCCCCTGCCAAGAAGCAGGAATATTGCATTCAAATCACCCCTGACAGATGGCCATCCAGCCTCTGTTTAAAAGATTCCAAAGAAGGAGCCTCCACCACACTCCGGGGCAGAGAGTTCCACTGCTGAACGGCTCTCACAGTCAGGAAGTTCTTCCTCATGTTCAGATGGAATCTCCTCTCCTGTAGTTTGAAGCCATTGTTCCGCGTCCTAGTCTCCAAGGAAGCAGAAAACAAGCTTGCTCCCTCCTCCCTGTGGCTTCCTCTCACATATTTATACATGGCTATCATATCTCCTCTCAGCCTTCTCTTCTTCAGGCTAAACATGCCCAGTTCCCTAAGCCGCTCCTCATAGGGCTTGTTCTCCAGACCCTTGATCATTTTAGTCGCCCTCCTCTGGACACATTCCAGCTTGTCAATATCTCTCTTGAATTGTGGCGCCCAGAATTGGACACAATATTCCAGGTGTGGTCTAACCAAAGCAGAATAGAGGGGTAGCATTACCTCCTTAGATCTAGACACTATGCTCCTCTTGATGCAGGCCAAAATCCCATTGGCTTTTTTTGCCGCCACATCACATTGTTGGCTCATGTTTAACTTGTTGTCCACGAGGACTCCAAGATCTTTTTCACACGTACTGCTCTCGAGCCAGGCGTCACCCATTCTGTATCTTTGCATTTCGTTTTTTCTGCCAAAGTGGAGTATCTTGCATTTGTCACTGTTGAACTTCATTTTGTTAGTTTTGGCCCATCTCTCTAATCTGTCAAGATCGTTTTGAATTCTGCTCCTGTCCTCTGGACTATTGGCTATCCCTCCCAATTTGGTGTCGTCTGCAAACTTGATGATCATGCCTTCTAGCCCTTCATCTAAGTCATTAATAAAGATGTTGAACAGGACCGGGCCCAGGACGGAACCCTGCGGCACTCCACTTGTCACTTCTTTCCAAGATGAAGAGGAAGCATTAGTGAGCACTCTCTGTGTTCGTCCACTTAACCAATTCCAGATCCACCTCACCGTAGTTTTGCCTAGCCCACATTGGACTAGTTTCCTTGCCAGAAGGTCATGGGGGACCTTGTCGAAGGCCTTACTGAAATCCAGGTACGCTACATCCACGGCATTCCCTGCATCTACCCAGCTTGTAGCTCTATCGAAGAAAGAGATCAGATTAGTCTGACATGACTTGTTTTTGATAAATCCATGTTGACTATTAGCGATGACTGCATTTGTTTCTAAGTGTTTGCAGACCACTTCCTTAACAATCTTTTCCAGAATCTTGCCCGGTATCGACGTGAGGCTGACCGGACGGTAGTTGTTTGGGTCATCCTTTTTTCCCTTCTTGAAGATTGGGACCACATTGGCCCTCCTCCAATCTGCTGGAACTTCTCCCGTTCTCCAAGAACTCTCAAAGATGGTTGCCAATGGTTCCGAAATGACTTCCGCTAGTTCCTTCAATACTCATATTTGCATGTTTTCGAACTGTTGGGTTGGCAGAAGTTGGGCCTAACAGCAGGAGGTGAGCCCACTCCCCGGATTCAAACCGCCAGCCTTTCAGTAAGCAGTTCAGCATCTCAGCAGTTTAATCTGCTGTGCCACCAGCTGGCCCTCCTCCACCAGCATAGCCTAACTATGGAACTTAACACACTCAATGTGGAAAAACCACTTTCCTGTAGGCAATCCATGACTTTTGAGTACTGGATAAATACTGGATACAGATAGACTATGTCACACTCCAATCCGTACGAAATAAAATAATGCACCCTGACTCATCGCACAGCAGACAAATTACTCTTCCCTACCTGTAGGATGTAAGCCTACAAAATTTTCTTCCCTTTGGGGAGGGGGGTGCAAATCTTGTGGGACACTACAGAATCCAACTCCTATTCAAACAACATTCTCATGAGCAGTTCCAATTTCCCTCTCATCCATTAGCGCTTAAAAAAGCATTTTTTAAAGGACCTTCTGGATCCTGAATAACAGGGCACCCTTACGTATCTAAGAAAACCCGAGAATGTGTTAAAGGTATGCCAACTATGGAGTGAAAGTATGAAGGAAACAGGAACATGCTTTCATTCCCAAAGACATACCAGAAAAACTTTAACCAATGACATAAAGTAAAAAAGAAGTTAAATAGAAGATAAAAATGGCTTCACCCTGTGTTTTAGAAAAACTTTCTCCAGACAATGTTATAGGAAAACTTTCTCCAGACAATAAAAGAAATTATCTCCACTGACTGATTTTAATGGAGATCTCTCAGGGTCCTTCCATGCAGTCATATAACACAGAATATCAAGGCAGAAAATCTTACAATATCTCCAGTTCAAAGCAGAAAATGTGGGGTTTTATTCAGCTGTGAGGAAGGGACCTGAGAGGACAGGACTATCCTGTGAAGGCACTTTAAAAACCCTGCTAAGCACTTCAGCAAAAGGGCATTACAAAAGTTGTCCCCCATCCTCACAACGAAGTTAGGGAAAGATTCTGTACAGCAGTGTTGAATATCCTGTCTATAATAATGACAAAACATCTGAGAAGTATACTAAAACAAACTATGGCTGGTATGTAATAACCTTGCAGCATCCAGTTCAAAAATACCTTCATGACCTTGCAAAGCATATTGGCCAATCAAATGGAAGCTGCCACCTACCAGCCTTCAGGTTGCCCCCCACAACCCCCCCCCCCCTCACAAAGGTAGCTGAATCAAAGGACACCTGAAAGAACTGGTAAAGAAACAGATCTATGCTCCCTTACACTGGCACCAGATATATACTTACAATCGGTGCCTCTGACAGTCACATCAGAGTTTGCAAGTCTCAGGAGCAAGAGATAATCGATAACATCCAGTTATTTTTCATGACAGTGCTTTCAGAAAGCAATAGTAAGACAATCATGGGCTGGAGGAAAGAGATCTTGAAACCCGACAGCAAGACCAGACAGCAAGACCAGACAACCGTTCCTTTCCACAGAGAGCAACAATGTCACATCTCAATGGAAAGCACAGCAAAATCTAACTTTCTACCCACATCTATGGCAGACACCCTCAGAGGTTGTGAAGTCTGTTAGAAACTAAGCAAGAGAGGTTTACAGATCTGTGGAAGGTCAGGGTAGGTGAAAGAACTCTTGTCTGTTGGAGACAAGTGTGAATGTTGCAATTAATCACCTTGATTAGATTGCAAAGCCTTGCAGATTCAAAGACTTGCTGCTTCCTGCCTGGGGAAATCCTTTGTTGGGAGGTGTTAGCAGGCCCTGATTGTTACATGACTGGAATACCCCTGTTTTGTTTTGTTTTTTACAGTTGCTCTTTATTTACTGTCCCGTTTTTAGAGATTTTTAATACTGGTAGCCAGATTTTGTTCATTTTCATGGTTTCTTCCTTTCTGTTGAAATTGTCCACATGGATTTCAATGGCTTCTCTGTGTAGCCTGGAATGGTGGTTGTTAGAGTAATCCAGCATTTCTGTGCTCTCAAATAATATGCTGTGCCCAGGTTGGTTCATCAGGTGCTCTGCTATGGCTGACTTCTCTGGCTGAATGAGACTGCAGTGCCTTTCATGTTCCTTGATTCGTGTTTGGGCAATACTGCGTTTAGTGGTCCCTATGTAGACTTGTCCACAGCTGCATAGTATACGGTAGAGTCCTGCAGAGGAGAGAGGATCCTGCTTGTCCTTTGCTGAACATAGCATTTGTTGGATTCTCTTAGTGCAGTGTTTCTCAACCTGGGGGTCAGGACCCCTAGGACGGTCGCGAGGGGGGTGTCAAACGGGTTGCCAAAGACCATTAGAAAACACAGTATTTTCTGTTGGTCATGGGGGTTCTGTGTGGGAAGTTTGGCCCAATTCTGTCATTGGTGGGGTTCAGAATGATCTTTGATTGTAGGTGAACTATCAATCCCAGCAACTACAGCTCCCAAATGTCAAGGTCTATTTTCCCCAAACTCCACTAGTGTTCACATTTGGGCATATTGAGTGTTAGTGCCAAGTTTGGTCCAGATCCATCGTTGTTTGAGTCCACAGTGCTCTCTGGATATAGGTGAACTACAACTGCAAAACTCAAGGTCAATGTCCACCAAACCCTTCCAATATATTCTCTTGGTCATGAGAGTTCTGTGTGCCAAGATTGGTTCAATTCCATCACTGGTGGAGCTCGGAATGCTTGTTGATTGTAAGCTAACTATAAATCCCTGCAACTAAAACTCCCAAATGACAAAATCAATCCCTCCCCAACCTGACCAGCATCCAAATTTGGGCTTATTGGGTATTTGTGCCAAATTTGGTCCAGTGAATGAAAATACACCCTACATATCAGATATTTACATGTCAATTCATAACAGTAGCAAAATTACAGTTATGAAGTAGCAACGAAAATAATGTTATGGTGGGGGTGGGTCACTACAACATGAGGAATTGTATCAATGGGTCGCGGCATTAGGAAGGTTGAGAATCACTGTCTTAGTGGGTCTGTAGATCGTTTGTAGGTTGCGTTTCTTCATCTGCTTCCCTATGCGGTCAGTGGTTCCCTTGATATCTAGTAAGAACCCTTTTCCTCTGGGTGGATCAATGTCTTCGCTCTCGTGGCTTGTTCTTGGCCTTGCAGCTCTTCTGATGTCTGTGGTAGAGTATCCATTGGTCTGGAGAGCCTAGTTTCAGCTAACACCTCCCAAAAAGGGATCCCCCAGGCAGGAATCAGACAGGCTTTGAATGGTAATCAAGATGATTAATAGGAACATCCATACTTCTCTCTCCAATGCCAGAAATACAGCTTAATGGTGTAGCATTAGAAAATGTTGATCATTTCCGCTACCTTGGCAGCCACCTCTCCACAAAAGTCAACACTGACACTGAACTACACCGCCTGAGCTCTATGAGTGCAGCTTTTTTCCGAATGAAGCAGAGAGTGTTTGAGGACTGGGACATCCGTAGGGATACCAAGGTGTTTGTTTATAAAGCTATTGTCCTCCCAACCCTGCTATATGCCTTAGAGACGTGGACAGTCTACAGATGTCATATACAACTCCTGGAACGATTCCATCAGCGCTGCCTCTGGAAAATCCTGCAAATCTCTTGGGAAGACAAGCGGACAAATGTCAGCGTGCTGAAAGAAGCAAAGACCACCAGCATTGAAGCAATGGTCCTCCGCCATCAACTCCACTGGACTGGCCACGTTGTCCGGATGCCCTACCATTGTCTCCCAAAGCAGTTGCTCTACTCCGAACTCAAGAACGGAAAACGGAATGTTGGTGGACAAGAAAAGAGATTTAAAGATGGGCTCAAAGCCAACCTTAAAAACTCTGGCATAGACACTGAGAACTGGGAAGCCCTGGCCCTTGACCACTCCAGCTGGAGGGCAGCTGTGGCCAGCAGTGCTGTAGAATTTGAAGAGACACAAATGGGGGGCCAAAGGGAGATATGTGCCAAGAGGAAGGTATGTCAAGACAACCCCGACCAGAACCGCCTTCCACCTGGAAACAAATGAATCATAGAATCAAAGAGTTGGAAGAGACCTCATGGGCCATCCAGTCCAACCCCCTGCCAAGAAGGGGGAATATTGCATTCAAATCACCCCTGACAGATGGCCATCCAGCCTCTGTTTAAAAGCTTCCAAAGAAGGAGCCTCCACCACACTCCATGGCAGAGAGTTCCACTGCTGAACGGCTCTCACATTCAGAAAGTTCTTCCTAATTTATTTATTATTTATTTACTTACTTTATTTGTATACCGCTCTTCTCAGCCCTTAAGCGACTCAGAGCGGTTAACAACACAGTTTCACGGTACAAAATCATTGGACATTTAAAGCAAAAGTAAACAATTAATTAAACAGCAAACATCAACATCAATTTCAATATAACAAATCCATCACGTCTCATCGATAGAATCAGAATCCAGCCTCATTATCCTTATTCCGTGTTCCAATAATCGATTGCACTGCCTAGTCAAATGCCTGTTCGAAAAGCCAGGTCTTCAATTTCCTCCGGAATACCAACAGGGAGGGGACCGATCTGATCTCTGTAGGGAGGGTGTTCCACAGCCGAGGGGCCACCACTGTGAAGGCCCTGTCTCTCGTCCCCGCCAGGCGCACTTGTGAAGCTGGCGGGATCGAGAGAAGGGCCTCCCCAGACGATCTTAATGTCCTAACTGGTTCATAGAAGGGGATGCATTCGGACAGGTAGGTCGGGCCAAAACCGTTTAGGGCTTTAAAGGCTAAAGCCAGCACTGATGGAATTTTCTTTCTTGTAGTTTGAAGCCATTGTTCCTTGTCCTAATCTCCATGGAAGCAGTAAACAAGCTTGCTCCCTCCTCCCTGTGGCTTCCTCTCACATGCCCTCGCTGCGGGAGAACATGCAGGTCAAGAATAGGGCTCCACTGTCACCTATGGACTCACCTGATCCTGGAAGACTATCCTACTCTGACAACGAGGGGTCACCTAAGTCAGTCAGCCTATATATGGCTCACTTGCCTAGTTTCAACAGACCTCACAACCTCTGAGGTGGCCTGCCATAGATGTTGGCGAAACGTCAGGAGAGAATGCTTCTGGAACATAACCAATACAGCTAGGAAACTCACAACAACCTAGGGGTCTCACCAAGGCGAGGAGGGTCCAAGGAGGCTTCTTTCCCAAGGAAAACCCAGAGCGCAGGCCCACGCAAGCCCCCCTTTGCCTTAATCATGGAGGAAAGGAAGAAGAAGAAGAAGGGGATTAGGAGAAGCCTTAGCAACGAGCTGCGTGGGAAGGAGGAGGAGGAAGGGGAGGCCCAAAAGGCTGGGGGGGAGGAGGGGGGAGAACAAAGAAAACCAGGCGCCTGAGGGGGAGCTGGGTGAGGGAAACAAACAGAGGGCCCTTACCCGGCGCGGAATTCGGACCAAACTTTCATTCACGCGAGCGCCCTGCTGCGACGGCACAGCGGCCTTGTCCTCCTCTTGCTCTTCTTCTTCCTCTTCTTCTCCTCCTCCTGTTCTTCCCGCAGCGCTGGGGCGCCTCACGCTGCTCGCCCGCCGAAGAGAAGGAGGAGGAGGCGGAGGCGGAGGAGGCAGAGGCGAAGGCAGCAGGTGCCCGCCCGCCTGGCCTGGCCTCGCCTGGCTTGGCCTGGCCTCTCTCCCCGCGCATGCGCAGACTCACGCTTCCCTCAACAGGCGCGGAGGGAGGGAGGCAGGGAGGGACGGAGGGAGGCAGGGAGGGAGCCGCCCCTGGCCAAGGAAGGAGGCGCGCTCTGGGATTGGCGCCAAACTCAATCCATCAAACGTCAGGCCCGCCCCGCTCCTGCTCCCCTCGCAGCCCTGAGTGCGCCCAGGCCCCTCAAAACCTAGGCAAGCACTCCCCGGGTTACAGACGCCCGGCTCACCAACGACTCCTAGTTAAGAAGTCGTTTCTGAAGGACTTCGTGTATGTTTTTCTATTCTGTTCCAAAGAATTATAGAATTGATCCCTAAATGTATTTCTTTTTTTTAAAAAAAATAATCTTTATTGAGAATTTTCCTTAAAAACAGAATCATGTGTGTGTGTGTATGTATATATGTGTGTGTATGTTTATCTATCTATATATCCTCTTTAGATGGAAAAAAGAAACAAATGGGGCGGGGGAGAAGGGAGAGAAAAAGGGGAAAAAACAGGCAAGGAGGGGGAACAAGGGAAAAAGGGAAAAGAAAGAAAAAGTGTGTGTGTGTGTGTGTGTGTGTGTGTGTATATATATATATATATAGGTAAAGGTTTTTCCCTTACATTAGGTCCAGTCCTGTCGGACTCTGGGGTGTGGTGCTCATCTCCATTTCTAAGCCAAAGAGCCGGCGTTGTCCATAGACACCTCCAAAAGTGTGTGTGTAGGTAAAGGTAAAGGTTTTCCACTTACATTAAGTCCAGTCCTGTCGGACTCTGATGTGTGGTGCCGAAGAGCACCATTTCTAAGCCGAAGAGCCAGCGTTGTCCGTAGACACCTCCAAGGTCATGTGGCCGGCATGACTGCATGGAGCGCCGTTACCTTCCCGCCGGTATTGATCTACTTACATTTGCATGTTTTCAAACTGCTAGGTTGGCAGAAGCTAGGGCTGACAGCGGAAGCTCACGCCGCTCCCCGGAATCAAACCTGCGACCTTTCAATCAACAAGCTCAGCAGCTCAGTGTTTTAACACACTGCGCCACCGGGAGCTCTGTATGTATTATATATATATATATATATATACATAATCTTTAGATGGAAAAAAGAAACAAATGGGGGAGAGGGAGAGAAGAAAGGAAAAAACAGGCAAGGAGGGGGAACAAGGGAAAAAAGATATATATTGTAAAGTAGATAAGGGGGTCTCTTATCGCACGTGACAGGGGGGAACCTTTCTTTTCAATCCCACCGCTGCCACCACAAGGGAATTACAAGTGATGTGAGAGAACGGTGTGTATGTAATGGTAGGTTAGCTGCCACCACCCCAAATTATTGTTTGAGGAATTGTCTTGTTGTTGTACTTGAGGTAAAATGTCCCTATACACCGGTTCTTCCTTTTGGCTCCCTTTCTGGTGACTGAACTGTAGAGATGTAGAGGCTTACTGGATCTAACCTTATATGAATAAAACAAGGCTGAAGCAGATTAACGGTAAACTAGAGAACAGGTTTATTGAAGTATTTGAAGCAAACAACTCATTACTGAGAGATACAACGCATAGTTTGTTTCTGAGGCACAGACTGATTAAACAAATGGTTTCTTTAGAAGGAGTAATTTTTCCTTAACATGAGCTACTTTCCTCACACTATCCAGTAACATGTAACAGTGTGTTTCTTGGACCAGCCGTCCTGGCAGCCTACCAGAGTATCTAGGTTTCCACTAGTCTTCTCTGACCTTTAGGGAAATAAACCCACTTGTATTCTATCCTAATACAAGTAAACAAGCCTTCACTTTGACCACCCTAGTCAAACTACACAGAAGCACTTGCTCTTTAATTATTCCCCTAACAGTCTAATTCCTAGCTCACTCAGAAACTCTCTTCTCCCTGTCTGAAATCCTAATCCTTTCTCTGCTAGATCAAATCCTCTCTCCGATCAAATCATTCTTCTCCCCTCCTGTCAGAAATGACAGCCTTTTACACTCTCCTTCAACTCCTTCCCTTAGGTCTAAACCAATCAGAAGTTGGCTGATTCCTCCCCTTGCCTCTCTGCCTTTACCAACATGGAGGCCGACTCACTGACTCCCAGGCTGTGGCCTAGCAAGCAAAGGTATGAGTTCATTACGTGTGTGTGTGTGTGTGTGTAAAGGTTTTCCCCTGACATTAAGTCCAGTCATGTCCGACTCTAGGGTGTGGTGCTCATCTCCATTTCTAAGCCAAAGAGCCGGTGTTGTCCATAGACACCTCCAAGGTCATGTGGCCAGCATGACTGCATGGAGCACCGTTACCTTCCCGCCAGAGCAGTACCTATTGATCTACTCACATTTGCATGTTTTCAAACTGCTAGGTTGGCAGAAGCTGGGGCTAACAGCAGGTGCTCACGCCACTCCCCGGATTTGAACCTGCAACCTTTCGGTTAAGAAGTTCAGCAGCTCAGTGCTTTAACCCACTGCGCCACCGGGGGGGCTCCCGAATCTATTTTGTCTCCCATGCTTTTCAACATCTACATGAAACCACTGGGAGAGGTCATCCAGAGTTTTGGAGTTGGGTGCCATCTCTATGCAGATGACACACAACTCTACTACTCCTTTCCACCTAACTCCAAGGAAGCCCCTTGGGTGCTGGACGAGTACCTGGCCGCTGTGGCTGTCTGGATGAGAAGGAACAAGCTGAGGATCAATCCCGACAAGACAGAGGCCCTCCTGGTCGATTGTAAACCAGATCGGGGTATAGGGTGGCAACCTGTGCTGGACGGGGTTACGCTCCCCTTGAAATCGCAGGTCTGCAGTCTGGGTGTCCTCCTGGACTCATCTCTGATGCTTGAATCTCAGGCATCAGTGGTGGCCGGGAGGGCCTTTGCACAATTAAGACTTGTGTGCCAACTGCGACCGTACCTCGTGAAGGCGGATCTGGCCAGGGTGGTCCATGCCTTAGTCACCTCCAGATTGGACTACTGTAATGCACTCTACGTGGGGCTGCCTTTGAAAACGGCCCGGAAATTCCAATTGGTCCAGCGGGCGGCGGCCAGGTTACTAACTGGTGCTCCTTACAGGGAGCGGTCAACCCTCCTGTTCAAGGAGCTCCACTGGCTGCCATTCATCTTCCGGTCCCAATTCAAGGTGCAGGTTCTTACCTACAAAGCCCTGAATGGTTTGGGCCCCGTCTACCTGCGTGACCACATTTCTGTATATGAACCCACACGATCTCTTCGATCATCTGGAGAGGCCCTGCTCACGCTTCTTTCGCAGGCGCGATTGGTGGGGATGACGGAGAGGGCCTTCTCGGTGGTGGCCCCTCGACTCTGGAGCTCACTTCCAATAGACATCAGATATGCCCCAACTCTGGCAGTATTTAGAAGGAGCTTGAAAACGTGGTTGTTCCAGTGTGCCTTCCCAGAATAAGGAAAACTCTCAGCATTATGTCCTCAAAATGCACTTTACTACTGCCTTAGGATTGACTTCACGCCCTCATTCTCTGGGATCACCTCAGAATCACAATAAATCAGAAAACTGTTAATCAGATCATCTGCTGACAGAGCTGCTGAGATTGGACAGTTTAAGACCCTCATTTGCAATTAGTTCTTTCTCCTGTCTGTCCAAAATATCTTTATTTATATTATGCTTAAGAAATGTAGGGATGGGTGATGTTCAATGTGCCTTTTCTGTTTGCTAAGAAAAGACAATGTGGATGACACAATACAGGCATTCCTCAGGTTATGAACAATATGGGTTCTTAAATTGCATTTATATGTAAGTTGGAACAGGTACATTTTCTAAGTGTTACTAGTTTTGGATAGCATAGGGAAGTGTTAACACTCCCGTATCGTATTGCTTGTTTTGTTATCCCTGTGACATTTGGATTTTGAAAATTTTGGGTTGTCGTGGAAACAAGGATTGGTGATCAAGCTTCAGCAGATATACCTTTTCTCCATGATGACTCTTACAGAAGTGAATTTCCCTTCCTAGCAATAGATTTCCTCTCACTTCCTGTTGCCTCATCCTCGTTCTTAACTAGGAGTCGGATATAATTCGGAGACTGCCTGTATGTTGATCTGTAATGCCCCATGTTGAGCATGAAGATGATAGGCATGTAGGTAAGACAGTGGTGCTGACCTATAGGATTTTACAAAATCCAGCTGTGCTTTGCCAAGGAAGGCATCGAGTGCTCCAGGTGTTTTGTGGTCCTTTTTTTGCAAACATTTTCGCTTGCTCATAAAAAAAGCAACAGAAGCGTATGACACACGCATTCCTTTTCTTCCTCCTCTAATGTGGAAAATGAAATGATGCATAAGGTAACGTCTGTTTGCCTACTCAGCTTTGAAAAAGCTAGCTAACCTAGTTTCCTAAGCAACGCTTTTGCAGCGTAATCTGCATTAGCCCCAAATTCTGCTGTTTATTCAAAGAGTGATTCAAGTATCAATACATTTCTTATGCTGCCCTTAGTATTAAGCATGACATAATATGCACAAAGAGGGTTTGATCACTAAGAGCTGGTTGATTTCAAGCCTGTGTGCAAACAATGTTTTTAACATTTGAACCACTTACAATGCATCTACACTGTAGAATTATTGCAGTTTGACACTTTTTTGTGTGTGTCAGGAGCGACTTGAACAACTGCAAGTCGCTTATGGTGTGAGAGAATTGGCCGACTGCAAGAACATTACCCAGGGGACGCCCGGATGTTTGATGTTTTACCATCCTTGTGGGAGGCTTCTCTCATGTCCCCCCATAGGGAGCTGGAGCTGACAGAGGGAGCTCATCTGCTCTCTCACCGGATTCGAACCTGCAACCTGTCTTCAGTCCTGCTGGCACAAGGGTTTAACCCATTGGGCCACCGAGGGCTTCAGTTTGACACTACTTGAAATGCCATTACTCAATACTATGGAATGCCGAGAGTTGTACTTTTACAAGGTCTTTATTTAGACTTCTCTGTCAAAGAGTTCCAATATTTCAGCAAACTACTACTCCCAGGATTCCATAGCATTTCAACCATAGCAGTTAAACTCGTGTCAAACTACATCCAATCTACAATTTATGCCCCATCTCCACCACCACCATTTGTTTAAGTCATTTCTCCTTACTAGCTCACTCCTGGCATCACTGACCACGTATCAAGCTGGCAATGGGATGGATTCCAGTCTTCTGGGTGAGCTCCCATCTGTCAGCTCTAGCTTCTCATGCAGGAACATGAGAGAACTCCCACACATCTGGGTGTCCCCTGGGAAACATCTCTTCAGGCGGTCAAGTCTCTCACACTAGAAGCGAGTCACTTCTGACAGGATATTTTTAAAATCTGGTAGAAGGGGCCCCAGTTGGAACCAATGCAACATGGTGGCTTAGAATGAGGGCCAAGTGTAAATCAAAGCAACTGGAGGCCTTGGGTTCATTTCAGACCAGGTATTTGTTTTTTGGAATTAAATCTGTCACACACACAAATCTATTGCTTTCCTTTTCTCAACCTTTCCTAATTTCAGCAGCCTGAACAGGAGGCAAATGTTGCTGTTGTTAAACAAATTAGAAAGAGCTCTTTGGTGATCTACCACATATATTACCCATTGTATAGTTGCAGATCCAGTCTATGCTCACCCCACCTTTAGGTTTCTTAAAGGTCAGTTTAGTTCAACCCTCCCTTTCTCTTTTAAACATCTGTCAGGTTCAGAAAAGCAGGTAGCAATCCAAATGTGTCATTTGGTATTACTTCCGTTTCTGCTTACTCACAAGTGGCATAAGGCAATGAATCATCCCACCGTGGAGAATGAAGTGATGTATGTACAGGTATAATAGCATAATACTGATCCTCATTACAGGAGAAGTTTTAAATTTATTTATTACTAGCTGAACCCGCCACGCATTGCCATGACCAACCTTCCCTCCCTCTTTCTCTTCTCCTTTCTTTCTCTCCTTCCTTCTTTCCTTCCCTTTTTTCCTTTCATTCTCTCCTTCCTTCCTTCTTTCTCATCATCTTCCTTCCCCCCCCTTTTCTTTCCCTTCCTCTTTCTTCCCTTTCTTCCTTCTCTACCTATTCTTAGACTGCAACTCCCAGCAGTCCTCCTGATCAATCTATCTACCTACCTACCTCAAAGAAATCCAAGGAGAAGAATGCTTTCAGCTTGGAAGCAGTGCATTTGGATCATCCTCCTCTCCTAAAGAGCCTAGTCTAAGGGATGCTGGGAGCTGTAGTCCAGAAGAGAGTGTGGATATGCTTTTTGTTTTGTTTGCTGGGGGGGGGGGGGTATTTTTGTGCATGTGCTATAATGTCTTTTTTCTTTTTTAGCCTTTTAAGTCCCTTCTGTTATGTTTTCAGTGTTTTTATGAATGATGGTCATTTGTTGGCCTGATAGGTGTATTGTGTCCAAATTTGATGGAAACGCAAGCACATAAATGGTGACCAAATAAAAAAAATATAAATCACAGAGTGATGCATTATGAGAATATAGTCATCTTGCTTTGGTTTGTTTAGTAGCAGTAATGCTAATGGAAATAGTAAACTTGCAATTTCTATGGGCTGCCGATTCTTACGGGCATGGAATGGGCAAGTCCTTCAGGGGATTGTGCCATGGCCTCAGGCATTCCTAAAAATCCCAGCAGCTACAGCTTTTTATGGATGGTGTAGGCACAGGGAGTCCCACTCTGCTAGCTATACATATAACTTGACTTGAAAACTTTGGTGTAAAACATTAAAGGACTAATGTGAAAGCAGGCTCTTTTTCTTGTATAAATAACTATTAGGAATACATACAAAACCTTGATACAAACACCAGTTTCTAATGGCACCTCATCAGATGAGCAATTGACCCATTATCGCCTCTCTGGCTGGATCTACACTGCCATATAATCCAGTTTCAGAATCTAGATTAATTGGATAATATGAGTCTGCACTGCCATAGAATCCAGTTCAGTACAGTTAATCTGCATTCAGAAACTGGGTTCCATGGCAGTGTAGATGGTTTTGCTTCGGTAAGGATTTACTGTGGAGATACTCAACAAAACAAGGCAGGGCACAGTCAGATGGGAATGACACATGGAGACTTGGCAGATTAAAGTGGGGCTGCTAAAGCTGTCTGCTTACACTTTGGGTAAGTTGTGGGATCATCCTTTTGAGCTGGCTTTTCCCCAAACCCTTTCAAAACCTGCCAATCATTGTTGCATCAAAATATGTGCAATGAATATACTGTATTTATATGTAGAGATACACTAATTAAAAAATGCTGCCAGCAAAGATTATATCACAGATGGCGCCAATTAATTATGACTAATGCTGGTATCATATATACAAAGAACTTTGACAAGTTACCTGTTTATATTGCTGTAGCCAGCCCACATGGTTACAGCACGTCTAGGATTTAGTTCTATTCATTTCAATAAGGTTGTGCTGTAAAGTCAATTGAAAGTGAAAAAAACAAAAGCAGTCATTAATTTAAGTTATATTGCTTTCAACTTGCTATAAACTACAAAGATATATACACTTACTTAGGTGTAGTTCCCAATGAACTCAGATGTACATATCCTGCCCTCTCTCCCCAATGGGGACTCAGGGCGGTTAATAACATGTAGCAGCAAACATTCAGTGATGTAAAATGTAAATAACAAACAGATAAAACTTACATTGTACAGAGAGAGGACATCCCTCCTGTTGCTCCAGCTGTACTGGCTGACAGTCTGCTACCAAGCACAATTCATAGTCCTGGTTTTAGCCTATAAAGCCCTAAATGGTTCTGGCCCAGCTTACCTGTCCAAACATATCTCCCCCTGCGAACCACCTCGGATATTAAAATAGTCTGGGGAGCCCCTGCTCTCAGTCCTGCCTTCCTCACAAGCGCAATTGGTGGGGATGAGAGACAGGGCCTTCTCAGTGGTAGTCCTTCAGCTATGGAACTCCCTCCCCAGTGACATTAGATGAGCTCCCTCCCTCCTAACCTTCAGAAGAAAAGTAAAAACTTGGCTTTGGGATCAGGCTTTGGGAGAATAGTGCAGTGCAATAACAATGACTATGGAATGGCTTGGATTACGATTATGGATGGCGTGATTTTGATATAGAATGGAATGTTTTTAAATGATTAATATGTATTAATATTATTGTAAGTGTTTTAAGACATCTAATAATTTCCTATATGTAAGCTGCTTTGAGTCCCCTTCAGGGCAAAGAAAAGTGGGGTATAAATAGGGTAACTAAATAAATATCAACAAAGGAAAATGGGAATAAAACATCGTAAATACTAATGATTAAATAAACATAATTACACAAACACAACTATTCCAAGAAATGCATAGAAAAGTGCCAGACCAGTTATAATTTAAAAATGAACCGTAGCAGCCCAATGAATAGTTTAGCCAGCATGCTTAAGATGTGTAGTCCTCTTCCTTCTCTCCATATGCTAAAGTGCATAAATGTATCTTCAGAAAAAAAATAAAGGAAAGGAGGGTGGGGGCCATTTTTATTCCTTTAGAAGGGAATTCCAGAGGTGAGATCACAGAGAAGGCCCCCTCTTTCGTTCCCATAAACTGTGCTTGAGACAGGTGTGGGAGCGAGAGCAGGGCCTCCTCCGCTGACCACAGTGTGCAAGGTGGTCTATATAGCGAGATGCGATTTGACAAATAGCCTAGATCCGAACCATTTAGGGCTTTATAGATAACGATCAGCACTTTGTATTTAGCCTGGACGCAGACTGGCAGCCAATAGAGCTGGCACAACCTGAGAATAATTCTCTTCCTGTATGGAGCCCCAGTTAGTAACCTGGCTGCCAAAAGCTGAACTAGCCAAAGCTTCCAAACTTCTTCAAAGGCAGCCCTATGTAGAGAGCATTGGAGTAGTCCAAACAAGATGTGACTAAGGTGTGGACTACCATGGCCAAGTCAGGCATCTCAAGCTACAGACACAGGTGAACAACATTGAACTGTATTATATGAATCTACACTGTCAGATAATCCAGTTCAATGTTGTTCACCTTGAGGTGCTTGACTTGGCCATGGTAGTCCACGCCTTTAGTCCCATCTTGTGTAGACTCATATAATCCAGTTCAAAACAATTAATCTGCATTCTGAAACTGAATTATATGGTAGTGTAGATCAGCCCGAGACAGTTTTTTCTTTGACAATGTCATGAAAAGACATGAATCACTAGAAAAAGACTATAACGCTTGGTAAGGTAGAAGGCAATAGGAAAATAGGAAGAGTGCCTTCTCGTTGATACACTCAATCCAGGAAGCCATGGTCTTGTATCTGCAAGACCTGAGCAGGGCTCTTGATGAGAGATTGACTTGGAGGACTCTCCTTTGTGTGGTCACCATTAGTCAAAGTTCACTTGACAGGCGTTAACAACAAACCATATTGTTGTTATTCTTAAAATTAAATATTGACCATCTTGATTTGATTATACTCACACAGTATAGTTTTTTTCATACAATCACTGCCATTTTCTTAAATATGTTACATTTTTGGTAGTCCTTAGCATGTTCTGATTGGCTCTATGTAATGTTTTGTTAGTTGTACATCTAAATAGTCATCCTTAACAACACAATCTTATACATAGCTATGCAGAAATTAATCCCATTGAGCTCAAAAGGGCATAGCCCTGGATAACTTGCTTTAGTATTGCAGCCTTGGTACACAGACAATAGATGGTAAACAATCTCAGCCATACCTCATTATTTAGTTGGGACAACTGTAGGATTTGCTGCTGTTCCTTCTTGTTATCTGAAGTAATAATATCCTTCTGTCCTTAAGTGGTCCTGGCACTCATTTTATATAGTTGTGTCTTCTGATGATGATGAGGAGGGGGTAATTAAAAAAAAAGTGTTCACATGGTGATGAGTCAGATGTTCCTGGAAAGACTGTTGGGCTTTTTGTCATCATGCACACTTTGCTCACAGAAAATCTTTGTGCAGCAAATGCACAAAGAACTTATGAATCAAGAAATGGCTGCGGGAGAAAATGGATTCTTGCTGGGGAAATTCAGCCAGAGGAAGAATAAACACTAGAAATGAATATGACAAGTTATGTGTCTCATTTACAAATACAGCCTTTCTCCACATGGTACTAATAATACCTTCTTCAAATGGCAGCATTTTAAAGCACTTGTATGAATAATCGGGGACTAGAATCCAATTTCTCAGCTGCTGTTTGATCGCCAGTGTCTTCCTTCTCATATTTCATGACGCTGCTCCTTTACAGTAAGAACTTAGTAATACACTTGTATTTACCACACTTCTTTCTTTGATTTATTTGATCTGGCATGCAGAGAAACTATAACTAATTTGTGTAACTGTGTATGTTTAGTTAATATAACTGTACCATGGGTTTCCTCCCTCCCCTTTACATTTAGGATTTAGATGGATTGGTAAACTGGACTCATGTCGTGAAAGGGCTGGTGGGATATGAAGGTATGAAGTTATTTATTTCCTGCTGAATTTAAAGGTTTGTGACCTCTGACAACAGGTGGGAAAGGTGGGATGTCTCTTTTCATAGGATTGATTCCATATGCAGCATTTTGTTTTTACCAGGTTCATTGGAAATCTCATTGCTCTGCATTTCCAATGGAAAATAACAAATTGATTACATAGGCTGAAACTGATCTTCATTTCATTAGATATTTCATTACTTTAAAATGTTTGCAAATGCAATGTGTAACCATCAAAAATACACTTCACTGAGAGGCTCAGTTGTTTCCAACCCCATTTGTCTGTCTGGGTTGACCCAAGATTTTGAATCCAACCTAGACCAGCATATTCTCCTTGCCTGCTCCAGCAATGTGCCTGATCTTGACACTATACAAAACTTATCTCAGTTTTTTTGTCCTCCAAATTGATTTTCTTCAGTTTGATGGCAGCAACAACTGGGGAGAGCTGCTGAGATCTGCAGAGAAAAGTTTTTATTTACATTTGTCAATAAATTAGCTGCTTTTAGTTTGTCAATACGTCTATCTCTCTGTCTCCTGTCAACACTATTTGTCTTTCTTTAAATCACAAAGCCGGTTATTGTAAAGTAGAGGAAAGAGAGACAGATTATTTTCCACTGGGAATTGCCATTGTGATTAAAATACCCTTTTTGTCAATTCCACCTTAACACTTTTGGTCTTCACTCTTTAGCCACTGACTGAGTCACCAAGAGAGAATGGGAAATGGCACCAACCTTGCGATGCCATTTAAGATGGCCTCTTCAAGATAACGTATTTCATTCATGTTATTATCTTCTGGAAACCTCCCATTGCATTTTAAATATCTCTCATGTCCCCACATGGGAAGCTGGAGCTGACAGATGTGTGCTCACCCCGTATTGCAGATTTGAACTGCCAACCTTCAGGTCAGCAGTTCAACTGGCACAAGGGTTTAAGCCATTGAGCCACTACAGCTCCCAGTCACTTGTTGACTTATGGCAACCCCATGAATTTTATAGGGTTTTCTTATGCAAGTTCTACTAGTGGTTTTACCAGTTCCTTCCTGTGAAATAGTGCCTAGAGAACTTGGTATTTATTGGTAGTTTTCTGTAATTAACCACAGTTTACTAGGCTTAGCTTCCAAGATAATTTAGGATCTGATATCTTTAGGGTATCCATATGCACGTAAATATGCACAATGACATGAGGATTGAACCCTATCTGTTTGATGACTTTTGAATCAACATAGCAACATAATACATATCAATAAGGGCTGACACTTCCATTAGGCTGAGTGGCTTTTGTGAAAAAGCAGCAACATGTTAGCTATGTAAGTGTTTATTTTACTGGTATAGATAGAAAGAAGATTCATTCAAGGACAAGCAGCCATCGATCCCTCTTTTCACAAATTGAAGTATATACTGCAGTATATGTGCCCAAAGTTCAGAATATATCCATTACATCAGCATTAATTCTGATGGTTTCATTGAATCCTGTGCTTTTCACCTCTCACAGCTAGCTATGCTTGGAAAAAAAGAGTATTCTTACAATACACTCTCCCGCCTTCCAAACAACACCAGTTTACATTGCTGAAGAGGACTTGTGTGCAATAACTTCCCCATCACATGAAGAAGCCAATATGCTTACAAATGAACATGCATCCAGATGAAAATGGACTGGTTGCTTCCCTATGATTGTGGTCATCTGTGAACTACACAAACCTTGCCCTCTTACTCTCTCATTGCCCTGCCTTATCGCATTACAAATCATAGTTGTAGGGCAAACAACTGTTCCTTCCAATTCCACAATTATATATCATCCCACAGATATATAAACCCATTTTCCTACTTCCAACAGACCTCACTACCTCTGAGGATGCTTGCCATAGATGCAGGCGAAACATCAGGAGAAAATGCCTCTGGACCATGGCTATATAGCCTAAAAAAACCTACAACAACCCAGTGATTCTGGCCATGAAAGCCTTCGACAATACATTGTTCCTTCCTCTGCCACTAGGGCAATAGCTGTTTACATTTCTGAAGTGCCTACATTTACAGGTGCAATACATTTCCCATCACATGAATGTGATGGGAAATTTATAAATGAGTATATATATGTATGTCTATATGCATATTTATATGTGTATGAGGAGCTCTTGGTGGCACAGTGGGTTAAACTGCTGAGCTGCTGAACTTGCTGATCAAAAGGTTGGTGGTTTGAATCCAGGGAGAGGAGTGAGCTCCCACTGTTAGCCCCAGCTTCTGCCAAACTAGCACTTTGAAAACATGAAAATATAAATAGAGCAATAGGTACTCCTCCAGCAGGAAGGTAACAGCTCACCTAACAGTCATGCCAGCCACATGACCTAGGAGACGTCTACGGACAATGCCAACTCTTCAGCTTAGAAATGGAGATGAGCACCAAACCCTAGATTTGGTCACAACTAGACGTAATGTCAAGGGAAAACCTTTACTTTTTTATATGTCTTTAAAAGGGTAAGTTTTCCATAAATTCTGGTCTTTTTAACTTCCAGCAGTGCATAATGCTACATTTTATTCTGTTTATTCCCTTCTTAAAAATCCAATCCATTAAATTGTTTTGTAAAATTTTAAAATAGCCTGTGAGTCAGAACCATTTTAAATCGACAACAATGCATCAGGCTGTTATTCTTGACCTTTTTGTTAATTGTACATTTTCTGCTGATCTTTCGCCAGTTTCACAAATTTGGAAGAGGTCGCTATCATTGGCATAATGAAACATTTTTAAGCAACCACAATAGCAGCCCAGTTCTGAAGCAGAAAGCATTTAAAAGTTTGTGAAGGTATTCAAACTGAGCTTGAAGGTGAGATAACTACATACAATATATTCTTCATCAGCAGTGGCTGGTGGCTCTAGCATCAGCAGGGCAGTGCTTAGTTTTGAGGGTGCTGTCCTGGGTGCTGAAAGTGTTAAGGATAAGGGTTGAGTACCATAAATTGCTCATTTAATGTTTAGGTTAAAACTTGGAAAGGGTTCACTACCTTCATTGACATGGAAACTGCAAAGCACCACCGCTCCTGCTGCAAATGAACAATGATAACTTTCCCATGGTTTGCTGCACTATGTTTTCCACAGTGTATAGGAAATATCAGAATGTTTTAGATGGAAAAAGTCTAGCCATTATATATGTGTTTTTTTCTGTTTTGTAGAAGGGATACTGTTGTTTGTTTGTTTTTTTAACACAATGAGTTAAACCCTTATGCCAGCAGGACTGGAGACCGACAGGTCAGAGGTTTGAATCCAGGGAGAGTGTGGATGAGCTCCCTCTGTCAGCTCCAGCTCACCATGCAGGGACATGAGAGAAGCCTCCCACAAGGATGATAAAACATCAAAACATCCCCAGGGCACGGTCCTTGCAGACAGCCAATTCTCTCACACCCGTTTCTCAAGTCACTCCTGATATATATATATCACAACCAATTTATGATTACAAATTGAGTGCAGAAACACATAGTACTTCTGCACTCAGGAGCATATTTTATTTTTTCTGCCATATAGAGAACAAAATTAGTTATAGGTGATAGGGCTGTAAAATAAGCTTTTACCTTCTCTTTTAACAGGCTTAGTGGTTTCTGAAGAACTAGATCCAGTGTTACTCCAGTTTCTGCCTACTATATGTATTGCAAGTAAGATGGTCCATGTTTCTGATTGTTCCACAGGCACCTATTTCACAAGCGGTGGGAAAAACATGCAGTGTTCCAGGTGTGATTTCCAGAAGACAGGAGCAGAATTCAAAATGATCTTAACAGAATAGAGAGATTGGACAAAACTAACAAAATGAACTTCAACAGGGACAAATGCAAGATACTCCACTTAGGCAGAAAAAATGAAATGCAAAGATACAGAATGTGGGGCGCGTGGCTCAAGAGCAGTACATGTGAAAAAGATTTTGGACTCCTTGTGGACAACAAGTTAAACATGAGGCAACACTGAGATGCGGGGGCTAAAAATGCCAATGGGATTTTGGCCTGCATCAATAGGAGTATAGTGTCTAGACCCAAGGATGTCATGCTACCACTCTATTCTGCCTTGATCAGAACACACCTGAAATATTATGTCCAATTCTGGGCACCCCCATTTATGGGAGATGTCGACAAGCTGTAATGTGTCTAGCGACTAAAATGATCAAGGGTCTGGAGAACAAGCCCTATGAGGAGTGGCTTAAAGAGCTATGCATGTTTAGCCTGAAGAAGAGAGGGCTGAGAGACATGATGAGGGCCATGTATACATATGTGAGGGGAAGTCATAGGCAGAAGAGAGCAAGCTTTTTTTCTGCTGCCCTGGAAACTAGGATGCGGAACAATGGCTTCAAACTACAAGAAAGGAGATTCCACCTGAACATTGGGAAGAATTTCCTGACTGTGAGGGCTGTTCAGCAGTGGAACTCTCTGCCCCAGAGTTTGGTGGAGGCGTGTTCTTTGGAAGCTTTTAAACATAGGCTGGTTGGCCATCTGTCAGGGGTGCTTTGAATGTGATTTTCCTGCTTCCTGGCAGGGGGTTGAACTAGATGGCGCACAAGGTCTCTTCCAACTCTGTGATTCTATGTTACTAATGAAATTTGAACTTGAAACCATCCTGATGTCTTATCCATAGCAGTAGTACAAGTACTTTGATTGTGTGTTTCCCTGCAAGGCAGGGGTTTGGAATAGATGGTCCATGCGGTCTCTTCCAACTCTATGATTTTACCTAATAAATCAGGATGCCCCTCCCCATCTGGACAATATATAGATGTTCCTACTCCTGATCCAGAAAGACAAGTAGTATTTCAGGCATATCCTCCACGTTTCAGTGATACTTGCATTCTTTTAGAGAGGTGTAAGCAAAAGAGAAAACTAGGTTGTTGTAGGTTTTTCGGGCTGTATGGCCATGTTCTAGAAGCATTCTCTCCTGACATTTCACCTGCATCTGTGGCAGGCATCCTCAGAGATTATGAGGTCTGTATAGAGCGGTATAGACAAAACTGTATCGAGCTAGTAGTATGGATGCTTATTGCTCTTGGGTCTAATTTCAAGTTGTCTTCATTCTGTTGGGCTGCCATAGATGGAGAGCAACCTCTTTTTATTTGAGCATGGCAGGGCAACAAAACTAAGATTGATTTTTCTTTGGTGATTCCATGTCTACTGGATATGTTTAGTCATGTGTGTGAAAAGGAGAAAAATTTGCCTCCTTGAATTTCCTTTTTCAAACATCCCTCAAGAATGATAAGCCTGTCTTCTCATTTTTCAGTTCCAGCTTCACATCTGTCAGCATCTGCCAGTCTTTCATCTCACTGTTTAGGGGACTGATCCTTTTTCAGAAAACTACGCTCACAGAAATTCATGCTGCTGGCCTGCTGTGCTTGGTCAGGCTGTGTCCTTCATGGGTCCTTGAGATTTCCTGGTGAGATGTTTGACAATAATCCGAAGCAGCAGTATTCTTTGTTACATGTATTAGTGTAACACACACCCCTAAAGAACCGCATAGTGCTTCTTAAGAGCAGTATTGTTTATCTTTTAGAGCTTGGTCAATGGCCTTGCCCTGCTCACAGGAACAATGACAGGCATCCAGATTGCTGCCTGAAATACCCTTAGCAAATATTAACTTTCTCTTTCTCTCCCAAGCTCTGTGACTAAAGTCTTCACTTACATCTGAAAGTGAATGGTTTGTATGCATTTTCAGACTCCAGATGGACCCCGCTGTGATCAAGTCACAGTATATCGAAGACAGGTTCCAAAGCTCTCCAGCTGTGGCTGTGAAGATTTAAGGGAATGGAAAGAAAGTGAATGGTAAAAAAAAAAAACTTCCTACCCTTGACAAAAATGCCTGATATAATTGAAAGTTGTCTTGGTATATCAAAGGAGAAATTTGGTAATGTTTACCTGAAGGATTTTGTGTGTGTGTGTGTGTGGGTCAGAAGCAACTTGAGAAACTGCAAGTCACCTCTGATGTAAGAGAATTGGCCATCTGCAGGGGATGCCTAGATGTGTTACCATACTCTGGGAGGCTTCTCCCATGCCCCCACATAGGAAGCTAGAACTGACAGATGGAAGCTCATCTCATCTCGTGGATTCAGACCGTCGACCTTCAGTCAGCCGTTCAGCCAACACAAGGGTTTAACCAGGGACGGCTCAACCCATTACGCAAAGTAAGCATTTGCAGTATAGTTGATTTTGCCCAGGGGCGCTCTTAAGGCGCTCTTGGGGGAAATAGACTTTGACATATGCGAGTTGTAGTTACTGGGATGTACAGGTCACCTACAATCAAAGAGCATTCTGAACTCCACCAATGATGGAAGTGAGCCAAATATGGCACACAGAACTCCAACGGTGAACAGAAAATATATATCAGTGATTGGCTTACCATTGAAAATTACCGAGGGCCGCCTCTGGGTTTAACCCATTGTGCCACCATGGCTCCTATCTGAAGGATGAATACAGTACAATCCATAGCTGATTGCTTCCTCCATTGCTGTAATGGTGAACTAAAATGCATGTCACATGAGCCACTCAGCAGTCTGAGTCTGTAATGCCCTTATTTTCTAGTGGTAACCAAACCATTTGTAACATTTAAAATATTGCATTTTCTCCTCAAGGATTTAGGTATTATAACTTTTCTGGAAGTTGCTTCAAACTGCTCAACTCTTCTGGCAATGTTGAGAACAGAGATCTTTTATTGTGAATGGTTATAATAAGTGGGAGGGAACATTTATAGCCGGTATGGGCAAACTTCAGCCCTCCAGGCATTTTGGACTTCAACTAGCACAATTTCTAACAGCCCGTAAGTAGGCTGTGATTTCTGGGAGTTAAAGTTCAAATTACCTGAAGGGCCGAAGTTTGCCCATGTCTGATTTACAAAGTCAATGGTCCGAATGTCTTTGGACAAATGGGTTCAAATCTCTTCTCAACTATTAAGTTCCCCATGGTGTAGACACCTTCAGTCAATTTCAGTTGCCCACAAAGTTGCTGTGTGAATAAACTGGAAGGAGAAAATTCATTTGAACTCCTTTGAGAAAAGATGAATTTAAAGTGGTACTAATGAGTTTAATGATTAAATTAAATTAAATTTGCCAGCATAGCTTAATGTGTCTCTTTCCAGAATAAGAATGTGCCAACTAAAATATTCTCCTTTAAACACATTGGAGGCACAATCATCCTGGTCTGTATTACCATATTGCTATATTAATAAACATTTTGAGGCAATTGCATTTATGTGTATGTACATCTATTTTACATACCCACATTGGTTCAAAGGACAGCCAGCTTTCTGCTCCTTCTCAATACAAGTAAGTATCTAACTTCATCCACATAATGAGAAGACAGGGTTGCTTGGAGAAGACAGTGATGCTGGGGGGGAAAGGAAGGAAAAAGGAAAAGGGGCTGACCAAGGGCAAGATGGATGGATAGTATCCTTGAAGTGACTGGCTTGACCTTGAAGGAGCTGGGAGTGACCACGGCTGGCAGAGAGCTCAGGCTTGGGCTGGTCCATGAGCTCAGGAAGAGTCAGAAGCAACTGAACAAATAAACGACAACAATCTGATTTCATATTCCTGAATAACACACTACCCTGATGGTGTGGGGAATTGTAGAGTCAGTGTGATGTTGTGGATTGGACTACAACTCTGGAGACCAGGGTTCAATTTCCTGCTCAGCTATGAAGACCCATTGGGTGACCTAGGATGTGTCACACGCTTTCAGCCACAGAAAACCTATGATAGTATCACCATAAGTTAAGAATGACTTGAAGACATATGATACAACAAGACCTTTTTCAACAACCCCCCCCCCCAACCCTCCAAAAAGGACCCCTTTTTCCAGTCCTAAAATTTCATCCCAACCTCCCAATCAATGGATGAGAATAATTTCCCGGGTTCAGATGGAGATTCTTCTCCACCTCTCCCAAAATGACATTCACGTGTTCCCTGTGTCCTTGGAACCCTGACCTTGAAGCAGTGCCATCTTCTTTGCAAACTAGAGAGTTACAGTCACAATAAACTTGGAATGTTTCCTGATTATTAGTGATGGAGATATTTTTTAAAAAAAGATGGGTGTCTGTAAATGGCATGTTTTATCCTTCATGATGCCTCATGCCCTTTCAATAATAAGATTCCTTCTGTGAATTTTACGCTTCACACACAATGTAATGTGAATGTTGAGCAATGAGGGTGATTCAACGCCAAAAGAAACATTGCCGACTGCGTGACGCTTCCCACTCTCTGCCCTTCTCAGATGGCAGGCGTACTCTCTTTCCGAAGGACGTCATCCATTGTTCCATTCGTAAATTTAATTATTCCCATATCCTGCATGTTTATCCCTGTCCTTTCTAGATTAAGAGCCTTTTAATTGCCCAAACAAAGAAAAGAACAATGCTTACTCAAACTAATCCCAGGAAAAACCCTATGATAATCTTTCTTTTATGATAATCTATTTGTGATAACCTGAAGTGGAATCACACACAACTCTCCTGATGCGGTTCAGCTGCAAGCCCAGCAGCATTGGGCCCATCTAAACTGACCATTTAATGAAGTTTGAAGCTAGTTTGTTGGCCAGACAACAAACTCTCACAAAAGCATGCAAATGAAAGAAATCCCTTAATGTGCATCTATGTTCTCTGGTTTGTATAGTCTCCATCCTGGCCTCAAGCTGCTTCCAGGGTTTCCTATGTAATCTTCTGCACAGGCAAACCACTTCCTTCAATGCCAGTTTGAAACAGAATTAAGCAGTCAATGTAAATGTGCTCTTGGTTTGTACTGTTAAGAGACTCTGGGAATTCAGCAACATCTGGAGGGCTACAAAGCCCCTACTTTTTTTTTTAATAAAATGCATGTTACAGTAACACATATACAAATACAGTAAGATCCCTGTATCCTTTGGAGATACGTTCCTGGTTGGATCACAGTTATTTGAAATCACAAATATAGTATAACCAAATATCATTACACTGGGGTTGCACTGGAATACCTAGAGATTCCTAGAGAGGTATTCTCTCTAGGAATTTGGTATGTCCCCAAATGCAGCTCTATGGTAACTTCTAGGGAAAGTGTACCATAGAATTGCCTAAGGATCTAAAAAAATCATAGGCCATTTCCCCCTGAATACATGTAAGTGATACTGCAAACTGCATATATGGGTTCAGCAATTATAGGGATCTTACTATGGAGAATATCACATTCGAGTTCTAAAGTGAATGTCTGCGTTTCCCTATCATCTGGTTTGCTTCTGCAGAATTCTGGGAAATGTAGTTTAGGGAATTCCAAAAGCTCCGCTCTAAACTACATTTTCCAGAATTCTGCAGGACCAAACCAGGCAATAGGGAAACATGGACCCGAGCTTTGCAATTCTAATGTGATGTCATCTTATATATATTATGTATAGATATGCTGACCAGTACAACAGCATGTGGAGAGAGATGGCAGACACAGTATTACCATTCCATTTCGAAACGCAATTAGTATTAGATAAAAAAAAAACTCCCTTATTTAAACTTCCCATCCCACTATTCTAAAATGCTTGATCACAGTGGCTGTCTGTCCACAGTATTTAAAAAATTTATACCCAAAAAGTGGTTTCCAATTGAATTATTAAAACAGAATTAAGTCAGAACCGTACTGTACTTCCCCATTGCCTTCTTTTTCAAGAACAGAAGTTGTGTCTTTTTACAATTGCACAACAGACAAATATAAAGCAATCAACCTTTTCCTGTCACTGCCCACAAAATTCTGGGAAAACCTAGCCAGTTGATTTTTTGCTCAGGCTTGGCACTGTTCAAGCTATTTCTTCAGGATTAAGTTGTTAGCTCCAATCTACATGTGGGATTGCCGCCAAAGAATTTGATTTATAAAAGCTGTTTTCTTTAGATACAAGCACATAAGAATGCATTTTTTTATCTTTTGTCTTCACAATCTGGAAAAGAGGTTCCCAAATTTATTTGGGCCACCACTCCCTTTTCAGAATTTTTTTGACTCAGCACACCCCTCAAAATCTACCTTCTTGAAGTGAACAAATAGAAAGATATGGTAATAAATTAGGAGAAAAGAGTTTTCTGAGAAATAAAACTACTGATAAGAAGGAGAAATTACAGTACTTAAGATACTCAGTCAGGAGACTGAGAAAGAGTTACATTTTAAAGCTTTCATGTGTTCATAATAATAAAAGTCAACTGTTACAATATTCAAGAAGTACTGAGATGAAAAATACTGTGTAACCATGACTCTTTATGTGCCTGAGAATCCATAAATAAACCTATCTGTTCAATTATTACAATAAAGACTTGTGTCAAGTTACTGAAATGAAGATATTCTACAGGAAGACAGCTGAAGATCATATTGGAGCTGAATAGTTTAGGGTACTGGGTTACACATATTAAAGAGACACAAACAAGCATTTTAAAAGTCAAGCCTCTCACATAAATATATAAAGTGCTCAGCCACAAACACCCTCCTCTTTACCACACACCTTCTTCATTGTCACATATTTATTGGTGGCGGTTTCGTTCCATTCCGTATCGTGTATTTCTGAGGCCGCCCTGAGCCCCCCCTCAGGGGTGAGAAGGGTGGGGTATAAATATTTCTCAATCTGGGGGTGAGGACCTCTGTGGGGGTCATGAGAGGGTTTCAGAGTGGCTACCAAAGACTATCAGAAAACACATATTTCTGATGGTCTTAGATGCCTCTTTGGCAGAGAAGGCTGAAGATTTCTCCGCCTGACCTTCTTTTCCTTTTTGGAAACAGACTGCAAATCCTCCCACCAAAAGCCCTCCTCCGATGTGATTGGCTGGCCTCTCAGCCAAGGGGAGAACTGTTTCTGGGACAAGTTCTGTGTGGCAAGTTCCATCACCAGTTTGGTACAGAGTGCTCTCTAAGTGTTGGTGAACTACAACTCACAGAATTCAAAAACAGCTACCCCCAACCTCACCAGTATGCAATGTTGGCCGTGTAGGTAGTGTGCCAAATTTGGCACAGATCCATTGTGGGCTGAGATTAGAATGCTCTTTGATTGTAGGTGAACTATAAATCCCAGCAACTACAACTCCCAAATGACAAAATCAATCCCCCCACAACCCAACCAGTATTCAAATTTGGGCATATTGGGTATTTGTGCTAAATTTGGGCCAGTGAATGAAAATACATCCATCATATCAGATATTTACATTAAGATTCATAACCGTAGCAAAATGACAGTTATGAAGTAGCAATGAAGATAATGTTATGGTTGGGGTCACCACAACATGAGGAACTGTACTGTATTAATGGTTGTGGCATTAGGAAGGTTGAGAACCACTGCTCTAGGTGTTATAGAAGCTGTGATTTGGAACAAAATGTGTCGTTTGAAAGCTTGAGGTGAAGTAAGGAAGGAGCAAGAATGGAATCCAATCCATTGCAAGGACGAAGGAAGGAAGAGTAAGGCATACAAGAAGCAGAATGCAAGCAAAAAGCCTGTAAACTTTACCAGATAAAGTAAGGTTGCTGAGAGGTTGTGGTGGTCCGAGGTCACATGGCAAATTCCATGACTAAGCAAAGACTTGGGTTTCCCTGTTCTGAGCCCAGCGCTTTATACATTGCTGTCTACTGAGTCTCTCAGGTCAGTTGTAATTGGAACAAAATTGGTATGACAGATGAAAGAAACACAGTGGAAGGGAGAAAATGCAAAAGTTAATGAGCTGAGTATGCATACTTAGAATGCAAACTACTCCAATTTACATTTTAATTATACACATCTAGCTCGTTCTATTGTTCTAATTTGCATAATTAGAATAATTTGGATTGTTTTTGCAAATAAAACATCCATAGGATATGTCTGGCTTTGAGAAAGTGAAATATGGCAACCCAACCCACAATCCTGTTGATGAACCTATCTAAAACAAATGTCCTTTGTGGGCAAGCTTATCTTAGGCCCCGAAAAAGCAGTTTTTTAGAAAGTTTTTGAAATAACTTGCTCATTGGTGAGGATCACAGCAACAGGAGTTGCTGAACAAGAGTTGTAGTTTTAGAAGTTTTTGAAGCTTCTCTGTCAAAGGTTAGTGGTGCCTCACCAAACTACAACTCTCGGGATTCCACAGCATTTAGCCATCACAGTTAATGTGTTTTCAAGCTGCATTAATTTTACGGTATAGATACACGCCATACAACAAACTGCAGTTCTGTGAATGTCCTACAAAAGAGAGAGGGAACATATCCTATACAGGAGAACTTTCCAAACTCTGGGTAATGACATGTTTGTGTGTAGGCTATAGCTTCTGTTGAGTGTGCGAAGGTAATGAGAAACCTCTGAGTCTGTGTAAGCAAAGCAATAACTAAAAGGGTAAAAGGGAAAGGTTTTCCCCTGACATTAAGTCCTGTCATGTCCGACTCTGAAGGGTGGCACTCATCTCCATTTCTAATGAAGAGCCAGAATTGTCAACAGACACCTCCAAGGTAATGTGGCCGGTGTGACTGCATGAAGCGCCGTTAACTTCCTGCCAAAGGGGTACTTATTGATCTATTCACATTTGTATGTTTTCAAACTGCTAGGTTGGCAGAAGCTGGGGCTGACAGCGGAAGCTCAGGCCGCTCCCCGGATTTGAACCTGCGACCTTTCGGTCAACAAGTTTAGCAGCTCAGTGGTTTAACTCACTGCGTCACTGGGGGCTCCAATAACTCATAACATTTTAAAAATATAAATGAAAGTTTTCATGAGATACCTTGTGTTCCCCATACATTTTGTTATTACAATCTATTCATGTGTCCGTTTCTCTTAAATCTCTTATAAGGTGTTGGTTTAACCTCTGGTTGGTTTAACCTCTGGTTTGCTGGTCCACAAGAATGAAAATATGGTCTGCGGCCTCACCATTAAAACAGTGTTGCCTTGAAACCACACAGCAACGAGAGCGACTGTCTTGTGAAACCCTCTTATAGTGGGAATGAATTGTCTAGTGAAATGGTCTACTTGTTCAAAAAGAGGCTGGAAAACTACTACTGGGAATGCTGTCTTAGAGATCCTTCATTGATCAGAAGGTTGGACCCAGAAGGAGACCCACCTTTCAGTTCTATAGTTCTATGACTCATAAATGCATGTTTTTGAATGTTAATATTAAATTGCAAGGTTGCCCCACATCTTTAATGTGCAACATGTGAAACACTCATAATAATAATAATAATAATAATAATAATAATAATAATAATCTTTATTTCTACCCCGCCACCATCTCCCCAATGGGGACTCGGAGCGGCTTACATGGGGCCAAGCCCGGACAACATAATACAGCAATAAAATCAAAACATATACAGCAAACAACAACAACACCATCAAAATAACATTAAAAGATAAACATTCCAATAAACACAATGACAGTAAGGATGACAATGGGTGGGCCACATATTCAGGATAAAAACAGTTAACAGACTATAATGAGATAAAATAGGAGCTGAGCATTTATACGGAACTCATAAAACACACAGAGTTGTGAGGCTAAACATCGTATTATGAAGGGCACGAACTCTATTAGCAGAAAACGTTGAGGGGTGCAGAATATCATGTATTCAGGTATAACAACAATGAGTAACATAAATGCATAGTCTACCACAGCTATCTGTTAACAGAGCCAAAAAAAGATGTCTTATAACAGGTCATAGGTGCTTACTGGAAAATATGGCAACTGGTCATGCACTCCTGCATTATAACAGATTAATAAGTGCTGACTATTAATCATATCTGGTTGTGACCTCTGCAGTTTCCAGTAGTGCTCACCGGACTATAAATAGAATTTGAAATGCCTCTGTTGTACAGATTAACTGAGTTTCGTGTAATCTTCCCAGATCCTCCTTGAAATACATGTAGAGGGAAATGAATCAAGATGTTTACTCCCCCAAGTTCTTTTTTCTATATTTTAAAAATCCCAATGCAAAAAATGAGATTCTTTTCAGTGTATCTCCTCTGTTTCATTGCGTAGGCTATAATCTTATTCACATATATCTGGGAAGGAGCCTCACTGAATATCATGAGATTTATGTTTGACTAAACATGGGGCCGCAGTGGTGCAGCAGGTAAAACTGCTAAGCTGCAGAACTTGCTGACCGGAAGATCGGCAATTCAAATCCATGGAATGGAGTGAGCTCCCATGGTTAGACCCAGCTTCTGCCAACCTAGCAGTTCGAAAACATGTAAATGTGAGAAGAACAATAAGTACTGCTTCAAGTGGAAGGTAACTGTGCTCAATGCAGTCATGCCGGCCACATGACCTTGGAGGCATCTACGGACAATGCTGGCTCTTCAGCTTAGAAATGAAGATGAGCACCACTCCCCAGAGATAGACTCAACTAGACTTAATGCCAGGGTAAACCTTTACCTTTACTGAACATGCATAAAATTCTGCAAAGTTTTCCTGACAGCAAGAAACCTGTGGCCTTCGAGTAGTTGAATCATGCTTTCCATCATTCCTAAAAACCTATCATGTTGTTTGGAGTTGATGGGATTGAAAGTCCAACAATAGCAGGAGGCCCATTTCTTGTCCACCTCATCTCAGGCAAACATAAATTTATAGTTCTGAATATGAGTTTAATAGCTATCAAATATAATTCATCTTCCACCAGGTATAATTCAGTTAACAAAATAGTTGTGTTATCTCCTTAACAGAAAAAATGGTGCCAGAGACAAAGGTGACATAGAAATAATAGGGACGGGAGCAGTTCAATATGTTTTTTAAAAACTAACAACTTGCACAACAAGCAGGTCAGATAAGCTTTGCGTAAATAAACAAAAGCATTTTGAACCCTAGAGACTAATAGAATAAATTCATTCTTTCACAATGTATCCAGGGATTTTTTTTTCTTTCTCCAGTCTCCACTTTTCATATGTTTTCTATTTTACTGATTAAATGTATCTATCCATACTCTTTTTAACATACTGGAAGTACCTGGCAGGCTCATTCTTTTCTCTCTATTTTGTTGTCCATGCATACTCACTAAGGGAGTCTAAGGGCACCTGCTGTTTGCTTTACCTGTTCCAGGCTGCCACACACAATTACAGTAGCTGTGTTTATTGTTTTCCAACTCAAGCTTTCTTTCATCACTATGGGCCCTTCCACACAGCCCTGCATCCCAGAATATGAAGGAAGAAAATCCCACAATATCTGATTTGAACTGGGTTATCTGAGTCCACACTGCCATAAATTCCAGTTCAAAGCAGATAATGTGGGATTTTATTCAGCTGTGTGGAAGGGGCCTTTGTTCAAGCATGCTACTGCAGCTTGACACCAAAAGTGTTTCTTTTGGAATAAGAAAGAGAAGGGTTGTGTGGGTGTAAAAAGGAGCTTTGTTATCAGAGGTTTTGTTAACTGAGGGTCCTTCCACACAGCCCTATATTCCAGAATATCAAGGCAGAAAATCCCACAATATCTGTGTGGACTCAGATAACCCAGTTCAAAACAGATATTGTGGGATTTTCTGCCTTGATATTCTGGGATATAGGGCTGTGTGGAAGGGCCCTATGTTACAACTCTATTGTGGAATATTATTCAGTACTCCAAAAAGCCAATGCCCTGTCAAAATATAGGCAGGTAGTGTACTTTGCCATTACATCATGGTATATATGTGCGTGTTTTCCTTCAGGTCACTTGTTTACTTATGTTGAACCCACGGTTTTCATAGGTTTTTTTTAAAAAAGCAAGGAAATCTAGAAGTGGTTTTGCCAGTTCCTTCCTTTGAAATATAGCCAACAGCATCTAGTATTCATTGGCAATCTCCCTTTCAAGTACTACCCAAGACTGACCCTGTTTAGTCTCCAAGAACAGATGGGATCTGGGTCCTATCATGGCATAAGAAGACAATGGATTCCCACCAATACAAAAAACACAAACCCACTAAAAGTTGTGGTACATAAATTTTCAGATATCCACATCCACGACCGGTTTCGACTAGAGTCTTTCTCAGGTGGATATATGAGACATCAAGTTCTTCACAATAGTAATCCCTCCTCGGGTGTTTGTTTTTGTTTTGTTTTTCCTATCATGGCATATTCATGTTGTCTATTATGATCATACAAAACCACTGAACCACAACCCAAAATATGATAAATCTAAGTTTGTGTCCGGAAAGTCTGAAATTAAGGTGTTTCCCATCACAAGACTTACAAGAATTGGAGACAAGTACCCCTTGCTATTTAGATGTATTTGGTCTTAAATCCTATCCAAAGTTATTGGGCCCAGATGTGGAAACCTTCCAATAGTGTATAGAGGATTGTTTTAGATAGTGAACCAGCTAAACTGTAGCTTCAGCAGGAATGAAGAAACCTCCGACCCTGCAGATTCATTATATTATATCCTTGACCATCGGTCATGCTGGCTGGAGATTGTAGCAGTTGAATTTCAACAACATCTGGAAGTCTACAGGTCTGCCCTTCTTGATCACAGCTGTCATCTTTCTTGGAAATTATTTCACGCCAGAAGCATAGCATAGAATGTTGTAAAGCAATGCTTTTGAGTTGGAAAGATTAGCCGTTTACAAGAAACGTTGCCCAGGGGACACCCAACTGTATTTACTCAGTCTTCAAGGAGGCTCTTTCCGTATCCCCCTTCTTGGAAATGAAATGCTCCCTCTTGCTTGGGCTCGGGATGGGACCTTGCCTGAGCAACACAATCTTTCTGGTTGTTGTGTGTGTTTTGTGCATGTCCTGTTCATCTCATCACTCACCACACTAAATCCCTGACTTAACCCCCAGTTCACCTTCTGTCAACTGTCTATGGCTCAGCATTGACAACCATGCTGTTCTTTCCAGTGGAATGTTTCCCCCTTTTCCTCCCAGTTAAGCCATATTGCTGAGCTTTTTTTGTATGCTCCCTCCTAAAGTTATGCTCTACTTTAGGAGAGATCATAAAGTAAACATATAGCATCTTGTGACATATTAGTTTATCCATACTGCCCCCAAAAGCCAAAACTCCAACCCTTGCCCTTGTTCCCCCAATTATTCTCTTTCTGGATTGATCCCTTAAATGTCTATTTATGGCTGTGTTGTGGTGTTAGTGCTTTGGTTTTAGTACACATGGCGTGACTCCAGTTAAGGTTTGATAGAGAGCCAGAGGCAGGTTTAAAACAGCAAGAAATCGGTTTATTAAATACAGCAGAAAAGATAACAACCTCTAATAACTTATTTTTAAGGTCCCCCAAACCATAGTTAGTTGTCCTTTCTTTCTCAGATCCAAAAACCTTTCAACTTCAACTCCAATCTTTGTCTCTATCAGTTCAAATAGCTGCTTGTGTCAAGTTCAAACCTTGCCTGAATCTCACAGAGGCAAGCTTCTGCCTTTTGATGCCTTCTGTTCCCCCTTCACAGCCTCCCTGGGCCATGATCAGCTGTCTTCACACCAAATCTGTCTATCATCTCCTTCACACACCTGCCATCAAAGAAGCCCAGGTCACAGTCATTCCACAGACACAGCTACCAATAAATTTGCTGTCCAGAGCAAAATACACTCTAAAGTTTCTGGGAGTGAATGGTATTTTCAAGGAAATTTTCCTTTTAAAAAATCAACATATTCCTTTATGTTGTGCTTCACTCTTCTAAAGTATTAATTCTCTGAGTTAAATACTTGAATATTGTGTCACCATACTTTGGTGAGAGACCTGTATTTTTGAAAAATAAAGGAAGTGGCTTGTTGGTCAATTTTTCCAGTTTTCCCCAACCTTTTTTTCTCCCAAATCATTATCTGTGCCTTTCAATATTTCAAATGCCTACAGATTTTCAAGTTTGAAGTATGTCCCACTGAAGTTAGTGAGTCTTATTGCCAAGGAAATATGTAGAGGACTGCAGCCTCGGATGAGGGTTGCCAGATGTAATACAAGAGTTTCCATGGCCCCATCTACTGTATCTACTAGAAAGACTTTCTATTTCTAGGTGCAAAGATTGGTGCAGATGCAGACTGCAGCCAGGAAATCAGAAGACATTTACTTCTTGGAAGTAGAGGAATGAACAATCTCAATAAAATAGTGAAGAGTAGAGACATCACACTGGCAACGAAGATCCGCATAGTTAAAGCAATGATATTCCCCAAAGTAACCTATGAATGTGAGAGCTGGACCATAAGGAAGGCTGAGCAAAGGAAGATAGATGCTTTTGGACTGTGGTGTTAGAAGAAAATTCTGAGAATGCCTTGGACTTCAAGAAGATCCAACTAGTCCATCCTCCAGGAAATAAAGCCCGGCTGCTCACTGGAGGGAAGGATATTAGAGGCGAAGATGGACTTTGACCACATAATGACAAGACAGGAAAGCTTAGAGAAGATAATGATGCTGGTGAAAATGGAAGGAAAAAGGAAGAGGGGCAGACCAAGGGCAAGATGGATGGATGTTATCCTTGAAGTGACTGGCTTGACCTTGAAGGTGATGACGGCCAACAGGGAGCTCTGGCGTGGGCTGGTCCATGAGTTCACAAAGAGTTGGAAGTGACTGAACGAATAAACAACAACAAAACCACATTGAATTGCATTATATGAGTCTACACTGACCCTATAATGCAGCGTAGATGGGACCTACCATATATACTGGAGTATAAGCCAACCCAAATATATTTATTTATTTGCTTTATTTCTATACCGCATTTTTCAGCCCGAACAGGCGACTCATATGCCGAGGCATCTAATTTTAGCACAAAGAACGAGGAAAATAAATTGACTCGAATATAAACCGAGGGTGGGAAATGCAGTAGCTACTGGTCAATTTCAAAATAAAAATAGATACAATACAATTACATTAGTTGAGGTATCAGTAGGTTAAATGTTTTTGAATATTTACATAAACTGTAATTTAAGACTGTCCAACTCTGATTAAACCATTATTCGAACCTTCTTCAATGTAAATGTGCTTATGTATCGTTCAAATAATAATAGAGAGAGAAAATAATAAATGTAATAATAATAATAGAGTAAAATAATGGAAGTGTAATAATAACAGTAATAATAGGGTAAAGTAATAGATGTAATAATAACAATATTAAAAATGTGCAATAATAAATGTAATAATAATAAATAGAGTAAAATAATAAATAACTTTGACTCAAGTCTAACCCGAGGGGGACTTTTTCAGCCTAATAAAAGGGCTGAAAAACTAGGCTTATACTCAAATATATACAGTATACCTTCCATAGTTTGGAAGACAGAATGTCAGCAGGCATGACATGGCATGCAACTTCTCCTACTAAAGTTTACTTTTCTTACCCAATTATTTGTAGTCTTTGGTTATCTTTAAAAAGAGCTTGGATATGCATCTTTCAAGCCATGCTTTGGTTGTGTACTCCTAACTATAGGCTGTTCTACTGGATAGCTCTTTAGGTTCCCTCAAACTTTCAGATTCTATGATTTAAGGTGCAGAAATCCTTGCCTTCTATTGCATTTGAATTGTTAGATACTTTCCTCCAAATCTGATTACTTGCAACTTTGGAATGGATGCTGAGTAGAGGTTAACATGCAGCTCATGCGGTTTGTAAACTTTTGCTGCGTGGACATGCCAGGGTGATGACTCCTGCCATCTATATTTCCAGCTGCAACTCTGTCAGCTGCTCTATCTCTTACTTTGTGAGAGCTGCTGACGCATCACTGGATGTCATTTACGTACATCTTTTGGAAAGCCTTCTCCCATCTACCCCTCCCTCCGTGAAAGCAAAATCAAAGGAAAGCAGCTCTATGTCCTTTTGCCTAGCTTTCCAGTAATAAAACAGGACAGGGTGATATTAAATAACCACTGTTAAGAATGCTTAAAACGTAACAAGAACACTTGACATTGCAATATAGCTTTACACTAGACCAGCTTCTTCAGGCAAGGCAGGTTTTCCAAGTGATTATAAAGGTTCAGTGTACCCAGACATTTCATAGGTCAGTGAACCCAGACATTTCCACATCCCTGTACTTTTCGTAGATCATGACTGTCGGTCACTGTAATTATAGGTGTAATATCATCTCCTACTGGCTTCGAGGAAGAATAGGGCTTGAACTAGAGTTATTAGCAAATGCTGATAAGACCACTGTTCAGCTCAGGAAACTCCGTGTAGTTACTATATTTCTGTCAGCGCATTAAAGGGCAGGTTCTAAGTGATATTTCAACTAAAAGATATCTTTCTGTTAGCAGAAATGCACTCTTTTGTATCCCAAACCTGTTTCCTGGTTGTAGGTCAAGGCAGTTTACAATTAAAATCCTAAAATTGGAACAGGGAGGGGGCGGGGAATACCATACAACAAAAGGCATGGAAGCCAGACCCTGTGAGGATCAACTTTGGATGCTCGGTATGTTTAACTTTGAAAAAAGAAGGCTGAGAGCAGGCATGATAGCTACAGAAAAGGGAGAAAGTTTGTCTTCTACTGCTCTAAATACCAGGATACAAATACATGGATTCAACTCACAGGCAAAGAACCAGTGGTTCTCAACCAGTGGTCCACAGAAACTAAAATATGGTCCACAGCCTCACCGTTACTACACCATTGCAATGAGAGCGACTGGTCTTACAAAAACCTCTTATAGTGGAGAGGCTTATTAAATATGGTTTTCTGTGGGTGAGCAGATGGTGACTATTGGATGGCATATGTTCTGTATCGGAGACTAGAGCTGTTGTGGTCTATCCAATTCAGTTTTCTGAATCAGCTCCTCAAATAACCAAACTGAATCTAAAGTTGACGAAAAACTGATTCATAATAGGCATGGATAGAGTCACTCGGAAAACTCGTTGCTCGTAATAATTCTGTTAAAATTACCTTTTTGGAGCAATATCTAAGTTTTTTAAAAAAACCGGAAGTCCCTTTGCCCTTCCAAAGTTTTTTCTGCCATTTTTGTTATGACTCAGGAAGTGAGTCGGAAATGATTCAGCTTTTCCCCACTTCTGGTCCCTGGTCTCGGATCAAGCCAGAGAAGCCAGTTTTAAACCAGAGAAGGAAGGAATTTCCTGGCCTCGGCTCAAGCCAGAGAAGCCAGTTTCAAATCCAGAGAAGCCAGTTTAAAACCAGAGAAGGACGGAATTTCCTCCGCTTGCTTTTCCCTGCTTCTGGTCCCTGGCCTAGACTCAAACCAGAGAAGCCAGTTTTAAACCAGAAAAGGAAGGAATTTCCTCCGCTTGCTTTCCCCTGCTTCTGGAGTAAAACAACTACTTTCAAAGTAAAGACAACCCAATGAAACAGGAAATAACACTTTCAAACTATTAACGAAAGGATTTGAAATTCTCAGAAATTTTGAAAAGTTTTGAATTTTTTTCTGTTTTTTATTTTTTATTTCATATCAAAAGCATTGCATAAATCAGCCTAAAACTGATAAAAATACAAGGTGTGCAGGCGGTTAAATATCTTTCGACCAAAACCGGGCAAGAGCAACGGCATTGTCTGTAGCCCCCAACAATTCCTCCTCTGTACATGAGGCAAGGCACAACGGACAAGCATACAGATGCAGGGTTGTTTGTTCTGCTCCACAGTCACACAAGGTATGGGATTCTTTTAGGTAGTGCCATTTTGCCAGGTTGTCTTTTGATCTGCCCACTCTGCTTCTGAGGGGACACGGAAAGAGCCTCCTCGAAGACTGTGTAAATACAGTCGGGCGTCTCCTGGGCAATGTTTCTTGTAAATGGCCAATCTTTCCAAATCCAACAGCATTGCTTTTTAAAAAAAAAAATCTGTGAAAATCGGAATTGACTTTAGAATCGAACCACTACAACCGAAACAATTTTTTTTTTGTGGATCAACCAAGCCTAATTCATAACCCTTTTGGTACTAATGTTGGAGAGTGGTCCCTGATCAAAGTGGTCCCTGGTCAAGTTGTCCCTGGTCAAAAAAAAGGTTGGGAACCATTGACCTAAACAATAGGATTTTTTTTTAATTTTTCTGATGGTAACCACTGTTTGAAGTGGAATATGCTGCCTTGAGGTCTCTCACTTTGGAAGTATTTTTAAATAAAAGGACTGGGTAGCCATTTGTGCTTTGTATAGTCCTGCATGGCCAGAAGTTGGGTTGGATGGCCCCTTGTAGTTTCCTCCATTTCTGGTGATTGAACCATTTTTTGAACCATTTTTTAAAGAATTAGAATTTCCTTTTGTTGGTCTCCTCAGGAGCTGGTGGTATGAATTCTAACACTGAGCTTGACTTCTCTTGTTTTCTGCTTATGGCACAGATTAACTTAAGCAAGTCACCAATCTCACTGTGAAAAGGTCAACCATATTTCTATTATTGGAGATAGAAGCTGACTCATAGAGAAATGCATTACAACATGTGCTTAGGATGTGGCCAATACTCTTGGGTGCTCAAGTGTATGAGGGATCCGAGCAGCAGCCAGGATGCTAACTGGGGCCCCTTACAGAGAGAGGTCAACCCTCCTGTTCAAGGAGCTCCACTGGCTGCCGTTTATATTCCGAGCCCAATTTAAGATGCAGGTGCTTACCTACAAAGCCCTGAACTGTTTGGGACCAGCCTACCTGCGTGACCGCATTTCCATCTACGAACCCACGCGTTCACTTCGGTCATCTGGAGAGGCCCTGCTCGTGATTCCGCCTGCGTCGCAAGCACGCTTGGTGGGGACACGGGACAGGGCCTTTTCTGTGGTGGCCCCCCGACTCTGGAACACCCTCCCCAAAGATCTTAGACAGGCCCCTACATTGGCAGTCTTCAGAAAGAACTTGAAGACCTGGCTGTTCTGATGTGCCTTCCCAGAACAGGAAATCTCCAATACCAAGTCCCATAAGCACTTTATTAGAACCAATGATTGCTGCACACCGCACACCGCACTTGCCCTAGAAGCCTCATATATACCACCTGTCACATCTGCACTTTTAATCTTGTACCCATTACTCCGGCCCGGCCCAGTTTTATTGTGCTTTAGTGTATTGTTTATTGCCTGTTGTTCATTTTTGTTTTATTTTGTTTTAATTGTTTTGATTTGCTTAGATTGTATTGTTATATTGTGTGTTGAGGCCTCGGCCTGTGTAAGCCGCATCGAGTCCTTCGGGGGATGCTAGCGGGGTACAAATAAAGAATAATAATAATAATAATAATAATAATGAAAAATAAAAGATGCTGAATGCACATGTGAAGCACCTCTGAGGGCCCTTCCAGACAGGACATATATCCCAGGATCTGATCCCAGGTTTTCTGTTTATTTAGATTATTTGGCAGTGTGGACTCATATAATCCAGTTTAAAGCAGAAAACCTGGGATAAGATCCTGTCTGGAAGGGCCCTGAGTGAACCAGTTGCCTTGTCACTACTGGTAATAATAAAGAGACCAGTGACCCTCAGAAATGGAATAGTCCTGTACGAGAAGGGCCCATGTGAAGGTGGAAAATATTCAAACTGGCATGCCTTTGTAAACCATGTTTTCTGGAATTTTTGCTACATTCTTAAAATGTTTTAAGAAATGTCTAAATGTCCTCAGTAGATGTTTACACGATCCACCACCAAACAAATTAGATGTTCATTTGAATAAAATTGTACTATTCTCCATTTCCTGTATTGGTAATAAAGAAGAACCATGACAGCCATTCCTTCCATGGAGGGAGGGGTAGATGGAAGAGGGCTTTCCAAAAGATGTACGTAAATGACATCTAGTGATGCGTCAGCAGCTCTCACAAAGTAAGAGACAGAGTAGGATCAGCCCTGGTTACTACATGGATGGAGGACTGATGAAAACGATGTGCTGTAAGCTATATCTCAGAGGAAGGGGGTTCCAATATTTTTTTGCGTTAAACAAAACTCTATGAAATTAATGCGTTAAACAAATTGCGTTAAACCAAACTCTATGAAATTAATGGGGTTTGCTTTAAGACAATAGGTGACTTGATGGCACGTACGTGCGCACACATGGATGTTACTGACAGCTACTGTGCAAGAATACTAGCAGATGATTCAGTCTTCCAAGGCAGCAAGACAAAAATAGTAAGGTGGGGGCAGGGCAGGGATGCCTGCCAAAGAGTGTAGCTAAGCTTCAAAGACCATTGGAAGATTTATTGCAAATCCAAGAGGCAAAGAGAACTAATGCAGAAAACTGTTGATAATGTTTCTTTTGTTGACACAACTGAAAGTTATAACTACTGATGAAGATCCTGTACTCTGAAACGTAATACAGATCTGGATACAGCTGAGCAAATACTTGAATGAAAATGAGCATGCTTGAAAAGCTAATATAAATCATAAAGGCAGCCAGAAGAACTCTTCATTTTGAAAAGAGTAAAAAGAGCGTCATAGCTTGTTACACAACAATGCTGTGCAAAAAAAAAACAACAAAAAAACACTGCAAGTTGAGTCTCCCTTATCTGAAATGCTTGGAGCCAGAAGGTTTTTCATATTTTGTTTGGATTTTGGAATACCTGCATTTTCATATAAACAGTGAATGAGAAATAGGGGGGAAGTGACTAGTCACATCTCCTTGAGGCCCGCTGCATTTTTTTACAGTGAAAAAAGGAGTTAAAGAAGTAGAAAAACTTCATTTACACAAGACCCCTGTAAAAAGCAGACATCCCAAAGGTGGATGGGGTAGCCTGGCAGCACAAAGTTTCAGTTTTTGGAGTATTTTAGATTTCCAGATACGGCCTGTATTAGATTTCTCTTTATTGATGTGTCTCTTGCATTTATGTGTGTATGTACATAAATGTTAAGGGATAACTGGAGCACATTGTGGACCGCTGATGAGGATCATAAATTATAGAGTGACTTGAGGCATACAGAGCTTTAAATGATTCAGTTCAGCAGGGGTCCTCAAACTAAGGCCCAAGGTTCAGATACAGCCCTCCAAGATCATTTACCCGGCCCTCACTCAGGGTCGACCTAAGTCTGAAACAACTTGAAAGCACACAACAACAACAACAACAATCCTATCTCATCAACCAAAAGCAGACCCACATTTCCCACTGAAATACTAATAAGTTTATATTTGTTTAAAATGTTCTTCATTTTAATTATTGTATTGTTTTAAGTACTTTTTGCACTACAAATAAGATATATGCAGTGTGCATAGGAATTCATTCTTATTTTTTTTCAAATTGTAATCCGGTCCTCCAACAGTTTGAGGGACTGTGACCTGGCCCTCTGTTTAAAAAGTTTGAGGACCCCTGAGTTAAAGGATCAATACCCTGAAGGCATCAGAACCTGTCTGATTTTGGAAAGTAAGCAGAGTCAGACTTGATGGTTAGTACTTAGATGGGACAACACTAAGGAATCTGAGGTGCTGTAGGCTATATTTCAGAGGAAGGGAATGGCAAACCTCTGAGCATACCTTGTCAAGGAAAAACCTATAAAATTCATGGAGTTGCCACGGTTTGACAGGTGATTTCAAGAGTGATGGTCAAAGCCAGGCATGTAGCCGGGGGGGGGGGGGGGCTCAAGGGGCTTCAGCCCCCCCGAAATTCTCATGGTGGTTCGCGAAAAGGCCTTACTGGTGCCAGGCATGTAGCCGGGGGGGGGGGGGGCTTGAGGGGCTTCAGCCCCCCCTGAAATTCTCATGGTGGTTCGTGAAAAGGCCTTACTGGTGCATTATTTAAACTGTTATGTTTATTCATATCATGATCTGATCACCATACTCAATATATCCCATATGCATGGGGGTATTGGGGTAATGATACAAAAGGTTTGCTAGGCTAGACCCTCTTTCACTCAGACTCAGCCCCCCCCCCGAAACTCAGCCCCCCCCCCCGAAAAAATTCAGCCCCCACCCCGAAACGAAATCCTGGTTACGGGCCTGGTCAAAGCAACCTGGAAAATTGGCTTAACGTATGCCTTCCATTAGCAGTTGAAAATGTGAGTATATTTTAAGTTCATTCTCAGTTAAAAGTAGGGAAGTGATCAAACTGAGATTTGTACAAATACCTGACATGAACTTCAGTGCATCAATGTTATGCGGCGGGAGTACAGGAATTCCTCAGCAGGAAAAGTTGCACTGATAATGCTCCTTGAAGTAAATCATTGGATTACATTATATTTTAGCCTGATGGGATTCATAATAAAGCACACGTTGCAAAAGCCTTAGGGTTGACAAGTTTAAAGTATTTTTGATTCACCTATCACAAAGGATGGTTTCTGAGGGTATTTCCCACTCCACCCGCATCCTTAGGACCTTCCCAGCTCTCTCTGCTAAAGACACCTGATATTGACAGTGGGGAATCCTTCTCTCAGCTTGTGACCGTTCCAACTCTGCAACTTAATTCCATCATCTCCCTGGATTAATCTGGCTTGCTTCCCCAGCTGACTCCTCTGACTAATACTGTGGCTCATGGACTGGATTCTCTAATCTCCCCACTGCTCCACCCCCTCCCTTACACACAAAATAAGGTGCACTGTGCTACAGCCTAAACAGATGACACAAGGTACGTCAACGGTATTGACTTAAATGGATTTAATAACCATTTCCTGCCCTAAAGGAATTTGGGGAACTGCAGATTAGTGAGAACCGTAATAGCATTCTCAGAATCCTCTCTGCAGTTCCACCCAGGGTTCTTTCAGGAGAGGCAAAGTGGGAATCAAACCAATATACCTTTTGAGTGTATGCCTATAGCTAGATGTAGGCTGTGAAGACAAAACAATGCTGCCACAGCAGCAGTTCCCAACTTTTTTCCAAGTTGTGATCCCATTATATGGAGGCAAAGTGACCTGCGACCCTGATATATTAAACGTTTTAATAGGGTAAATCAAAACACTTCAAAAATAGATTTTTCAATATAATATAATTCAAAATATTGCTAACTTACAACTTATTTAATGTGATGATTGAAACTGTAATTCATTAACAAAACCGAACTGCACATGAACTTGGACCTCACAACAAGCTAACCCAGGCATGGGCAAATAAAGGCCCAGGGGCTGGATGCAACCCCCTGGGGGCTTACCTCAGGCCCTCCTCATTTTCCCTGTCCTCTTGGCAGAAGGACACAGTGGCCTTCCATGTCCTAATGGCAAAAAGATGGGGGAGGAAAGCACGTAGCAGCTGAGAGCCCTCTGGAGTGCCCTCAGCCACCGTGTGTCTCGCCCTCCTCCTGGCATAAGGACGGTGTGAGTGGTCCCATCCTTCTGCCAGGAGGACGGCTTGAGGAAGGCACACAGTGGCTGAGAGCCCCCCCCCCCCCCCCCCGGGAGCACTCTCTGCTGTCTTGCCTTCCTCCCGGCATAATGCCAAGAGGATAGACCAAGTATTGTGGGGCGGGGAGGATCAATGAAGTTGCCATGTGTCCCACCATCCTCCCATCATGAGGATGACCCAGGCCCTACCCTATCCCCTCCTGGGCCCTCCCCACCCAGTGTGTGCCCGGTCCCCTTCCTTCCTGGCCTGGCCCTCCTGGCCAGGCCCACATCGCAGCCCCAAGGTAAAAAATTTGCCCATGCCTATGCTAACCCTAATAATGAAAGATCATTACACATTTACATAAGCAAATCTCTGTGCAGGATGCAATTATGTGATTTTTTGTTTTCCCTTTTTAAGATGTTCATAGCTCACCACTGCCTGGCAAACCCACACAAAACCCTTTGTGACCCCAAATGTTGTTTTTTAAATAAACACAAAATTATTTCTGTCAAAAATTAAATCTTGGATGTATTTTAGACAGAAACAATTCACTCCAGCAAGACAAAAACTCCTTGAAAAAACTGCTGCGGATGAAGACTAAGGTCAGAGATGGGGAACCTCAGACCAGAGAGGAAATCTGACTCTCAGGGTTACTCCACAATACTATTATTTCCCCAAATTTGTACTGTCCTCTTCCCCATTTTTACTTAATGATCAAACAGCCAGCTAATAAGCTTTATGAAGGAGAATTTCTTCTAAAATATATACTTAGTTGCTCTTAGATCCTTAAATGAAAGATTCAAGTATTTTGACACCACCCGGTTTTCTTGTATTCCATCTGCGATTGGAACATGGCAGTCAAGAACTTCCCTGACTCTGAATTTGACTCTCGAGGTAAATGAAATTCTCCATTTTTGACCCAGATTCAAATCTAACTAAACAATAAAATTACTGGCATAAATTATGAACTCTTCCATCTAAACAATATTGACCTGTTTCACAAAATTCCTATCAGGGCAGGGTCAGTCCAATTTTTTATTGTGTCAGAAGCAACCCAAGAAATCACTGCAGGCTGCTTCTGGTGTGAGAGAATTTGCTGTCCGCAAGGACGTTGCCCTGCTGATGCCCGGATGTGTTACAATCCTGTAGGAGGTTTCTCTCATGTTCCCACATGGGAAGCTGGGGCTGATAGATGAAAACCCACCACGTCTTGTGGATTCAAATCGCCAACCTTCAGGTCTTCAGGTCAGCAGTTCGGCCGGCACAAGGGTTTAACCCACTGTGCCACCTCAGCTCCTGGTCAGTACATGACATGTTGCTATGTGAGGCAAAGCTGAAATCATGCCCATGTACCTACTGCTGCACACATAAAAGAGTTTTGAGGTAGAGGACTGTGTTATTACAACTTTTTGGTGTAATAATAAACTTTCCTAAGAGTCGTTGTATTGTAAGTCTAATTTTAAACTTTCAACATAACTAAACAATCCAGCACTTTTATGAATGGTGGTTCAATGTGGCATTGAACAATTACTTGCTGAATCAGATCAAGGCATATCAAAATGTGTGTTTTGTTGTTTACAGTGATCATCTTGAGATCTCTAGGAAGCCAACAAGTAAGACGTGACTGCAGTATCCTTTTCCAGCTGTTCTTATTCTGGGACTGGTATTTATCGTGACTAATAGATATTGATTAAACAGTCATCTGTGAAATTATCAATCTTTGTCAAAATCTCAAGTAGACCTAATAGCCATCATGTCACATGCTGGGGAATTACTTAGTTGTGTAGTCAGTATTTGATAAGATGAGAAAGCAATGAAAAGCATATAGAATAGATTGCCCAGGACATGTTGAACACTGAACTCATGGCCAGAAGGTGATTTAACTGAGGGAGATGTGAGAAGAAAAAATCATGGATAATTTCAATTTATTAAATAATTAGGCTTCAGACATTGGCCGAAATCCAGATGGAAATTAGTCATGCATAGGCATAAGCAAGTGGAAAGGGACGGAGTATTCATTGTCCCTTTCCTGTTTCCCTGGGGATCCTTCACCGCATTAACTCTCTGAGTCAATATTAATTTTGGCACCAACCTTGCAGTGCTCTGGGGGCTTTTCCCCTCCAGCTTCCTTAGTGGTGTTCTAATGCTTTTGAGTCCGTACTCCTGGGAAACACAGAAGGTTCTCCAAGCAATGAACCTCTCCTTTTCATAACAAACAGGCCGGGCAGGAGGGAGGAGTGCAGGGGCCTTTAGAGAGCAGGATGGCTCTGCAGTTTCGAAAATGTTTGCTGGGCAAAATGCCAGACAAGAAGGCTGTAACCGGATCGCCTCATATCTCTGTGGCAGAGTATGCCATTAAAAGGAGTGGGGAGAGAGATGAAATCTGCATTATAATTCCATCAGTTCTGCAGAGCATTTAACCCACTTAGCAGCCAATTAAGGCATTTCCACACTGTCCCTTTTTTCCTCCTGGGAAAGTTGTGCTTCTACATGACAACTACCTTGGAGAATCACCATTAGATTGTGGTCCCAAAGCTGATGCTTTATTTAATTCTTTACAGTGGAGGTGAAGATGTGTGACCTTCCAGATGTTGTTGGATTTCAGAGCACTTCAGTTCTATCCTGTGCAGCTGGAGGAGGATAATAGGAATTGATTTCATATCTGGGCCCAATCTCTGTTCAACTATATCCATTCAAGGTCTCCTTGTGCAAAGCCATTCGACACAGTGAATCGCAGTGCTCTCTGGACCATCTTCCAAAAAATCGGGTGCCCTGGCAAATTTGTGAACATCCCGTGGCTCCTCCACAATGACTTAATGGTAACAGTCTTGGACAGCAATGGCTCCCATTGACGACGCGGAATGGCTTTCGTAGTAATGATGATGTTTTGATGATGATGTTTTTGTTTAATGCTGGATGCGGATTTTATATTATGTCTTGGATTTTTGAATTTTGTTCTTTCTATGTTGTACACCGCTGTGAGTCGCCCCCAGGCTGAGAACAGCGGTATATAAGCAAAGTAAATAAATAAATAAATAAATAAATAAATAAATAAATTTAATGTGGAATCAGTTGTCAAACAGGGATGTGTTATTGCTCCAACCTTATTTTCCTTCTTCATTACTATAATACTTCATCTTGTTGATGGGAAACTTCCGACCAGAGTGGAAGTCATCTATCGGACAGATGGCAAGCTATTTAATTTCGACAGATTGAAAGCCAAAATGGTCACAACAACATCTGTTATAGAACTCCAATATGGTGATCTGTGCGCATTCAGAAGAAGACCTACAAGCCACTCTAAACACCTTTGCAGAAGCATATGAGAAGCTCGGCCTCTTATTGAACATCGAGAAAACCAAAAGTGCTCTTCCAGCAATCACCAGCCAATCCCTCTGCAATGCCAGAGATACAGCTTAATAGTGTAGCATTAGAAAACATTGACCATTTCCGCTACCCTGGCAGCCACCTCTCCACCTAAGTCAACATTGACACTGAAATACAACACCACCTGAGCTCTGCGAGTTCAGCATTTTCCCGAATGAAGCAAAGAGTGTTTGAGGACCAGGACATCTGTAGGGAGACCAAGTTGCTTGTTTAGAAAGCCATTGTCCTCCCAACTTTGCTATACACCTGCAAAACATGGACTGTCTACAGACGTCATACTCAACTCCTGGAATGATTCTTAGGAAGACAAGCGGACAAATGTCAGTGTGCTGGAAGAAGCAAAGACCATCAGCATTGAAGCAATGCTCCTTTGCCATCAACTCTGCTGAACTGGCCACGTTGTCCGAATGCCCAATTGCCGTCTCCCAAAGTAGTTACTCTACTCCGAACTCAAGAATGGGAAACAGAATGTTGGTAGACAGAAAAAGAGATTTATAGATGGGTTAAAGCCAACTTTAAAAACTGTGGCATAGAACTGGGAATCCCTGGTCCTTGAGTGCTCTAACTGGAGGTCAGCTGTGACCAGCAGTGCTGCAAAATTCAAAGAGGCACGAATGGAGGACAAAAGGGAGAAATGTGACAAGGGGAAGGCATGTCAAGCCAACCCTGACTGGGACAGCCTTCCATCTGGAAACTGATGTCGTCACTGCGAGAGAACATGAGGATCAAGAATAGGGCTCCACAGCTCCTACGGTCCCACCACCAAGACGCCACATCTGGGAGACTATCAACATCGAGCTACAAGGAATCACCTAAGTAGAAGTAAATGAGGAAGTCCATGTGCTACTCACCTCAAAAGAACATGACCTGGTCAAAAGGCCTAGCAAATGTACAACATTAGAATGATGGGAATAGAGCCCTGTGCCCCAAAGGAATCTGTTCGAAAGAAGAAAATGGAACTGACACTTGTCTCCATTGTAGGTCACTGCCATGAAGGCTGCTATTTTAGAAAGATTACCTCCAGGTGGACTGAGTGAAAGAACTGCTGTTTCAACAAAGACCAAACGGTCACGAGGCAGGCTTTATAAAGTTATCTTCTAAGGCTATCTGCATACTGCAGCTAGTCTTGTAACTTAATGTGCACTAATATGGCACATTCACAGACATTTGCTACCTCTTTAACTATCATGGATCCTCTGGATGACGGTTGCCAGTCAGGTTCTGGCTGGTTGGAGTAGCTGTCCAGTATTCAGGGTGGATTGTACAAGAGAAAGCGATTATGTAAGTAACCTGGATCTAAACCATGTAGGGCTTTAAAGGTCAAAACCAACACTTCGTACTTTGTCTGGAAAGTAATTGGAAACCCCAAATTTTCACTCTCATGTTATGTTTACATGAAAGGCACTGCAGACTGCTTCAACCAGAGAAGTCAGGCATAGCAGAGCACCTGATGAACCAACCTGGACATCGAATATTATTTGAGAACAGAGAAATGCTGGACCACTCTCACAACCACCATGTCAGGCTACACAGAGAAGCCATTGAAATCCACAAGCATGTGGACAATTTCAACAGAAACCATAAAAATGAACAAAATCTGGATACCAGTATTAAAAAAACTCTAAATTTATAACAGTAAATAAGGAACAACACTCAAACACAGGGAAACTCCAGACAAGAAACAATCAGGGGCAGCTAATCGCCTCTCAATAAAGGATTCCCCCAGGCAGTAACAAGTCACACCTAAAAACTGTCAGGCCATCAAATGCTAACCAAGGTGGCCAACAGTCAAGAGTTCTTTGTCCCACCCTGGACATTCCATAGATATATAAACCCAATTTTCCTAGTTGCCAACAGACCTCACAACCTTTGAGGATGCCTGCCATAGATGCAGGTGAAACGTCAGGAGAGAATGCTTCTGGAACATGGCCATATAGCCTGAAAAAACTACAACAACCCTATTTTATATAATCCAAAAGTATCATATGTCCAGACTGTGTATTCTTTATTCAGAATTCCAAAATCCAAAATACTCCAATAACCAAAAATGTCGATATGCATGGCTGACATAGTGACAACTGTACTTCTGATAGCTGACAAAAAAATTAAAAATATTGTGTACAAAATTGCATCCAGGCCGTGTGTATGAAATGTATGTGAAGCATACATTAATTCTGTGTTTTGATTTGAGTCATAACTCCAAGATACCTCATTGTGTATATGTAAGTACTATGAAATTCCAAAAATACCAAATAACAAATACTTCTGGTCCCAAGGACTTTCAAGATATAGGACACTAAAACCTATAGTATGTTCACATCTATATAAATAAAAATGTAATGTTCATTTGTGGGATTAACATAACTCAAAAACCACTCTACAAATTGACACCAAATTTGGACACAATACATATGTTAGGTCAATGAGTGACTATTACTCTTAAAAACACTGAAAACACAGCAGAAGAGACTTAAAAAGCAAAAAAAACATTCCAACACATGCACAAAACCATATATATATATATACACACACACACACACACATATACACAAATACACACACACATACATATGCACACACAAAGCACATATACACACAGGCTAGTTTATGTATAATTTTGTATACTTTTTGGGCTGAATTGGCATTGATTTAAAAGGTAACCTTTACTGGTGGAAAGTCAAAGTGTAATTGAGTAAATAAATAAAATTACAAAGATACCAGTGTTCTCTGTTGCTGTTATTGGCAAAGGGGACTAAACTTTCCAGTGCTGCTGTTGCTTTGGTAAACACAACATTGAGCCTTCTAGCATGATTTTCTTTTCTAAGCAATTGCTTTATTTTCTGTGGCAGTGGAACAATGCTGTAAACTTGTCTCCAACTGCCAACTGTGTGTAAACAAAATCAATATAACATTTTGTATTAATGCCTTGGATGCAGAACCAGGCAACCAAAACTTGATTTATGGGCCTCGCTAATGCTGTCTTGTTAACACATTGATTAAATGAAGAGATTAACAGTGCTACCCTACAGAGGTCTTCCCAGAAGTCAGACTTACGAACTTTCGTGGGAGTTATTTACAGACAAATAGCATTTCACCTAGGAATGCAAGTGAGATTTCCATATCTGCATCAATTAGCATAATATTTTAAGAAATTTCATCCAATATTTAAGTCAATGAAGCAGTGTTCTAAGAGTCTTTGCTTCTACCTAGTGGCAGAAATGTGAACTAGGAGAAATATTTTGCTCTAGTCTTTTCCACCATTTCATTCTTCACTTTTAAAAAATTGCCACCCATCATGCATTTTTATTTATTAATCTCCCACTTTCTTTCCAATTTAAGATTCAAGGCAGTTAACAACAGTCGTAACAAGCAGAAACTCCAAATTAGAACCTGCTAAAGGATAATGTGGTTTATCCACAATTACCCAATAAGTTAGGAGCCCCCGGTGGCACATTGGGTTAAACTCTTATGCCAGTAGGACTGCTGACTGAAAGGTTGTCGGTTCAAATCCAGGGAGCGGGTAAGCTCCTGTCAGTCAGCTCCAGCTTCTTATGCGGGGACATGAGAAAAACCTCACATAAGGAGGTTTCTTTCATGATCTGGATAAGGGCGAGCAAATTGAAGTTGAATCCAGACAAAACAGAGGTTATCATGGTCAGTCGCAAGGCCGAACAGGGTATAGGGTTACAGCCTGTGCTGGATGGGGTTACACTCCCCTTGAAGGCACAGGTTCACAGCTTGGGAGTCCTTCTGGACTCATAGCTGAGCCTGGAATCTCAGGTTGCAGCGGTTGCTAGGGGGGCTTTTGCACAATTAAAGGTTGTGTGCCAGTTGTGCCCATACCTTGGGAAGTCAGACTTGGCCATGGTGGTCCATGCTCTCATCACATCTAGGTTAGATTACTGCAACACGCTCTACATGGGGTTGCCTTTGAAGACTGCTCAGAAGCTTCAAATAGTCCACTGAGAGGCAGCCAGATTAATAACTGGAGCAGTGTACAGGGAACACACAACTCCCATGTTACGCCAGCTCCACTGGCTCCCAGTTTGCTACCGAGCACAATTCAAAGGGCTGGCCTATAAAGCCCTAAACGGCATGGGCCCAATTTACCTGTCTGAAAACATCTCCCCCTATGAACCACAGCAGAGATTAAGATCTTCTGGGGAGGCCCTGCTCTCGGTCCTGCCACCATCACAGGCGCGTTTGGCAGGAACAAGAGACAGGGCCTTCTCAGTGTTTGCCCCTCAGCTATGGAACTCCCTTCCTAATGAGACCAGGTCAGCCCCCTCCCTCTTGTCCTTTAGAAAGTTGATAAAAACGTGGCTGTGGAACCAAGCCTTTGGGACTGTGTAATGAGACGGTGATAGGAACTCTTAGTATGCCAACCGAATTTGATATGGCTGTTGAGACAGTTTTAACTAGAGGATTTTAACGTCAAGATAAGTGATTTTGATGTTTTTGTATGTGTACGGTCTAGTATGTTTCAGCATTGAATGTTTGCTGTTTATATGTTGTGCTCTGCCCTGAATCCCCTTCGGGGTGAGAAGGGCGGAATAGAAATGCTTTAAATAAATAATAAAAAATAAATAAAATAAATAAATCATCAGGGCGTATCTTGCACACAGCCAATTCTTTCACACCAGAAGCAACTTGCAGTTTCTCAAGTCACTGCTGACATGGAAAAAAAAACCAATAAGTTTCCATGGCTGAGTGGTTATTCGAAGCCTGGTCGAAGTTTCAGAACAACACTCAGACACCCTGCCGACTCTCAGATTTGCCTCAGGGTTGCTCTGCAGTGGAAATGACTCGAAGGCACAAAGCAATAAAATACAGGGACAGAGTGCGGAAACAGGAATGCAACACCTTTCTTCATATTTCATTATGTACGGTGTTGTTGTTGAATGCTTCCTGATTTATGACAACCCTAAGGCAAACCCTGGAGTTTGATTCAAAGAATTTGTTCAGTGGTGGCTTGCCCTTGCCATTCTCTGAGTCTGAGAAGCCATAAAGTGAGTCTTTGGTTCATTTTTAAAGCAGGGTTCTCCCTGTTGTGGCTTGGGCACAGCCCTCATAATCCTGTTCAAGCTGTTTTAGGTCATTAAATTGCACACACTAGTATGTTCCCTCCTGAAATGCCACCTAGTGATATAACTGGTCCTAGCACACTGCTCTGGAGGTTTGTTTGCAATGCATCTGCTGTGTGGGAGTGCACATTATTTACAGATACATCTATTTCTTTTAGAAGATGTGTTTGTATTTAGAACATGCAGCTTCTGAAGGGACAGGTTGACTGCAGAGTTGCCTAGGTCGGAAGATTTATATTTAAAATTGCAGCCACCAGTGGAGGAATAACAGCTCTACAGCACATCGCCTGTTGGGATTGAATTTGGGCAATTCTCAGCCTGGGGTCAGGACCCCTGAGGGGGTCATGAGGGGGTGTCAGAGGGGTTGCCAAAAAAACACAGTATTTTCTGTTGGTCATGGGGGTTCTGTGTGGGAAGTTTGGAACAATTCTATTGTTGGTGGGGTTCAAAATGCTCTTTGATTGTAGGTGAACTATAAATCCCAGCAACTACAACTCCTAAATGTCAAGGTCTATTTTCCCAAAACTCCACCAATCTTTGCATTGGTGTATATTGAGCATTAGTGCCAAGTTTGATCCAGACCTCACAACCACTGAGGATGCTTGCCATAGATGCAGGCGAAACGTCAAGAGAGAATGCTTCCAGAACAGTGGTTCTCACCCTGGGGTCTCCAGATGTTTTTGGCCTACAACTCCCAGAAATCCCAGCCAGGTTACCAGCTGTTAGGATTTCTGGGAGTTGTAGGCCAAAAACATCTGAGGACCCCAGGTTGAGAACCACTGTTCTAGAATATGGCCATATAGCCCAAAAAACCTACAACAACTCATTGGTCCAGATCCATCATTGATTGAGTCCACAGTGCTCTTTGGATGTTGGTGAACTACAACTCCAAAACTCTCTGGATGTTGGTGAACTATAACTTCAATGCCCACCAAACTTTCCAGTATTTTCTCTTGGTCGTGGGAATTCTGTGTGCCAAGTTTGGTTCAATTCCATTGTTGATGGAGTTCAGAATGCTCGTTGAATGCAGATGAACTATAAATCCCACAACTACAACTCCCAAATGACAAAATCACCCCCCCCCCCAATCCCACCAGTATTCAAATTTGGGCATATCGGGGATTTGTGCCAAATTTGGTCCAGTGATTGAAAATACATCCTGCATATCAGATATTTACATTACAATTCAAACACTAGCAAAATTATAGTTTTGAAGTAGCAACAAAAATAATGTTATGGTTGGGGTCACCACAACATGAGGAACTGTAGTAAGGGGTCGCGGCATTAGGAAGGTTGAGGAGTGCTGTATTAAACCTTCCTATGTAAACAGCAGTGAGGGGTCAATGTGTTGTTGAAGGCTTTCATGGCCAGAATAACTGGGCTGCTGTGAGTTTTTGGGCTGTATGGCCATGTTCCAGAAGCATTCTCAACCTCTGAGGATGCCTGCCATAGATGTGGGCAAAACATCAAGAGATAATGATTCTGGAAAACGGCCATACAGCCCAGAAAATTCACAACAACCCAGTGAGTGTCAGTTTCCCTGCAGAACATTTTCTCCCTTCAGTCTACCTCTTTGATGGGTCCCATGTCTTGAAAATAAAGACCGTACCTAAAAAGAATAATCAAACCACAAATAACAGGGCATCCCAGGAAATGACTCCTGTTCTCTTTGGTGTAGCCAATGTTTAAATATTTGAAAGCCATCATAAGAAAAAGGGAACAGGTTTGTTTTCTGCTGCCCTGAAGACTAGGACTTGGAGCAATGGGTTCAAATGACAGGAGAAGAGATTCTAATTGAACATAAGTCAGAACGACTGAATCCATATGCACCACCCATGTACTGGTCCATAGTTTGGGCACTCCAGGTTTTACAATCCTGCCCCTGTCACCAATCACCATAGGACTTTTGTTGGTTTTGGTTTTCCTGGAAGACAGCAATGTGTGAATTTGTTTTATGTATGGAGATCAGTACAGAGACCAACACAAAATCTTCACAGAGAGAGATTTTGAATCAATGGCATGGTTAACATGACAACTGGTGGCCTCTTATCTGCTGCAGCCTTCATCTGCCTTCACAGCTATTGCAACATGTACCACTTTATTATTCGCATGCTCCACCATTGAGGTCTTTGGATTATTCTTTGTCTTGTTCCTCCCCTATAACACCACTGCTGTGGGTGTAGCCCTGGTGGGAGTACATGACCCCTGGATGCATAATTTCACTGGGATACACAAGCTCCCTCACCACATTTCAACTGACTCATAAATATTCAATAGGGTTAGAGAAAGTGTTATGATTGGTAGTGTCTTTTTGCCACTGTACAGCTAAACAAAACTGGTGTGCCAGGATATATACTCAACTGTGTAGTAAAACAAGATAGGCAAGAAATAATAACATGTTGGGCTTTAGCACAGCAGGTTAAACTACCAGCTGTAGAAAATCTTGCCAATCCAAAAGTTGGCAGTTCAAGCCTGGGTTGCGGTGAGCTCCCTCCGTCAACCCAGCTTCTGCCCACCTAGCAGATTGAAAACAGTGAGTAATAAATAGATACCACTTTTAGTGGGGAGGTAGTAATAATAATAAAGGTGCCCATAAGAACATGCCGGCGATTCGAACAGGAGGATGTCTACAGACAACAAAGCTCCTCCTCATGGAGGATGGAGCAACAGCACCACCCCTGGCCAGAGTCGAGCAAAGCCTCCAGATGCTGGAGATGGAAATAATGGGAAAGCCTATACCTCTGTTTATGTATTGTCTGTCCTTGTTAATTGTATAACAGCATTGAATGCTTGCCGTATATGTGTTCTGTAATCTGCCCTGAGTCCCCTCGGGGAGACAGAGCAGAATATAAATAACGTATACTATTACTACTACTACTACTACTATTACTATTACTATGACAAAGGCATACTGTGCCCGATCTGATAAATAATGCAATTTAAGATGATAATCCCTGCTACTGTTCAATTCATCCTTGGTTTGAAACTAGTAGCAATTACTTCTGAGCAATGTGCCATATTTTTATTTTCCATTCTATTCACAACAAACTTATCTCTAGCTCATTTTAAATTTCTGCAAGATAAACAAAATATTTTTTACCAAACCATTGTTGTTGTTATTGTTGTTGTTACCTACCTGATGATCCCTATGGATCAAGCCATAAAATAACCAGCATATGATATAAAATTCAGTATTAAAGATCGTAATTGAAAATGATCTGGATGTCGTTGAACTCCCGAATGTTATCATAAGTACCTTTCTAGTCCAACCAATAATGGGAACATAAAGATTCCTTTCTTTTTTTCCAGAAGACGGCTTTGTCCTGAAAAGCTTCCAGTGGAAGGATTTTAAAAAATTTAAATGCTGAAATATTCATTTGCCCATGACTTGTATCCATATTTGATGTACAGTTTTATCATGACCTTTCCATTACTGTTTTCAAAATGTGTCTTACTCCCTTTTATGATGTTTAATGTTCATGAGACTGTATGCCCTCCTAGAGCACATTCTGGCAGATGGGCAGAATATGCATTATTTAAATAAATAAATGAGTCATGGTTAACATGATGAAATATTTATTCATGATTTCTTTTTAGTAAATTCTGTGCTCTAGACAGAAGAAAACATTATAAAACTATTGCAAGTAAGCATTATAAAAAAGATGGATAATAAAGGAAACGATAGGTACTATGGTACCCAGTATATACACTTCTTAAATACAAGTATACCTGATATCCAGTCCCAAATAAAATAAACATTGAATAAATGGGATTTATGTGTGGGTTTAGCATTCAGCAATTTTTTTCTTGTCAGAAGCGACTTGAGAAAGTGCAAGCTGCTTCTGGTGTGAGAGAATTGTCCATCTGCAAGGACGTTGCCCAGGGGACGCCTGGATATTTTACCATCCTGTGTGGGGCTTCTCACAAGCTGGAGGTGACAGACAGGAGCTCACCCTGCTCCTCAGATTCGAACACAGGACAAAGGTTTAACCCATTGTGCTACCAAGATTACCATTTTAGGCAAAAAGATTCCATCTAAATATTAGAAAGAACTTCCTGACCCGATCTATACTGTCACTTAATCCAGTTCGAACTACATTGACCTGGATTATATGAGTCTCCATTGCCAGATAATCCAATTCAATCTGCATTATAATGGTAGTATAGATGGGGCCAGAGCTGTCTGACAGGAGAATATGCTGTTTTGGGCCCTTCTACACCCGCTTCCTCTCGGGTTCTAGTTCCTACCCCAACCCAAATCCTGGGCTTTCTTGGGAGGGGTGGCTAGATGGCATTCTGGGTCAAAAGGTTGACCCAGGATGCCATCCAGCCCCCCTCCAGCTCCCATTTCACCCCCCAAACTTACTGAAGGGGCCTGTACAGTCCTCTGTTCAGTCCTCCTGATGCAAGCAAATGATGCGTTAGGAGGTAGGAGGTTGAGAGGAGGGAAATCCTTTACAGTCAGGAGGACTGTAAAGAGGGGGCTTTGCTGCCTGCAGTCCCCTACAGTAAATTTGGGGGGTGTGAAATGGGGGGGGGGGCTCAGAGGGAAGGGAGCACCATTCCACTTATCCAAGCTTTTAAGAGCCCAAAGAACCAGGATTGCTGTGGGGACTGAACCCCAGGACAACGGAAGCAGTCCAGAGAGTCAGTCCCCACAGGTCCCCCACTTCAAAATCTTTAGAGGTGTCTAATGTGGAGTAAACTAGAAAAACCTGGTTTACTTTGCTTTTACCTTCGACATCATTTGGATGCCTCAGGTAAAAAACGTGACAGGCCCCGCATTTTGGGCCTGTTTGGAAGGGCCCTTAGAGTGTGATGTCTTCTTCTTTGGAGGGTTTTAAGCAAAAGTTGGATGACCATCTGTCAGGAGTGCATTGAACGTGTGTTCCTAAATGGCATATAGGGGTTGGACTGGTGTTGGGGGAGGTGTTTTACAACACCATAAAGAAAAATAAGATCAGAAAATGCTGGAATGAGGGAGTCCTGATGGCTCTTCATTATAGAGGATGGAGAGACAGCACCCCCTGTGGACTCGAGCCCAACCGTCCATGGCACAACACAACACCTCCTCTGTTCTGTCTGTGTACTGTCTATATAAATGGCATTGAATGTTTGCCTTGTATGTGTACTTGTGATCCGCCCTGAGTCCCCTTCAGGGTGAGAAGGGCAGAATATAAATAAAGTGTTGTTATTATTATTATCATTATTATTATCATTATTGTGGTCTTTTCCAACTTTATGATTCTATCTGGAACAATATTGTGATGGATGATGAAAACTGCTGAGATATCCAATAAAACAAACAGGAGGTATGTGCACAGATATCCTTCTTGGTCTAGATGGTCCACCAAATTGACAAAAGCCATTTCCTTCCTGCAACCAGATGTGAATATGAAATGGGACAGGGAGATAATCCTTTTGTGCAGAAACATCATCAAGCACTTAAGCATCCTGAGCTAGACAATTGAGTGGAAATAATGTAGCAGAGTTCAAGGAAAGGAGTTTCCAACAAAGATCTTGGTACATATTGGAATTATTATACAGAGGAATTAAACATTACATACTTGGCCCATCCTCTTGTGCTGTTTTTAAAAGGCAGGATGGGGTAAGGGTCCATATTTTTGTTCATTCTTTTTCTTTTCTTTTCAGAAATGAGCTCCAAATGACTACTTCCTCCAGAGACAGAGACCGCTGGCATCAAGCTTTTTCCTGCACACAACACATACTTAAAATTACAGCTGATTCTTCAATATACACCGTCTTGAGAGGGCTTTTAAAAAAGAAATGCCACACATGCATAGAAGCAGATTGCTAAATGTTAATGGAAAAAACGACTCATTTCTGCAGTTTGTGAAAATGCAACTTTTAATGAATAAGGTATATATTAAAGAATGACAATTTCTGACTCATCTGAATATGTTTTTACATGAAGATGGAAGTCTGCAATATACATAAAAAAATAAATACGTAACGGTAAAGTTCATCACGGAATACAACTCAATCCAAGAGAAAAATTCAGCTGTGTGCATTCGGTTTCAGTCTCAAACAGATTGGAGTGTAATTTTTTCATGCCGCCAGAAGAAGTCACAAACTTCTCCACTGCTTTTATTTATCTCCACTGAATGAAGCCAAGGAATTATGAAATTATATCTTCCAAAATGCCAATATTACCCAAGTTTTTTTAAAAAAAAAGTGGTTTCCAAATGCAATTCATTGAAAATTCTTGCATTAAGAAATACTCTCCCCCCCCCCACCATTGGTGCAATCCCTTCTAATATAATGTCCATAATAATAGAGACAGCTCTTCTGAAGCCCAAATCAGAGCACTGTAGTGTAGTCTATGATCTTAATTCTTCCAAACCCTGCATTCAATTGTCCACTAAAGTTATTTCGTACACATCAATGCTACCTTCTTAGATTCCTTTATTGGCTGCCTTTTTTTTTTTGAGATAGTCTGTTTCAGACCTTTCTCAAACTGCAACTTATGAGGGCTGCAGATGCTATGCTTGACCACATAGTCTTTAAAATGGTGGTTTTTAAACAGTATTTCTCATTACACTCATTTATTCTAAAAAACATTTGCTACATTAATGCCAGGTTTTAAAAAGGTAAAGGTTTCCCCTGAAATTAAGGTAAGGCATGTCCAATTCTGGGGGATGGTGAACATCTCCATTTTTAAGCTGAAGAGCCGGCGTTGTCCATAAATGCCTCCAAGGCGTTGTGGCTGGCATACAGCGCCATTACATCCCTGCAGAATGGTACCTATTGGTCTACTCACATTTGCATTTTTTTAACTGCTAGGTTGGTAGAAGCTGAGCCTAACAGCAGGAGCTCACCCCATTCCTCAGATTCAAACCACCAACCTTTTGATCAGCAAGTTCAGCGGATTAACCCACTTTGCCTCTAGGGGCCCCTAATGTCAGGTTTAGCCATTGCAATAATGGGGATCAGGCACCTTCAAAATTATACTTGAAATTCTCAAGCATGAAATAAGTAGTGTTGTGCATTTGGGGTAAGCCTTGACCCGTTTCATGTCCTGGCTTTTGGTGGGAGCCCCGATCCATTTTTGGGAGCCTCCCGAAATTGGGAGGGCAGATATCTGTTTTCGCTCTGGAGTGCCAAAAGATCTGTTTTCTATTGGTCCATTATTAGTGGGGGGGGGGGGTATTCCCACCCAGGCTCCCCTTCCCAGCACGCATTTTAAGGAGGTTTCTTCTTACCTGCTGTTACTACCCTAGAGGAGGTGCTTGGCTGCAGACACTGGCAGGCTTGCCACTTTCTGGGCCTGAACGCCAGACACGCACTCTCTTTCCAAGGCAAGGAGGCAAGTTCTGTTTCTTACTCTACAGTAAGAGGCATTCGTTTGCAGGCACTGGCAAGTGCACATGTACTTTAAGCCTGCATACCACACATGCACTCTCCTTGTGTGTGTGTGGATCATGCAGGCTCAGAGTGCTCGCACCGCCACTGTCTGTAGCCAAGCACCTCCTCTAGAGTAAAAAAAAAATCTTACTCTAGAGGAGGTGCTCAGCTGCAAGCACTGGCAGGCACATGCTTTCTGGGCCTACATGCCACGCACACTCACTCCTTTTCCAAGGCAAGGAGATAGTTCTGGGAGGCACTCAGCTGTAGGCACATGCTTTCTTTTCTGGGCTACACCATGCCAGCCAACCACACACTCTCCAAGGCATTTTAAGGATGCTTTCCACATCCAGGTAAGGAAGAGTGCTGACCTCCTGGAAGAGGAGAGTAGTTTTCAGAGAATGAGGGTTTACTTTTTGTTTGTTGGGGGATTAATATAAAAGATTAAACTATGATGCCAAAAAGCAGGCCAGGAGCTGGGACCTGTTCCAGCTTGCTTTCAAGTCAAGCTGATTTTTGTTCTGGGAAGGGCCTTCCCGTTAAGTGCCCCCAAAGTACCAAAAGAAATGAAGGAAATGGGAGAAATGAATTCTGTGTACCATTCTAGAAATAAGTATTGCGGCTGTGTTCTTGAAACTTCCAGTTTGCTAGTAACACATTGGCATCTGTGTGTATGGTACTAAGATTTTAGCAAGAAATATTCAAAGCATTCATTCATTTGAAATATAAATTAGATTTCAGGTTTAAGGTTCAAAAGGTAAAGAAAAAAATGTTATATCTGTAAATTATGACATGGATAGGATAAGTTAATAACATCATATATCTGAAGCCGGTTTTATAAAAGTGCACAAACTCCCAAAACTTGTTTTCTTTCCAAGTTAAACTAGTTAAATTATTATACCAGGATGCATAATAAAAATGTTTCTGTTGGAATTAAACTTTGCACCATTCATTACTCCTTGGACATAGTTCTGTCCCAGAAATTGCCAATGTTATTTTTTGGGCTTTAGGTCCCTAAATCCCCAGCCAACAAAGGTACTTGCCATGTTGGATAGTGGATTTAGTGAGATGGATTCCCCCAAAGTTACTTTTCTAATTCTGCCCTACTTAAGATCCTCTCATCCTGAGACATCCAGAAATAAATGTAGTTCTAAGAATATCAGCAAAAGTTTATGTAATCAAAAGGTTAGTCTGAGGCTGAAAAAAGTAAAGAGTAAGCAAATAGGGCCTGGATTTTGAGAATCTTTCTCCTCATGCTATGTGACAGTACAAATAAGCAAGAAGTCTAAGAATGCTGTGATGATGAGACAGGATATATGACTTAATATTCTGGAATTCTGACCATCTATACAGTGTGGAGTAGTGGTTTGGGTCTTGGACTATGACTTTGGAGACCACTGTTGGTCATAGATGTGTTTCCTTGGACAACTCACACTCTTAGCCTTAGAGGAAGGCAAACTCCCTCTGAATAAATCTTGACAATAAAACCCTATGATAGGTTTTCCATAAGTCAGAAACAACTTGAAGACATACAACAACAACAACAACAACAACAACAACAACAACAACAACAGACATCAATTGATTCGGATAGGTATTTTGGTCGTGCTCTTTGGATACCACAATCATAGAATGCTTTGTGCTTTCTTGTACAAGTACCTTGGTATACATTCAGTGGAGTGCTTCCAACACACTTTCTCACCCTTGATTGTAGAAGAGGAATCTAGATTTGATTGAGCCCCTTCTTCTGCCTATTTTTAACAGGAATATAAATGGGGCGGAAGTTTTTTGACCAACGCCATTTCCTTCTTTTCCTTTTGTGAAACACAACAATACTTAAAAGCAAGATGAGATTACAGAAAAGGCAGCATCCGAAAAATATCAGTGGCTTTTTCTGCATTAGAAACAGGCAGAGAGTACAGGGTGCGGTTTCATTTGGTTGGTCACACATGTTGCTTGTAGGGTCCAAGGGGAAGCCCTTGTTGTTAATCAGTTGGTTGTAGAACTGAAGTGAAGCCTTTGCTTTCCGTTCAGAGGTGAAGAATCCAAGTTTGGGTCTAGCTATTTCATCAGTCAGTTTAAATGCGAAATAGCCTCTGATGTTGACTTTGTCAATATGGTGAGCTGAAAACAACAAGAAGCAAACGTTAACTTCAGTTGTAGTTTCTGGCTGTGGGAACTATAAAGTGCAGGACAAATACAAGTCATTCACAATTTTCCCTTATTACCTTTCCCTCACCTTCAAACTCAGTTCGGTACTGTTCCATTATCTGGAGAGAGGCCACAAGGGGGCACTAGAGAGATGGTCCATTTTATGGGGGTCGTGGGTGGATTGAAGGAGTAAAACCATTTTCCCCTGTCTGCCTGTTACTTATTACTGCGTGCTGTCTCAGTCTGGGCAATGGGAGGAAGAAAGTCACATGAGTGTCTACCTTGTGCAGAAAGTTTTCATTACAAAACTAATTTCCAAAGTAGGATATCTGAAACTAGAAAGCAGATGATGTCCAAATCTGTCACTCCTTCCCACCCATTACTAAGGAGGCTATTCAGACCTTGAACCGCTGCTTGCCTGCTGTGTCAGACTGGATGAGGGCTAACAAATTGAAATTGAATCCAGACAAGACAGAGGTCCTTCTGGTCAGTCGAAAGGCCAAACAGGGCATAGGGTTACAGCCTGTGTTGGATGGGGTTACACTCCCCCTGAAGACGCAGGTTCGCAGCTTGGGAGTGATCCTGGACTCATCGCTGAGCCTGGAACCCCAGGTTTTGGCAGTGGCCAGGGGAACTTTTGCACAGTTAAAGCTTGTGTGATAGCTGCGCCCATACCTTGGGAAGTCTGATCTGGCAACAGTGGTCCACACTCTTGTTACATCCTGAATAGATTACTGCAATGCACTCTATGTGGGGCTGCCTTTGAAGTTTGTTTGGAAACTTCAACTAATCCAATGGGCTGCAGCCAGATTACTAACTGGAGCGACATACAGGGAGCACACCACCCCCTTTTTGTGTCAGCTCCACTGGCTGCCAATTCACTTCCAAACTCAATTCAAAGAGCTGGTTTTGACCTATAAAGCTCTATACGGTTCTGGCCCAGCTTACTTGTCTGAACGCACCTCCCTCTACGTCCCACCTTGCAGTTTAAGATCATCCAGGGAGACCCTGCTCTCGCTCCCGCCAGCGTCTGCAGGAACGAGAGACAGGGCCTTCTCGGCTGTAGCCCCCCGCCTGTGGAACTCACTTCCCAACTATGTAAGATCGGCTTCATTCCTCCTGCCTTTTAGGAAGAAATTGAAGTCGTGGTTTTGGGACCAGGCTTTTGGACAGCAGGCATAAATAACGCTTTGGATATGGAATTTGACTGGAATGGTGACATGGCGGTTAATATTGTTTTTATTGTTTTAATTAATGTGCTATTTATTGTTTTAATTGTTGTTATATTGCTTTGTTATATTTAATGGCATCAAATTGTGCCAAATGTAAGCAATCCTGTGATCCCCTTCGGGGGTTGAGAAGGACGGGGTAGAAATACTGGAAATAAATTAAAAAATAAATTTCCCTGGATTTTCCAATAGCAGAACTGTGACAGTAATGACCACTTTGAAGTAATGAATAAGCTCTGGGGGCTATGGGAATAGTAATAAGGTAACTTTCTCAGTGATCATCATGATTGCTAAAGTAACCTGCTCCTTTTAAAAAGTGACATTACAAACTCTGGGTATACAACTCCCAGGGTAATAAAGAGCTACTATGAGTGTTAAGTAGTAAAGTGCTACAGCTTTTGATTTAACTTCTCATTTGGTTATTCAGCTGAATTGAGCGAGTCATTGTCTTTTGACATATCTTAACACATAAGCTATCTATCTTGAGCCCTTGGAAGGAAGAATAGGATATAAATGCTAGCACAAAGTGAACAAGAATATTTGCTCAATCACAATCTCCCACTATGGAAATACTACTAGTTTCACCTTTATGCCCGGTCAATGTATAATGAAATACTTTGTGTAATGAATGCTTGAATCCTTTTAAAATACGCTATATATATGCAATGAGCCTATTTCTAAAAAGGTGCACTCTTGAATACATTTGACATTCTTCTCTATTATCATTTCTCACCTTTTAAGGCTTCCTGTACATACTTCTCAATGTAGAATTTACGAAGGTTGTCATTTAGAGGCTGATCATCTATTCCACTTGCCGTGATATAGATATCAACGTCACCGTAATGCTTTTTAACCCAATTCAGGACTTTCCGTAACCCTGATGGGACGACCGCTGAGCGAAACGGAGAAATCAGGTAAGTGAAATCTTGCAGAAATTGAATGTCTTGATCAAATTCATACCGACTTCCATTTTTGGACTCATGAATCACAAATCTTGTGGTGAAGTGATTCAGGGCAAAAAAATCAGCAGCTCCTTTTACTAGTTCCTTTTCTTCTTCAGTGAAATACGGCAAAGAGGAACGGGAGAGACCTTCACTTTTCTTATAGTCCAGATATCCTCTCATAGCTTCTGGATAGTCCCCTGTTTTAAAGATTGGGTCCGAAAGCCATGCTATTTCAAACTGAAGGAATCTTTCAGCAGCTTTTCGGTGAGTGTCAAGAAAAGGATTGGCTGGTTCGGCCCAGTCTGAATGCAGAGACAAAGATACTCGACCATGCTGAAATGATCGGTATTGTTCATCATACAGGCGCCATGCCAAAGCGTGCGCTATCAGTGCATGGTGCACTGCCTTGTACGTATCATTACTGCTGCTGTTGTAAACATCGTTGAAACGGTTGGGTTCGTTTATTGTGATCCAGAGTTCAACCAAGTCCCCAAGCTCCTGGAAACACATCCCTGCATAGTCTCTGAAAGCGTGGACAGTAGACCGATTCAACCATCCGCCATTTTGAATTAAGGGAGTAGGCAAGCCCAAAGAGCGGTAAGTTGGATAATGTAGAGTAACCACAGGTTTCACGTTGAGTTTGAGCATCTCACTAATTACACAGCGATAGTAGCGAAGGACTTCATGGTTTATGGATGACAAATTGCCACTGGGCAGAAGCAGCGACCAGTCAAGTGCAAATCTGTAGTGAGTGATTTTCATTTTAGACAAGAGCTCTAGCTGTGTTTTAATGCTGATGAAATCAGTACACTGGGCTGGACGGGTTTTCAGTTTCACTCCTTTCACCAGGTAGAAAAGTCCATCCCCAGTAACATTCCAGAGATACAGGTTGGGATCGCAGAACTGGGGAGAGGAAGCAACAGATTCTGCCTGTAAAGGAGAATAATGGATTTCCTTTTTAATTTAAGCAGGAATATTGATTTAGCATCTAAAAGAGGCACCAATGATAGCATTTCTTCTTTTAGTTCATGCTATTTCTATTCCCATCAAGGCTATACATCTAAAGAATAAAGCACTTCCCCACTACTATCATTAGGTGTCGCCATTTGATTGTATATCCATTAGTAACAGCCTTAGTGGGAAGCAATATCATACAAATAAAAAATGTGGGGAAATTGAGTTGATGGCTATGAAGATGCAGATTCTGGATTAAACTACTAGGAAAAGTCGGCTAGGCAGGGGTTACCAGAATGCAGCAGGCATCCCCCCTTTCCCATTAGATTCAATGAGATAAAGGAACTTGTGTGCCACTTGTACTTTGGGAAGTCAGACTTAGCCATGGTGGTCCACACTCTTGTTACATCCTGAATAGACTACTGCAATACGCTCTATGTGGGGTTGCCTTTGAAGACTGTTTGGAAGCTTCAACTAGTCCAACAGGCTGTAGCCACATTACTAACTGGAGTGACATACAGGGAGCATACCACTTCCTTGTTGTGTCAGCTCCACTGGCTGCCAATCCACTTCCGAACTCAATTCAAAGTGCTGGTTTTGACCTATAAAGCTCTATATGGTTCTGGCCCAGCTTACTTGTCTGAATGCATCTCCCTCTACGTCCCGCATTACAGTTCATCTGGGGAGACCCTGCTCTCACTCCCGCCAGTGTCACAAATACATCCGGTGGGAACGAGAGACAGGGCCTTATCGGCTGTAGCCCCTCACCTATGGGCAATTCTACCCCTGTGATGAGGTCATAAATCTCAGTAAAGCACCAAAGATTCAGTGCCCAACATATCTCTAATATAGTATCCAGAGGATTTGGGAATACTGAATGTGTGATATTTGACATGTTAAATGATTGTGCATAAGCAAAATGTTATGGTTAGTTTTTAGAGCCTACAAATACAAAATGCTTACCTTAATAACTGATTCTGTCACGCCCCAAGAGAAGTCACAGGGAAACTGACTGTGCAAAGCTGAGGTCGAGTCCTTCAAAGGAAAGCCATTTGCCTGTATTATTTGCTTGTAATAAAGTGCAGATGTCTTGGGCACCCGCTCTTTTTCTTTACTATTGAAATCAACATAAAATAATCCTCGTCTGTTGCTTGTGCCTTGTTGCCACTCATATCCATCAAGGAGAGACCAAGCCGTGTAGCCAAATACATCAATTTGATCATATTTGATAACTACATAGGGGACATAAATACATGAAAAGATCATATTAGCAAAATGAAAATCTTAGAAGCATTTTGATTTGCACAAGGAGATGGTTTTAAAATGGTTTAGTTTAATATGGGAGGCTTTTCTTACCTCCCCAGAAAATTCACCCATTTAGGTTAGTCACGCAGAACAGATGTTGATAAGAGGCATACATTATGGTGTGCACATTAGCTCATCCTCAAATACTAATTCAAAAAACACAGCCTGGTCTAAATCCTGTCTTTTCAATACTTTAGTGGGCTCTCAAATACCCAATAGGTTTACCAACCTTGTAAGACCTTGTTGACAAAATTCTTCATTAAGTAGATGATGGTGGTATCTTCTGTTTTTACGTGGCCATTAGTGAACCACCCATTTTCTGCAATTAGGATTCTAGGATTGTTATATTCCAATTTAATCCATTTCAGTACTCCCCTCAGGTTGAGTGAAAATGTTTGCCCCATTCTGGGGAGTTTATTTGGTGGTGTAAAATTATTTGGGCCAAATGAAAATGCAAAGAAGTCAGCAGTCCCTTTAATTTGGCTTTTCTCTGTGTTTGTGAAATTTGGCAAGACAGAGGGGAGTTCATTCTTCAGCTCTTCTGGATAATCTCCATCCCCATGTATTGGTTTTGCAAACCATCCAAGCACTTTCTGCATGGATTGCTGGCACTTTGTAATATCAGAACTGTCCTTGAATTTGTTAGGTTCAATCCAGTGGGATCCCAATGTTATTGACAAAAATCCTTTCTGATGTGATCGGAAATCTTTGTCGTAAGTATGCCAGACTCTTGAATGAGCCTAAGGAGGAAGAAAAAAAGACACAAATATAAATAAGAATTAGTGTTGAAAATCACATGCCACAGAGAACTTTAAACAGCATGTAATTAGTCTGGGACTGGGTGTAGTTCCACGTTTCCTCAAGGCTCCGTTTACTTTAACTTTTTCACTTGCAACTCCTTTCTGCCCAAGAAATTTCTACACAACCCCAGGTATATAAGTATATACAATAGGAACACAAGTCAAACTTTTACTGAAAATAAATTAGCATTTGCTAGACTTGCTAAACAAGCAGGTTTTCCTTTTCATGAAGTACAGCTGAAGCATTTTCTCCAGAGTCCACAGTAAAATATTTACATTGTTGCTAACAGATTTGTGTAAATACCTAGGTAGCATTCAGAAACTGTTGCCATTATTTTTTGCAACCCCAACATTGAGGTAAGAGGACATCATTTGGGGTTGAGACCCATAGTTTAAGAGCTGTGATCTACATGACACACATTACTGCTATAGCATAAGCTTTGTTGGAAAGCAGTTGATACCTAGCAGAAGCACATTCTGCTCTTTTGCTGATGCCATTCCAGCATCCTCACAGCTAATAATAGAACTGAGCTCCTGAACAAATTCAGAATTATCTCTTTGTACAGCAATCAAATTACATCCCGATAGCTGAACATAAGGGCACCTGAACTGGGGTGCATGCCACCTCCCATGCCAAGACAAGTGGGAGATGGATTCCCAAAGGTTATAGAGTCAGAAGCAAACAAAGAAAATCAAAATATGCAAACATAACCCAACTTGCCCTTAACAGTAAGGAGAACTGCAAGCAGATTAGCAGCTGGAAGAAACTAACTCCCCCATATTTTCTCAGCCTTCCTATCTTTTTCCAGTCACAAACTACAAAGCCAATGCACAACTATCTATCAAGGTCATGGATACAAGTTAACTCTTTCATGCCACGGCACAGCTGTCGGTTCTTGGCCATGATGGCAACAAGAGCTCTAAAACCCCTCTATCTGCCAGAGAGGCCCAGCTCACTGCACATAATATGAAGAAGTACATATGTTTGCCGGTGGGTAAGAATGAAGGCATCAACACAGAGATTTCATAAACCAATGGTTTCCAACCTTTTTTTGATCAGGGATCACTTGACCAAGGACCAATCTCCAACATTAGTACTAAAAGGGTTACAAACCAGTTTTGGACAGCTTTAGATTTGGTGCAGTTATTTGGGGTGCTGATTCAGAAAACTGCATTGGATAGACTACATCAGCTCTAATTTCTGATTCAGAACTATGCCATTTGGTAGTCGCCATCTGCTCGCCCTCAGAAAATAAAATTTAATAATCTAGAGCGGATGTGGTAGTAGTAATTTTTCATTGGTAGTCAGCCTCTCCCCTCCCAACATCCCTGTTGCCTGAGGGTTTCGCAAGACCAGTCGCTCCCGTTGCCGCATGGTTCCAAGGCAATGGTGTAGTGATGGTAAGGCCACAGACCATATTTTCGTTCTTGTGGACCACTGGTGGTCCACAGACCACAGGTTGGGAACCACTGCCATAAACAGTGGCATGTGAAATGGGAGTCCTTATTTCCCTCCTCCCACTTGTCAGATCTATGTACAGATCACTAGGGTGAGACTTTTCCCCTCTCTCCCTTCTTTTTTTAGTGCATTTCTTCAAAGATGATAGCTTTCTTTGTAGCCTTTCTCTTAAAAGGAAGTGGCTGTAGGATTCCCTCCCTAGAGATGTCTGAAATCTATCCTCATACATGGGAGCCTGCTTTAGGCACTCACGTAACTAAATCTATGTGCATTTTTTCTTCCTTTCTCCTCCACTCTTAGTATAAGCTCCCATTACTTTAGTTTCTTGCATACTACTAGCATAAATTAATTAATCAATACCAATTTTTCTTATGTGAATAATATTTTAGATGGTAATATGACAATTTCTGAATAGTCCATGCTTTATTTTTATCTAGTAAAACCCATAATCTTTGAAGGATAAAAAGATTATTGTGGTAAAAAGATTAATGTGTAATGTACCTTTATCAGCTAGAGCCTGCATATCTGATGGGACCTGTCAAAGCTTATATCTCAGTAATCTGTTCTAAATGTAAAAGGTCTGCATTACTCTTTTCTCCTTTTTGAGGGCAGGGGGTGAAGACTAACATCATCCACAAAAGTTTAGTGGCAGATAGCCATATAATTAAAAAGAAGGCAAGTAGAAAGAAGAACAAGAAGGCTGTGATGGGCGAGGGGAGAGGGAAACATAAAGAGGAAGACAGAGATAGAGGTGCCAAGAAAAAGAGGAAATGGGAGAGAGAAGCAGTGAGAAAACATTTCACTTCTTTGTTCAAATGAAGTTGCAAAGAGATTCATTACAACCGGTACCCCCCCCCCTCCAAAAAAAAAATATACAAGAAACAATGTTATAGAATAATAAAACAGGAGAAAGAAGTCACTGAAAAGAGTCACAATGCACTTCTCGCCACACTTTCCTGCTATGGGTTGGGAAGGGGGAGATGCCTTTTAACCTGCTATTCTGAAGGACCCTGGTTTCCATCCCATCCTCATTCCATTCTGTGTCTCCATTTTTTTCAGTTTTCCAATCTTTCCATGTTTTTCTTCAATTGCTTGTACATGACCTCCATAAAGCTCCCTTTCTCATTCTAACATGCCTAAAATCTGAGCCAGCTACATTTTTTCCTTTACTGAATGTGACAGATGAAGAGGCATCTCCCTAACACGTTATAATGATGTCTAGCAACCTAAAGCAAGAATCCTCAAACTGCGGCCTTCCAGCTGTTTGGGCCTTCAACTCCCAGAATTCCTGACAATTTTTTTTTGTCATATCAGGAGCAACTTGAGAAACTGCAAGTCACTTCTGGTGTGAGAGAATTGGCCGTCTGTAAGGACGTTGCCCAAAGGACGCCCGGATGAATTGATTTTTTTATCATCCTTGTGGGAGGCTTCTCTCATGTCCCCCCATGAGGAGCTGGAGCTGATAGAGGGAGCTCATCCGCCTCTCCCCGGATTCGAACCTGCGACCTGTCGGTCTTAAACATGGGTTTAACCCACAGCGCCACCGGGGGCTCTATTCCTGACAATTGAACAAGCTCATTAGGGCTTCTGGGAGTTGGAGGCCCAAACAGCTGGAAGGCCGCAGTTTGAGGATGCCTGACCTAAAGCATATTTCTTGGTGCAGATCTGAGAGATTTAGTGGGTTTATCAAGATATACACTTTATTTATATTCTGCTTTATCTCCCTGGAGGGGGTCAAAGCAGATTGCAATGCATATATGAGGCAAACATTAAATGCCTTGTACATAACAGTGGACAACGACATACAACATAGACAAAGATAAAGGCTTTCCCCATTTTTCCATCTCTGGCATCTGGAGGTGATGCCAACTCTGGCCATGGGGTGCTCTTGTTCCATTTTTCCATGCTGAGGAGCCTGTTGTCCATAGACATCTCTGAGTTGCTGGCATGTCTGCATTCCTGCATGGGGCACCTTTCTGCTGAGGTGGTACCTATTGATTTATTCACATTGCATGCTTTCAAACTACTAGGTTGGTAGAAGCTAGGACTGTCAGTCAGGAGCTCATCCTTACTCAATCTTCCAGTCAGCAGATTTCCTGCAGCTAGCAGTTTAACCTGCTGTACTACCACAGCCACTTGCTACCACGGCCCTCGTGTACACAGATTCTACATCCATGGATTCCACCATCCATGGTTTGAAAGTATTTTTAAATCCAAAAAGCAAACCTTAATTTTGCCATTTGATATAAGCGACACTGTTTTAATGAGCTGCTGTGAATTTTGGTATCTATCAGGGATCCTGGAATCAAATCCCAGAATTAAATCCCAAATTAACTAGTCAATTCCAAACCTGGGTTTTACATTTTACCCAAATACATTATTTGGATAAGCTATCTCTGGCATCAAACACTGTGATCTCTGGAAAAACAAAGGTATATAAAAAGTGAAACAATATTGGTAATGGGATGAAGAGCGTTTTATTTATAAGGTCTTGAGAAAAGGCTCTACTTTAAATATGTTTGACTTACGTGAGGCAATATGACCTCTCCCCCTTAGATAAAGATGCTTGTCAGATCACCTGGAGGTTACCTTCCCTCCAAGCCCTGTATCTTTGCTTTGGGATGAAGTGGACATTTCTTTAAATACGGCAAACATGCTGTCAGACATTGGGAAATGTTCTTGTGCGTCAAATCACGAATGACTTTGCATAGCAACTTTGATTAGATGTAATTTCACTCTTAACAGCGTAGTATGCCTTTGTCTCCAAAGCAAGACATTCAGCTAGCTCTAGTAGCAGAACATAGGCTAGATTTACACTGCTATATAATGGAGATTCAAACTGCATTATATGGCAATGTAGATCCAGACATAGAGTGACAACCTTGGGAAACACTTTGGAACAACAAAGTGACATGATATCAGCTGTTTTATTATTTTCCAATGCCATAATCTAGATGAGAACATTTGTTCAAGGTCTAGACACTAATGTTAACCTTTGAAACAGAGGGAAAGCAAAGATGTTAGCATCAGCCAAATACTGATGAATCATATCAACCTAGGTCTGGCTCTGAGTCTGACTTACTTAAACTTACAGGACAGTTGGAAAAAATAAAACTGTTCTGAACCCTTTGGGAAAATGGTGTAAAGTTGTGATCTATACAGACACAATAAAATAAATCAGTGGTTCCCAACCTGTGGATTCCCGGATGTTTTGGCCTTCAACTCCCAGAAATCCTAACAGCTGGTAAACTGGCTGGGATATCTGGAAATTGCAGGCCAAAACACCTGGGAACCGCAGGTTGAAAATTACTAAAATAAATGAAATTCAGAACTAATGATGTAGTGGGAAGAAAGGGGCAATGTCTTCTAAGGACATTCTGTTATAATTGTATTGTATTGTATTGTATTGTATTGTATTGTTGTTGAGGCCTTGGCCTGTGTAAGCCGCATCGAGTCCTTTGGGAGATGCTAGCGGGGTACAAATAAAGTTTAATAATAATAATAATAATAATAATAATCTGGAGTATCTCTCACAATGACCCCTGAGTCATGTTTCCACTAATCAGCCACAGAACCAATTATTAACTGTTCACAATATAAGGACCATATAGATCTTAATACATGAACAATTAAGACAGGCCTTGACTACTAAATTGTCTCCTTCACCTCCAGTTACTGCTTAATACTTAATCCATGTTACACCTTGAGGATCAAGGCTAAACGTTAAGGTTAAAGAGATAATGGAAGTACAATCAATAGTGGGTGATATTCCTCCTACATACACTTTCTGCACATTTTCTTCTCATTATGGAAGTCGATGTACAATGGTAAATTGGTTAATATAAAGCCAAAGGAAAAGTACTCCTGAACAAATAATTAATTTCTAAAATATTGCCAATGTTAAGCAAGTGTCGATATTTACAAACTTTTCCTCAAGATTGGATAAAAAATTTTGGCATGTCAGGAGAGACTTGAGAAACTGCAAGTCACTTCTGGTGTGAGAGAATTGGCCGTCTGCAAGGACGTTGCTCAGGGGACACTCGGATGTTTTGATGTTTTATCATCTTTGTGGGAGGCTTCTCTCTTGTCCCCACTTGGGGAGCTGGAGCTGACAGAGCTCATCCACACTCTTCCCGGATTTGAACATGTGACCTGTCAGTCTTCAGTCCTGCTGGCACAGGGGTTTAACCCACTGTGCCATCGGGGGCTCCTTGGATAAACTTAATGAACAAGAGAACCAATATGGTGGAGAAATGTAATTGTTGAACTGAGGAACTGGGCGTTTATGGTTTTGAATCCTTGCTTGGTCCTGGGATCATATGGAGTGACTTTGGGCAAGTCACACTCTCTCAGCCTCAAAGGAAGTAAACTTCTCTAAACAAATTCTGCCACGAAAAAGGCACATGACAAACAAAACCCCCACAAATATTATGTGCTAAGCAGTAAAAAAGATGGTAGAAGGAAATATGATTTGTCTATACACTTAAAGACATAACATGACAGAAATACCCTTTTTTCACACTTTTCATTTAACGTATTTACAGTACAGTACTGTGCATATCAATTAGAAGTGAATCCCTATGAGTTCAAAGAAACCAGAACTTGGAATATTACTTTTAAAAATTTCACTAATTACATTATTAAATCATCTCATCATTTAAGAGGTCATTTACTATGTTACTCTAAGTGCAATAACCACTAACAGAACATATTACAGTATATGAGGAAAATCACCCTTCCTGCTTTATGCCTCCAAGAGACCTTTGTAACTCACGGGGGAAGAAATCAAGACCTTTCAACTGGAGTGTAAAAATAAGTAATTCATGTAATTTAATAAAAATTTAATGTAACATTTGTACTTAGGGTGGCCAACCTTACCATTAGGCTAATGAAGGATACTAATAATATACTTTACGTATATTCCACTCTATCTCTCCAAGGGGACTCAGGGTGGATAGCAGAACACATGTACAACAAACATTCAATGCCATTATACAATTAACAAGGACAGACAATACATAAACAGAGGTAAAGGCTTTTTCCATTTCTGGCATCTGGAGGCTATGCTCAACTCTGGCCAAGGAGCTTTGTTGTTCTTAGACATCCTCAAATCGCCAGCATGTCCTATGGGCGCCTTTTATTACCTCCCTACTTTAAAGTCGCACCTACTTATCTACTCACAATTCTGTTTTTGACCTGCTAGGTGGGCAGAGAGCTGGGGCTGACAGCAGGTGCTCACCCCGACCAGGGCCTGAACTGCCAATCTTTTGATTGGCAGGATTTTCGCCAGCTTAGTGGTTTGGCCTGCTGTGCCAGGTAGCTTAAGGGAAAGGTAGTCAAAATTATTTAATATTTATTTATTACTATTTTATTTTAATAAACATAAATACAAATTATATTTTTCACTGAGTGGGTGCTTGTGGAAAAGGTGCTTGTGGGATATCTTTGGTTCTAGTGTTCAGATATTTTATCTGAAATTATGTAATATGACTTTGTGGAGAGGTTTGTAATATGTTGCTGTCCCTCAGGCTGCAAAATGGATTTGGTCAGTGCTGACACCTACACTGTAGAATTAATGCAGTTTGACACTGCTTTGCTTGCCATGGCTCAATGCTATGGATTCATTGGAGTTCTAGTTTTACAAGGTTTTTATCCTTCTCTGCCAAAAGATGCCTCAGTAAATTACAGCTCCCATGCACTGAGCATTAGGCTTGTGCATTTTGCCTGAACCTCAATCTGTTTCTGCTGACCGGATTCCGGTAGGTCCCCATATTCATTTTCGAAAACAGGAGTGTAGCCAGATTGCCATTTTATTCCACAGTAAAAAAAATACAACTAGATCCAGCCTATTGGTGGCAATGGGGAACTTACAAGGCTCTCCTTTCTATTCCTAGCTGCCACATGGTCCCAGATGTGAAACTGTGATGGCTGGGCCGTTGCTATTATGGCCATCCAAACAAGCTGAAGAAACCAGACTGGCGAAAGGAAAATAGCTAAAACAGATCCACACACAAGCCTACTGAGCGTACCCATTAAAGTGATATTAAACTGCATTAATTCTACAGTGTGGATCCATCTGTATTCTAGATTTAAGGGGATGTATACATATTGTACATAATGTTATTATTCTTCTGAAATTATTATTTTCTGTTTCTCGGTTCCATTTATTCATTCAGTTCTATTATTGTCTATTTACATATATTTTATATATATTTAAAATTAGTAAGCCTCAGAAAATAATCATTTTCTAACCTTTTAAATATTTCTCCAATATAACTTTCAATTTGAAATACTGAAGGAGGAGACACAGGCTAGATTAATACTGTATTTAAAAATATGATTCCCTGCAATATGAATCTTTGCATTTTACCACATTTCCAAATACTTGCTGAATATGTTCTGAGTTGAAGATGACAGTTGCTAGTGGAAGATTTCAGCAGCTGCTTAGGACAGACTGTAGATAACATCTTGGCATAGGCAAACAATTGTCTTGAATTACTTTCCCTATTGTGCAAAAGAAACTAGAAGATCAATTGATACTGTTTTAGTTAACCAAAGTCTGTCCTTCAACCTGATTAAGCCAAACGCCTATTCAAGACAATGCCTTTGTAAGTACCAAAGGTCAGCAAGCTACCATGGATTAGGCAGCCAACTTTTAGTAACTTCAGTGGTTACTAGATAACTCAGATTTTATCAGTATTCTACCATAGTAAGAAGGGCTTCAAGAATATAACGTCAATCTCATCTTCACACATTGCTGTGTTGTGCTTTTAACATGAGATAAGTATGATTCTCCAATGCTTTGGCATGATTGGATTCCACCACCATGGCCCACTGTGTGTCCAATCCATCGGATATTTTTGGAATAGCTGGCATAGTCAATAGTAAGGGAGGGCCACAACTGCCCAGGCTTGCTTTAGATCAGTGGTTCCCAATCGTTTTTTGACCAGGGGCCACTTGACCAGGGATCACTTTGACCAGGGGGACCACTCTCCAACATAATTACCGAAAGGGTTACGAATCAGTATTTCGTCAACTTTAGATTTGGTTTGGTAATTTGGGGTGCTGATTCAGAAAATTGCATTGGATAGACCACATCAGTTCTATTGGATGGCATGCTAGAACATATGCCATCCAATAGTCAGCATCTGCTCGCCCAAAGAAAACCATATTTAATAAGCTTTGACAGTATAAGAGGGTTTAATGAGACCTGTTACTCTCGTTGCAATGGTGAGGCCATCAACCATATTTTAGTTCTTGCGGACCACTAGTGGTCCACGGACCACAGGTTGGGAACCACTGCTTTAGATAATGTTTCATCCTCTACAAATCTGTTCATAATCTCCTCCTGTATTACATTATGAGTCTGACTGGAGGGAAAGACCATAGGAGTACTTTGAAGAAAGCTAAACGAAATACTAAAATCTGAAGAATCTTTAGACTTTACCTGGGAGACAGCCTCCAAAATGTCTCTTCTCCCCAGAGGAATTATATCATTGATTCTTCCATTTCAAAGGCACACAAATCATGTATACCTGTCCCCAACTATCAGCACAATCCCAACTGCTGTTCTAGCAATTAAAACGTATCACAAATGGAATATCTGTCCTAATTAATGGCAAGGCTTATCTAAGATATTTTGCAGCTTAAGGATCAATGGAAGTAAATGGCAGCTCACTGAATAACAAGTCAATGTGTTATTTTAGCCTTAGAGGCAGGCAACGGCACAAACAAATCTTCTATCTTGTGGTAAAAATATGACAATAAACCCAGCAATGTAACATAATGTAAGTCCTGCCACCTCTGGCTTTTTCTCACTTGATCTGAGTGGTGGACTTCTGAGCTTTCAAATGGAGGGGAGTCAAAACAGCCCGCATGGTGCCAAATAACATACAAGGAGGCAAAGTTTGCTAATTTTTTTTTTTGCTTCTTTTTAAAACTGAGACTGATCCCTGCATCTCCCTATACAGGTCTTCTGGAGAAGACCCATCATAGAATAGATTATGGTAATTGATATATTTGGTTTTGCTGGAAACAAAATGTAAATCCTCTTTTTGATTACTTTGCAACAAGTAGTCCATTACAAACAATCTGGAGTTTGAGTGACAACTGTATTACAATGGAGTTCATAATCCTTGCATTTACTCTGGTTTCTTTATTATCTTGTGATAAGTAAAAAGTAAATCATACATACATTTTAAGATCCCATAGTCTTATTGTTACCAGACAGATACTATGCATAAATCTCAAACTTAACTGAATTTGTTATTTTTTTCAACATCAAAGGGGTCAATTAACTCAGAACTAACTAATATGAAACCACCTCACTCAGAAATAAAATCAAAGAAAGAGAAAGAGTCACACACAGACACTACTGATTTTGTTGTTGTGTGCCTTCAAATAATTTCCAACCTATGGAGACTTGAAAACGATCCTTCCATGCATTTTGGCAGAATTCGTTCAGAGGAGGTTCACCGTCACCCTCCTTTGAGACTCCTTGTGACTCACCAAAGGTCACCCAGTGGGTTTCTATGGCCAAGCAGGGAATTGGGCCCTGGTCACCAGAGTCATGGTCCAACATTCACGCCACACACCACATAATGCCTATTGAGTACATCCAGCCAATGACATTTTTCTACCTCAGATGAAAGATAAAATAACATATCTCCTCCAATTTTCCATTCTCCAAAGTCATCGAGGTGGACAGCTGAATCTTACTTCCACCCAAATCTGAGGACAGTAAAATGGTTTAGTAATTACAGAATGCACAGCAAAGGCAGCTTTGTCCTCCCATACCTCACCTCCATTTACTTGCCAGTCTGCTTCACATCTGTTTAGTTAATATATGCTCAGACAAATGCCACTACAACACAGACATACCAAGGTGCTTCACATGTGCAACCTATGTATAGCAAAACTACCTGCTGTGGTATATAATTAGGACTGACTGCTGGCCTGCCATGACACTTGTTAGAGTGATTGTGTTGTCTTGCCAAAGCAAGACATTTTCTCCATCTTAATACTGGCTCTGGAACATGGAACCAGAAAGGGGAATTATGCAAAGGCACCCGCAACTGGACATTATTGCCTTGTGTTGCCTTACAATAGTCCTGGGCACTCCTTTGGGCTTTACGATGCGCCTCTCAAACAGCAGTCCTCTATGTTACAGGGCAAAATATTTTGAGTCATCTGCTGTTCAAAGATCTCACTATGTGGAGGCAAACCTTTGGATCTGTCTCTCTTCAACTACAAGAGACAATTTCCATACTAAGAATAAAGCATTTAGCTATTACTCAAAAACTAAGCAATTTCAAGAAAGGAAGTGTCCTAAGACCAGTTGCTAGTCCCAGGTGAAATAGATTCATTGGACCAATGACACCTAGGGCTTTATCACACCAGTCAGTTGTCTCACAGCAATCACATTGTTTACGCACACAGAGACAAAATGATATGGAAAAATCACTTTTACGCCTTATCTCCAATGGTATTATGTTGCTGCTTCAATGAGGCACGTTCCCGCAATCAGTCTCCCGCACTACTTCTCTTTACCTTACCTTCCTGTGCACGTCTGCCATACCTAGCTCATGCATGCTGTTTAATTTTTGACTTTTCTTGTAGTGCAGTTGCACAATTACGCAATTTCAATGCTTCTTGCAAATGGAGCGCAGCACCATAATTGCAAACCACCATGGTGGCGCAATTGTGGCAAAACAATTCAAACAAAAACTCAGGCAAGAGTAAAAGCAACATTGTTTCCATACTCCATTATGTCCTCTGTATTTGGATACCAGAGGTGGAGTGACTGTATCCTCCATAGGGAGAAGAGGAGACAATCACACCACATAACTGCCATGACATCTGAACTGCTATCATATCTGAATTGACACTATTGTATCAGAAACAACTGCTGAACGGCAGTAATATTTGAGCCATTAAAGGGCTCTTCTCATCATTGGCAAGATGTGATCCAATAATGATAGAAATAAAATGCAACAATAGGAGAGATGTGACATTGTGTGAAAAGTCCTAGCCAAAGATGCTATTATCTCACTGTAATAATTATTTACTATCATCATGTAGTAAAACTCTTAAAAACTCAATACCTATGTAACTTTCATTGATTTACTGGATATACTCTACTGAGGACTGACCTTGGAATGTAAACCAATATTAATTACTTCTGATTCAAAATACATTTGCAAATATTCTAATTAATATCATTTTAACTAAGCATTTTAATAATCTGTACATTAATTCAAAGAGCCAAGTGGGTTAAACTGCTGAGCTGCTGAACTTGTTGACTGAAAGGTTGGCAGTTCGAATCCGGAGAACAGGATGAGCTCCCGCTGTTAGGCCCAGGTTCTGCCAATCTAGCAGTTCAAAAACATGCAAATGTGAGTAGATCAATAGGTACCGCTTCAGCAGGAAGGTAAAGGCACTCCATGCAATCATACTGGCCACATGACCTTGGCGGTGTCTACGGACAATGCCGGCTCTTCAGCTTAGAAATGGAGATGAGCACCACCCCTCAGAGTCAGACACGACAAGATTTAATGTCAGGGGAAACCTTTACATTTACCATTACTATATTCATTCAAATTAATATATTATTGTTTAGGATCTTTTTTTAAAAAAAAAAAAAGAGAGAGAGAGATGAGTAAATGAAAGAAATGGAAATATTCCATCCTACAAAATAGTAAACCTGGAGGAAAAAGTCCAGCTGACTTGTTCAGTCGATGTTGGCAAAACAATTCTTATCTATTTGTGCAGACAGATGGAGTAAACCCCATGAACCGAGTTCAAATAAAGATCAAAACATGAGAGTTTCCAGTAAAAAGTAAAATATGATCTTTCCTTGTTTAGTTCTATGAACTTGGTGGAGAGTCTTCGACTGGTTAAATGACTTTTGTCTGTACTAAGGTGTGGGTACAACAGAAATCAATGTAACTTGCAAACCTACTTTATTCATGAACAGCCAATACTCAAAAGGCAACACAGCAGCTTGGGATTGCTATGTATATAGAGGAGCTGTAACCAGTTCCAACTGGACCGTGCAGAAAACACCACCCAAGAAGGAAAGAGGCGGTAGTCACAACTGAGGCTTGTCTTTTAATTTAAAGAGACCATTTAGACACATAAACTATCTGCCATGTTTCCAGTCTAATAAATAATGAGATGTGTAGTTTGGGAAGATACCTAGATTTCTTTAGCATGCATTCTTGAGCACTTCTGTGGCAGTAAGTGCTTTAAAAACCCTACTTATCTCAGGATTCCATATGATAGAATTGCGGCTGTTAAAGCCATATCAAAGTGCTATAATTCTACAGTGTGGATAAATCCCTGTACAGAAACTGTAACAGTGCTATCATTAGGATAACATCTGCTCTTTCCCTCCAAGAAACATCTGCAAAGGTTGTGGGAACAATTCATACAACACAAATATTTCGCTGTGATTCCACTTTGTCTGTCATGATTCTTTGAATTTTAAAAGTGGTATTTTTCTAGCACTTCTGTTAAGGAAGGGGTGGGAAATGTGTTGTCTTCCAAAGGTTAATGGATTGCAGCTCCTATTATTCCTCACCATTGGTCAGATTCTTGTTGACTGCTAGATAGTGCTGTCCAACAGCATCTGGGGGGCCTCCTACATGACCTCTCAGATGAAGCAGTTTGATGGTGAGCAGAGAAATCTCAAATTATGCTGTGTCGTGGAGTAAGGTATCCATTTTCACCAAAGTCAAACAAAAAATAAAAAATTGTCTGTACAATTCAATGCAGTAAGGAAGAGCTGGGTGCCTTAATCCATTAAATTAAGCAGCTAGAAATAGAAGTGCCTTGATGTCATTTTGAAGTTCTTAAATATTGACATAAAGGTTGTTTTTCTTCAAGCAATTGAAAATAACTTGGTAACCTTGTTAGTTCAGCGACACAGCCACTATATGTAATGTGATGTTATCAGACTAGGAGGGCATTGTGTAATTTATTCCTTATTTATGGTTACTTTGACTAGCTACATATGACTCATCTAGGCATTTTTAATATGTTTTTCTGCTAATCAAATAGTCTCAACGTACATAGAATGTTATTATTGAACGAAGCCAAGGAAGACTGGAAGGAAGCACTAATTTTCTAGTAGGCCAGCAACAATTAAGAGTACAATCAAATATAAATTAAGTGCTATCAAAGTCTGTTGCTTTGAACAATGACATCATATGCGATGTTAAGTATTTCTGAGTGGTAAGATCTACTAAATCCAATTAGCTTTCCTTTCTAGAAGAGCTTGCTGCTTGAGGTACATACTTGTCAATGAAATAAAGTGGGACATGAAAGTCTTCAATTCTGGGGGAAAGTAACAGGGCTGAGTGGAAAAGCATGTACTTTTTATTCAGAAGGCACAAGTCCGGCTCTTGATATTGCCACCAAAATCATAATATCATTAGACAGCAAATGATGGAGAGAGTATCTGTTTGAAAACTGAGCTAAACTATTGTCAAACAGAAAAAAATGGAATAAACAGATGATTTGTCTAATTTGGTACAAAGCAGCTGTCCTAACTTTGGCTGTCATGCTTTAATTTGCTATGTCATTTTACTTTGAGTAGACCTTTGTCAAATCGCATTCTCTCAGTTTCAGAGGAAAGCAATGGCAAACCCCTCTGGATAAATCTTGTAAAGAAAACTCTGTGATACCTTAGAGCAGCGTTTCTCAACCGGGGAGTCAGGACCCCTGGGGGGAGGTGTTATGAGAAATTGTCAGAGGGGTTGCCAAAGACCATCAGAAAACACAATGTTTTCTGTATGTCATGAGGGTTCTGTGTGGGATATTTGGCCCAATTCTATCACTTGTGGGATTCAGAATGCTCTTTGATTGTAGAATTATAAATCCCAGCAACTCCCAAATGTCAAGGTCTATTTTCCCCAAACTCCACCAGTATTCACATTTAGGCATATTGAGTATTCATGCCAAGTTTGGTTCAGATTCATCATTGTTTGAGTCCACAGTGCTCTCTAGATGTAGGTGAACTACCATTCCAAAACTCAAGGTAAATGCTCAACAAACCCTTCCAGTATTTTCTGTTGGTCGTAGGAGTTCTGTGTGCCAGTTTGGTTCAATTCCATCATTGGTGGAGTTCAGAATGACCCTTGATAGTCAGCTAGCTGCTGCTGAGGCTTGCGAGGCTTCTTCCACAGTTTTTATTAGTGTCCCTCACCCATTTGGTGTGGTGAACTGATTCACCATTGCATTCCCCCAGCTCCTTACTTGGCTGTGATGAGGGCATTCCAGTTGCATGGCTCTAGTCTAGAGCAGCGCTTTTCAACCTGGGAGTTGGGACCCCTGGGGGGAGGGTCGTGAAGGGGTGTCAGAGGGATCGCCAAAGACCAACAGAAAACACAGTATTTTTTGTTGATAATGGGGGTTCTGTGTGGGATGTTTGGCCCAATTCTATCATTGGTGGGGTTCAGAATGCTCTTTGATTGAAGGTGAACTATAAATTCCAGTAAATACAACTCCCAAATGTCAAGGTCTATTTCCCCCAAACTCCACCAGGGTTCACATTTGGGCATATTGAGTATTCATGCCAAGTTTGGTCCAGATCCATCATTGTTTGAGTCAACAGTACTCTCTGGATGTAGGTGAAATACAACTTCAAAACTCAAGGTCATTGCTCACCAAACCCTTCCAGTATTTTCTGTTGGTCATAGGAGTTCTGTGTGCCAAGTGGAGTTCAGTGGAGTTCAGGATGCTCTTTAGGTATGGGCGAACTATAAATCCCAGCAACTACAACTCCCAAATGACAAAATCAATCCCCCTCCCATCCCCACCAGTATTCAAATTTTGGTGTATCAGGTATTTATGCTAATTTGGTCCAGTGAATGAAAATACATGCTGCATATCAGGTATTTTCATTACAATTTATAACAGAAGCAAAATTACAGTTATGAAGTAGCAACAAAAATAATTTTATGGTTGGGGGCCACCACAACATGAGGAACTGTATTAAGAGGTTGCAACATTAGGAAGGTTGAGAACCACTGCTTTAGAGTCACCCTAAATTAGAAAGGACTTGAAGGCACCCTTCAACATCATTATCATCATCAACATCATCATCATCATCATCATCAACAACAACAACAACAAAAGGAGCTAGTGCAGTGCTTATAAAAACAAAAGCAAAAGTAGACTTATTTGTTGCTATCAAGGATTTCAGGCAACAAGAAGAAAGTAAGCAATGTTATTAGATTACAAAGATTGTACACAGAAGTACCCCCTCAACTTTCTTGTGTTACGTTATATTCTTTACTTATCAGCTGCAGTAATACTTGGTCTCTTAAGGGTAATTCTTTCTGTACTGTACCTTGATCAGATTATGTCCTACTCTGTAGACAGCTCTTTCCTGCCTCTCTCCAGGTGCATGAATCCCTGTGCCGTACCCATGCCAAGCAACAAGGTAGGGGTTGTGGATCGTAATCCAGTATTTAACACGATCTCCAAATACTTGGAAGCAAAAAGTGGCATAGTCATTGAAAATATCCACCAGAGATTCATTTTTCCATCCCCCATATTTCTCTTGCAGAGCCCAAGGCAAATCCCAATGAAAAAGGGTGACTATAGGCTCAATGCGTCTGTAAACCAGAGCATCTAGGAGATTGTTGTAGTAGCGGAGCCCTTTTTCATTGACAGTGGTGACCAATCCAGTAGGGAAGAGCCTTGGCCATGAAATGGAAAAATGGTAAGAAGAAACTCCCAAAAAATCCAGAGCGGACAAATCCTTTTCCAGGAAAGTGTAGCTGTCACTGAACTCATCTGT